>NC_133537.1:256733414-257934248 GCF_048544455.1 Silene latifolia | reverse complement strand
CTGTTAGGGAGGTTTTTACGCGTGTGGTAGTTCGTCTTTCTCAGGGAGTCTTGTCGCCTATTTGTGACCAGTACGCCCTCGCCACCACTACTGGGCCATCTGACCTCACGTCGTCGGTCCTTGACGTGGTGGCCGACGATTGCCTGCGTGTTTCCCTTCCTTTCCACGGTGAGTATCTTGCTGCTTTTGTTCTTTTTTGCCGTAGGGTTTTGGCGTTTTTTTCTTTCTTCCCGTACGGCTGGTTTTTGCTGCTCCTGTTTCTCCGTTGTCCGGCCACCACTGGCTGCTATTTGGGTTGTTGTGTGGGTGATACGGGCTACGATTGTTTGTGGAGTTTGGGTTCCTTCTCGGCTGTCTTTGTGGCCGTGTTTGCTTGACTGCCCTTTTGGTTGCTAGTAGCGGGTATATTTTGAGCTCTTAGCTGCTTGGGCGTTGGTTTCAGCTCTGGTGGTTTTTGTGGTGGCTCTATAGTTTTCTGTGCAGGTTTGTGGTGTGTTCCTTCATGCCCGAGCTTGTGCGGTACCATTGTCCTTTTTCGGGTCTTCATGGTTGTCGGGAGGTTTTGGTAAGGGCCTTACTAAGGCAGCTTGGCAGAAACATTTTCAGGACCGACGTTGCCAGAATGGTGCATTGGAACTTACGCGTCAGACTCTTACTGATAGTTTGACTGTTTATTCCAATGCCGAGAGTGTTTTGAGACTGATGGGGCTCTGGTTGTGTGGGGTGTGTTTTATGACCCGTACCACTCGTGCTAGATGTCGACATAGTCGGGGTGATATTGTGTTGTCTCCGGAACGTGTTGATGGCCTCTACAGTTTTCATATTTATGGTATTCCGAGACCTTTGGCTCCCTCTACTTCGGTTTCTTCTGATGATGGTGTTGAGCCTGTTCAGTGGTCTATATCCTCCCTTGATCGTTTATTGTCTTTGGGTCTCCACACCGTCAAATCTATTCCTCCTAAGTGTCGTCTTGGGTTTGCTCGGGCTTTGAAAGGAGCTCTGGATGATGTGGCTGATTCCCCTAGTGATCTCTCCCGCTGGATTCGGTTGCTTGCTTTACCGCTGTGTCTGCTTAAGACTTTCGCTCCTCGGAGTAATGTTGAGTCTAGGACGGCTATTCGGCGCCAGCGTCAGGAGGAGAGTATTGTCAGGGCTATCCTTGCTTGGGGGGTTCCTGGGGGGGGGGGGGGGGTGCAGCTGTTGCAGGAGTGTTTTGATGAGGGTCCTTCTTTGTTTAATGTGGAGGAGGATCTGGATTTGGGTGAGCATAACCTCCGTCAATGTCGGCGGAAGATTTCTGATGGTCACTATACTACTGTTGTTCGGGTGCTTTCTTCCTCTGGGCCCCTACTCCGATGCCACTCTTGTGGCCCTGCGTGAGAAGCATCCTGTCGCCCCAACTCCTTCATTGCCTTCTTTGTCTGGGGATGATCATCCTTTGGCTGCCTCTGAGTCAGTGGTTTTGGATATGATTCGGAGTTTCCCTCGTGGTACTTCTTGTGGGAGGGATGGTTTCCGTGCCCTGCACCTTATGGATTGTTTGAGTGGCGCTGTTGTGGCTATTTCTGATGAGTTGATCACTTCTATTACTAGGGTGGTTAATCTTTTTCTTGAGGGTCGGTGCCCTCTTGCTTTGGGAGAGTACATTGCCAGCGCCCCTCTCACGCCGCTTGTGAAACCAGGTGGTGGGGTCCGTCTTATTGTTGTTGACACAGTCTGGAGACGGCTTGTCTCTAAGGTTGGTGCTTTTATAATGGGTCCTTCTTTGTCGTCTTATTTTGCTGGTTTACAGTTTGGGGTGGGTGTGTCCGGTGGAGGAGAGGCTATCTTACATGCCTTGAATCGACTCATTAAGTCTCGGGGTGCAGAGGTGGGACTTTCCATGTTACTGGTTGATTTCCAAAATGCCTTCAACCTTGTTGATCGTACAACCATGCTTCTGGAAGTCCGCCGACGTTGCCCGGTTCTCTCCCGTTGGGTGGAGTTTTGTTATTCCAGCCCAGCCCGTCTTTTTTAGGGGAGCATTGCTTATGGTCTTGTCAGGGAGTCCAGCAAGGTGATCCTTTGGGTCCGTTGCTTTTCGCTTTGGTTTTGCATCCCTTAGTATGCAAAATCCGGGACACTTTTGACCTCACTATGCAGGCATGGTACTTAGATGATGGAACCATTGTGGGGGATACTTTGGAGGTGGGGAAGGTCTTGGATTTGATTATGGCGGATGGCCCCCGTTTTGGACTACACCTTAATGTCTCCAAGACGGAGGTCTTTTGGCCTGTTGAGGATCCTCAGAGTCGGCTCCCGAGCTTCCCCCCCCTCTATTGCTCGGCCCATGAGGGGTGTTACAGTTTTGGGTGGACCTGTCAGTACTTCCCCTGGTTTTGGCAGTGAGATTGTGGCGAGGAGGGTAACTAAGACCATTGAGCTAATGGACTTGGTTACGAGGATGGTTTACGAGGATTGAGGACCCGCAATGTGAGTTGCTTCTACTTCGAGCTTGTACTGGTATTTCTAAGCTCTATTTCTACCTTCGTACTTGCTCCCCTAATGTCTTTGGGTCCGTCCATCTTCCTTTTGATGCTGCTCTTCGTTCCAGCTTGGAACGTATCGTCACCACGTCTAGCCCGGGTTTTGGGGATTAGCAGTGGCGCCTTGCTACTTTCCCTTTTCATCTTGGTGGTCTTGGTGTCTATGCGGCGGGGGATGTTTTACATTATGCTTTTATCAAGCGTCCGTTTGCGTCTGGATTTGCGAGCTAAGGTCCTCGGACCCTCCGGTATTGTAGCTGCTTTGGCCCCTTTTTGATGATGCCGCGCGGGGTTTTACTGCGACTACGGGCTCGGTATCTTAGGTAACCCTAGTGAAATTGCCCCCCAAACTTATGAAGAAATTGCGGACATTTATTTCGCGACGTTCTTTGCTACTTCAGGGTCTCAGTATTCTCTTTGACACCTCGCCAGCTTGCTTTGTGGCGATCCACAAACAGGTTCCCACTCCTCTGATTGGTTGCGTGCGGTTCCTATCTCGGGGTTGGGTCAGACTATGAACGGGAGGACTTACCGTAGTGTGCTTGGTTATCGTCTCGGTGTTCCGCTATTCACGGACTCAAAGCCCTGTCCAGCTTGCTCTCGGGTTTTTGATGATGATGTTTTTGGGGACCACGCTGTTTCTTGTACTGGTACTGTGGGCGTTAAACATCGGCATAACCTCGTCCGTGACACTCTTTTCGACATCTGCTATAGATCTGGTATTTCTGCGGGAACGGAGGTTGATATCGGTTTGATTGACGGGCATAAGGGTTCTCTTCGTCCTGCGGATTTGCTGCTTTATTCTTGGGACAGGGGGCCTGATGTGTGCGTTGACTTGACCGGGTCTTCTCCTTTGACTCAGACTGGGATGACGAATTTTGTGACTGGCCGGGTTGTTGCTGATGATGCTCAGCGTAAGTGTGCTAAGTACGGGGATTTGTGCGCGGCAGCGGGTTATGGTTTCCTTCCCTTCTCTTTCTCATCACTTGGGGAGTTGGGTTCGGATGCTGTTGCCTTTCTCAAGCGGATCCAGAAATTCTCAATATCTCAGGATGCGGGGGCTCGGGTGGCCGCTTACATTTTTACTAGACTTAGCTTTGCTGTTGCTAAGGGTGTGGGAGCCCATCTTGTTTCTCGGCTCCCCACCAATTTCATGTAAACTTTTGTTTTTCTATTAATGATAGCTGCGCGCATCCTTTAATAATAATAATAATAATAATAATAATAATAATAATAATAATAATAATAATAATAATAATAATAATAATAATAATAATAATAATAATAATAATAATAATAATAATAATAATAATAATAATAATAATAATAATAATAATAATAATAATAATAATAATAATAATAATAATAATAATAATAATAATAATAATAATAATAATAATAATAATAATAATAATAATAATAATAATAATAATAATAATAATAATAATAATTTGGGAGGGAGAGGGAGTGCGATTTTGGGCGATCACCAGGTGACTTCTGCCGGTTGCCGTTACCTTCCCTGTCAACCTTCTTCATCACCGTCACAGTCCCACGCCGGCGGTCATGTCGACGAGGGTGGGATCTCAGGTGGTTGGTTAGGGTTTCAGGGTACGGGTTTGTCTGCGGGTTTCATTAGGGCATCTGGGTTTTTGCGTCCTGCCACCGTTAACAGCCGCCATCCACGCCTCATCGACCTTTAGACCTCACGTCGCCGGTCAGGGGTGGTTTTTGCCGGTTGCTCTTGCGGTGGTCCTTTGCTGAGAGGGGTTATCGAGTTCGGCATTTTCGTCTTTCTCAGGGGCTTTCTGTCGCCTCCTTGCGGCCGTTACACCTCCGCTACCACCATTTGGCTATTAGACCTCACGTCGACGGCTATTGACGTGGTGGCTGACGGCTCTGCCAGCTTTCTTTTCCTTCCTCTCCTCCGGTCAGTTTCTCCCCTTGCGCAGCTTTAGGGTTTCCTTTTCTTTCTTGTTTTTATTCTTCTTTTGTTTATTTCTTTTCCCCTGCTGGCTTTCGACCTGGTGGTTTCCTGGTGTTCCTCTGGCCGTAACTTCTGCCTCCTGCCTGTGTCGGTTGGGGTTGTGGTTAGTTGTGGGTGCTACGGGTTCTTTTGCCGTGGGGATTGTACTTGTGCCGTGGAGTTTGTGGCTAGGACTAGTTGTTGGCCATCACCGGAGTGGGTGGTGTGTTGGTGGTTGTCTTAGCTGCTGTTTTGGGTGTGGGGTTTGCTGCTTCCTTCATGCCCGTGCTTGCACGGTACCATTGTCCTTTTTCAGGTCTTCATGGGTGTCGGGATGGTTTCGGTAAGGGCCTTACAAAGGCAGCTTGGCAGAAACATTTACATGTCCGACATTGTCATGACGGTGCGTTGGACCTTACGCGTCAGACTCTTTCCGATAGTTTGACTATTTATTCCAATGCCGAGAGTTCTTTGAGACGGATGGGCTCTGGTTGTGTGGGGTGTGTTTTATGACCCGTACTGTTAGAGCAAGATGTCGGAATAGTCGGGGTGATTGTGTGGAGCATCCGGGGTGTGTTGATGGCATTTACACCTTCCATATTCATGGTATTCCGAGACCTTTGGCTCCTTCTACTTCGGTTTCTTCTAATGATAGTGTAGAGCTCGTTCAGTGGTGTATATCTTCGCTGGATCGTTTGCTGTCTTTAGGCCTTCGCACCGTGAAATCTATTCCTCCTAAATGCCGTCTTGGGTTTGCTCGGGCTTTGAAAGGGGCCTTGGATGCGGTGTTTGATGCCCCTAGTGATCTCTCCCGCTGGATTCGTTTGCTTGTTCTACCACTTTGTTTGCTCAGGACTTTCGCTCCTCGGAGTAATCATGAGTGTCGGACTGCTATTCGGCGTCAGCATCAGGAGGAGGGTATTGCCAGGGCTATCCTTGCTTGGGGGGCACCTGGGGGGGTTTGCAGTTGTTACAAGAGTGTTTTGATGAGGGTCCTTCTTCATTTTCTGTGGATGAGGATCTGGATTTGAGTGAGCTTAACCTCCGCCAATGTCGGCGAGAGATTTCTGATGGCCATTATACTGCTGCTGTACGGGTGCTTTCTTCCTCTGGGGTCGCCCCCTACTCCGATGCCACTCTCGTGGCCCTGCGTGAGAAGCATCATGTCGCCCCGCCTCCTTCATTGCCTCCTCTATCTGGGGATCATCATCCTCTGGTTGCCTCTTCGGCGGTTGTCTTGGATATGATTCGGAGCTTCCCTTGTGGTACTTCCTGTGGGAGGGATGGGTTTCGTGCCCAGCACCTTATGGACTGTTTGAGTGGCGCTGCTGTGGCTATCTCCGATGATTTGATCACTTCTATTACTAGGGTGGTTAATCTTTTTCTTGAGGGCCGATGTCCTCTTCCTCTGGGTGAGTACATTGCCAGCGCCTCTCTCACGCCACTCGTTAAACCGGGTGGTGGAGTTCGTCTTATTGCGGTTGGTACGGTCTGGAGACGGCTTGTCTCCAAGGTTGGTGCTTCTATGGTTGGTCCGTCTTTATCTTCTTATTTTGATGGGCTTCAGTTCGGGGTGGGTGTGTCCGGTAGAGGAGAGGCTATCTTGCATGCCTTGAACCGGCTAATTGAGGATCGAGGGGCTCAGGTGGGGCTTTCTATGCTGCTGGTTGATTTCCAGAATGCGTTCAACCTTGTTGACCGTTCGACCATGCTTCAGGAGGTCCGCCGTCGTTGCCCGGCTCTCTCCCGTTGGGTGGAGTTTTGTTATTCCAGCCAGCCCGCCTTTTTTATGGGGAGCACTGCTTGTGGTCTTGTCAGGGTGTTCAGCAGGGTGATCCGTTGGGGCCTTTGCTTTTCGCGTTGGTTTTGCATCCCTTGGTTTGCAAGATCCGGGACACTTTCGATCTCACTTTACAGGCATGGTACTTAGATGATGGCACCATCGTGGGTGATACTTTGGAGGTGGGGAAGGTTTTGGACTTGATTAGGTTGGATGGCCCTCGTTTTGGATTACATCTTAGTGTCTCCAAGACGGAGGTCTTTTGGCCTATTGAGGATCCACGGAGTCGGCTTCCTGGGGTTTTCCCCACTTCTATTTCTCGGCCATTGCGCGGTGTTATAGTTTTGGGAGGACCTGTCAGTACTTGTCCTGGTTTTAGCAGTGAGATTGTGGCAACGAGAGTAACTAAGACCATTGAGCTAAAGGACTTGGTTGCGAGGATTGAGGACCCGCAATGTGAGTTGCTTCTTCTTCGAGCTTGTACTGGTACTTCTAAGCTCTACTTCTCCCTTCGTACTTGCTCCCCTAGTGTTTTTGGGTCTGTCCATCTTCCGTTTGATGCCGCTCTTCGTTCTAGCTTGGAACGTATTGTCACCGCGTCAGGGCCGGGTTTTGGGGATTGGCAGTGGCGCCTTGCTACATTCCCTTTTCATCTTGATGGTCTTGGTGTCTATGCGGCGGGAGATGTTTTATTTTATGCTTTTATTGCGTCCCGCTAGCAAATCTATTTGTTTGCGAGCTAAGCTCCTCGGCCCTTCCGTATTGTAGTCTGGCCCTACTTTTGATGATGTCGCGCAGGTGTTTACTGCGACTACAGGTTCTGGTATATTAGGTCACCCTAGTGAAATTGCTGCCCCCAAACTTATGAAGAAATTGGAAGACATTTATTTCACGACGATTCTTTCTTTGCCTCGTAGTCATTTTCTCTTTGACACCACGCCCGGCTTGCTTTATGGCGATCTCGGCAGGGTTCTCACTCCTCTGATTGGTTACGTGCGGTTCCTATCTCGGGGTTGGGGCAGACTATGAACGGGAGGACTTACCGTAGTGTTTTGGGGTATCGTCTGGGTGTTCCGTTATTCACGGTATCTAGGCCCCGTCTGCTTGCTCTCGGGTTTTTTTTTGGGGATATTTTTGGGGTCCACGCTGTCTCTTGTCTTTGTACTTGTGGGCGTTAAACATCAGCATAACCTTGTCCGGGACACTCTTTTCGACATCCGCTATAGATCTGGTATTTCATGGGGAAGGAGGTTGATATCGGTTTGGTTGATGGGCATGGTGGCTCTCTTCGTCCTGCGGATTTATTTCTTTATTCTTGAGACAGGGGGCGTGATGTGTGCATCGAACTGACAGGTTCTTCACCTTTGACTCAGACTGGGTTGGCAGATTTTGTGTCGGGCCGGGTTGTCGCTGATGCTACTCAGCGAAAGTGTGCTAAGTATGGGGATTTGTGCGCGGTAGCGGGTTATGGTTTCCTACCTTTCTCTTTCTCTTCACTTGGGAAGGCTGGTTGGATCTTGTTGCCTTGCTCAAGCGGATCCAGAAATTCTCGGTATCTCAGGATGCGGGGGCTCGGGTAGCCGCTTACATTTTTACTAGACTTAGCTTTGCTATTGCTAAGGGTGTGGGAGCCCAGATTGTCTCTCGGCTCCCCACCAATTTCATGTAAACCTTTTATTTTATTTTTATGAAAGCTGCGCGTATCTTATAATAAAAAATAATAATAATAATAATAATAATAATAATAATGGTAATAATAATGGTAATGGTAATGGTAATGGTAATGGTAATGGTAATGGTAATGGTAATAATAATGGTAACAATAATAATAATAATAATAATAATAATAATAATAATAATAATGGTAATGGTAATGGTAATGGTAATGGTAATGGTAATGGTAATGGTAATGGTAATAATAATGGTAACAATAATAATAATAATAATAATAATAATAATAATAATAATAATAATAATAATAATAATAATAATAATAATAATAATAATAATAATAATAATAATAATAATAATAATAATAATAATAATAATAATAATAATAATAATAATAATAATAATAATAATAATAATAATAATAATAATAATAATAATAATAATAATAATAATAATAATAATAATAATAATAATAATAATAATAATAATAATAATAATAATAATAATAATAATAATAATAATAATAATAATAATAATAATAATAATAATAATAATAATAATAATAATAATAATAATAATAATAATAATAATAATAATAATAATAATAATAATAATAATAATAATAATAATAATAATAATAATAATAATAATAATAATAATAATAATAATAATAATAATAATAATAATAATAATAATAATAATAATAATAATAATAATAATAATAATAATAATAATAATAATAATAATAATAATAATAATAATAATAATAATAATAATAATAATAATAATAATAATAATAATAATAATAATAATAATAATAATAATAATAATAATAATAATAATAATAATAATAATAATAATAATAATAATAATAATAATAATAATAATAATAATAATAATAATAATAATAATAATAATAATAATAATAATAATAATAATAATAATAATAATAATAATAATAATAATAATAATAATAATAATAATAATAATAATAATAATAATAATAAGACCTCTTGGTTGAGATGCTCATGCTATTACCACTGTGCCACAAGCATCTTGTTGCTGTTTTTGTATCTCTTTTGATATATGTGTATATGTTAAGACCTGAGTTAAAACAATATGTACCTATAATAATTATTAAATGTACTTCTAACTTATATACAATGTACATTCAGTATAAAATCAATGTAATGCTTAATTAGTTAAATATATTTGATAAAGATTGAACAAAATATCGTATGTACTTATGATAATTTGTACTTATTATTTACATAATTATTATAAAATTTACATTTTTTATAGGTTATAATATTTTAATGAAAAATGTACGTACAATATATTTATGCCGAAGGTACATTTTATTTTTATTGGAGGTACATAATATATTCTTATATGACATGTCATGTATATTTCAATTATCTATTAAATTCATATCATTAATTCGTTAGGTTCATCATATATATATATATATATATATATATATATATATATATATATATATATATATATATATATATATATATATATATATATATATATATATATATGTAAGGTGTACATTGACCATATGATATAGGTACATCTTATAATAACTATGTGTATATATCAAAGTATTTATTTTTATTTAAATTATTTATCAATCACGTTTCAACAAAACATCAAGTACCTTTAATTTGTTTAGGAGGTACATTAAATATATCTACAATAGGTACATTTATTAACGATTATAGATTCATATCATGTTTATTTTAATTAATTATCTGGCACAGATGAATAAATCATTTACATTTTATGTATATGAGAGGTACATTAAATTTATAATATAGGTCCATATAATACTTATTAAATGTACATATCATATTTATTTTAATTAATTATCAATTATGACTCGATTTTTTTATTATGTACATTTTATTTATATAAGAGGCACATTAAATATATATTATAGGTACATATAATAAATATTAAAGTTACATACCATGTATATCTTAATTAGTTACAAGGCATGTTTCAATAATTATTCAAGTACATTTTAATAATATAGAAGAGACATGAAATATATAATAAATGTACATTTTAATAATTATAGCTACATATCATATTTACTACAATTTTTTATTAACTTTATTTCACTTACTCATCGGGGACACATTATATATATTGGAGGTACATTAAATATAAAGTATAGATACAAATAATAATTAACATAAGTACATAAAATATGTTGTTCAATTTTTATCAAGTACACTTAACTAACTCATCATGTACATTGATTTTATAAGGATGTACATTCAATATAAACAGGAAGTACATTTAATACTTATTAGAGGTACATATTGTTTTAACTCAGGTCTTAACAAAGATATATATTAAAAGAGATACAAAAATAACAACAAGATGCATGTGTCACAGTGGTAAAAGTAAGTGCATTTCAACCAAGAGGTAGTGGGTTCAATACCCATCAACAACATTTTTGAAATTTGAAATTGTTGATCATCATTGACCAATAATAATAATAATAATAATAATAATAATAATAATAATAATAATGGTAAATTGATAACTTGTACCTATTATAACAACACTTTTTAAATTTTATACCTAACATATTTTTTTTTTTTTTCAAAACTTATACCTAACTTCTTATTTTCCTTTATTAATACCAAATTACACCTGCAACAAAAATGACCTGATTCTGGCCAAATTCTATTTTTAACATAAAATTTATTGTTGTTTTCCCATTTTACCCAAATTCAACTTTACATAATTATCACCCTAACACCTCAACAAATAAGCGCATCAACCCCAACACAACCATCACAGCCCAACAACATCACCACTTACACCGCCACCATCACTAACCAATACCACCTCCATTTAACACCGCCAACACGCATTATCACCACTTAGCACCACCATCTACATTCTCAACACTATCCACCGCCCAACACCACCACCACCACAAACGCCAACGCCAATGCCAAAACCGCCATAAGGATTTCCAAACACCAACACCACCGCAAGCACTGCCCAATATCTCCCGATCTAACCAATCATTTAAAAAACTACTACGAAATCCACCACTACAAACTTCGATTCGATTGATAGTGAGGGAAGAAGGACTAAGGAGGGCGCCGTTGACTCATTGAGGCATGTGGTTCAGGTGACTGCACACCATGTAATCGATTTTAGTGGCCGACGATTTCGATGAGCTCGGGCCGTGGGCGAAGTTGCAGGGGAGCTTGGTATTGGGCCAAGTACTGATTGTCGGTGGCGAATGAATGGGTTGATGGTGACTAGACCTGTCAAAAGGGTCGGGCGGGTCGGGTTCTGGGTCGGGTCAGAATACAGGTCGGGTCAGATACGGGTCGGGTCATATAGGTCACGGGTCGGGTTAGGGTCAGAATACGGGTCAAGTAATTTTCAACGCCTTTTTTTAACGTTTTTTTAATCAAAAAATATTTTTGAAAATTGTAAAACATATTTAAAATTATATTTTAATCATATTCAATGTTTACATTAACTATATTGACATAATTATTAAAATAAAAAAATTTAATAATTATTTTTTTATTTAATATTCTAAAAGTTATATAAAATTGACTTTTTGATTGTGTTTGTAATTTTAAATAATAAAAATAATTATTTTTTCAAATATAATATATAAATATTAATATTTTAATAAAAATTTTGATTTACTTTTGACCAAAAGGGTCGACCCGTTCGGGTCGGGTCTCGACCCTAAAATAACGGGTCATTTCGGGTCCAGGTCATTGGGTCAAAATTTTCGGGTCTTGACCCTGCAAAAACCGGTCAGGTCGAGTTTTCGGGTCGAGTCGAAATTTGACAGGTCTAGTGGTGACAGAAGGTCATACATGGGAATTGATTCTACATTTGTGGCAAATGGCAGAGGGAAGGCGCCAATGAGGCGGTGATGGGATGGCAAGAGGTCGCCGGTGAGGGTGCCAATGTGGTGAATCGGTGGTGGTGGTTGTGAGTGTTGATGGCTTAATTGCTGGGATAAAATTATTGTTGGTTTTTGAATGATGAGAAATGGGGGTTTATCATTTATGGGTTAAAGAGTAAGGGCAAAATTGTCACTTTCTTTTTTTTTTTGGCCAGAAATGCATATTGGTATTAAGTTTGGAAGAAACTAAGATGTTAGGTATAAATTTTAAAGAAACGTTATTTTAGGTATAAAATTTTGAAAGTGTTGTTATAGTAGGTATAAAGTTAACAATTTACCCTAATAATAATAATAATAATAATAATAATAATAATAATAATAATAATAATAATAATAATAATAATAATAATAATAATAATAATAATATAATTATGTAGTATAATACTCTCTCCAATCCAATGCCCCATTTTGACATTGGCACACTCTTAAGTAAAAAGTAACTTTATTGTGTTTATGTGGGGGTATTCTTAGAAATAATGTGGATTAGTTACAATGGCATTTTTGTAAATATCATAAATAGAAGAAGATAGTTATGTCACTAAATTTACCAAATAAAGAAAGGGAGCATTGAATTGGATAACCAAGTGCTACGAGTGCAGTGGAGTGCGGGTCACGCTCAAAGCATGCAATGTCATTAATTGCGAGGTCCCGAGTTCGACTCCCTTCATGGCCAATATGCGGTTATTGCACGGGGACCTTCGGGGTCTCTTAAAAGAGAGTGTCGGCTTACCCTGTTGTCGCATATCTTTCAAGGTTTGGCCTCTCAAAGATGTATCACTCTAGGCTGCTAATGAGAGACGTTCCCCGTTACCAAAAAAACATTGGATTAGATTGTCCAAAAAAGGAAATAGGGGACGTTGGATTAGGTTGGAGAGAGTATAAAATAATAATAAAAATAAAAATAGATATATTGATAAATATTAATATTAATCATATTAGCAATCCACACATTAATATGATAAATATAAATAAAATAAAATATAAATATTATTAAAAATATATTAGAACAATATAATATAGTAATAATAATATAATGACATATATAAATATAATACAATATTATTATCAATATTAATCATAATTAGGATGTTGGGTACTAGAAAATAGTTATGATGGGAGACTTATTTTGGTGAATTTGTGCTAAGTACTCTTCGTAATTATTGGGATATGATATTCACCCTCTTAAGTGGCATCTTGAATAGAATTGAAGCTATTTGCATGCAATTTTTTTTTTGCAAGGGAATATGACCAATCTAAAAAAACATGGAGGTTTGGGCTTAATTGATTTAAAGGGGCGTTTGTTTCGTGCATGAGTATAAGTTTGGATCAGGATTTATACCTGAGTGGTATGGGATTGGAACTTGATTTCTCAGACAATCGTACCATGTATTTGTTTCCTTTTTGAGTGATATGAGTTTGAAACTCAAGTAAAGTTAAAATTTGTAAAACTAAATTTTAAATAATAATTTTTGATAATTATAAAATCATGAAAATAATTATTTAATCAAGTAAGGTCTCGTTTGGTTGCATGTAGTAAGTTGGATTGACTAGGAAGTGATAAATTACATGATTTTAGAATTTATGTGAATTAGAAAATGTTGTTTGGTTGCATAAAAGAAATGCAATTCATGTAGGCATTCTCACTTACCTAGGGGGACCTAGGTAAGCAACTTCCTCCATTATGGAGGATTTGGAGTTCCAAGGTAATTTTATTTCATGTGAATTTGGGGTAACCCAACAAGTTACCCATTTTGCAATTCACATAAATTGGAATTCCTGTGTTATTTAATGGGTAACCAAACGACCCATAAGTATATAAAAAATTTGAATTACAATGTGTAATTTTACATTTTTGCTCATTCTAATTTGATACCCATGGGTATTAATCTCATACACGCTCCCTTTATTTGGTATGAGAAACTCATATCTCATGGGTTTGAGATATGGTATAAAACCTTTATATTTCTCAAACAAACACTTGGTATGAGTTTGACCCATTCCAAAACTCATACCTCATACCTTTTTTTTGTGAACCAAACACCCCCTAAGAAGTTGGAAACTTGGAATGTTGCAGCCCTTGGGAAATATGTTTGTGGATAGCCAAGAAAGATGATCATCACTCGGTGAAGTGGGTCCACTCCACTTAATCCTTAGTCTTTAAAAAGAGAGAAGTTGCATAATTGTAGCAATGAATAGTGGCTGTGCATTGTACACCGTCGATTTCTTGCCTTCAATCTCATCCCTCCATTCTAACTTAACCTATCCTTTAACCCCTTCATTCATTCATTGCTTTGCATTTACCTTTTCATCCTGCTGCTCACTCTTTAACCTACTTCACCATCAACAACTCTGTTCTCAATCCTCATCGTCTTCGATTCTCAACCCTTGCTTCAACAGTTTACCTATGCTTTATTTGTTCCATTCTCCTCATTTTCATCCGTCTCTTGCTTCTCGTCCGCGATCCAGTTCTCTAATAAAGACCTAGGTATTTAATTCTAATCTTAAATCCTATTATTGTTAACCTTTTCTTTTCATCGTCTTTCTTGTTTTCGGTGTTTTTTTTTCTGGTTTTTTTTTTTTTTTTTGGTTTAGTAATTTGATTTTGATCTTCGTTTTTTCGGGTTGCGGAGTGAGAGTTTGAGCTTAGAACAAGAAGTATTGATTCTAAACCTAATTAGTTTTGTTTTTCGTATTTCCTTTTGCGTTTTTCCGTCTTATCGTTTACTATTTTGATCTTGATTTTCTGGGTTGGTGGCTTAAAGTTTAGACGTGTTCATATGCAGGACAATCTTCCATTTGTTTTGGAATGTTTCCCTATTATTTGTGACGACTCTGGATTTTCTAGGGTTTTGTTTTGGTAAAAATTTACCGGTTAGTTGTTTAGATTGATGAGTCAAAGTGATCGTCTATAACTACGAACGAGTCAAGGAACCACGATGTAAACTAAAGTAAATGACAACAAAATAAAGATCGACACAAGGAGTTTTTGGTGACGCGGAAAACCCGGTGAGGGAACAACCGCGGGGGGAGTCGGAATCCCGCTATTATAGCACTATAATCGGAATATTTTAGCAAGTAAGGAAGCTACATTGGTGTTTGATGAGAATGATATAGAAGAAAAAAGATATCGTTGCTTAGTGATTGTGTGTTGCCTTGGAATGAGATCCCTCTGACTGAGTCTTGCTCCTTCTTTTATAGCTGTTATTTTAGGGTTGGCTCCTATAGGTTCCTCCGCGTCCGTCTCCAAGTCAAATAAGCTGACCATTAACTCCTTTGACTATTTCTTTTACTCACATTAAGTGTATTGTAAATCTCCTCTTAAATGCTCCACTAAATGCTCAACTAAATGCCACAATAAATGCTAGTCGTTATTTTTCCAAATCCTCCATTAATTTTTCCATTTATTGCTAATCTTTATTCCTCTAATATTGCTGCTTTCTCTAGAGTTTCGCTTCCTCGGGCTCCTCCGGAGTCAGGCTCCTCCAGAATCAGGCTCCTCTAGAATCAAGCTCCTCCGGAATCAGGCTCCTCTAAAATCAGTCTCCTCCAGAATCTAGCTCCTCTAGAGTCAGGCTCCTCCAAAATCTAGCTCCTCCGAAATCAGGCTCCTCCGGAATCAGACTCCTCCAGAATCTGGCTCATGACTTCTAGGTCCAGTAACCCATAAATAAGAAGTAGCTGGATGGGTTGACCTTTAACCTCTCTGACTGCGCTTGTTTTAATATCCCACGTGCGTTTTTCCCTTAAACCATCATATAACTCAGATTCATCCACGGTATTGATCCTCCCAAGCCTTGATTGTCCACTCGCTGCTTGTCACGTGTACCGATATAAAAATGTGAATTTTGCCAACAATTGCCCCCAATTTTCCTCCTCAGCTTCAAGATGAGGAGGTAAATTAGTCTTTCAGGTTCTGGATGTGGTCGTCATTCTACTAGAACAAATACCTGCCTGCTGGATACACCGGGCTTAGTTCTGAACCCCTTCTCTGTACCCAGACTTGGACTCGAGATTTTTACTCCAAGCCCCTGGTAGTCTAATCTGCTCGCTCTTGCTGGACAATAGTATATGGCTCTGGCAGACTGATTTATGGGTCTCTTTGTTTGTGCTGGTTTGGCAGTAAGGTTTTGTAGGTACCCAGGCGGAGCGCTGCTGGTAGATTCTCATTGGAGGTTAGGTTATGTAGGTACCTCGAGGTTGACAGGTAGGCAAAGCTGCCTCCTCCAGGATCTTCTTCCAGGCTCTCTACGGTTCTCCTACTCTAGAAGTAGCAGCAAGTAGATGCTTTGTAGATATCGACCTATGGATTCTAGCCGGTGGATGCTGATGGACGCTGGGTCTTGCTCAAGAAAGCTTATGGATGTTGGCCGAGCTAGTAGATGCTGAAGGATGTTGATGGACGTTAGGTCCAGCGGATGGAACTAGTGGATGCAGGGTCGAGCTGGGACCAGCCTCCTCCTGACTTTACCATTCTGCCTCTAAATGTCAAGGGTGATTCTGGCGATCAGAACCTCGAGCAGAACTTGCTCCTGCAGTTAGTATGCAGCTGGTACCTGAAAAATGTCAGTGATGCAACATAGGTGTATGCGACGATATACTAATGCATGATCCACTCTATATGGTGGCTAGACACGTTGTGACCTTTATATTCTGTGAATGCAATGTCTATCAATGTGTCGTGAGAATGATCAAGTTTGAGTGTGTGTTTGACGTGTGTTATAATGTCATGAGTGTTCTATCATTTGTTTTGTATTCTGTCGTTTCTGGCGTACTTTTGTTTTGTATTCTGCCGTTTTCTGGCGTACTTTTGTTTTATCGTGCGTGCACCTTTTTTTGCTATTTTGTTGTCAGCCTTCGTTGATTAGAGACTCTAGGATTCAATTGCCTACTCTGTTCAGAGGGACCCCGCTTGCGTGAGTGCTGAGTACTACGGGAGCCTCCTTCGTCCGATCTATGGGTACTCAGCCATAGGCCCACGCTTCACTGAATAGACATACAAACTCCACCAGATTAGTTTTTGCATGTTTCCTTTTCAAAACATATGAGTTCAAAGGTTTAAGCCAAATTTAAAAATGAAATGTATTATTGACAAAATCAGAGATTAAAATCCATAATGCTTTAAAAAATGTCACACTTAAAGCTGCTCATGATTTAGAGATCGAAGTAGTTATGCTATTAAAAGTCAAGGTCAAAGGTTTTGAACAAGAACCTGACAAAACATTTTCAAGGCTAACTAGAAATCGTGGTTTGAAAAATAAAGAATACTTTGAGAAAAACCTAAGACCTGGCAGAGTTGTATCTGGTAGACTGTGTACCAACATATGTCGTCTTAAAAATTGAGAGGTGCTGGCAATAAAGCCTGAAACTTGGAATCTGGCGGAGTTGCATCTGGTAGACTATGTACCAAAATATGCAGTCTGATGGCGAATTGTTGGATAGGCTCTTGACCCCTGCATGTCTTGCTCAAATTCGCTATGGAGGGCATGCAAAACAGACTGGCTCCTGATCACCTTTCTCTTGCTGAGCAATAACTAGTTATGTTCCAAGCAGGTTGCAGAACGCTCCTATTCTTGTAGCTATTGTTTGCAAGTTTTTCTTCTAGTTATTTTATTTTATCTGCTTGCTGGAGGACTACTCGTCCTTGGATATTCCTTGCTGTAGCGCCTTTAGGACCCTGACTGATTGCAAATATAGCATTATTTTTTTTTTTTGGAGGAAGCACCTGGTAGAATTTGGTATTTCAGCATTCTGGTTGTTGCATATCTCCTGGATCCTCAGGCTGTTTGGACTCATTGATGGTTCAACGACATGCACTGCCCCTAGACCATGGATCTCTACCCTGCCAAGGATTACAATGCAAGATAACGAACAACCAACTACTGAATACCTCACCTCCTTGTTGATCCTCTAGAAATTGTTCTCTCTGAATGTTATTCTGGAAACAGAGTCGTCTGATGGATTTGCCAGCTACCATGGTTATCTATTGGATCTGCTGAAATACTGGTCCTGGCTTGGATGTTTCCCCCAAGGTAATGAGAGCATCTGGCCATAGATTCTGGTCCGCAAGCGGGGATCTGTCTGGTTTCGGATGGTTTCAGATGCTTGACTTTCAAAGACTCTTTAAGCTTGGACGAATAGGTCCCCTCCTGGTACCCTGGTCTCTACAGGTAGCAGAGACTTAATGACATAGTATAATGTATGCCGAGCTTCTTCCTGCTGTCGTACCACTACTGCACTGACTTCCACCTCAGTTACTGGTAGATATAGCAACAGTGGTTCTCCCGAATCTGGTTTGCCACAAGAGCCTTTCTAGATGTATGGTCAGCACCATAGGTAGCCCTCTTGGGCCCTGAGTCTTCCTCCAGCCGCATAACAGCGATTGCCTTCGTTTGTACTTCCTCGAAGTTAGTGCATGGATACTTGGTTAGGTCTTTATATAAGTCTGAGTCCTGGTGGACCCCTTGGCAGAAGGCTTCTATAGCTATGGCTATGTCGCACCGGGGAATTGCCACCTTCTCCCTGTTGAACCTGTTCAGAAAATCTCGGGTAGATTCCTCGGATCCCTGCACTATCCGATACAGGTCGCTGGTTTGTTTTTCTGGTTTGCGGCTACTATTGAACTGCTGGTGGAAGGTGTTGACTAAGTCGGTGAAGCAGGCTATGCTCTTGTTGAGCAGGCTGACGAACCACTGCAAGGCTGCTCCGGACAACGTGGACCCAAACCCCTTGCACATACAAGCTTCCTTTAGGGACCCTATTGCGGTTATCACCATCATTTTCTCCTTGTAATGGTTGATGTGATCGAGAGGATTCGTGGTCCCGTCGTAGAGTGTCACGGTTGGTGGTATGCATCCTTTGGGGACACTAACGAGGGCTATGTCATCCACAAAAGGGGAGTCTGAGTAGCTATTATGTGCTGCCTTCTCCAGGAGTCGTTCTACGCCTGGAATCCTGTACATCAGGTCCCTTAACTCCTGGTACTGCTGCTCTAGTAAGCTACATGTTCCTGCAAGAGTGTTAGAGGGAGGCGGAAAAGAGCCAACAGTTGTACCTCCGAACCAGGTTCCTCCTGAGAACTGATTACCTGGTTGACTCGCCAAAGGTGTGGTGTGAATAATGGTTCCTGGTTGGCATTCTGGTGCCTGCTGAGTAGAGGTTCCTCCAAGACAGGTTCCTCCAGAGAAATGACAGCTTGCTGGATTCATCACGTTAGTGCTGGATCCTGGATTCCATCCTGTCGCCTGCTGGACGGGTGTTCCTGCAAGAGATTGCAAGTTAGTCCCTGGCAAGCTATTATACAAAGTACTACCTTGAGTCTGCTGCAGGCTGGGTGATCGGTCAAATGACAAGAACCCTAATCCACTACGCTCGATGGCTCCTCTGGTTGGCACTTCTTTAAGATCCAATCTGGTGAATAGTCTTGGTGGAATCTGCCGGAACAATCCTCCACTGGTGGCTGAAACCGGGGCTTCAGAAGGTGAAGGCAGCGTGGCAGATGTTGTCCTAGCCTGGGCCACCGTTGCGATCTGGTCTCTGAGATCTTGATTGTCCTTCCTCAATCTTTCAATAGTCCGATGTAGGGTGTCCATTCCCTCTAACACCACTCGCATTGGGTCTGGTGGTGAGGCTCCTGATTTCTTGGAAATTCCTCCTGATGCCGCCTCCTGAACCTGGGTCCTGGTAAGGACTTCACTCCTGCTGGGGCTGCTGGGGCTGCTCTTCCTGCTAGATTTCGTCACACTGGGTGCTGCTGATGCTTTAGGCACCTGTGGTGGCTTGAAAGGTGGTGGCATGGCTTTGGGAGACACGCCGACGGGGACCATCTGGCTGAATGCTAGTGACGTAGTGACCGGTCCCGTGGATGCTGGAAGAAGCCTTCCACCAGAAGGTTGAGGGGCTGCTCCCTGGATGCTGGACGGATTCGAACTGGCTCCATACATGGCGATGAACAAAATTACGCTTGCGAAATTAGGTTATAGAGAATGATCACTATGCCCCACGGTGGGCGCTAAATTATTTTGGTAAAAATTTACCGGTTAGTTGTTTAGATTGATGAGTCAAAGTGATCGTCTATAACTACGAACGAGTCAAGGAACCACGGTGTAAACTAAAGTAAAAGACAACAAAAGAAAGAACGATGCAAGGAGTTTTTAGTGACGCGGAAAACCCGGTGTAGGAACAACCGCGGGGGGGGGGTTGGAATCCCGTCAATATTAGTACTATAATCGGAATATTTTAGCAAGTAAGGAAGCTACAATGGTGTTTGATGAGAATGATATAGAGGAAAAAAGATGTCGTTGCTTAGTGATTGTGTGTTGCCTTGGAATGAGATCCCTCTGACTGAGTCTTGCTCCTTCTTTTATAGCTGTTATTTTAGGGTTGGCTCCTGCAGGCTCCTTCGCGTCCGTCTCCGTGATTCTAGGGACAGTTACCTGATTTTTAGGAGTCAAATAAGCTGACCATTAACTCCTTTGACTATTGCTTTTACTCACATTAAGTGTATTGTAAATCTCCTCTTAAATGATCCACTAAATTCTCAACTAAATGCCACATTAAATGCTAGTCGTTATTTTTCCAATTCCTCCATTAATTCTTCCATTTATTGCTAATCTTTATTCCTCTAATATTGTTGCTTCCTCTAGAGTTTCGCTTCCTCGGGCTCCTTCAGAATGAGGCTCCTCTAGAATCAGGCTCCTCCAGAATTAGGCTCCTCTAGAGTCGAGTCACTCTAGAATCAGGCTCTTTCGGAATCAAGCTCCTCTAGAACCAGACTCCTCCAGAATCTAACTCCTCTAGAGTCAGGCTCCTCCAAAACCTAGCTCCTCCGAAATCAGGCTCCTCCAGAATCTGTGTCATGACTTCTAGGTCCAGTCACCCATAACTAAGAAGTAGCTGGATGGGTTGACCTTTAACCTCTCTGACTGCGCTTGTTTTAATATCCCACGTGCGTTTTTCCCTTAAACCATCATATGACTCAGATTCGTCCACGGTATTGATCTTCCCAAGCTTTGATTGTCCACTCGCTGCTTGCCACGTGTACCGATATAAAAATGTGAATTTTGCCCATAACAGGTTTTAGGTTTACCACTTCCCCTGCAGGTGATCCATTCAGAACTATTGTCTTTCTTTTATTGATTTTATATATTTTAGTTTGTCGATGTCGTGGTTGCAGTTTTGCGTGCTGTGGAGTGAATGCCTCAGCTCCAGTCTGGGTTTCAAAATCAGATGAAACCCAGATTGGAATGGTTCTCAGTAGTAAAGTTTCTTATCTTTTTCTCTTTTTTGATGTTGTTTTTGTTATTGGTTTTTGTTGTAGGTAGATGCGGCTCCTTCTACTGGTATCGAATCTGCGATGAAAAGTAGCTTTGGATCATTCTTATTGTTTATGGTTATGTTCTTCTAATTGAATTTGTTGTTAATGTGCTTTAATTTTTATTGACTGACTTTAATGTGATTGAACTTTGTGAAGATGACTGTTAATGTATCCTTTGTTTCAAGTGGCAATGCAGGAATAATGGCCGCCACTTTCTAAAGACTGTATAAAGCTCCAGTTTGTGATAGCCTACTTAGGTATGGCGATACGAGCTGGACTTCCCACGACGTACTCATATGGTAAGTGAAATTAGAGCATGAATGTCATTTTGATTCTATATTTCTACGTTTTTTTTCTTGGGCATTTTAAATGTCCATTTTTATGAATCTTTCCTCTGCAAAGCTGCTTTTGACATAATAGGACTCAATAGGACACTAGGTTTTACGGTGGGGATATCATTATCGGAGCAGCCTCCCAACTATCTATATTGATTAAAGTGGTTGCCCCCTAATTTAGCTAACTAATACGCTAACTACAGAATTGTATATATAACTTGTAATTAGTCGCTTTAGTATGTTGTAAGGATAAGAATAAGCCTTTAATCGCCGACTTGCTATTGCTAATGGCTTAAAATTGTCTTCAAACCATAGTTGTTCATTGATGGGGAGGGGGACGTTTGTGCAGAGAAGTTGTTGTAGGGCTCAAGAGTCATAGACAACTTGGAGTGTAATGAACTTGGGAACTCAATACGTCATGCTTTTGATTATATGCTATCATTTGTCTCAAACATATGGATTATAATGTTTCTTTACGTTTTCAGAAAAAGGAGGAGAGGGGAGCGGGAGGGAGAAGTCGAGTAAGAAAATGGGAAAGATGGTCATTTGGGTAATTTTGTCCATTTTTCTCATCATTTTTCTTGACTATTACATTTATTTCTTTAATGGTTCGTTTTATTTTTATTTTATTTCCACTTTTATCTAATCGTTCTACTGAAAGTCTGTTCTCTCATCCTTTATCAATTACTACGATGAGGTCACCTACACGAGAAAGAGGAGGGACTATTTTCTTACTCCACTTTTATAGATTTTTTAACATAGGTTTCAGCCGCCATGGCTTTTGACTTTCTTGAAATTTATTCGATCCCAGACCTAGGGTGATAAGTAGCTCAGTGCCCGGATGGAGGTTGGGGTTGTACCTTAGGTAGAGTTGTCAGGGTGCTACCTTTATCATGATGTAGGGTATATAGTTGAGACATTACATGTTCTCACATCTCGATAATACGAATAGTGGAGTATCTTTGGATTTATCATAACATTGAAAAAAGAGTATGTATGCTGGGAGTGTTTAACGATCATACGTTAGACAATTGTTCATGTAGCTATTGGTCATGTTTTGTGTTTTTATTGTAAATTCTTTATGACTGACCGAACTCTCTTTTGCAGCTTCTGAAGAGTTCAGGGATCTTATCAAGAGTGCATTATTGGCAGCTTTGTAAGGTTAAGGTGGAAATCCTTGTGTGGTTCTTTTTCTCTTTATTATTGCTGATCTGGTTTAAATATATCTTGCAGCACTTTCATCGGGAGCACTATTAGGGTTGTATGTTGTGAAGGGGCCTGTTCCAATAGTAACGAATGTTTTTATACCTTCTTAATCAGATGGGACCATTCGAATTGAGCTTGAAGATGTTGTACCTTTGTTTTCATTCTTGACCAGTATGTCACCAACTCACCATTTATTCTTGTTTAATTTTTATTTGCTTTGTCGATTACAATACGAGAACTTTTCTTATCTGTATTTAAGTTGGTCAGCTCGCTGTTGTCAGTATCTTACCTAATGGGGTTTTGTGTCATTGCCTAGGTGGATACATGTAAGGATCCAATCGCATCTGCCATTACAACTCTTGAACCAATGACCACTGGTCAAGTTAGATGGTGAATTACTTGGTGGGTGAGGTTTTGGCGCGGTAATGGAAGCTATTTTTTGTTTCCTTGGATCATAATATGGAACCACTTTTGCATTAGGTATTGATGCTTTATAGTTTTAGTGAATGATTGCATGCTGCTTTCAAAACTAAGTGAAACATCGAATGACTGGGATCTTAGAGACTCAGACTTCTTTATAATTATACTGCAGTTAGGGTATTTTATTTCTCATCTGGTGCTCCTGGTTATGGAGTTGGGCAACTTGATACAAGATTGTACGATGAACAAAATCCCAGTAAAGGAGGGGATGTTGACTTTGATCTATTTCCTGAGCAAACCTCGTTCTACAAGGATCTGGTAAGTTTACTCAGTTTGCAACTCTATGTTTTATGTGCAACTTGAAATTAGCATTGATGTAAATTTTCACAGGCTGCTATATATTGCCATTCAAGTAGGTTTGTGTGGTCATTTTTGTTGTTACAAATGAGTATACAGATTTGGCATCCCTGAAGTTTCTTAGCGTTGAAAGTGGGGGTTCCTTGTTATTTTATCAAAGCACTGATGATTCTTCACTTCCTCAGGACATGTGAGTGCAAATTTTATCTAGAGCGAGGAGCTTTCATTTTATTTCAATAGATGTCACTATTCACTGTGTTATTTTAATAGATGTCGCTACTCGGTACTTATTGTGTTATTTTAATAGATGTCACTACTCACTGCAGGGGCTGGAATTATGGGCACGAACCTGGGGCTGGAGTTGCTTTTAATTCTCCTAAAAGGTTAGCGAATTAGCGGCCCATTTATTGTTGTTGTTAATGTGATTTTTGTGATTATTGATATTTTTGAAGATCTCATTGTTTGTGGGCAGGGGATTATGACATTGAGTTGTAGTTTAAGTGTTTTAGAAATACTTGGTAGATATCATAGAGGTATAGTGTTGTGCTGTTTTGGAAATGTTCAATGATATCGGAGATTCAGAGGTGTGTGTGAGTTGTGCTTTGGGTGTATAGATAAGTCAGCTAAACTTTCATCGCGACGCCTTTTACATTAAAAGAGAACATGTATTATAGTTTATAGATGAGGTGTAAAGCTAAGATAAGTATTAATTCCCCCTTTTTTGTTTTTCGAGTATGTTGTTTACTTGAGTTGGATAGCTGTTTATAAGCGACTAGAGGGATGGTACTCATTTAATTGAGTCGGGTAGTGTAAATTATTGAGTAAGCATGTGGGGGGAGAGTACCGAGTTACTGTCTTAACGTCTTGTAAAGTAATCGGACTTAAGGTGAGAGAGGTTCCAAAAATAATGTCCTGGAACAGTGTCTTTTGTACTCTTCATGTGCCGAACACTGTTATAACTGTGCTTCTTTTTAACTCTTTCTCACTTCCCTTAAGTAGTTAAGTTGGCATACTCTTCCTTTTCAACGATCTCCCTGTTACCCAGTTTGTGTTGTTCAAAGTAAGGTTCACGTTGCATATGTTGGTTGCCTTTTTGTTAGCATGTATCATCTCTTCTCCCGCGCTTCTGTTAAACTGGTGGTGTGATATTTTTAATTTTTTGTTAGGCCGGGCTGGGCGTAGACGCTTTCTGAATGTCGTTGGAGAGGGACTTGCCTACTGAGGAAAACTTGGTGGGTCATTTGGTTGGTTATTGTTCTTTGAACTTCGTTGTTTAAAATGTTACAAAGTGAGGTAACTTGATACGCCATCACTTTTTCATACTGGGAAGCTGGCGGAGCCGATATCCTTTATCGAGGGGTACTATGATTCATGTTTTCCTTGGTATTTACGACTAATATGTAACTGTTCTTTCTGCTTCTGCTTCAAACATGTCCTATTTGTGTTATAGTACTCATTTTTTTATATTTGAGATACTGACTGGTATCATGGTATTTTACAGCGATTTCACAATTAACACCTACACTAATTCATGATGACTTGAACTTTTGGAGGAGTGTCTTCTTGCTGCTGTTTTATTCCCAATTAGAGATTCGTTTTTTCAGTAAGGAGTATTTATTTTCAGTATGACAGTATTGTTTCGCCTTCTGAAGGTAACCTCAACACCCTTACGACTGAAATCTTTTTGTGTGGCGTGACAACCCCATTTAGTTACGCGAATTATCATGCTGACTGATGATATGATCTAATAAGCCCACTGCTTGGATCTGTTCTACAACAGCTAATAAGCAAAGCTGTGAGGAATGAGGATATAGCTTGATATGGACGGTCTTGATTACTAAGATTCCATATAGTAAACAATTTTTCTAAATCCTTCTTTTTTACATTTTACTTTAGACTAGAGTGAGTTTGTTTGTTCTGTTTCGACCATGAATGCTGGGAAAGTCGTTGAGAGTATAATATATATATATATATATATATATATATATATATATATATATATATATATATATATATATATTTGAGATCCAGTGAGAACCACCTACATAGTGAGAACCGTGAGAACTCCACCTTACATATTCTTTTTCTAAAAATAACGATATATTTGGATTCGGCATAGAATTTTATGGCTAGAAAACATATTTCTTGGTCCAAAAAGTATAAATTATTGTCGAAAATCGAGACGAGAAACATTTTATTTATTTTCATGCACTTACTACTCATTTTTCATGTATCTAACAATTTTCATGCACCTGGAACTCCTTTTCGTGCACCTAGAGCCTGGTGTTTTCATGCATCTAGTAATCATTTTCATGCATGTAACAATTTTTATGCACCTAGTATTCGTTTTGCAATACTAAAAATGTGTTTGAATAAACTAAACTAAGGCTAAATGATCCATCAAAACTTTCGGAACAAGATTTAATGATGATTTAGTAAGGGTTCTCACGGTTCTCATTATGTTAGTGGTTCTCACCGGATCCCGACCCTATATATATATATATATATATATATATATATATATATATATATATATATATATATATATATATATATATATATATATATATATATATATATATATATCGTCACCATTATGCCAAGCTATTTTTGGCACTGCTATTGTGTTGGTGTCAAAAGTTTGTGAGTATTTCACTTTTGAGAACCATTACGAGGCAATAATATTTGTTTCAAAGTTGAAAACTAAAGTTTTGTCTTCAACAAAACTATGTTGATAGTAGATCTGCAATGGCAGCTCGCCAGAGTTCGATTTGTTTTACAATCCGCAATTTTGTGTGTAGTAAAGCTCGTTTGAAATTGAAGGTAATCGGTTAGAATATAATGGAGCTCGAAACTATAGATATGTTGAGGAAGATAAGGGAGGACGAAGCGGTGGTGGGAAAACTATTATTCCCACTTAACTCTATCAATTTATTCATCTTTCTCATTTTGTGTTTATTAGCTTGGCGTCGCCAAAGCACAGGTGCTGATTTGCTGATTTTACTGGCTTAGTTAGGATTTTGATTTCACCTGATTATTTCTTTTTTAATTATTATTGTTGTTGATTTGTTAGGGTCTAAGTAATTTAATATTTTTGGGCGCGATTTTGACTAGGATGGTGGCGGCGATCAGTAGATTTGGAGGGCAAACTCCAAAGGAGAACCTTTCCAATGGGAACTACTGGTTAAACCATTTTCGTAACTTAACTATCTTGATTTTAAGATAGTTGGATTAAATTTCATTAAATTTGATTACATCTGGTTAAAGTTGCACATCTGGTTAAAGTTGCAGTTTATTGGTTGAGACGAGGTAAATTGGTGACAAAATATGATTGCAAAGATTTTTTATACACCAATTCCATTAGTTTTGGGATGGTTTAGTTGTGGTTTGATGCCTGAATGTAAATGGATATTGATGATATTAAGCTACTTTGATTAAATTTGGTTAGTTTTGAAGTTTTTGGGTTGAGATAAGGTAAAGTTGTCGATCATGCCTCATGATATACTTGATGCAGTGATGGAGTTGCAAAGGACATGTGACATTTTAAGATAACGAGAATGTGGATTTTGGCTACTGACATGAGTGTTGAATTGAACGAAAGTTTGTTGATGTACTATTTCATGTAGATATAGGGTTTAGGGTACTGACCTTGTGCTAGGACTGGATTGGAAAGATTGGCGATTTAATGGTTAGTCTTGAAAGTGCAAGAATCTTTCAGTTTGATATGGAAATAATGGAAATTAATTGTCAGACATAAAATGATTGTGGTGTTGATTAGCACTAGAACTTTGTTGGCTGATTATGAAATTGACAATTTACTTGATCTTCGGTGCGTTTGAATGACGAATTAAACTTAATTGGGTGAGAGTACATTTTTCATGTCGCCATGGGTTGTAAGCTGCTTGTTCGTGTGTGAAACTTTGAACTTTGATGAACAATGATTTATTAATATTCCTAAGAATAAAAGACTGCCCTTATTGATGAATTGAGCTTTTTCTTTAGCAGTTGTCTCATTTCTTGGTCTTCACGACAAAAAGGCCACCGATTTTCATGCAATGTGCAATAAATTGTCAGACCTTATCCCCTGTAGAGAACCTGACACTAGCATAAAATTTGCACCTACTATAGTCGAAAATTTTTTGGATAGTAAAAAAGCAATTGGGTTTGGCAGACCATGTTGTTTGCCCATCTATAGGCCATAGTAAGACAGTCCTCCGAGAGTCGAGGCAGAGTATGTAAGATGTTTGAAGCCCTTGAAAGTTTCACACTACCTAAGTTAGGAATCTCTTGCACAAATCATTAATATCGTTTTTGCACATTAATCTTGAGTTTGGATGAGATGATAATTATAAGATGAGCCTTATAATGTCGGTTTGTGTATGAATAAAGCGTAAAATTGGACTCTTGCAGTCCTGCGTCTTTAGTTTACTATGTGTTACACGAGTAAAAAAAAGCTTGTTTAGAACATGTTTCAGTCATGTATTAATGTCTTGTGGTAACTTTTTTGTAGTCTCGAGTTCTTTCCTATATAGTAGGAATATTCTAAACAACCTCACATTTATGTCCATTTTTATTCTAAAACAGTCTTACATTGGCTTGATCGAGGGGGGCAAGGAGAGGGAAAGGGGGAGGGTGGGTGGAAGGGAGAGAGATCTCTTCGCTTAGTTTTATTCAAATTGAGAAGGGGGAGGGCGGGAAAGAGGGAGGGAGAGAGAGAGAGTGTGTGTCTTTAGGTGATGAAAATAGAACTCGGGTGGAGCTTTGTAGGTCACAATAATTCCATGTTCAAAAAAGAAGATGGATTTTAAAACGGTCTCATTATTTATTATTACCCTAATCCCGCCGTCAAACCCGACGTCTTCGTCCCTGGCCTTTTGTCGAGGTTTATGTTTATGGTTCTTGGTGTTGGTGGGAATTGTGCGAGTGTTTTCATATCTTGTTATCTTGTATAGGGTTGGTGTTGCTTCTATTGGTGTCTTTAATTTGCTTATGTTATGAGTATTTTTATCCGTATTCAAATCCTTATTATCTTAGATGGGTTCTTATTACTCTGATCTTTTGTTGATATTTAGGCACTAATTGTTGAACTGAGAATAGTTGAGGAGGTTCTCCCCTGACATTACTTTTAAATTTTAGATTTTTTTTTCATATTGGTTTGTCGAGAATCCCTTATACCATTTTCGATGACCCTACAAAACCCTTTCTAATGCCAGCAGTGGATTGAGGCTTGCAATGATGTTAGCTAAGTCATTTAGGTCCACTACCTATAGTTTGTCTTGCTTGAGAACCTATTTAGTTGGTACGCCCCATTAATTTCTTATAAGTTGATGCTGTTCAGGTTTGTTTAATGATTATGTGGATAATATACTTTTTTATTGCTGTCATATTTGGTTGGTTATTATGAATTGTTTGATTTTGTACTGATATTGATCTCTACACCGCTTTACATCATTAGAACTACTTCAAAATCTAACCATAATCCAAAATGTTAGGTATAAGGTTGTTTGCTATGAATAACTGAGTGGTAATTTTATTTGTGTTGGTTATCCCATGTACTACATAACCAAATGTGAGATCGCTTCCCTTCTCCTCCTTTATGGTATTTTATATGCCAAAAGGGCTAATTAATTCTTAACATCCATAGTATGGCGGGGCTAAGCATGAGAGTCTATTATAAGTTAGTGATATAGGAGTATTAAATCTACATTTCCACATACTGATGTAGGTTGATTATTATGGCATTGCTTTGGTTTCATTGCAAAGCGATCCATGTACAACAATCTACACCTTTGTTTGTTCCCTAATCCCTTATTCTTCTTTTATTATTTTCGAGTTCCGATATGCTTTATGTTCAAAGATGCTACATTTATTTAGGGGGGGTGAAGGGAAGGGGGATGAGGAGAGGGGGAGGCAGAAAGAAGAGAGGGGGAAGATGAGGGAGAAAGGAGAGAGGAGGAAGATGAGGGTGAAGAAGTGGAAGCTTTTATTTAGTCTTGTCTTTCCATGTAGTCTTGTGATAAGTTTTTATTTTGTTTTTTTTCCCTTCATATAAGATTTGCTAGGTTGTGTTAATTTAGGAAGTATGGTTATTTTCTGGTTATATAGTTTGGGTTTTGGACAGGTGATTCAATTAAGGTCATTTCAGGCTTGGTTAGCTTTCGATCTATCACAAAAAAAAGGCTCTTGAGGTAACAATTTCGTTCCTTGATAAATCACGGTGTCAAATGAGGTGCCTACTTTATGGAAGATGTGTTAGATTTCGTTTATTCAGTTCATGATATGACCATCACAGTTTATCTCAACGCGTCGGATTTTATTCGTAATGTTGCTAAGGAATGTGGATGTTGATTGTTACTATATATTCACGTGCAAGGTGACAGTTTCTGACAGTTTCCCTGCAAGATATGGTGTTACTCAGACGATTGAAAAATCACTGTGTCTCATAGAGAATGCATGCCGCTTGTGAGATTGTGTTGGAGTAATTATTTTATTTTATTGCATTTCTTTGGGTGGGCTCTTTGCAGCTGCGCAAGTTTATAACACTACATTTTTTCGTGAATACCTCGGCTATACCGCGGTGACACTTTGTGGGTTCAACATTGTTCGATTTATAGTGTCAAGAAATTGAATTTTGCAAGACATTTTGATGATTTAGCTACTCTAAAGACCTATTTTGTAAGGTATTCCAATAAGTTTGTGTTACGCCTGGAAATCCGCAGACCTTCCTGATCAGTATCTTACCTAAACCTGACTAACAGGCTGTTAGGGTGTCAGGCTATCAGGGCACATGAAGATAGGCGCCAGGCCATGGAGAGGACAACGGTCAAAATATCAGGACGATATTAGACCATATACGCGTATAATAAAGGAATTATATACGCAGTATTAAGTGTGAAGATTACGCAGTAAATGCAGTAATTAAGGGAGGAATAATTAGTAATTATTACTGGCAATTATGGAGAATATTCTGCCTTTAATACCGGATCAAGCAGCCGTTCAGGGAAGAAAACTATATAAGGAACACTTTGAAGATACTAGAGGATATATCATTCATACGCAAGAAGGAGCATACACAATACTTAGAGAAATACAAAGATTGTCATAATCATATAATTATTCTCCCAAATAACATAGTGAAATCCTCTCCTGGCTTGGTGCCGGTGGTTTTTTCCCATTCAAGGGTTTTCCACGTACAAAATTGCTTGTCTTAATGTTATTGTTGTTATTTCATTTACAGCTTATTACTGTACCCTGACGACCTGACCAACAGACTACCTAGAGCTAGTTAACCTTACACAACTCTACCCTGACCTGATTTCGCCTTGCGCAAAATCCACACAAAACAATTGGCGCCCACCGTGGGGCATCTAGCTCTTTAAATCCTTTTTTCTTATTTTACAAAAACTCAAAAACCTACAAAAATGGCCCAACCCACCGTTGAAGAACAATTGAATGCAGCTCTCCAAAAAATCGATGAGTTGGAAAGCCTGAAAGAAAAAGTGGCCCAAACTGAAGCAGAAATCCTGCAATTGAAAGAATCTGAGTCAACCCTGAAGCAAAAATTGGAAAAAACCCAAGGGGCAGGCTCTAGATTCCAACCAGGGACCTCGTTTTCATCAATCATTAAGAACATTGATTGTTCCAGTTTTGGGAGCCCAAGTATTCCTAAAACCATTAACGTAGATGGTGATGATGAACCGAAAGATGATGATAAAGAGAAACCTGGTGAATCTGCAGCAGCCATCTTGATGGCAGTAGTTCAGGAGATCAAGAAACTCAACGAAAAATTCGATAAGATACCAGGAGTACCTGCAAGCATGGAAGAAGCTGCCCCTGATAGCTATGCTGATTTCCTTTTCATAGACGAAATAGCAAAAGTAGACCTACCAAAAAAGTTCACAATTCCATCCATGAGAATCTATGATGGAACCACGGATCCACAAAATCACGTAGCTCTTTACAAGCAGAAAATGCTAGCTGCATCTATTCCCAGTGAGTTCAGACAAGTTTGCATGTGCAAGGGATTTGGAACGACCCTGACTGGCCCTGCCCTACAATGGTACATCAACCTGCCAACTAGCAGCATCCATTCCTTTGCCAACCTGATCAACAGTTTCAACCAGCAGTTTGCAAGTAGCAGGGAGTTGGAGAAACGATCCAGTGACCTTTACCGAGTTACACAGAAGCCTGATGAAACTCTCTGGACATTTCTTGCAAGATTCAACAAAGAGAAAGTGTCTATCCCCAGGTGTGATGTTGGAACAGCAGTGGAGGCATTCAGACAGGGGTTACTACCATATAGTGACTTATACAACGAACTCACTAAGTATCCATGTGACACCTTCGAAGATGTTCAGGCCAAGACTCTTTCTTTCATTAGGCTGGAAGAAGATAAAAGCTACAAACTTGGATCACCTAGTAGACCAAAGGATCATGAAAGAAGCAATAGAAAAAGCAACAAAGGGAACAATTATAGGCCTACCCCATATTCCAGGCCAGATTAGTCAGAAGTTAACCTGGACCATGAGTATCAAGGTAAGGTTAAAGTTTATCCACCTATCTCCGAACATAACTTCAGTGTTGATATTGCAGGATTAATTCAGAGACTTGACAACATGGGATCAGCTGTTAGATGGCCTAGGAAGTCAGAAAATCCAAATCCCAGAAGAGACAATTCAAAATGGTGCGAATTTCACATGGATAATGGACACACCACGGATGATTGTTTCACCCCGAGGAAGGAGGTAGCCTACTGTTAAAATCGGGGTACTTAAAAGACCGATCAAGAAGAAGGGCGGAACGCAAAAACCAGGATAAGGAAAATCGGGATCATAAGCGGGATCGTAGTCTCCCTCCACCACCACCAATCTATGAAGTAAAATTCATATCTCGGCGGTTCGGAGATTTGCGGCCTGACAAGTTCAAAGAAGAAAGAAGATAGCCAGGACACCAAGTATCTTGTGTCACCACAGGCGGATCTTGTCCCAACAATCACTTTCAATGATTGTGACATGGTGGGCATCCCTGATGTTCATCATGATGGCCTGGTCATTTCTATGCAGATTGGAACAGTCACGGTAAGAAGGATCTTGGTAGATGGAGGCAGCTCGGTGAACCTGATCATGCTTGACGTACTGAAAGCCATGAAGATAAACGAGGATCAAATCATCAAGAAATCCAGCGTCCTAGTAGGATTCAGCGGTGAAACCAGGAGCACCTTAAGAGAAATCCACCTCCCAACCTACGTGGAAGGAGTCTCATCCTATGAGAAATTTGGAGTCCTTGAATGCGGGTCATCCTACAATGCTATCCTGGGCAGACCCTGGATTCACAATGTCAAGGCTGTACCATCAACCTATCACCAGTGTATCAAGATACCAACAGACTGGGGCATAGCCACAATCAAAGGGGATCACAAGTCAGCCCAGGAATGCTACACAACGGCCTTGAAGCCTTCCAAGGCAGGTAAGTCCCTGGCATAGCAATTACAGTACCCTGTCAGGGAGCACTTATGTGGCACCTCCCGAATGGAAACAGATCGTAATCTTAGACCCCGAGTACCCCGACAGGTATGTTTTGATAGGATCGACGCACCGAGATAGTGTCGGGCTGAATCGGTAAAATTCCTTAAAAATAAGTCATCTTGGTTTGCTTGGTCACATTTTGATATGACTGGAATTAACGCTGATATAATTACTTATAAGCTCAATGTTGACCCATATTTTAAGCCTGTATAGCAGAAAAGGCGCAAATTTGCAGCTGAAAGAAGCACCATAATAAATGAGGAAGTAGAAAAACTCTTGGATATGGGGATGATCAGGGAAGTAATGTACCCTGAATGGCTGGCTAACGTAGTTGTTGTGCAGAAAAAGAATGGAAAGTGGAGAGTCTGTGTAGACTACACTGACCTGAACAAAGCCTGTCCTAAAGATCCATTCCCCCTACCTCATATTGATGCCATGGTAGACACCACAGCAGGCCATGAAATGCTAACATTCATGGATGCTTCCAGTGGATTCAATCAGATAAAGATGCACCCTGCTGACCAGGAGAGTACTGCATTCATTACAGACCAAGGCATATACTGCTACATTGCCATGCCTTTCGGCTTGAAGAATGCAGGGGCAACGTACCAGCGCCTGGTCAACATGTTGTTTAAAGACCAGATAGGTGACATCATGGAAGTATACATAGACGACATGGTGGTGAAATCCAAGAATGCAGAAGATCATGTGAAGCATCTAGAAATAGCATTTGAGATATTAGAAAAATATAACATGAAGCTAAACCCTGCAAAGTGCCACTTTGGAGTCTCTGCAGGCAAATTTATTGGATATATGGTCACAAAGAGAGGCATAAAATCTAGCCCTGGACAAATAAAGGCTATCCTGGAACTACAGTCACCCAAGTTTGTCAAGGATATCTAAAAATTGACAGGCCGGGTAGCTGCCCTGAACCGCTTCATATCAAGATCCTCTGAGAGATGCAAAACATTCTATAACCTCCTCAGGAAAAATAAACAATTCCAGTGGACGGATGAGCATGAGGCAGCTTTTCAGGATCTAAAATCCTATTTGTCATCTCCACCCTTACTGGCTAAACCAGAAAAGGGAGAACCTCTGTCAGTATACCTATCTGTCACTGACACAGCAGTCAGCGCAGTCCTGGTGAAAGAACAGGACGGGCAGCAACATCCAGTCTACTATGTAAGTAAAAGCCTGCTAGATGCTGAGTTGAGGTATGGACTACTTGAAAAATACGTTCTAGCTTTAATTATGTCATGTACCAAGTTGAGACCCTATTTTGAAAGTCACCCCATTATAGTCAGGACCAACCTGCCCATAAAATCTGTCCTGCGTAAGCCTGAACTTTCAGGCAGGATGGCCAAATGGTCAGTACAGATTAGCACATATGACATCTTTTTCGAACCCAGGGCAGCGATCAAATCGCAGGCCCTAGAAGACTTTGTGGCTGATTTTAGCCCTAACCTGGAACCAGAGCTAATAAAAGAGGTCAACCAACTAGAAAATAAAACCTTAGACCAAGAATGGACCCTACTCATAGATGGGGCATCCAACGCCAGGGGGACAGGGTTAGGACTAGTACTTAAATCACCACAGGGAGACGTGATAGCTCAGGCTGTAAGCTGTGAGTTCAAAGCTACCAACAATGAAGCAGAATATGAAGCCCTGATAGCAGGCTTAAAGGTATGTCTAGACCTCGGTGTTCAGAACTTAAAGGTAAAAACTGATTCACTCTTAATTGCCAATCAAATAAAGGGAATTTATACGACTAAGGATGCAAAAATGATTTCGTATTTATAATATGCAAAAAACCTTACCGCTAAATTTGCTTTATTTGACATAGATCAAATATCAAGAGACCTGAATACCCATGCTGATGCTCTGGCCAGCCTAGGTTCAAATTTCACCCCCACTGTTTTCGACAAAATACCAATTGTGCACTTATTAGAGCCAACCATCAGCAAACCTGAACAGGTCAATCCTTTCAATCAGGGCAGTAACTCTTGGACTAAACCCTATTATGATTGGTTTCTCCGAGGAATACTGCCTCAGGGACGACATGAGGCAAGGGCTTTTAAAATTAGAGCTTCAACTTATGCTATCATTAATAACACCCTATTCAAGAGATCGCAAGCTGGACCCTACCTGAGATGCTTGGAGCCTGACGAAGCCAAACTAATACTTCAAGAAATACATGATGGACATTGTGGCAACCACAAAGGAGGAAAGAGCCTAGCAAGCAAAGTTCTCGGACAAAGCTACATCGGCCTACACTAAGGGCCGATCGCTGAATACTCTTCAAAATGTGAAGCCTGCCAAATTCATGCACCAATCATACATCACCATCTGAACTCCTTCATTCAATTTCCGCACCGCCATTCATAAAGTGGGGCATGGACATTGTGGGAAATCGTCGTAGTAGCACCAAGACAAAAAGTCTTCATGTTAGCTATGACTGATTACTTCTCCAAATGGATTGAGGCTGACTCTTTCAGGCAAGTAAACGAAAAAGAAGTAATATCTTTTATCAGGACGAACATTATTTGCAGATATGGAGTCCCATCAGAAATAGTATGTGACAACGGAACTCAGTTCGTGGGGAAAAGGACCCAAGCATTTTGCCAAGAATGGAATATCAACCTGGTAACATCGATCCCTGTATATCCAAAAGCTAATGGCCAGGCGGAGTTAAGCAACAAGGTAGTCATAAGCTGCCCTAAAAAGAAGCTGAAAAGAAGACGAGGCAGATGGCTGAACAACTTCCATTAGTACTATGGGCGACAGACAACTCAAAAATCGCAATGTGCCAAACACCTTATTCCCTGGTGTATGGCTGTGAAGCTGTCATTCCTGCAGAAGTACGAGTACCAACATCCAGATGCAGCCTGAACAACGTTGAAACAAACAAAGACCTGATGCAAGACAACTTGGTCCTGACAGAAGAATTAAGAGATGCTACCAAAATCAGGATGGCATCATAGCAACAAGCAGTCGCCAGGACTTACAATAAAAACGTCAGGGTCAGGGTCTTTAAAGAAGGAGACCTTGTCTTACGCAAAGTATTTCCAAATAAAAAAGAAAAATCAGCAGGCAAACTGGTTCCCACATGGGAAGGCCCTTACTTAATTGATTCAATTGTTAGACAAGGAGCATACAGGCTCCAAACGCTAGAAGGGGAAATGATCCCAAGATCCTGGAATGTAACTCATTTAAAATTATTCCATATGTAAAGATCAGGCTACAATCAGGTATAAATTCAATCACTACTCAACCTAACATGCTATGTGATGAACTACATGTTTTATATACCCTGTCTGTATTTTATATCTGTTCAAACTAACCTATCTATTTAATTTTTGAATCCTGAACAATTACACATGATAAAAGATTATATGTATAAATATTCAGGATTGAGGGCTACTCTACTATACATTCCTGAAACAAAAATTTTTGCACTTAACTGTGCCTGACGAGTTGGTAACCGCCACCAGATACAGTAAAAAGTCAGGACCAATCAGGCATGAAATAATTACCTGACCTGACTAGGTTTACTGCCACGGATTCCAACCGGCTAGACGCAGCAAGACAGGTGTAAGGGTGTTCTCTCCCAAACACTTAGTCTAAAACGCCCTCTTGACAGGCCGAATACCAAGCCCTCCAGCTAGGCAGGGGACATAAGCTCTCCTGACAGGCCGGTTTTCCCACCCCTTCAACCATTATAGCAAAAAAACTATACTTGGTTGAATTACTCATGAATAACAATATAAAACGAAAATAATGTGCAGGTCATTCAAACGAAATACTTGACAGACCCAACAGGATGAAACTCACAAATCAAGCAAAGTCAAAAGTGAAATCAGCCAAAAGAAGGCCACCATGTCTATATCAATAAAAAACCTTTACCCCCTGGGGCAAGGGCGCCAAAATATTCATAAAGGCCAGGGAGAGTCCCCCTGACCCAAAACAGGAAAATAAAAATAATGTTTGTCCAGGGACATCCTCCCTGGATGGGCCAAAATACCAACTGAAAAAAATTATTACTGCTTCTCCTTAGAAGCGGCAAAGATCAACAACCTCGCTCCCCACTCTTAGCCGGATCGGCCTCAACGTCCCCTGCTCCCCGGGAGTCGACCTCCTGTTCATTCTCCAAATTGTGCAGTCGGGATACTTTGAAGCAAAAAGCCATCTCACTGCAGGGGTCCCATTTGGCCCTGGACTCGACAGGCTCCGACATAGCAGCCGCCCTTCCTTTGATATAGAAGTAGAGGGAAGCATCATCCAGCTTGAACTCCAAGTCACCCCTCTCTTGGGTGAGCTCCTCATTTCTGTCCAAGGCCTCCTACAATGTAGCTTGCTCGAAATCGCCTCGGTCTTAGCAAAGATCCCTCTCGCCCGCACCCTTGTCAAGTCGGCGGCTTTAGCGGCCAAAGTTAGCTCGTGCAAAATACAAAATCGGACTTTAGCCTATCATAATCTGATCTCATCGATCAATTCAGCTACCAAAAAGTAGCCTGATAGGCATTATGGAGACAAGTTGCAGCACCCTGATCAAAAACAAAGAAAAATATGAGTAATTTATACCAACAATAGAAAACTACCAAAACAAAACATATATAGAAATTGTGCTAACCTACCTCCCCTCACAAGAGACCAAGGCGCCAACCAAGAGGTCGATCGAATGATCCATCAAGCGATCGCCGAGTAGCGCCTCTCAACAGGGTCAAGGGTGAGCATGACATCTCGATTTAGAAGCGATAATCCCGATCTTCACCCTAGCAACCTCTATATTATCCAACCCGGATCTCACCTCCGACCGGCGTAAACATCAACATCTTCAATTCTCCTTTTTTGGGTCAACTTGTTTCGAAGGGGCGCAGCAATCTGATAGTGACCTTGGCAAAGATCGACCGTTTAGTCAAGTCAATAACAGGCTCAGCATCCCCGCTTCCTTGGGGACCTTCCTCCTTAATCTTGGCCAGCCTGGCTGAGAGGTCAGCCATACCAAACCCGGCAAGGCAAATAGACGGCCTGGTGGCTGCAACACGAAATACTGTATCAGCAATATAAATCAAACATTGTCAGGAAACTAAAAGCAAAGAGAAAGGAAAAATTAAGATAGACTTATTGCCTGAGGTAATGGCACTAGCAGCCCCTGAAGCTTTAGCCGCCCTGGGCGCACCGTCAGCCTTCAAACAGCATGGAAGGTGGCCAACCCCACAACAAAGAGGCCAGGACCTCTTTGATGTGACCATAATTGGCGCATATTTAGCCCCCGAATTACCATTGTTTCCATGCTTTTTAGTGCCTATTTGGGTCATTTCTTATCTTTAGTTCTTTGTTTTGCATATTCTTTGAGATTTTGATCCCTTGGTAGGAAAGGAGTAAGAATCTTGCATTTTCGTGGCAAAACGAGGCTAAATTGATTGTATTCAATGACCAAGCATCAAGGAGAGACAAGACTAGAAGGCCTTTGTACATATCATAGTAGAAGAGCAATGTTGAGAAAAGGATCCTTGAGTCCCCGAGGAAATCCCCAAGGAATTTATGTAGAAAAGGGAAGAAAAAGAAGAAGAATTGAAGCTGGCCAACAATCCGAACGGATTGTACCAAATCCGTCCGTCCAGCCCAATCCGAGCGTCCCACCTTGAATCCGCTCGATTCCCCAAAGACAATCCGAGCGTCCCTCTCTTGAATCCGCTCGGATTCCTCAAACCCAGATCCGGCCGTCCCGACTGATCCGCACGGATTTCAAGATGCAAGACGTTTTTCATTCTTCAAGCTACGAAAAGAGAAGCCCTTCTCTCGAAAATACCGCTTTTCCTTGCTCAACTTAAAAAGTGTAATTACTAGTTTAGCCCTTAGTTAACCCTAATGCATCCTCCCTAATTTTCACTATAAATACCCCATTAGGCTAATTAGAGGAGCATGTTCTTCTTATCAATAATTAGTGTAGTTAATATCAATCAAATCTCTCTTTAATATTGTAATCAAGTATTAATCAAGTATTAATCAAGTTTTAATCCAAGTTTTAGTTCTTTAATCTCTCTCTTGTTCTTCCTTTATTTTGGGTAATTGAAGGTTATTTGGGTTATTATTGGGAGATTGACAACCTCTCAATCTAGGATTCAAGTACTTCTATTATTCTTGCTTTATTATTGGAATCATTAGTAGGTATAATCTCTTAATCCCTTTTTAATTATTGTTAATTACTTTCATTTATTCATCATGTTTCATTATGTTAGTATGATTGACAACCTTTCTAGCATGATCAACATGATAATGAGTGAGTAGTCTCTTAGCTAGGGTTTAATGGGTGATTAGGGAAACCAACATGGGGAATGATTCATGCTTAAATTAATATGCTTTCATATCTTATTTGCTTGCTTGTTTTGATCTTAATACATGCACATGTTATATTTGATGAAATGCTAAGCCTATGAATCATTGCATTTACTATCATCTTCTATCCTTTCAACTTGACTTGTAAGACATAACCCAACTCGAGTCTTGTTAGACCATGCATGTGTTGAGTAGGAAAGATTAAGTCGACTTGTAGGTGTTGTACAATCTAATCGATTCGGCTCCGGACCCAAACTTTCCTAGGATTGTAAGATATAACCCAACTCAATCCATCACAACAATAATTGCTTGCTTATAATTTGAGAACATGTTTGTATGATCATATCCCATGATTCCCCTATGAACCCATGACACCCTAGTGCCTTTAATCAATTGTTTACACCCCTTATTTTATTCATCTTGCTAGTTTATTTTCATTGTTATTTTAGTTTAGTAACCTTCTACATCAACCCAATTTGTGACACCCCTAGACACTACTAGTTACAATAGAATTCTCATTTCAATACCCGTCCTTTGGGATCCGACCTTTACTTGCCTCTTTACTAATTGTAGAGTTGTTTGTGGAGTATAAATTGTGTTTTGTATCGACCATTGACCAACGACCACATATGCTTAATTGTGAACATGAAATGGACTCGATCAAAAATGGCGCCGTTGCCGGGGACGGTGTTTAATTGATTTAAGATTTCTTTTATTGTTATTAGTTGTGTCTTTTTCACCTTGGGGAAGTAAGATTCCTCAAGGTTTGCTCTAATCGTTTTCAAGTTGTTTGATATTTTGCGAGAATTGATTTCATAGATTGTTTTGTAGAGGACCACTTGAGTATCCCTTACTTCAAGGATCCCATGCAAGCATTAGAGGCCTTAGAAGCAAGTAAGGCTAAGAGCATGTATTGGGAGTTGGAGGTGGATCTCTTTGAGGCCGCTCTAGCTAACAAGGAACTTACCCATGCACAATCCGAGTTGGTGCATAATATTCTAGTGGAAGCATGTCAACCCATAGAGGATGAGCAATCCATCCTAGAGGATATTCTACAAACTCAAGAGCAAGAGGAACCCATCATGGAATTCGAAAATGATGAGGTTCATGAAAGTGAAGAAGAGTATGTCATGAGAATGGAATGTTTAATGGAGATGGAGCAAATTCTCAATGAAACTCCAAAAGAGGAAAGTGAGGTACAAACTCCTACTTTGAAACCCCTTCCCCCAAATTTGAAATATGCTTATCTTGATGAATCAAAGACCAAACCCGTAATTGTTAATGATAGACTTGATGATGACCAATTGGGAAAATTACTTAATGTGTTGAAACAACATGAGAAGGCTATAGGTTATAGTCTAGATGACCTTAAAGGGATAAGTCCCAACTTTTGCATGCATAGGATTCATCTAGAGGACGACCATAGACCTACTATTTAACCCCAAAGAAGATTGAACCCCCACATGCAAGAAGTTGTCAAAGGAGAGGTCATGAAATTACTTGATGCGGGAATCATATATCCCATATCGGATTCTTTGTGGGTTAGCCCCGTCCAAGTGGTACCTAAGAAAGGAGGTACTACGGTAGTGACAAATGAAAAGAATGAATTAATACCCACAAGAATGATCACCGGTTGGCGTATGTGCATAGACTACCGGAAATTAAACTCCGCAACAAGGAAAGATCACTTCCCCTTACCATTCATTGACCAAATGCTTGAGAGGTTAGCCTCTAACAAATTCTTTTGTTACCTTGACGGGTATTCGGGATTCTTCCAAATCCCTATACACCCGGATGACCAACATAAGACCACCTTCACATGCCCCTATGGCACTTTTGCATATAGGAGGATGCCTTTTGGATTATGTAATGCCCCGCTACTTTCCAAAGATGCATGATGAGTGTCTTCTCCGATTACCTAGAGACCATAATGGAAGTTTTTATGGATGATTTTAGTGTTCATGGAAAGGACTTTGACTCATGCTTGCATAATCTTTCCCTTGTATTGCAAAAATGTGAAGATGTTAGTCTTGTTTTAAATTGGGAAAAGTGTCATTTCATGGTCAATGAAGGAATTGTTTTGGGTCACTTGATTTCGGAAAAGGGCATCGAGGTAGATAAAGCTAAAGTTGAGGTGATAGAGAAACTCCCACCTCCCGTGAATGTTAGAGGGTGAGAAGTTTTCTCGGTCACGCGGGTTTTTATCGTCGTTTCATAAAAGATTTTTCGAAAATAGCGAAACCCCTCACTCAACTTTTGCTTAAAGATGCCCAATTCCAATTCTTGACGAGTGTGTTGAAGCTTTTAATAGAATCAAAGAAGCATTGATCTCGGCACTAATCATCCAACCCCCAAATTGGGAGTTACCTTTTGAGATTATGTGTGACGCTAGCAACTACGCCGTTGGAGCGGTTCTTGGCCAACGGGTAGGGAGAGCTCTTCATGCCATCTATTACATAAGCAAAACCCTCGACCCTTCTCAAGTGAATTACGATACAACCGAAAAGGAGCTTCTTGCCATTGTTTATGCTTTGGATAAATTCCGTTCCTACTTGCTTGGATCCAAGGTGATTGTATTTTCGGATCACCGTGCTCTCCGACATCTCTTGATAAAGAAGGAGGCAAAACCAAGATTGTTGAGATGGATTTTGCTTCTTCAAGAATTTGACTTGGAGATAAGAGACAAGAAAGGAGCCGAGAATGTAGTAGCGGATCACTTGTCGAGAATCCGGTTTCATGATGAAAATGGAGAAACCCCGATCAATGACTCATTCCCCGATGATATTTTGATGGCTATTCAAACTCAACTTGAAAGGCACATCACCCCATGGTTTGCCGATTATGCCAATTATATTGTTGGAAAGGTGCTCCCTCCTAACTTGAACCACAACCAAAGGAAGAGATTCCTATTCGAAGTGAAGAGGTACTTTTGGGATGACCCAAACCTCTACAAGGAGTGTAGTGATGGGCTCTACCGGAGATGCATCCCTCAATGGGAAATCCAAGGAATCTTGGAGGGATGTCATTCATCACCCTACGGTGGACACCATGGAGCAAGAAGAACCGTTGCAAAAATTCTCCAATCGGGCTTCTATTGGCCCACAATGTTTCAAGATACAAGAGAATTCATCATTCATTGTGATGCTTGTCAAAGAACGGGAAATATATCTTGGAGAAACGAAATGCCACAAAGGGGCATTCTAGAGGTGGAGATTTTCGATGTTTGGGGAATTGACTACCAAGGACCCTTTGTGACATCCAATGGGAACAAGTACATCCTTGTGGCCGTAGATTATGTTTCAAAGTGGGTGGAGGCAATTGCCACCCCAAATGATGATGCGAAAACGGTCACCAAGCTTTTCAAGAAGATAATTTTCCCACGATTTGGAGTTCCTAGAGCTATCATTAGTGATGGAGGAACACATTTCCATGAGAAGAAGCTTGCATCCCTTTTGACCAAATATGGTGTTCAACATCGAACCGGCTTTGGATATCATCCTCAAACAAGCGGTCAAGTGGAAATTTCAAATAGAGAGATCAAGCAAATCCTTGAAAAAGTTGTGAACAAGACTCGGAAAGATTGGAGCACAAAGCTTGATGATGCTCTTTGGGCTTATAGGACGGCCTATAAGACTCCCATTGGTGCCTCCCCCTACAAGCTTGTGTACGGAAAAGCATGTCATTTGCCAATCGAATTGGAATACAAAGCTTATTGGGCAATCCGAGCACTCAATCTTGATCTCAAATTAAGCGGTCAAAAGAGGATGATCCAAATCCAAGAGTTGGAGGAATTACGACTACAATCTTATGAGAATGCAAAGATTTACAAAGAAAGAACAAAATTGCTTCATGATAAGAGAATTCGACAAAAGGCCTTGCACAAGGGAGACAAAGTCCTTCTATTCAATTCCCGCTACCGACTCTTTCCGGGAAAGTTGAACTCTAGATGGATGGGTCCCTATGTGATAACCGAAGTTGGGAAATATGGAGATTTCGAACTCAAGGCCGAAGATGGAAGCAAGTTCAAGGTAAATGGTCAAAGGTTGAAGCCGTACTATGAAGGAGCATTTGTTGGAGAGGTCGAGGCTACCTACCTCGGGCCTCCTCCCCCTTGAAAGGACCATCTAAGGGAGAGTTTGGTGGAGTCCTCCCTAAACCACCATTTGTAAATATATTAACCCTCTAACTTGTATTTATTATTGCTTTTATTTTAATAAATGTCATAAACTCTTTTCATGAGCGTAAGTGAGGGAGGGTTACTAACAAGTTTTTTGAATGAAGGAAGGAGCAAATTCCTAAGTGTGGGGATGCATTGAAAGAAAGAAGAAAAAGTCAAAGCTGGCAGCCAGAATCCGAGCGGATTTCCGGGAATCCGGCCGTCTTGGCTGAATCCGGCCGTCTTGGAGAGAAACCGCACGTCCAGCTGTGTTGAGAAATTGAAGATTTCTGAGCTGTTTGAAAATCCGAGCGTCCTAAGGAAGAAGACGCCCGTCTGAAAGAATCCGGCCGGATTTGTGGAAAGACGCTCGTCTCTCCGCCTGTGCATTTCAAGAAAAATCTCTGTACTGAAATCCGCCCGTCTTCTGAAAGAGACGCCCGTCCCACTGAAAGAATCCGAGTGTCTTATTCTCGGGACGCCCGTCTTGTGGCGTGAAAAATTTTGGGATTTTTACTCTGTGGCAGAATCCGGGCGTATTGCCCAGAATCCGCCCGTCCCGTGAGAGAAGAATCCGAGCGTCTTGCCTTTGAATCCGCTCGTCTCCCCTCGCCCTGTTTTTCGACCCGACTTTTCTCAATTAAATTACACCCCACCACCCATATAATGACACATCACTACTCCTTCCACTTACCCTATAAAACCCACCTCCTTATGACTCCCATACATATCCAATTCACTCTCTTCACCCACAAAATTAAAAATCCCCAATTTTCTAGGGTTTCCAATTCTCAATCAACAAGGAACATCCTTAGCAATTCTTCAAATCAAAATAACCCAACAAAAGAAGCAAGAATGGCACCAAGGAGATCCTCCTTTAGAAGTGCAAGAAGACCAAGGATGGTGGGAAGTTCCTCTACCTCACATCTCAACACCATTAGAAGAGAACATGTGGAGATTGTAGACCTCACAAGGCTCGATGATTTCTCGAATGTAGAATTCCTTGATGATGTGCAGCGATTGGTCTTCCATCGACTCTTAAGTAAGAATATTCTTCCCACTAAATTCCTTTGTCATGATACCTTAAGAAAGCTTGGAATCTTTCACCAAGTAGAGGCACTCTTTGAGGTTTTTGGTCTTTCGACTCTCTTTCGCATGTATGAGCCAACATATCGGTCCCTTGTGCTAGAATTCTTAAGCTTCTTGAGAATCACAACCTTGAACAAGACTATTTGCATAGAGTTTAGGTTGGAGAATGTCTCTAGAATGATGACCCTTGTCGAGTTTGCCAATGTGTTCGGACTTGATGTTTCGCCTACCCGAACATCAAAGCCCAAAAAGTATAATGTTGCACCATTGTGGAGGGCCATGACGGGCCGGGATTTCATTCTTACCAAAGAGTGTCTTGCTTTTCACATCCAAAACCCGATCTTGAGGCTTACATATCGATTTCTTTCGGGCACTCTTTTCGCCCGCCGTGATCCGGCCATTGTCAACCAATTGGACCTTGTTTTTATGGAATCATACCTCAACATTCAAGGGAGAGATGGGTATCAATTCAATGCACCTCTAGTTATGCTAGAGAAATGGGCAAAGTTTCGAAATGGGAATGATGATGGAATGAAGCATATAGTGAATGGTGGACTCATAACTAGACTTGCAAAGCACTTCAACCCAAGGTTCAATGAGAACAATGAGTACACTCCACTTGCGGGGAACACGAGAATTAATGAAGATCTCCTTATCGTCCAACACCATTGGATAACCCTTGATGGGGTTGATAAGAGGATAAAGTGGTTGACAAAAGGGAGCGATCCACTCTATCTCCCAATGCATGATCTACCACGGGTCTCCCCAAGAAGAGGAAGCTTGTCCCCAATGCCCTCCTACCTCATCCCAAGTCAAAAAAGGCAAACTCCACTTCCACAAAATCCACCACCACAACAAGAACAACAAACTCCAAATGAAAAGATAAAAGTGCCTCCTTACCCCTTTCCCTACCAACCATATAACCATCCAAATCCCTTCATCCTCCCCCGTGACGACTTTGTCACGGGAATTTTGCAAGATTTACACTACCGTCAATATGAGACCTCCGTGGATACTTATTATGCTATTTACCCCCAATACTATGAGATGGCTCAAAAAGGACGGATTAGTGAGGAAGGAGCTTTCCCCTCATGGGCTCAAATGGAATTGCTCTTTCCTAACTCGGAGAAGGCTAATGAAGGGGCGAACGGTCGCAAAGGGGAAGAAAGTGGGGACTCTTGTGGAGGTGATACGGTGAAGCTTGAGAGTGAAGATGAATTCATGGATCCAAGTTTAAGTGATGATTCTAGGGATATTTGGGATACCGATATTGAAGGAGATGATGCCGATATCTAGGAGATTACTTCATCACTAGGTGGAGCGGGCAAGAGGCACCCACCTTAGTTCAAGTGAAGTTTTCTCATCTCTCCTCTTTATCTTTCTTTTTCATGAAAAGAGCTTTGTATCTTGTCTCTTTGTATTTTATTTCATTTTGATCATTGTTGGTTTAGTCCTAGCAACATCAAAGGACTCACACCTCGGTTCCATTGAGGTGTTCTTACTTTATTGTTCCCATTTTTGAAAATCCAAAATGATAATCTAGTTTCATGCATAGCATAGTGTGTGCATGAACTATACCCATCTTTGACATTAGCAATAGTGTCTTATTTGGTTTGGGGAAGTTAATGCATACACAACGGGAGGTAATCTAAATTATCCTCTCCGTCATAACAAAAACCATGCATCATGTAGTATAGCTTAGTGTAGAATTGCATTTAGTATAGAAATCATGCATCATTTTTGCATAATTTCCATCATTTTGGCCATTGAGGACAATGCCCATATTAGTGTGGGGATGGGAATTCTAACACTTAACTTTTATTCAAAAACCCATAAAAATTGAAAAATTTCAAAAATCATAAAAATTGAAAAAATTGAAAAACCAAAAACAAGTTCATTTCCTTTGTATATATTGTCTTGTATATATTGTGTTTGTTTTATCCTTGTTCACTTTGATTGACTACGCCACATCCGAGACATGAGGATATTGAAGACCGCATGGTATGATCTTTCCAATCTCCTTTTTCCTCTTTATGTTAATGACTATGTGGCTTTATTTTGATTGATGCGGTATAACAATGTGAACCTAGGATTGCATTTAGTTTACATGACATATTAGTTGGTAGAATCATTTGCATTAGGATGTGTATATGTTAGTTGCATCATGGCATGTAGTTTGCATGTTAGAAAAATTTTGCGAAACCGTCTACTTGGGAAGCTTGACAAGTGTATATAGACCCTAGTAGATGCTTTTTGTTCTTAAGACTTTGCTTGTTAGAATACTTGTAAAACACCCTAGGATGTGTCATGCTAGTATCCTTTGACCCATGGTTTAAGACCTAGTCAAGAGTACCTTGTGGTGTGATAACTCCTTGGCTACCGTTTATTCCAAGGTGACCCTTGAAACCATGCATCCATCCATCATCCATGTTCTACCACATTTTTGTCATCAAAGGGAATGAGCACAAAAAGAAATTATTCAAATTTGAGTTCAATGAAATGAAAAGTGAAAGAAAGTTTGCAAAAATGCAACAAATGAAAAAGGGAGCAAAAATAGAACTCCTAAAGCTTCAAATATAAGGCACCCTCGTTACTAATTGGGGTGACTTTGAAAATGTTCAAAAAGAAAATGCAAAAAAGTTGTCAAGTGTTGAAAAGCCAAAAATCAAAAAGAAATGGCAAAAAGAAAGTGTTCTCAAATGTCAAATGCCACAAGAAATTGGGGGGGAAAACAATAATGAAAGCAAACTCCCAAAGTGAAACTCAAACATCTATTGATCCCTTTATCCATCATATCTATTTTTGTGCATGGTAGAGAGGGGACGACCCTTCTTCTTGTCTAGGCAAGAGGGGGAATTCACGATCCTCCAGTGTTTCTAACACCATAGGAGTCTACTCTTGACAAAAGCATTTAACGATTGAGGACAAAGGTACCCTAGCTTGACACATTTTGGAGGTGATTTATTGGTATCCTTCTAGGCTTAGTAGTTTGAACAAATTGCATCTATGAAGGAGTGTGTACCCTTGAATTGCTTCCCTTGTAGATAATTTTCGCCACTTAGATGAGGAAAGTGGCTATTCTTTTGTAGATGCATCCATTACTTGATTTTGTGTGCTTTAATGTTTGGATGTGTCGCCATTTTGGCAAGACCCACCTTGCCTTGCAAGAAGGCATCCTACCTCATGGTTGTCTTGTTGTGAGTTGAAGGGGCGGAGTGAGACCCGCTAATTGTCTCATATCGGCTATTATTATTAGGTTAGGTTAGTATTGGCCCTAGTCTTTGTCACCTCTTTACTCGGGACGAGCAAAGGTTCGGTTTGGGGATATTTGATGTGACCATAATTGGCGCATATTTAGCCCCCGAATTACCATTGTTTCCATGCTTTTTAGTGCCTATTTGGGTCATTTCTTATCTTTAGTTCTTTGTTTTGCATATTCTTTGAGATTTTGATCCCTTGGTAGGAAAGGAGTAAGAATCTTGCATTTTCATGGCAAAACGAGGCTAAATTGATTGTATTCAATGACCAAGCATCAAGGAGAGACAAGACTAGAAGGCCTTTGTACATATCATAGTAGAAGAGCAATGTTGAGAAAAGGATCCTTGAGTCCCCGAGGAAATCCCCAAGGAATTTATGAAGAAAAGGGAAGAAAAAGAAGAAGAATTGAAGGCGGCCAACAATCCGAACGGATTGTACCAAATCCGTCCGTCCAGCCCAATCCGAGCGTCCCACCTTGAATCCGCTCGGATTCCCCCAAAGACAATCCGAGCGTCCCTCTCTTGAATCCGCTCGATTCCTCACCAGATCCGGCCGTCCCCGACTGATCCGCACGGATTTCAAGATGACGACGTTTTTCATTCTTCAAGCTACGAAAAGAGAAGCCCTTCTCTCGAAAATACCGCTTTTCCTTGCTCAACTTAAAAAGTGTAATTACTAGTTTAGCCCTTAGTTAACCCTAATGCATCCTCCCTAATTTTCACTATAAATACCCCATTAGGCTAATTAGAGGAGCATGTTCTTCTTATCAATAATTAGTGTAGTTAATATCAATCAAATCTCTCTTTAATATTGTAATCAAGTATTAATCAAGTTTTAATCCAAGTTTTAGTTCTTTAATCTCTCTCTTGTTCTTCCTTTATTTTGGGTAATTGAAGGTTATTTGGGTTATTATTGGGAGATTGACAACCTCTCAATCTAGGATTCAAGTACTTCTATTATTCTTGCTTTATTATTGGAATCATTAGTAGGTATAATCTCTTAATCCCTTTTTAATTATTGTTAATTACTTTCATTTATTCATCATGTTTCATTATGTTAGTATGATTGACAACCTTTCTAGCATGATCAACATGATAATGAGTGAGTAGTCTCTTAGCTAGGGTTTAATGGGTGATTAGGGGAAACCAACATGGGGAATGATTCATGCTTAAATTAATATGCTTTCATATCTTATTTGCTTGCTTGTTTTGATCTTAATACATGCACATGTTATATTTGATGAAATGCTAAGCCTATGAATCCTTGCATTTACTATCATCTTCTATCCTTTCAACTTGACTTGTAAGACATAACCCAACTCGAGTCTTGTTAGACCATGCATGTGTTGAGTAGGAAAGATTAAGTCGACTTGTAGGTGTTGTACAATCTAATCGATTCGGCTCCGGACCCAAACTTTCCTAGGATTGTAAGATATAACCCAACTCAATCCATCACAACAATAATTGCTTGCTTATAATTTGAGAACATGTTTGTATGATCATATCCCATGATTCCCCTATGAACCCATGACACCTTAGTGCCTTTAATCAATTGTTTACACCCCTTATTTTATTCATCTTGCTAGTTTATTTTCATTGTTATTTTAGTTTAGTAACCTTCTACATCAACCCAATTTGTGACACCCCTAGACACTACTAGTTACAATAGAATTCTCATTTCAATACCCGTCCCTTGGGATCCGACCTTTACTTGCCTCTTTACTAATTGTAGAGTTGTTTGTGGAGTATAAATTGTGTTTTGTATCGACCATTGACCAACGACCACATATGCTTAATTGTGAACATGAAATGGACTCGATCACTCTTCAAAGGAGGAATAGCAAGGAAAGCAGAAACATTGGGAGTGAGATACTCAGTTTCAGTAACCCAGTCATCAACTGCACACATAAGAGGTATGACTTATTATAATTTTCATTTTTCACTAACAAAAAAAACATGCAGGACAAAGAAGGAAACCAAAAAGACTCACCAGCAACGCATGCCTCATGATTCAAATACGCCAAGTCAGGACCCACAGAATTGGTCCTGACAAACATGTACCCAGCAGCCTAGCCTTTATCATGGCCACTATCCAAGTTCCTCAGAAGAGGAGTAGTAGACGCCCTGACCTTAAAACTTATACTGCCAGGACTGTTTGTTTTAACAGCATAACAGGTCTTCAAATCGTCAAGAGAAAAAAAGATATTGTGTTTTTTAAAGAGATTCTCAATCGAACATACAACCTTCCACACCATTGGCATTAACTGATAAGATGGAACACCGATCTCCTTAATAACCTCAACCATAAGAGGAGAAAAAGGAAGCTTACACCGCCCCGAAAGCCCATCATGGATGCAGAACCAACCAGACAAGCCGTCGGCCCGATAGGAGAATCCTCGGGATCCGGACTTCAAAGATCGGCAGGATGATCCCCTTATCCTTCAAAATCTTCTCAAACTCGGGCTTCAAACGGTTTGCGGAGATCGATCCTCATTTAAAGCCTTCGTAGGCTTGAATTTGAAATCACCATGAGATATTGAGATCATCTCCAATGGAGGATCACTCGCTTATTTATCTGTGGGAGATGGAGCAGCGAAGAAGCAAAAATTTTGAAGAAGTTTCCTCGGGATTCGAGGAGGAGGAGTTGCGAGAACCGCCGCTCCGGTAGATTTTTTCTTCGCAACCATTATTTGAAAGATTATAAAGAATTGATTAAGGATTGAAGAAGTTGGAAACTAAGAAAACTGAAGAAGAAGATTGTTAAAGAGAGAATATGAGAAGAGATTGCGTTGGTGAGTTCAACTTAATGAAGCACACAGGTATTTATAATGAAAAGGATTAGGGTTTCAGACCAAAAAGGAAGTGGATAATCATTAAGGAAGTTGCATTAAATAAACACGCGTCACAAGAATCGCAGAAAAATAGCCGTTCTGGGAATCTTATCGGAAAAACTTAATCATTGGGTAATCTTACCAATAATAAAATTATCTCCTCATTTTTCCGCCCCGCACACTACAAATGAGAAGATAAGGGGCAATTGTTAGGCACGGAAATCCGCAGACCTTCCCGATCGATATCTTACCTGACTCGACTAACAGTACGCCAGGGTGTCGCCTATCGGGGCACATGAAGATAGGCGTCAGGCCATGGAGAGGACAACGGTCAAAATATCATGACGATATTAGACCATATACGCGTATAATAAAGGAATTATATACGCAGATTAAGTGTGAAGATTACGCAAAATGCAGATAATTAAGGGAGGAATAATTAGCAATTATTATCGGCAATTATGGAGAATATTCTACGCTTTAATACTAGGATCAAGCGGTTCGGTTGGAAGAAGACTATATAAGGAACACTTTAAAAATACCAGAGGATATATCATTCATACGCAAGAAGGAGCATACACAATACTTAGAGAAATACAAAGATTGTCATAATCATATAATTATTCTCCCAAATAACATAGTGAAATCCTCTCCTGGCTTGGTGCCCGTGGTTTTTTCCCATTCAAGGGTTTTCCACGTACAAAATTGCTTGTCTTATTGTTATTGTTGTTATTTCATTTACAACTTATTACTGTACCCTGACGACCTGACCAACAGACTACCTAGAGCTAGTTAACCTTACACAACTCTACCCTGACCTGATTTCGCCTTGCGCAAAATCCACACAAAACAATTTGTAAGGATTCAGATTATGTAAGGTATTCCAATCATATTGCTTAGTTAATCACATGTAGACCTATTTTGTAAGCTATACCCGTTATGGAGCTTTTTTAAACCAAAATCATTAATTGTCCGTTATCTCGTTCTTTATTTCAATTTGCATTGGGTACCTTTTATATATAAAAAAAACGGCTGTCTTACTGGCACACGCATTTCGCTTTATGTTTTTAGACTACTGTGGCATAAGTATTTTGCAACGTCTTTTTTTTTCCGTACGTGCGTATCATGTATAATGCTTCCTATGTTCCACTGGCGCTTTCGGAGACTATGGCCAACATCCTTTTCTATTCAACTACATCCTCTAACGGTTAGCCTAAACGGTTAGCCAAATTGGGGCACCGCGCCCGGTAGGGCGCGGAGCAACAACTAGTATACATAAAACGGGAGGATTGGATGATTACATACCTAGGCAGAGTGCAAGTTGATCTTGGAAGAGATTAGATAAGATTAAGGAGAAAATGAAAATTGACTTTCAAACCAACAATTGGATGATTGATGTGTAGAATATACTATCAGGAAGGGTTATAACTAGCTAAAAGATTATGGTACTTGAGTAACTTGGTACCCTTTTGTTTGAAGTAGATTAAACATTTTCAAGTATAGTTTTATGAATTGGAATGTGGTCCATGAAATGTCGCTTATAAAAGACAGGTTGAGTAAGATGAACATTAACAATTATCTGATTTGTGATTAGTGTGCGACTCAAAATGAAGATTATCACAATCAACTGTTTTTTCAGATGTGTGTACAACCAGAGGTGTATGGCATTTCTGAACTCCTAGTTGCAGGTGTGTATTCTTGCGAAGGGTTATTTGTAGTGGACTAGTGGTGGTTAAGAAGAAGAGTGAGGTGGTTAATCAGAAAGCATGTGTATGCTGCTAAGATTCAAGCCTTGAAATATCATTTTATGAATTGCTAGGAGCAATTATAGACTTGCATAGGTGGTTTTCCAGGCTTGAAAGTATTATATGCAATATATCGAAGATCAAATTTATTCATGATTGTGGCTCGACCTCATGGGTGTCCTCGTATTCGTGTTTCTTATTCACATTCTACACCATTAGAGTATGAATTAGCACCATAAGAGGTAAAACTTCTTATAATGTTTTATTGAGGTATTATTCTTGATGAAATTTTGTCATCTCGTTCTATTCGGTCTACTAAAACTGTTAATTCATGTACTTCAGTTAATAGCTCGTAGCAACCCGCCGTCATATGATAGGTCACATCTGAGTCTAATAGTTAAAGAGTAGTGTCGTTCGTGTTACCAGTCATACGCGTGGTCGAAGAAGAACCCTTGACATGGTTAACACACACATTTACTGCTCCTTAGCCATATTGACCAACAATTATTTATGCTCTATGTTTTCTTCACCAACTCGCGTTACACTAGTACGTAGCCGTAAGTCTTTCAAAAGAACTTTCATAACCGCGACCTCCACTATAGAACGGAGCAACACTTCTTCCTTGTCCCATAGACCACTCACGCCAACTTTTAGAATAACCTATAATGTCAAAACATCATGCTTTCACATGATCTAGATTGTTGCAATTTTTACACTTGGCTTATTCATCAACATCCGTATCTCCACCTTCTATCATCCTCAAGCGCCTACATAATTGTTCAAAAGAGATGCAAACCTCACAGGTTTAGCCGTAGCATCACCTACTTTTGTACCTGAGGCACGACTCGTCGGACCACCTCCTCACACCTTCCTCTTGTACCAACTTAGAACAAGCACGATTGAGAGATGGTAACGGTTCTTGTAGCAGCAAATTCGAGCAAACGGTAGAATAGGCAGATTGATTCCTAATAAAAAGTTGTGTACTTTACCTTTATCCTTTTTTATCAAACTGTTTATGAATGTTGCACTTGTAGCCTCCGACACCATAAGAAGGATTACAATTGTACTTGTCGAGTTCATCCCAAAGGCGTTTCAACCTGGCATAATAATCGGCGACGGTTTTCTTTTCCGCTTTACATGCTAAAATTGCTCATTTGGCTCGACGGACTTTTGGTCCATTACCAATGTTGAAACGTTGCTTAATTTCGCGTAGATTGTTTCAGCCTATTCAACATAAGAAATTGACAAGCCTAGGGTTGTCTCAATCATGTTAAATACGCACGATACAACCATGGCATTGACCATGTACCAATCATCAATCTCGTTGGGATCATCCCCGGGTTTCTTAATCGACCCATCAATGAATCCCGTCTTCTTTCTTGAATGCAACGCTCCTCGTACCTTAAGTGACCATTCATCATAATTATCTCCCTTCAATTTGACTTGGGTCATTATCAGGTTTGTTACTCATAGAGGGAAAATATAGTTTCACCTTCTCGTCTTTCGTTATCTCGTATAAGTCGGAATCAGATTAGTCGTTTGAATCGGAATCACATTCGTGAATGTTGTCTAACAATGAACATTCACCGCCTTCATTTTCACTCATAAACGATCCAAACAAACCTCAGTCTGATAGCAAGTTAAAAAATACTCCCTCCATTCAACTCCACATTACAAGTTTGCTTTTTCACGTTTGCCAATGCGTGTTTTACGCGGTAAATATTTTTAGCTACGTATTAGCAAAAATTATAAAAGTTAGATATTCTTAATATACTTATAAAGACGAATCAAATAAGATCCCACATGAATATATTTTTACTTATGAATCGAGAGAAAATCAAAATTGAATCTTCACTTATGAATAGTGTACAAAATAGAAACTTGTAATGTGAGGTTGAATGGGGGAATAATTGAATTTTGAGCTTGTAAATATGGTATTGTTCAATTTTGTTTACAACTAGGTAGTATCCGGCGCTTCGCGCGGCCTGTTTTAAAATTTTATTATTATAATTGAAGAAAAATAACATAATTTATATATGACCTTTAATATTTTTACTTATAAATAAAAATAAATTAGTTTTTCTCAAATTTAATTTTTTTAGGTTTAACATCAATGTTTTAAAATAAAATACATATAATTTTAATTAAAACTAATAAGTAATAATTAATTTTGCATGATCAACGTTTTATAAATTATTTTGTGACTGATCAAATATCATATCAATTAAAATAAAATTTATTCAAATAATGCAACAGTCAACCTCAAGTTCTCAAATTGTATCATTTCACGATTCATTATGTTCCAAATTAATTAATATTTGTTCAAAATGATGTGAATATAATTTTATATAATTTTTAATTTTTTATGTATAACGTGTGATATTTACGTATTAAACATATAGAATTCAAACTCAACTTATTCGAATGTTTTGATTGTGTCTTGCATATATTATATGTCAAACATATCTATAAGAATTGCATCTTTTGTATTTAAAACAACTATATATAAATGATATTTAAGAGTTTGCCTGTAAATAAAATAGGTTAAACTTTCTCAAATAATATTTTTTGAGCTTTAACTTCAAAGTATTTAAAAGATAACATATAAAATATTTAACTAAAAGTAATTGTAGACATAAAAATATGTCTTACATTTTTAAAATTGGTCAAAGTCAAATATTGACTTATATGAAAGTCTATCGTCTAAGAAATGGATCGGTGGATTTTAACCCGAACAAATATGTCCGTAATTAGTCCATTTTGTTAAGAAATAAATTCTACCCATTCAAAAGATGGGTTGTGCTTTATTTCTAATATTAAGTATGGGGCATAAATGTTAAAGGCCAAAAGTAATCGTGTTACATCCGAATAGGACCAAGCTTGACGAGCCCACGAAATAGAAGTGACAAGTCCAGAAATTTAAACTGAAGACATGGCTTATGATGGCCCACCCATGCATTTGTTATAGTTACTCCGTAATGTTAGCCTTTGGAAACAAAACAAATACTTGGTCAACAGCATTGCATTTTGTTCCACAAGATAAGGAAGTGATCACTAAATGAGGGAAGTTAGTGTGAGTCAACGAGAATAATGGAGAGTCATATGTTGTTTGTTGACCGTCAATTACGCAGTAATACGGAGGAAGCAAATTCAGAGGAGCATTATAAGTAAAGTGAGAGCATTCTTGTTTGAGGACGGATCTCCATAATCACCAAAATCCCACAAAAAATACACTACACACAAAACCTCCCTACAAAACACTCTTTAAACCAATCTCTCCCAAGAGAAAATAAGAGAAAAGAAAATACATTTACATCTCTACAAAAATGTAACACCCCCACACTCCAAGTGCCTTACCAGGACCACTCAGGTATGAAGACATTACCATCTCGGTTACCCGAGGCAATGATAATCAAACAACAATGAAGAAACAACGTTTATTATAAATGATTAACGAATAGATACAATCCTTAAAACCAAACCAAAAGTACGATACATGTTCTCAAACCGATTGTTTCTAATCGAAATGTAAATAAACTAAAAGCTACAATGAAGACTCCTATCATCATGTCGTGGCATCCCGGCTATCCCAAAGACTCATCTCAATACCTGCTCAATATCCGCTCACCATCCCCGAATGGATCACCGCAGGTTTACAAAACAACACCGGGGTCGGTACTAATCACACAATCAATATAAACAACAATGATAAGATAAACAGATGACTTAATCGTCACACACACACACACAACCAACCAATTCCCATCATCTCAATACTCGATCGTCCACCGGACCCCACCGCCAATGGGGGACCGCAACCGTACCCACCAAATCCCCGCTCCACATAGTGAGCGATAACCCTGTCCATTAATGTGCACACCCCTTCCGTGGCGGGTTCCACGAAGGGCGAAACTAGGCGTGAAGTCACTCCCGCAAGTGACCCCACTCGGTAGAGGCCACGCCTCGCGAACCATCAACAACGATCACAACCACAATTACAGTACAATTATTATATCAAACAACCAAATACAATACATCAACCAATATCCCATTATGGGACTAATACGAGTAGAAATCCTACCCGGTATGCACACAATCGACCGTCTCTACTTTGAGTCAAAAGGCCTCTTCTATGAACCCTCCTCCTATCATACAACACATAGAGGCTACCACATCACATACTACACATAAAACCCCCAATCTCTAAATTAGGGTTTAACCAAATCAAAGGAAATACAATAAAAAGGGTACATAGATCTTACCCTCGACGCAAGGAACCCAACTGATGCGAACAACGACAAGAACTCGACCGTCTCAACTCCGGAATTGCTAAGAATGCGATTAAGAAGATGAACTTGTTTGCTTTCTCTCTTAAACAAGAATTTAGGTTTTGTAAAAGTGATTTAGAATAATGACGATGAAGCTTAAATACCTTAATCGCATAATTAACAAAACCCGAGAAAACTCCCCGTAAACCGGACACTCGATCGAGTACCCAAGGTACTCGATCGAGTACCCCCTTACTCGATCGAGTGCCCCAGCTACTCGATCGAGTACCCAACAGGTGAGAAACTATTTTATTTCGCAACTTACCCTTACTCGACAGAGTAAGGCCTACTCGATAGAGTACCCCAAGACTTATAAATACGGAGTATTACAGTCTTCCCTCCTTAAAAGGAACTTCGTCCCCGAAGTTCAAACCACTACTAAACAAAGGTACTCCCACAACATTCCCGACTCAACAACCAAAACAAAATTCAACATAAAACATGATACTAACCCAACTCATCCCGACAAACATACCGACACAACATATAAAAGGGGTATAAAACTCTTAAAAACTGCTCGCGATCATCTCCTACCCCCCTAAAAGAAACAAGGTTACGTCCCCGTAACCATACATACCTGATCAAAAAGGAAAGGGTAACGCTCTTTCATAGCTTCCTCTGGCTCCCATGTAGCTTCCTCGGTCTCGTGGTTAGACCAAAGGATCTTAAGCAAAACTGTCTCACCACCCCTAGTCTTTCTAACCTTTCGGTCTAGAATCTGCTTAGGCACCTCAAGATATGATAAGGACTCATCTAGCTCTAAGCTTTCTGCCTCTAACACATGTGACGGGTCACTCACATACTTCCGCAGCTGCGATACATGAAACACATTATGCACTCTCTCTAATGCAGCTGGTAAAGCCAGACGATAAGCAACTTCCCCAACTCGCTCTAAGATCTCATAAGGCCCTATAAACTTCTGACTTAGCTTGCCTTTCTTCCCAAATCTCATAACCCCGCGCATAGGAGACACTTTCAAAAGAGCCTTGTCCCCAACTTGAAACTCTATGTCCCGGCAATGTAGATCTGCGTAACTCTTTTGTCGATCCTGAGCTTCTCTCATCCGTTCCCTGATCATCTTAATCTGTTCCACCATCTCATGCACCATCTCTGGTCCTAAAACCACTTGCCTCAAAGACTATCGTCCCAACAGATTGGACTCCTACATCTCCTCCCATACAAAGCCTCAAACGGTGCCATACCTATATTGGTGTGATAGCTGTTATTGTAAGAAAATTCTATCAAGTCCAACCTCTGCTCCCAGCTACCACCAAAATCCATCACACAAGCTCGCAACATATCCTCAAGAGTCTTGATTGTTCTCTCGATCTGCCCGATCTGTCGCAGGATGAAATGCCGTACTCATCTTCAAAGTTGTTCCCAACGATTCCTGCAACTCCTTCCAAAACCTCGATATAAACCTCGCATCTCTGTCAGACACTATGTCCTTAGGGACTCCATGTAACTTAAGCACGTTCTTTCGATAGGCCATAGCCAGTTGTGCCTTAGTCCATGTATCTTTCATTGGAACAAAGTGAGCTGACTTGGTCAGACGATCCACTATCACCCAAATCATGTTGTTACCTTGTTGACTCTTTGGCAAACCCACAATGAAATCCATGGAAATGGATTCCCACTTCCACTCAGGTACCTCTAAAGACTGAATCTTACCTTGTGGTCGTCTCTGTTCCCCTTTAACTCTCTGGCATGTCAAACAACGGGACACAAACTCAAATTGTCTCTTTCTTCATCCTGTGCCACCAAAACGTTTTCTTCAAATCCTTGTATAGCTTGTCTCCTCCTGGATGAACTGAATATGGTGTGCAATGTGCCTCTATCATGATAGTCTTTTTCAGCTCCTCATCATTAGGAACACACCACCTACCATCAAACCTCAAACTACCATCTGTATGAATAGAAAACCGGGACACTGTCCCTTTCTCTACTCCAGCTCTCCACTCCACTATCTTAGGATCCAAAGCCTGCTTACCTCGAATATCATCGTAAAACTCAAGATGTACTGTCATATCACCCATGGCATCTCCTTTCTGCATCATATGTATCCCAAAACTCGCTACCTCATCCCTCAGCCTCATCAAGGATAGAGCTGTACACAGAGAATGTACACTCTTCCTACTCAAAGCATCAGCAACAACATTGGCCTTCCCTTCATGGTAGATGATCTCCATGTCATAATCGCCAATCAGCTCCATCCACCTCCTCTGTCTCATGTTCAACTCCTTCTGCGTGAAGATGTACTTGAGACTCTTGTGATCAAAAAATACCTTAAAGATTGCTCCATAGAGGTAATGTCTCCAAATCTTGAGAGCAAACACCACTGCACCCAACTCCAGATCATGAGTAGGGTAGTTCTCCTCATAAGGCTTCAATTGCCTAGAAGCATAGGCAATCACTTTACCATTCTGCATCAACACACATCCCAGCCCATTCTTCGAGGCATCCGTATAAACCTCAAAGTTCTCGCTCCCTTCAGGCAATGCTAAGACAGAGCGTGGTCAAACGCTCCTTTAATGTTTGGAACGCCGTCTCACAACTCTCATCCCAACGAAACCTGTTCTCTTTCCTCATCAACGCTGTCATCGGTCTAGCTATCTTGGAGAAATCTTTCACGAACCGTCTGTAGTATCCAGCTAAACCCAAGAAACTCCTAACCTCGGCAACATTCTTTGGTGCTTCCCACTTTGTCACTGCCTCAATCTTCGCCGGATCCACAAACCCCCATCTTTTGAAATTACATGCCCCGAAAAAGCAACTTTCTCTAACCAGAACTCACACTTGGACAGCTTAGCATACAACTCATGATCCCTCAAAGTCTGCAACACGATCCTCAAATGCTCCTCATGCTCCTCCTTAGTCTTAGAGTAGACTAAGATATCATCGATAAACACCACTACAAACTGGTCAAAGAACTGTCTCAAGATTTTGTTCATCAAATCCATAAACACTCGCCGCGCATTAGACAACCCAAACGGCATCACCACATACTCATAATGGCCATACCTCGACGTGAAAGCAGTCTTTGGTATGTCCACCTCTCTAATCTTCACCTGATGGTACCCGACCTCAAATCAATCTTAGAAAAGACTGTTGCACCACTCAACTGGTCAAGGTCATCTATCCTTGGCAAAGGATACTTGTTCTTTATCGTCACTCGGTTCGGCTCCCTGTAATCTATGCATAACCTCAAACTCCCATCTTTCTTCTTCACGAAAAGAAATGGTGCTCCCCACGGCGATACACTTGGTCTAATGTATCCCTTCTCTATCGATCATCCAATCTGCTTCCTAAGCTCCTCCATCTCCTTAGGACCCATACGGTGCGGTGCCTTAGAGATTGGCCCCGTCCACAGCTTCAACTCAACGGTGAAATATATCTCCCTCTTCGGTGGCAACCCGGAATCTCCTCTGAAAAACATCTCGCAAACTCTCCCACCACTGGTATCTCATCAACCGTCGGACTCTCTATCCGGTCATCTCTCACATGGCACAAGATTAAAGGACATCCCTTCCTCGAGATAAGACTTCAAGGTAACAACAGCAATCAACTTAACTTTGGGTTTGACTAGAAACCCACGATAAGACACACTAACACCCTTAGGACCTCTTAAAGACACTTTCTTTTGATGACAGTCTATCTTAGCTTTATACTTTCCTAACCAATCCATCCCGACTATCATCTCAAAACCGTTAAAAGGAAACTCTAGCAAGTCTACAGGGAAATCAACTTGCCCAACTATCAAAGATACATCTCTAAACAACCTCCCACACGATACGGACTCACCCGAAGGTATGAAAACTTGCTCACTAACAGACTCATATACTCTCAAACCCAACTGTTTGACGTGACTCGAAGACACAAACGATCGAGAATCCCCGAATCAAACAAAACAAAGGTAGGAATACCATTAACAAGGAATGTACCGGTGATAACGTGCGCATCTTCCTCGGGCCGCTTTCTTCTCCATCATGAATAACTTGCCATGGTCTTCGCCCACCTCCTCGGACAAGATCTTGGTGAGGTGGTCGGCTTAGCACCCGACCCTTGATTGTTGTTGTTGTTCGCTGGTGGTTTCTGATAAGAATTACCGCCGTTGTGGTTGCCTCCACTTTGATAACTCGACTTCCCGGTTTGGCCATGATCCAGCCCGGCCTTTGCTCGCGAAGCTCACTGCGCGAGTCTCGGAAAGATCCTGGTGCACTTGTGCACTCATGTCTCTTGTGGCCTACACCACCACAGCTATAGCAAGTCACTCCCCAACTATTACTCACACTTCCACGGCCACGCCCAAAGGAAGCCCCAAGATCGAACCCGGACCCGAAGAAAATCCCTTGACTGATTGTGGTTGCCTTTCTTGTGATTCGATTGGCCACCACCCTCGCTCTCGGACTTCCTCTTCTCACCACCTAACCTCTCCCGAGCCATCTCCACCAACCTCTCGGCTCTCTCGGCCCTCTCATAAGCTTCCTTAACATCGCAAGGACTCCCACGGGTAACTTATCCATAATCTTAGGGGTCAACCCCTCTCAAACCTCAATGCCGATTCTCCTCACTCAAACCCATATCCTCGATACCTAGACTTCTCATTGAATGCTGTAGTACTCGGCCACGGACATCTCGGCGGTCATCTTAAAACCATCAAACTCTTCTCTCAACTTACTCCTCACATGTTCCGGTACAAACTCCTTCCTCACGGCCCTACGAAACTCCTCTCAAGGTATAGCAGGTAAGCCTAGGTTTGTATATATCTCCTTAGCACTCACTTTCACCGAATCCCACCACTTGCCTCTTGCCTCCCTCGGATAGAACGCACTGTTCCACTCTCATCTCATCGGGCGGTGAACCAAGTCTAATATGTTCTCCATCTCTCTCAGCCAACTATCAAGAAGATTAGGCTCCCGAACTCCCTTGTACTCTTTCGGGTTAAACCTCGCAATGTAGAGGCTGATTTTAGAATGGTCAACCTCCTTCTCCTTATCCTTATTCTTATCCTCATTCACTTTCTTTAGGGTCTCGGTAAGAGCATCCTGGTGCTCTAACATCTTAACGATGTCATCCACGATCATAAGCTCGGCTCTCGCATACGAAGCGATCTTCTTGGCGGCATCTTGAAACTATACATATATAAAAAAGGGTAGATATGAACACACGTACTAAACTTCAAAACACGAAAACACGCCACCCAGGAACTACTCGATCGAGTTCCCAAACCCACTCGATCGAGTAACGGGCTACTCGATCGAGTGCCCAACATACTCGATCGAGTACCCAAACATCAGACCCCTAACAGACCTTCTGATCTCTTACCTACTCGACCGAGTAGCTAGGCTACTCGATCGAGTGACCCCCTACTCGATCGAGTACCCCTAGTTACTCGATTGAGTACCCAAAAACACGATTCTGGACTCAAAATCGTCAAAACCCACCCGATCGAGTCGGTCCCCACTCGATCGAGTCATGCTAATACATAAAAGCTACCCGCATGTTACGTCATATGCTAACATGCTAAACTTATAAACCACATTATATCATAATAAACATGCTATGCATCCTTCCTACTATCTACGAGATCATTTCATCATGTTATTAAATGCCACATTGTAAATCATCCAACATGTTATCATCTCATCAACAAGTTCCCACATATCACCATTTTCTTTCACATGCTCAACTTTCTACTTCAACACCCAATAATTTACACATTTCATCACATTCTTACACAAGTTAACCAAACACACATACGACTCGACAAACACTTCCCCCATGTGACCGGTTCAAAGTTGTAGGGCGACCCCTGCGACTTTAGGACGTCTCCCAAGCCTTTGCACTAGCTCCTACAACTTTTACCCCGGGTTCATTTTAATTGACTCCCTATGTTCATTAGGTTCATTGGTTACAAGTTTCAGGATCGTCGCTCTGATACCATTTGTAACACCCCCATACTCCAATTGCCTTACCAGGACCACTCAGGTATGAAGACATTACCATCTCGGTTACCTGAGGCAATGATAATAAAACAACAATGAAGAAACAAGGTTTATTATAAATGATTAACGAATAGATACAATCCTTAAAACCAAACCAAAAGTACGATACATGTTCTCAAACTGACTGTTCTAACTGAAATGTAAATAAACTAAAAGCTACAGCGGAAGACTCCTATCATCATGTCGTGGCATCCCAGCTATCCCAGTACTCATCTCAATACCTGCTCAATATCTGCTCACCATCCCCGAATGGATCACCGCAGGTTTACAAAACAACACCGGGGTCAGTACTAATCACACAATCAATATAAACAACAATGATAAGATAAACAGACAGTTTAACTGTCACACACACACACAACCAACCAATTCCAATCATCTCAATCTTGATCGTCCACCTTTGGACCGACCGCCAGATGGGGGACCGCAGCCGTACCCACCAAATCCCCGCTCCACATAGTGAGCGATAACCCTGTCCATTAATGTGCACATCCCTTCGTGGGTTTCCACGAGGCATAAGCGAAACTAGGGCGTGAAGTCACTCCCGCAAGTGACCCCACTCAGCCGAGGCCACGCCTCGCGAACCATCAACAACGATCACAACCACAATTACAAAGACAATTATTATATCAAACAACCAAATACAATACATCAACCAATATCCCATTATGGGACTAATACGAGTAGAAATCCTACCTGGTATGCACACAATCGTCACGGTCTCTCTTCACCGAGTCAAAAGGCCTCTTCTATGAACCCTCCTCCTATCATATAACACATAGAGGCTACCACATCACATACTACACATAAAACCCCCAATCTCTAAATTAGGGTTTAACCAAATCAAAGGAAATACAATAAAAGGGTACATAGATCTTACCCTCGACGCAAGGAACCCAACGTGCGAACAACGACAAGAACTGACCGTCTGAACTCCGGAATTGCTAAGAATGCGATTAAGAAGATGAACTTGTTTGCTTTCTCTCTTAAACAGGAATTTAGGTTTTGTAAAAGTGATTTAGAATAATGACGATGAAGCTTAAATACCTTAATCGCATAATTAACAAAACCCGAGAAAACTCCCCGTAAAACCGGACACTCGATCGAGTACCCAAGGTACTCGATCGAAAATTTCCTTACTCGATCGAGTGCCCCACTACTCGATCGAGTACCCAACAGGTCAGAAACTATTTTATTTCGCAACTTACCCTTACTCGACAGAGTAAGGCCTACTCGATATAGTACCCCAAGACTTATAAATACGGAGTATTACAAAAAATCTCTCCTAAGAGAAAACTAGAGAAAAGAAAGGACTATTCTTCAATCCGACGTCAAGCATCCGTTGTAGTCAGTTACAGAGAAGCAAGTCAAATTCATCCAAAGGAGAATCAAGTCTTCAAATCAAGACCCTCCTATTCATTCAATTGCGGAAATTGAATCTGTAGAATAACTAGTAGATTGTACCCTAAATCCTTTTGATTAATAAAATTATTAGTTTGTTGCATCTTTTGTGTTTTTCTCTATTTGTTTGCAGATTAACGCAAATTTGTTGTTACAAATTTGGCACGCTCGGTGGGACATCTCTACTACTCATCTCTTCTTCCGCACAATCAAGTTTCACAACAATCGTTTCAATGGCTTCTAACGAAAACTCAGTCCGTCTCGGTGGGTCTCTCGACAGATCGCCCATTGGTGTTTCTACAAGGAGCAGGACCAGATCCATCCTCTTCCGTACCGCTGCAGCGAGACTCCGTTCTGCATCCGTGCCTACGAGACCCCGTAAATCCAATGTCACTGTCAATGCTCCAAGGGAATCATATGGTGCCGGCAACTCTAGGCCATGTGAATATCCTGTCTTCGGTTCATCTTCTCCCATCCGAGTCGACGACCCTCAGTTTGTCTCGTCAACATTTCGAGAGATAATGTCCGGCACTTTTGAGGAGATGACTGTTCACACCAGCCCTTTGTTCGAGCCATTCACCGTCGATGATAGCCACAGTAGCGCTAGTTCGTCTCCGTCGTCACCACAAAGGCGTAACGAGGAGATGTTAAGCCAACCGTCATATTCCATGGTGGCACGCGTCATGGTCATTGAGGGCGAAAATATGGAAGAACAGCTTACTAAAATGAAAGCTATTCTTGAAGACCTCCAAAAGGAAAACGAAGAGAAATCCAAGCAGATTGCCGCCTTGACGAAAAATTTGGAGAAGCGGCCTACTTCGTCATTTCAAAATGAAGATAGTGACTATCCCAGCGAGAACGAGGAGGATCGTGATAAGGATAAGTCGTTTACTGCTAAAGACGTCCAAAAGATGATCGCGGAGGCGTTCAAAAGTCACTTTGATGGAAACTTTCGCTCCGTCGGCAATCACCGTTACGTCAAGCCATATAGTAAGAGGATTGACAATTTGAGGATGCCTATCGGCTACCAACCACCGAAGTTTCAGCAGTTTGATGGAAAGGGCAATCCCTAGCAACATGTTTCCCATTTCATTGAAACTTGTAACACTGCCGGTACTGATGGCGATCTCCTTGTCAAGCAGTTTGTCCGATCTCTGAAAGAGACTGCTTTTGATTGGTACACGGATCTAAGCGCCGAGTCAATCGGCAGTTGGGACCAGATGGAAAAAGAGTTCCTTAATCGCTTCTACAGTACCAGGCGTATTGTAAGCATGACGGAACTAACTAACACGAAGCAATGGAATGACGAACCCGTTATCGACTACATAAGTAGGTGGCGCTCGTTAAGCCTCGAGTGTAAAGATCGTTTGTCGGAGACTTCGGCTATTGAAATGTGCATTCAGGGAATGAATCTGGATCTAGTTTACATCCTCCAAGGCAACAAGCCAAAAACATTCCAAGATTTAGCCACTCGAGCTCACGACATGGAGATTACTATCGCTAGCCATGGGGGACGACTTTTTACTCATTTAGAACCAAAGACGGAAAGAAATGAGTATAAGAAAAACGAAAAGGCATCCAAGAGCACTTCGAAGGAGATTATGACGGTGTCTACTTCTAATCCGGTGAAAATTTCGGCTCGACCAAAAATAGACAAGAAGGTGGCGACCTATTTAAAGGATACACGAAAGCCACGACCAACTTTGAAAGAGCTTGAGAAGAAGAAGTATCCCTTCCCGGATTCTGATCTGGGCGGCATGTTAGATGATCTCTTGGAGAAGAAGGTGATCGAGCTTCCCGAGTCTAAACGACCAAGTGAAGCGGACGTCGACCGACCAGTATTGTCGATATCATCGGGTCGTGAGTCATCCGTTGGAGAAGTGCATAACCCTCAAAGAGAAAATAATGCAGTTAGCCGAGGATGGAAAAATTCTCTTGGACCTCGAAGATACCGCTGAATCCAATTATATCGTAGCACGTGTAAACGTCGAAGGTGTTAAGACATGTCCTCCTTCGGCAGTCAAGGAATGTGCACGAATGATTCAGTTTGGAACTCTCGAGTCGGTGGTAGTCGTTATGCCTGAAGAGTCTAAGCTCATCATATCGCCAACTTCTCGCATTCACAATATAGAGGACGGTGACGAAGGGTGGACCCTTGTGACTAGGCATCGACAAAAGAAGCAAAACGGTTAGGCGTCGGTACCTCAAAATCGAAGATCAACTCGTGAGAAAGTATGCACTACTATAGATACAGGCTATAACAACGGTTAAAAACCGTTGTTATATAAAAAAGCGGACGTTGTTAAAGCGTCCGTTGTAAAAGGTTTTAACAACGGTTGGTTTTCTTAAGCAACCCATTGTTAAAACTATTAACAACGGTTTTAAGTATCAAAACCCGTTGTTGAAAGTGTGACTCAATTTTGGTGGGAAAGTTATAACAACGGTTAATTTACAAGGAACCATCGTTATAACTAAAGACAACGGGTTGTATCTACATAACCGTTGTTGTTTGTTTTTACAAAATAAAAAAAAATTAAATTAAATATTACTAGATGCATGCATAATTACGGGGCCCGTTATAATTCCGATGCATGCATTATTACCGCCATCCTCATCGGCATATGAATGGACAATATATGGAATGAGAAGGGTTTACATAAGATTTGAAGCAAGGAGATATGATGATTATGACACAACTTCCTAAACATGCATATATTATATTAATTAAAAAACAACTCAAAGGACACATTACTTAGTATAAATACATACATTATCTCAACCACCATTCCATTATCTCACTATCTTCAAACCCTAACTGCTAAAACAATCTCCAACTCCTAATTAATCTTTCAAACTAACAACTCCAAAGTTCATCAACAAAATGAACGATTACATCCTTAAAACTCTTACTATGACCGAGCACAACAACAGCTTCATCCGCCGGTTGCTCCACATCGAGGACAGTTTTAGGAGCTATCTTGTGGATGCTCAAGCCGCACTCAAGGACGCCAAAAGAAATGGCTTAACAGAAAGCGGCGATTGTTGCGGCTATATGACGATATAGCAAGAATGGCTGAGCGAAACCTCCAAATAGCTAAGGAGGAGAGGAGGGATATCATAGAAGAGAATAAGACTCTCTATGAAAATATAAGAATTGCATTTTTAGAAATGTAATTCTTTTTTTAATTTATGTATTTATATATATATATATATATATATAGAGGCGGGATCTCGTGAGTTGAGGTCTTATGGTGAGTTGTGAGTTGGGGAAATCAAGGGCTGAGATTAAAAGAAATCAAGGGCTGAGATTAAAAGATAAATTAGAAAAAAAAAAAAAGGAAAAATCGAAAAATACAAAAGCGCTGAAACATGAAAACAGCAACCTCATTCTAACGATATTCTCTCTCTCTCTACATCTCTCTACAAATCAAAAACAGAGAAAACTCAAAAATCAGAACGCCGACTATAGGAAATTCATAAAAAACCTAATAAAATTACACAAAATCGTTGATTTGTAGCTGCAATCGAATTACAGGTAATGTAAATTCGTTGATTTTTAGTATATTCAATCGTATTTTCAAATTAATGTAAAAACCTAATTAATGTAAAAATCGTTGATTTTTAGTGTAAATTCGTTGATTTTAATTGAATTCAATACTTGATTTTACTGTTTTCAGGTATAAAAGATGGACAACGAGATCAATAACAATGTTAGCGAAGAAATCAACTCGACAGTGAATATGGAAACAGTAATCTTGCTATTCATTCTTATCTCTTCATCCGCCGTTGTTTATAAATAAATTATTGATTTCTACATGTTTCTCAAATTTATTATTCGATATTATTGTCTTCTAAAGCCGTATTAGAGTAGAAAAAGAAAATCTGTTATTCGATATTAATGTACTATTATTAGCCTCAGTGTGTATAAATCAATTATTGATTTCTATGTGTTTCTCAGCTGTTATTCTGATATTATTGTACTATCTGGCTTGTATTAGAGTACAAAAAGAGAACTGTTATTCTAATATTAATGTTCTATTATTAGCCTGAGTGTTTATAAATCAATTATTGCTTTCTATGTGTTTCTCAAATTTATTATTCGATACTATTGTATCTTTATCAGCTTGCATTACTGAGAGAAAAAGAGAACTGTTATTCGATATTAATGTACTATTATTGTAAATGCATAAAGAACATGATTATATTATTGTCTTTATTATTGTGGTATTATTGTAACATTATTGTGCTATTATTGTGCAAAGAACATGAAAATATATGCCTTGCAAAAGAGTTACATAATAAATACATATTATCTCGTATGTAATAAAGTAGAACCAGAGTCTTCGTTATTCGATATTCTTTGTACTATTATTGTAAAAAAGTAGAGAAACATGTTGATATTATTGTACTCTTATTCGATATTATGCTACTATTGTTGTGATATTATTGTGCGAAAAGCGTGAAAATATACTACTGATAAGAGAGTAGCATGAGATAAACACATTTAGTGTTATTGTGATGTTATTGATTGTCGTTTGTTTCACACTGCTTTGTTATCATCTTTTATTATTGTCACATTACTGCAATGTTGATCTCTCCCCCGTGCTATTGTTATTGTGATGTTATTGTGATTTTGTTGTCCAATGAACGACCGTACTCATTATATTAATTTACTTTATCGCAGATCTTTCTCTTTGTGTCTATTGTTGAAGACAATGCGGTCTTACCTAATGGGGATTCTTCTAATAACAAGTATATACACCAGCCCAACCTGTTCGGGCACGAAGAAAACGATGAGTTTGTCTCAACTCTTCATTACAAAGTGACACCCGGGACCGAGCGGTGGGTGAGGATTGTTGAGAGTGATTTTACGCCTAAACGTGGCATGTTCTTTCTTACCTTGGAGGATGCGATGATAGGTTCTACAAAGATATATGCATCGGCTTGCGGATTTGATGTGAGAAGGTACACAAATGCGCAATATAAGGGGGCGTCACGTCAAATCACCGTCCAGAATGAGATGGGGGTATAGGGATATGAAAAGAAAAATGCGACTTGAAACAACAAATCATGAAGCTGGTAATTTGAGTACGATAGAGAACAAAGACCGGCGAATTAGACAACCAAAGAAGCATGCTCGACAAGGTGTGGCCGCAAGGCGAACATGAGGTTGAGAACCTGTGAAAAAAGCAGACACGACCGTTTGGGTATATTGTGGATGTCTTTGTAGACGTTCACAATCACTCTCTTTACTCACAAAAACAGGGAGTTCCTGAAGCTCTCAAGGGACGTCCATGACTACATTAAGAGGACCATTATTGATCATACTAAGCTCAACATAGGTCCAACATTGAGCTTCAAAATTCTCAAGGAATACTCAAATGGTTATCAGAATATCGGTGCCTCTTTGCTAGACTTCAAAAACTTCAAACGAAATATCAAGTGTTACATTGGGGATAACGATGCTAAAATGTTCATTGGGCATTTCAAAATGTCAAAAACAAAGGGGTTCTACTTTGCTTATGATCAGGATGAGAACAAATGCTTGACGAAGGTTATTTGGGCTGATAAGGAAGGGATAAACAACTACAAGTTATATGGAGACACGATCTCGTTTGACCCTACTTATGGGACAAACAAATATTTCATGGTGTTTAATCCCTTCACCGGAGTAGACCACAACAAGAAGACGGTGACTTTTGCAGAAATGGGTTACTTGACTTTGAGAGTCAGCATTCATTTGAGTGGATTTTTAAAAAATTCCTCGAAGCAATGGGGCAAAGAACCTCAATGTGTAATTACTGGACCGTGCCCTGAATTAAAAAGCCTGCCCAAATGTCTTCAACCATTCTCTCATCCACAAGTATTGCATGTGGCATATCATGCGAAAATGCCGAGAAAGTGGGAAGGGCAATCTGCAATGATACGGAATTTATGACCGACATAAATGCCGTTGTGTGGGATGTCGACCTCGAGCCACACGAATTTGAACAAATCGAAGATCATATTGAAGCCCATGGTATGGAAAGCAACCGGTGGTTGAAGTATGTCTTTGCAATCGACAAAAGTGGATACCGGCATACTTTCGGGATCTCGCCTCTAGGTTGTTTGTTGCGAACAACCCGAGATCAAAAGTTCAAACACTATTTCAAGCGGTTTGAAAGCCATTTTGGAACCCTCGTCGAGTTCTGGATGAGGTACAATTCCGCAATAGAGCAACAAAGGCATACACAAAGGAGGATGGATAATGCCAATGAGCATAGTATGCTCGAGAAAGTAGGGCCGATGAAGGTATTCCACTGCTATTCTGCTATTAATGTTATTCCACTTTGCTATTCTACTTATTATTCCCCTATTATTCCCGTGTTACTCGCTATTCTGCTGTTGTTGTGTTATTCTACCGCTATTCTGCTTTTTGTGTTATTCTCGCTATTAATGTTATTCCACTGCTATTCTTCTATTAATGTGTTGTTATTTTTGAATAAAAAACGAATATTCTTTGTGGAAATGGATAGTGTCTGCAATAACAAAAAAGTAATCGCTAAATTTAGTCTCTTTGCTATTCTGCTATTAATGTGTTGTTATTCTACTTTGCTATTCTCGCTATTAATGTGTTGTTATTCTACTTGCTATTCTCGCTATTAATCTGTTGTTATTCTCTTTGCTGTTTGTGTTATTCTACTGCTATTCTTCTATTAATGTGTTGTTATTTTTGAATAAAAAACGGATATTCTTTGTGGAAATGGATAGTGTCTGCAATAACAAAGTAAGTAGCCGCTAAATTTAGTCTACGCTATTCTCGCTATTAATGTGTTGTTATTCTACTGCTATTAATGTAATTCCACCGCTATTCTCGCTATTAAGGTGGACATGCATGCCTCACTTGTCTACACCCATCCTATCTTTGGGGACTTTCGAAATGAAGTCAAACATGCCATATGCGGCATGGGGGTGGGGGTTTGACAACGATAGGGGCGGTGGAGTATCATGACGTTCGTGATGGACTCAAGCACAGGAGCTTCCGAGTTGAATTTAACACCAAAACTAACGAGAGCAAATGTGCATGTAAGCTGTTTGAGAGGCATGGCATTGTTTGTCGCCATATACTTTGGGTGTGGAATGGTAGGCGGTCCACAGGGATACCCGACCCTTATGTCCTTGCTCGATGGACAAAGAAATCATACAGAGCGCTTGTCCGAGATGAAAATGGAAAGGTGATAGAAGAGATTGATGAGGCCGACATCAAGAAAGCTGAGATGTCAAAGGTTTGGTCTGAGATTTATGCAACTGTCGGGGTGATGGACGATTATGCTACTTTTAAACACATGAAACAACTGCAGAAAATCCCGACACGTTCAGGGAGAACATCACAGACCAATCGAACCGAAGACTAAAACCAGAAATCGAGGCTCTTCTAGGCATCACAGCTTCAAATGACATTGACCTTCGACCGCCAAACAAGGCCAAGAATAAGGGCAGTGGCAAAAGATTAAGGTCCTCCAAAGAAAAGGCCAAAACCAAGGAACAAAAGAGGAAGCGAAGATGCGGTAATCGCAAGAAGTGGGTGAACCACAACAAGAGAACTTGTACTCTTCCATTTGCTTTGAAAGTCCCCCTTCTCGATGACGAAGATGAAGAAGAATCGAAATCAAGAGGTATGAATCTGGACTAATACTCTCCTATTATTCTAATGTTATCCTCTTATTCTACTGTTATTCCCCTATTATTCCTGTGTTACTCTGCTATTCTGCTGCTGTTGTGTTATTCTACTGCTATTCTGCTATTAATGTGTTGTTATTCTACTGCTATTAATGTTATTCCACTGCTATTCTGCTATTAATGTAGCTTCTAAAATACTAAGCAAAAATTGCAGCAATATAAATCAGATGCATGAACTACCAAAAATTGCAGGAATATGTTATCCTTTTATTCTCTTTGTTATTCCCCTATTATTCCTGTGTTACTCTGCTATTCTGCTGTTGTGTTATTCTACTGCTATTGTGCTATTAATGTGTTGTTATTTTTGGATAGAAAATGGATATTCTTGGTGGAAATGGATAGTGTATCAATAATAACAAAGCAGAGTAGCTGCTAAATTTAGATTACTGCTATTCTGCTATTAATGTGTTGTTATTCTACTGCTATCAATGTTATTCTACTGCTATTCTGCTATTAATGTAGCTGCTAAATACTAAGCAAAAATTGCAGGAATATGAATCAGATGCATGAACTAACAAAGACAAAAGAGACACAAAAGACAGCGGCTACGATGAAGACCTCGCCTAAAAATGTCAAAGACTTTTACTATTTGTCATTGTTCGAATTACATTTTAACCTAAAATGTATCTTCTAGCTAATAAAGTGAGACCTACATTATATGAGAATTAATACTAGTTACTTTAATTTTTTTTGTTAATATTATCTGACTGTTTTTTTCACAAACCAACCACAAAAATAAAACTGCAAATTACACACTACAATAACAGTTGAATAATAACAGCTTAGTAATATTTATAAAAAGCAGTTCCACTTTTCAGTTTTTATTAAAAACAGTTACCTAACCTAATCTAATATAATTACAGGAAAACTGTTTGTATTCCCCAACCCCTATAAATACTGCTATTGCGTGGTTTTTTGAGAAAAAAAAACACACACACACTGAATAAGTACAGAAAACTGTTTGTATTCAAGAAAAAACTCTGCATCTCCTCTGCAAAAAGGTAATTTCTTATCTTTTTTTTTTGTTGGTAGACAGTTAATTACTTATCTTTCTATACTTTATTACAGAAAAACTGATTCTATTCCCCAAACCCCTATAAATTACTGCTACTTCGAGGTAAAAAAACAAACACACACACTGAAAAAGTCCATTCCAAAAAAAAACTTTATCTCCTCTGCAAAAAGGTAATTTCTTATCTTTCTATTCTTTATTTTTCTTTCATGTTTATTTTTCATATCTGTCAACACTCTTCTCTATGCTGCAAAAAAGGTAATTCTCTTTCTTATGCTTTGGTTTGCTTTTAATTTGGTTCAAAAATTTTAAACATCTTTTTATAATGCAAAAAGTTTCATACTTCCAATGCTGCAGGATGAGTGACGTAACTGACGATAGCCGAAGGTCCCCGACAAGGCAGGAAATCGATGAAGCCAAACGGACGATAGAGTCCCTCACGATAGAGTTGATCGACACAAGGACAAATTTAGAGGCAGCAGAAACCCGTGAAGAGGCCTTAATAAGAGAGGTCGACAGTGTAAAGGCACAATTGAAGGTTCTTTGAACTTCAAAATGAACGTATGCGTAGACAGTTAAAGGAAAAGAAAAATAGGAACTACACGGAAGCCGACATGGACAATCAATTCATTGCTTTGGTGTGAATGCTCAAGAAGTATTACACAAGCCGATATTTCAATCTCGGCCATTGGACACCAGATTAAAAGCCATGGAACTAATGGAAGCGTACAAAAACCCTTTTGAGGATGAGTCGGTGGAAGTTGAGAGCACTTTGTCCAAGGACCGGCGCGCGCGCCGAGAATAGAATAAAGATATAAAAATCTAACGATGATGGTCCAGGGTTTGCTTTTAAATATGTTTAAAATATTATATTGCTTTAGAAATAATGGCTTTAATATTTTAGAACGTTAATGTTTATTATGTAAGTACTATCTTTAAGTGCTATTTAAAACTATTTCTAAGTAATGTTGGAATAACGAAGTCTTTGCGAGAATAATAGTGCAATAACAAAGATAATAACTGCTAATTATGCGGAGTAATACTGCAATAATGTTGAGAATAATGGTAGAATAACGATGTAACAAAAGCGATCTAAACCACGCTTTTACACTTGACTAAATTTACACTTGAATAAAATTGAATAGTTTTGACAAAATAATGCTGGACTAACGATGTAATAAATGCAGAATAAACTAGTTATGCGGAATAATAGAGTAATAACGAGAAGAATAACGGTGCAATAACAATAGAATCACAATGAGAAAAAACAAATTGACCATTGGCGATTGAATAGAAAATGCATATTCTTCGTAGAAATTGGATAGAATTTGTAAAACTTAATTAAACTAGTGGAATAACAATGAGAATAAGTGTAGACTAATAGTACAATAACAAAGAGAGTAGCCGCTTAATATGCGAGTAATCTAATAACAATGTTAGAATAATGGTAGAATAACATCGGCAAAAACGCAAACGCTAAACCACTTTGCTTTTACACTTGACTAAATTTACACTTGAATAGAAATGGATAGTGTTTCTAGAAAACAAAGGTAATAAGAAAGCTTAATTAGAATAAAAAATCAGACTAATTGTGCAATAACAAAGACAACAAACCGCTCATTATCCCGAATAACAATGAGAATAACGATGGGATTAGAGTAAAAATGGATGGTGTTTGAAAAAAGTACAAGGAATATCAAAACTCAATTAAAATTAGAGTACACACTTTGGAATAACACTAGAGTAATACGGGAATAACGAAAGACAATAAACTAGTAATTATACATAATAACGGTGCAATAACAAAGACACTAATAGTCTAACAACACAATTTACACCAACTTAGTCCGACTTCCTGGATACACAACATCCAAAGGTCTGCATTCATGACGATGCCTCGACTCTTCACTACCAAAGAGATGATTGGGGTTGCACTTGGGGCACTTTCGCAACTTGTTCCTTGCTGCCGCCAAACCCAACGTCTTCGGCCTTCCAGTCTCACAAGCCTTCACTTTGTCAAGAACTACTCGCCTATGAAGATTAATATCCGCCAAGATCGGGAAGCCAACATTTCAACACGGTAGCTTCGACGAGCAATCTTGTTGTGAAGATTGCACTCAAACACGCTTCCACCATATTCCGCCATCGTGTACAAAGAAGAAACACCCCGACTCCGAATTCAGCAGTTCCTTCTTTTTCCATTTAAAAGGCACATCAACAATTTCGAAATTGCGGCAATCTTCACCCTTCAGAACATTATGACCCTCCATAAAAACACGCATATAGTTTGCCACAATCTCGGCCAATCTTCTCAGAATCGGCTATTTGCTTGGAATCGTGAGTCATGTTGTCCAAAATATCAATCGATTCATTCAAAAAGTTGATGCAAAAACAAGAGTAGTGATCATTGTACAGAATCGGCACAAACACAAGGTCGGAGTTCGTACGACATCTTCCATTGCAGAATCGTAAAACACATTCCGAGAATGCCAACGACTTCTTACCCTGACCGTCAAGAGGACTTGAGGAATCAAAGTTCTCTAAGAGTGAATAAAGAGGATCCTACAAAAAGAGAAAGCATAAACAACCAAAAATAGTGCACAAGTGTTAACTTTATATCAATACTTGTGAGTCAATCTGTAGGTAATAACGCAAAATAGCAAAGGAAAAAACTAAAATACCATATGACGAACTCCGAAAAACATTGAGCTTGGTGCTGAGCGTTCCTCAAACTCCAACGAATTCAAAAGAACCGACCAAACATCAACTACTCTTGTTGACATCATACTAGTTTGCATCTACAAGGGAAACAATATCCCCCTTGTCCAAAAACACGCCGACGTCGTCGTCATTGTACAACACTAACAGACTCCCGCATTCACAAAAATAACATATGATGAGAACAAAGTGGGATTACAAAGTGGTATAACAGCAGAATAACAGTTCAATAACAGAACAATAACAAAAAATAATAGCGGTATAACGTGAGAATAACAAAACGGGATTGACGGTGGGATTACGGTGGACTAACAAATGGAATAATAGTGGTATAACAGTCAATAATAACGAGAATAACAAAGGGGCCTAACGGTGAAATTAGACGGCTCGCTAGGTTGACAAAAATAACGAAGATAATAACAAATAGACAATGCAGACTAACGGGGAAATGAAAGACTAATCGAATGCGAAACACCACAATCAAAGAAATGAAAATCGACACATACTGTCATCAATCGAGCGTCTTCACGAAGAACAAAGTCCACCACTTGCTTCCGCACCTTCCACATCTTAGAGAACTGTTTTTTGTTCTTCCGAAACAAATCCGACACCGCAACAAACCTCATCGTCGTCGGCCCGCAATCCATAGAGCAACCTTGACCCGTGTCGTCGCCCTACCCCTTTTACGACTACCCAAAGCCGATCGTGGACTCACGGGGCTATCCACACCCCGCTTCCCACTTGACGGGCCGGCATTAGGGGTTTTTCTAGAGAATTTAGGGCCGTCAATGACAAGGAGAGAAGCGACGGGCTCGTCAACAGTGCGCGACGTCTTAACCTTCTTACCAACAGTTTTCACCTGCTTAGGAACCACGACGTTTCTTACCGCTTTGAGAAGCCCTCTTTTTCGCATCCTCAATATGCCGTCTCTCTTCAAGCACGCTCAGGGTTTCCTTTCTTGTCTTATTCAACTCCTCCAAACTTTTCAACACATCTTCCCTGGACTCGTTCATATCGAGACAGCCAACAAGGCAACGATCTCAGCGCGGTAGAGGGCTCTTGAATCAGAATTACTCAAGTCACAATCAAAAACAGTTCCACGGTAAAAGAGCATGTGCAACATCGTATATACACCGCAGTCCAAATTTTCAATCTCGGCCGTTTGCCGGGTAAAAGGGACGTTGACAATTTTATAATCTTTAACCTCCCCACCTCGGGCAACTCCTTTGTGGACCAGAAATCGGACATCAAGTTCACCTTTTTTTTTTAAAAAAGGAAAAAGAAAACATAATTACTAACAATACTTAAACAAAACTAGGCTAAACACCAAGAGAAAATTAAAACACAATAAATGACTTACAAAGCAGTTTGACAATACACCAAATGTACACACGCTTTGATCATCAAAGAAACATCGCCTCTTGAAATACATTATCAAGATATTCAACCCTCTTCGAAATGAAATTGATGCACAAACAGCTAAAGTGCTCATGCAAAAGAATTGGGATGAAAATCTGGGAAAATATTTGGCCAAAAAAAATTGTTACTAATTATGTGGTTCTTTTTAAAAAAGCAGAAACACATCGTAATAACAAGTAATAGTAGGCTAACAAAGAGAATAGTAGTAGAAAACACACAAAGTACAGAAAAACATACCATATCAGAAGTAAGATCACACTCTTTCTTGTTGTTATTGACAAAGACAATAAATGACAATTTGACTTCCGCACATAAATCACTCCCAGAAGCCTTATCATCTTTCGACGGCATACAAAGTTGCCGCAATGGATACTAAACAAGAAGTGGAGAAAAGAGTTGAAACGTGATCCAAACATGAAAAATAAAGTAAAAGAAAAGATAAGATAGAATAACTAACCGTTGTACCCATCCCAAAGAAAAGTCGACTTGGGCTTCCTCTTATACAAGTATCATTAAGAAAGAGGGACCACCAAAGCACAACACCAAGCATTATCATTGTATCGGAACCATCGATTCCATATCCTCACGATTCGTGTAATCGTCCACACCCCAAGTGACAAGATTATCCCTTCAAAACCGAATAAAAAGGCAAAATAAGAGTCACATGAATATATTTTTGAAGAACAAAAAGCAATATAATATATTAAACAGAAAGCCGAAAATTTTTACAATAAAAACAAGCTCTTACCCTTGCGAAAGGTTATGATCATTCAAGAAGCGATGAGTCTCAACCTCTTTCCGCTTGGATAGCATTGGGTTGAAAACATGTCCCATCGTTATCATTGATTTTGACAGACAACTAGCTCGGAGCCACAGGGACCACAATCATAGCCGCATCCGAAATTCGAGGCACAAATGGACAACAGCTCCTCATGTGCGGCGAGTGCAAATAAATAACTTGTACACATAGTAGGAGCATTCAACCCAAAGAACGCCATTGTCCTCTCGGGACACCTCACCAACAACAAGATGCCCGGCCTCCGACACAACCTCGGAATCCTGTTTATCGTTTATCTATCTCGACGCAGCCCCAAGCAACAAGTCTGCATGACAAGACATCACCACATCCGCTACCTCCTTACTTCGATCACGAATGCTTCACCGCCAATTTGAGTGGAATGCTTTGAGTGTCATTACGCGATGGAATGTCGACGGTATCCGTCACCTCCGTCTCGTGCAAACAAGCATCGGCCTTTGGAATTTCGATTGCTTGAACCTCTACCGGTGGACACTCAACAAGATTAGCCACCTCCTGCGGCGGATTATCAACAAGATAGTCTTCAACTTGAATGTTAACGTACTCCACATCATTGTTAACATCCTCCACGCCAATGCTAATATCCCCAACATCAACTACTTTCTCACCGACATCACCGTGGCTCTCCATAACGAAATCCAATGTCGCCACGATATCCGTCGTAATAGAATCTAAACCGAGTGGTGACAATTGTGGAGTCCCCACCTTTGCACTTTGTTGAATGACGGGACTATGTTCAACACCCTTCTTTTCGGCTACACCCTTCTTTTCAGATATAGTCGGTACCGCACATCCGACACTGACACACACTCCTCATAGAATTGAGAAAACAAAGTTAAATGATGGGGTTCAATGATGACATCTTCATGTCTAGCTTTTTTGGAAGTGGTTCTTCAGAACAGTTGATCGCGATTTATTGGCCGCTTGCATAGCCAATACATGCTTTACCCGTTAAATCCGACTCACGGATAACTTGATCCGTGAAGAAAGATGGGGTGGCAACCAAATTCTCGACCCTTCACAACCAACTTTTTCCGATTTTTGTTTGTGCTTTCTTTAGCGACTCGTCGGGTTACTTGGTCAGGCAACTTAGCGGCAGTGCTTGACCCATAGCCTTGGGTCTTCCATCATCTTCGACTTTATAAGTTCCGCCCGTTCCAAGTATCGGCGACATAAAATCTGAGAGTCCCTCTCATTAAGAAGTATAAGTTGATGAACATCCCGTCAAGTTAAAATCCCAAAATTTTACTTAAAACAAAGACAATAATAGTAGAATAACAGAGGAATAATAGTACACTAACAAAGAAAATAGATAACAAGGATTAATAGTAGAATGACAAAGAAGTAATAAAATAACAAAGGAATAACGAGACACTAACAATGAGAATAAATAACAAAGTGGAGTAGTAGTAGAATAACGATAGAATAACGATGCAAGAACACTTGGAATGAAAATTAGAATAACGATGGAATGACAAAGAGGAAAACGAGGAATAACAATGGGAATAATAGTAAAATAATAGCAAAGATGAAAACTAATGCTCGAGGACAATAACGAAATAACATTTTAGAATGATTCGTTTAAAAACAATCAAACAGTGCTTACGTCGACCACGCTGCGGACCGTACTTGCTCATCCGTAAGAATATCATCGGTAGATCCGAACAAGACATCGACGTTGAGTACGTTGACCAGAGCCAACGATGTTTGGGCGAGACAATGGGAAAGCAACGTCAACGCTCCCGGTGCCCGAGCACCGGCGAAATGCCTCACGCCGCAACCTCTCATTGAAAGACTTAAAATCCCAATGTTTAATGAGCGGTAGCTCATTATTCACCCGATCACCGCTAAAGAAATAACGGTGAAAATAGGTGATAGCCAACAACACTACACTACAACGAATATTTCTCCTCCCGATAAGGGCTTCACGTCTGAAGTCACCAAGTCCGAGAAGACAAATGACCGACACCAATTAAGTTCCTTGATCCTAGAAACATCTTCCACAGCGCTTAGAAGTCTAAGATCAAGCACATAACCCGACACGGAGCAAGGAAACACGACATGGCAAGCGTAACAAAAGTCTTCTTAAACTCATCGTCCGCAACCAGAGACTCTAGCAGGGTCTCCTGAACTTTGTTAAGTGGTATCCCACTTTTGTTATTGCCGATACCATACTTCTCCGCCAAGCACGCTTCAAAGCTTGTCCTTCAAATGTCGGCGGAACCAGAAATCCAAGAATAACCAAATCCACTTTCGCACCGGAATTTGGTAAACCAAACACATCGTGCACATCATCTGCAATCAACTCGAACTTCTCCGTTTCAGATATTTCAAAATACTTCCCACTCCTAAAAGCATATACAAACTCCCGAAACATGACATGGGGGAGGGAAGAAAGCTTCAACTCAAGTAAACCCCGAATCCCATCTCCCTAACACCTCCTTCCGCTCCTCGGTGAGGGCTTCAATAACTTTGAAAAGAAAAGCGGGCCGACAAATGACTAATAAATGGATCGGCACTGTCCACACAAAAGGGTGAAAAAAATAAACAATGCATTAAAACATTTAAGATGACATAAGCAAAAGCGGAAATAATAGCAAAATAACAAGAGAGCATCAAAAAATAACACGAAAAGTAACATATTAATAGCTAAATAACAAAGAAAATAAAAGTAGAATAACAAAGATACATACGGTGGGATATTTCCTGCAGAAACTCCGGCTGAGGTTGCTTGCTACTTACCACAATTCCCTTCTCATGCTTAACTTTGCCACCCAACTTACTACTAGTCTTGGGTGGACTAGACGACAATTTCACAAGTTGGGTCTCGGCCTTTCGTTTGGTTTTTTTCGTGGGTGGTTCGGTTGTACATATTTCTTGACTACGAGTACTCCTTCTCTGAGAAGCAGTGCTCTTTGATGGAGATGTGACACGGGATTTGGATGGAGACGGACCCGGAGAATTTGATGATGACAGTTGAGTAGACTTTGATGAAGCGGTGGATTTGATTCTTAACTTCATTTTCTGCTTTACTATCCAGAAAATAAAGATAAGGATCACTTTCAATGATAAATAGATATTCAGCTAGACTTTTTTAATAATGACGCCAGAATGAGAGTACCGTAACACCAGAATAACAGAACACTAACAATTAGTATAACAAATAACAAAGAAAAAAAACACAAAAAGAACATGATGGATGTGTAAACAAAAACACGAAAGAGAATCAAAACAAAAGCCTCTTTGAATAAAGAGTCAAAGACAGTTTCAAAATTACATATAGCCTACATAAGCCTTCATAAAAACAAAATAACGTACTAAATTACAGACCCCGGAAGGTTTCAATTACATAAAACCCAAAATACATTCTTTCCCACAAAGAACCAAAATGTACTTCCGAAAATACAGGACATAACATAAAAAGTCACAACGTCAACAACATCGACCGACTTATAATACAATTGGTGAGCAAGATCATAAGCGAAGAAAAAAGTCCCCGAGTGCGTCAAAGTACTCGTGAATTAGACTCATCCGTTCGATACAGTGCATCAAGGATCTTGTCATGATCGTATATATCTTGGCAAGCATGCAACACCGCCTTTGATGGCTCACTTGCAAGCATATAGCACTTGCATCGTTTGGAAACTACTTTGTCCGAGCCCTTGACAAAATCTTAAAACCTTGATCGTGACTTGTTGTTAGAACTTTCATATATTCGGGCGTGAACACCGGCGAACTTTTATGAAATAGGAACATTTGTGACCATTTCTTACAAACAAGAGACATATTGCTCTTGTCCAAAGTAGTCTCTACATAATCGAAAACTCTTTCCATTAGGTCCTGGCTATTTAAAACTGCCGACATTGATTGATTACGACGACGAACTCGTACATTAACTTCAAAGCACTTTTCATCTTATCGTCAATAACCATCCCAATTTTTTTCTTTTCGATGAGCGAACTCGCTAGCAAATAACAATTTATCTTCATTCACTATATTTATTGCCCATCCCTCACAAACTAAGTCCATTAGTAATGCTTTGAAACCTACAAACAAACAAAGCCAAACAAACAAAACCACTAGAATAACAATGAAGAATAACGGGAAAAGAATAACGAAAAATTCAACACAAAGAAAAACACTACAATGACCGCAAGAGTAGCGCCGCAATGACACCATACGACCAAAGATAACAAATGAATAACGTAAATCTTGAAAAGTGAAGACAACACGAACAAACACAAAAACCCTAGAAAAACACATTAAACAATTACAACATGACAAATAACTTGACAACAAACTAAGCGATAGAATAACAAATGAGTAACACAAAACTAAAGTCCAGAGAACAATAGTAAAGTTCTCAACACAACGCGACACATAGAACATGTGAATCACTTCAAAACTATAGAAAACTCAAAAATGCAAAGATAATAACGACATTAAAGTACTCGATTAAGTAAACCTAGCGATAATTACACTGAAAAACGAATTAAAAAGCATACAAAAGCATGAAATTAAACAAAGTTACAAAATAAAAGAGGAAAATGACATGAAATTACCTACAATAGGAAGGAAGACGATGAACGGCGAAGAGAAAACGGGAGAAAAAGCGAAGGAGACGAACAGTTGAAGAAGAATAACACAAGAATAATAGAAGAGAGAGGAACGCTTTGCAGTGGTGATAATTATATAAACGGTTAACAGTAAATGTGGATAATTAATTAGAGAGAGAAATCGTTAGAGAGTAAATGAGGGAAAGAAGAGAGAGAGAGAAAAAGGAAAAAAAGAGAAAATAAACTAAATAACAATGCTTTTATATGACAACTAAGATTAATCTTGGCCACTCATCTCTAATTTAAACTAATGGTTGAGATTCACCCAACTCACAACTCACCATAAGAACCAAAATCACCAAATCCAATCTCTCTCTCTCTCTCTCTCTCTATATATATATATATATATATATATATATATATATATATATATATATATATATATATTAATTAATTATTAATTAAGTTTATCATGCATTCCTCTCTATCATCTTGCTTCTTCTTTGTTTTATTTTATTTAATTTGTTTTACGAGCTAATTAAGCGAATAATAACATAATAATGATCGATAAAAACCCATCATATATACATGCAAATGAAATAATTAAAAAAAGAAAACAATGACGATGAAAGACGATGAAACCAACAAAGGATGACGGCGAGATTTACCGATAATTAGAGAAAGTAAGAGACGATGAAACCAACGAAAGGATTTAGATGATAAAGCGGCGATGAGAAAGAGAGAAAGAGACGATGAGAAAGAGAGAAAGAGACGATGAGAAAGTGTGTTTGCTGTGTTTGTATTTGTGTTTGTCTGTGTTTGTGTTTGTGTTAGGTTATGTATGTATTTTGTGGTTGTAGCTGATCTGTGTTTGTGTGGTTTATAGTATGGAAAGTATTGACAACGGTTGTTAAACAACAACCGTTATTAAATAAGTTTTACAACGGTTGTAAATCAACAACCGTTGTCAAATAAGTTTTAAAAACGGGTTTAAAAATACCCGTTGTGATTACTTTTCACTAACTTTGCGCCAATTTTGCGCCAAATTATTAACAACGGTTGTGCAAATTTAACCCGTTGTTAAAACGTATAACAACGGTTATATAACCATACCCGTTGTAATAAAGTTTAGTAAAAATCGCGCCATATATTCTACGTCTATTGTGATTTTCGTGCATAAACGTTGTTAAAGGGGCGTTGTAGTTGCCTGGATTTGTAGTAGTGATGGAGATTTTCACACAAGAAAGATGGAGGAATCGTCATGGATTCTTCGTCAAATGTCGTATCGTCTAAGACAACCAAGACAAAGTCACGTCGAGTCGTGACGTTACAAGACTACTTTCCCACGCGTTACTTTGAACAAGTTTCGGTGAACACCGCATCTTCTGCCGTTATTGAGGAAAATCGCAGTAAAGACGATCTGACTAAAGAATCCTCGTCAAATTCGACCAAGGAGCCAAAGGTTGATGCAATCCTAGACACATTGCCTGCACGTATGGGGTGGCAACAAATGTTTCACTTGCCCGAAGAGATGCGTCAACAGTTGTCTTTGGCGATTCTTCAACCAGAAGCGTACGCTGATAAACTTAAAGCCGCAGGAGAGTCTGCAGATCAATCAAAAAAATGTGTTGCTTGCAATGCCGCTCTTCTTTTTCTGATGAAGATTTGTTACTAGGATCAAAGCTACACAATCGCCCTTTGTTTGTATCTGCATACATTCGGGAAAGGAAGGTGGGTCGCATCTTGGTGGACGGAGGTTCAGCCGTCAACATAATGCCGAAAGCCACTATGGAAGAGCTTGTAATTTCTGTAAGCGAGCTCGCCAAAAGTCGTTTGATGATCCAAGGCTTCAATCTCGGTGGACAAAAAGCAATTGGCATGATCAGTGTTGAAATCTCAATGGGAGATATGTTATCCACCACGCTTTTTCAAGTAATCGATGCCAAAACGTCATACAAGTTGTTGCTTGGTAGACCTTGTCTTCATGAAAATGGTGTTGTAGCGTCAACCCTACATCAATGCCTGAAATACTACAGAGACGGCGAGAAAAAAATAAATGGCGATGTGAAGCCCTTTTCTACGGTGGAGTCCTACTTTGCTGATGCTCGATTCTACGAAGAGAATGACACACCAAATGAGATGCTACCATCAAAGATCTTTTCGACTGGGACCAAAGTTCCGAAAAAGACGGATGACGCCAAAATTCCAACCGAAAAGGATTCGACAACAGTCAAACATCATGAAAGCATCTTCATAAAGACGAGTCAAACAAATGTGAACTCTGCCGAAAAGAAAGTTGCTCCGATCACGCAAAAAGCGACACCAATCCTTAAGTACATGCCAAAATCAAAGCGTAAAGATGGAGAGACACCTTTCACAGAGTGTGCACCTCGAAATGAAGAATCCGCATCAACTAGAACAATTGATGATGACGATCTTCAAACTTTGAAAGACATTGTCATCATTCCGGTTGCAAGAACAAATCGCTTTAGGACGAGTAAACAACCTCTGCCCGGTTTTACGACGGCGTCGATGAAAAAGGACCAAACATGTGCCGAAGAGTCGACAAAGGGATGATTCGATCCAAATGCTTACAAGCTTATGACGAAGTCCGGGTACGATTTTGAAAATCCAACGCCATTAGGCCAAGTGATTGAAGTCACCCCGTATGGTTTAAACCAAACGCAAAAGAAATTTCATCAACAAGGGAACAAGCTCGAAATCGGAAAGGTTGGTATTGGTTTTTCGCCTCCCGAGCCCGTTAAAATTTCTGCACGACGTAAGGCAAATCAAGCGTCATCACAATATATTGTGGCAGAACTGGCGGAAAGTGAAGGCGAGAACACAGAAATGTTGCCACAAAGGTCTGTTTTCGACAGGCTGGGTCAACCACCTTCTACTCCTCGCTCTTCCGTGTTCGACAGGCTCGGAGAAAGGGAAGAGACCGTCCGGGTGCAATTAACATCATATTCTCAACAACAAAGGTCAAATACGTCAGTATTCACTCGCATTGGAGGAAGTGAGGTAAAGAAATCAGTCTTCAGTCGCCTTGGCAGCTCAAAGGTGCAAAAGAGGTGTCGACGAAAGCAGAAGAAGTCCTCGAAGACAAAAGTTGCAGTCGACCTCAGCAAAGATACTCATAGTGTAATTCCCTCTCGAATGAAACGTCATCTTGAATTGGAAATAACCACGGGTAGGTCACTGAAAATAAAAGGACATACCGTCATTTTCACGAATCCGCAAGACGAGTCAAGTCAAAGGAAAATCGCTCGGAATATTGCCTCGTCCAACCATGTGACGACACAAAAGTGCCAAGATTCGGATGATGAGATGGAAGTTGTTGAAACTCCTAAAACTCTCGAAGATGGTGTCAAGTGATGTTGGTGACTTGAAGGAAATCAATCTAGGCACAAGTTGACGTGCCATCGACTGCCAAGTCAAGGAAAATTCAAGGAGCTCACTCACGACTAATCATCCACCAAGTCATACAATGACAGGGTGACTTCAAAAAAAAAAAAATCATTACTATTACAACAAGTTTTGGTACGCCTTGACTTCCAAGTCAAACATAAATTCGCCCGCCAGACAGGGTGATGGATCATCCTTACGACAAGTTAGGATGCTCATTATCGACTTCCAAGTCAAGCCAAGTGGAGCTGCGTTCGAGAAGTTATGACGCTCGTCATCGACTTCCAAGTCAAAGAAAAATGGATCGGGACCCCGCCACGTTAAGACGCAAAAAAACAAAAAAAGTGCACATGACAAGGTTCCGAGAGGGCAATAGTCCGGAGATCCATCATCATGTCAACTCCTGAGCACGAGCCTAAACTGCACACCAAAAAAAAAACCAAAAAAAAAAAAAAAAAAAATCCAAACACAAATCCCTTTGATGAACTACGTTGGCTTGATCCTGCGAAGTATTATTACTTTGTAGGTACGTAGGCAGCTTAAGTAAAACTCCTTTTCTTAGGTGCGGCCAAACCCCCAAACAAAATCGAATTTGTTTTGCAGAAACTACGTTGACTTGATCTCGTGAAATAATTTCTTATTTTTACGAGTATGTAGACAGCTTGAGTCTTGCTCAAGTCCAGCCACACCTTAAAAAAAAAAAACTCAAAGTTTGTATCTTGGGGGCATCGTTAAGTATACACTCACAAGTGTCAAAAACATTCTAAAACAAAAGAAAATAATACACCCAGTGACGCAAAGTGAAAATAATCCAAATCAAAAGTGAAAGAAGAATTCATTCTCTCTACAAATCAAATCCTTCTAAATTCCATCAAGAAAGAAAATAAATGCATCGTCGTCTTCACCAAGGAGTCAAATCATCAAACGAGAGCAAGTCCGACGACCCTCCATCAAATCATCTGTGGAGATCAAGTCAAGCGACCCTCCTCCATCAATTCGTTCTTCTCCTCAAATGTCGACGTCAATCACCCGAAATCGTGTAGTCAAGGTCAAGAAAACAACATCCCGTTAAAGGAGAATTAAAGTCATCGCGACTCTCCTTAAAACATCATCAAGTCAAGTGAAAGATGCCGCTTGTTAAATTTCATCTCTACGGAGTGAAAAGTGTCACAACTTCGGAAAACGCTGGCACAGTGTTTTTCTCGGAACACCAGCTAAGAGCCTTCGACTTCTAGCTGCTAATAGTACAAATTCGGTGAATATATAATCGGTAGCCACGCCTCGGCAAATGGACCCGTTATAGAAGGAAAATGGTGTGTTTGACTTCGTTATTTGCTCGGTTTGTGGCATGTTCGACAGTCATTAAGTACTCCTTGCTAGTCGTCGTGAATTTGCTTGACTTGAGATCAAACCAAAGTTATTTTCCTATTTTTTTTTTTTTTAAAAAAAGCGAGAATAAAGTAAGTGGAGTATGTGTTCAATTTCAAAAAAAAAGAAAAAAAAAAAGAGTTTCCTCCTACTGCATACTACACTCCCACGTTCAAAAAAAAATGTGAAAACAGAACCAAGCAAACAATGAACCAAAATTAAATATGCCGTTGATTTCAAGATTGGTTCAAATTCTCGAATGTCAAGGTGAATTCAAGTCCAGTGTATCTCAAATTGTCCACCAAATCAAGTTTATTTTCGGTCGTCGAAGTCGCATGCGGAAGATGACAATTAATTCGCTGATGGATTTATTGACCACACTCCGATTTTGGATGTCAAGTCGTGACCCTCGATTGACGGCTAACTATTCGTCATTAAAACAGATGGCTAGCAGCATCGGAATCGCAGGCATCAAGTTCATGGCAGGTCACCACCGATAGCGAAAAGTTGACGAAAACAATGCCGAGTTTATGGAAAGTCACCAGCGGTAGCGAAAGTTGACGAAAACAATGTCGTATATAGAATTCACTTCGGCTGCCTTGGGATTTGAGGAGTTGAGCAGAGGAGTAGGGATGTGGGAGGCGTGCTTTCATGTCAATCATCGTCAAGGATGCAGTCGGAAGCGTGGCTGTCAGTCGATAGAAACTTCACTCCGTCGCCAAGCAGCTTGTACAACTGAACAATGGGGTTATCAGAGTTGGTTCTATCTCTCGTTCCAGTTGGTGATTTGATTGTCATCGTCATAGAATAAAGGCAGAGATCGAATGATGCAGATGGCGTGAAGTCGTGAATCATTAGTCAAGGCGTCCGTAAGTCACAAGTGAGATGGATTCAGAAGCATGGCGTCACTATTGGTGGGGCACCCGACCGGTCAATGAGGAGAACCCAATGTAAATATCATCGTCAAGCTAGGTGACCACCTCAATTTCGCACTTCACACGCCAAAAGGAGGGGTGAGTTTTGAACGTTGAGAACTCAGGACCACGCCTAGATGATAATGAGCACTGGGTCCGCGTCAATGATGAAGCAGCTATGATGACGAGAAGTTCATTTCCGCGTCGTTCGACAACATACTGTATACACAAACAGGAAACAAGGGTCAATAAATTTTGAAATTTTGCTCACCTGAGGCTTTGGCTCGGTACTGTCTCTGAACTGAAGTACTTTCGACAATTCTTGTGCGTGTTTTAGCGAGATGAGATGCTTCCGTCGAAGATAGTTTGTGAATTCTGGGGTGAGATGCGGTGGTAATGGGTGTAAATTTATGAAGCCCTGCCTTCCTTTTATACATATTGCCTTATTGGTAGACGAGTACACTCAGAATTTGATCCAGACTACAAAACTTTTAATTCCATATTGAATAATATCCAATGATATATTAATTGATCAAAGTGGAGGACAAAAGCTTTATCTTTTACCAAATTTGTAGTATCCCAGAACAATAAGGAGTTCCAAAGGGAATCTACTTTGACCAATGGATTGAGTTTAAAGACTTTGATACCAGATAAACCATGGTCGGCCTTGAAGTCTTAAGCTTCCATGGGTCATATATCTAGTGTGTGCCCGCAAAATAAAGTTTGGTCCGTTTAGAATGGATTTGGATGGCTGCACAAGTGAAATATCGGGACCGACTCACGCTTAAACACTCAAGTTCGTGTACATGACTCAATCCCGAGGGGGCAAATTTGTAGACATAAAAATATGTCTTACATTTTTAAAATGGGTCAAAGTCAAATATTGACTTATATGAAAGTTTATCGTCTGAGAAATGGATCGGTGGATTTTAACCCGAACAAATATGTCCGTAATTAGTCCATTTTGTTAAGAAATAAATTCGACCCACTCAAAAGATGGATTGTGCTTTATTTCGAATATTAAGTATAGGGCATAAATGTTAAAGGCCAAAAGTAATCGTGTTACATCCGAATAGGACCAAGCTTGACGAGCCCACGAAATAGAGGTGACAAGTCCATAAATTTAAACTGAAGACATGGCTTATGATGGCCCACCCATGCATTTGTTATATTACTCCGTAATGTTAGCCTTTGGAAACAAATCAAATACTTGGAGAGTCATAATGGAAGTGATCACTAAATGAGGGAAGTTAGTGTGAGTCAACGAGAATAATGGAGAGTCATATGTTGTTTGTTCACCGTCAATTACGCACTAATACGGAGGAAGCAAATTCAGAGGAGCATTATAAGTAAAGTGAAAGCATTCTTGTTTGAGGACGGATCTCCATAATCACCAAAATCCCACAAAAAATACACTACACACAAAACCTCCCTACAAAACACTCTCTAAACAAATCTCTCCCAAGAGAAAATAAGTGAAAAGAAAATATATTTACATCTCTACAAAAATCTCTCCTAAGAGAAAACTAGAGAAAAGAAAGGACTATTCTTCAATCCGACGTCAAGATCCGTCAGTTCGATCGATTAAAGAGAAGCAAGTCAAATTCATCCAAAGGAGAATCAAGTCTTCAAATCAAGACCCTCCTATTCATTCAATTGCGGAAATCAAATCAGTAGAATAACTAGTAGATTGTACCCTAAATCCTTTTGATTAATAAAATTATTATTTTGTTGCATCTTTTGTGTTTTTCTCTATTTGTTTGGAGATTAACGCAAATTTGTTGTTACAGTAATATTTAGCTAGTCATAATCAATATGTATACTTGATGTATATATATTTTAATTGAAGATATTAAAGAAAAATGTAACGTTTTTTCTATTTTTTCATGTCGTTTATAGTACTATATATATATATATATATATATATATATATATATATATTATTTGATAATCATTACTTTTGTTTTGATTATTCAAATGCACTCGCGATCACTGTATACATACATACATACATACTCGTACACATACTCGTTATCACACTATTTAAACCTATCAAAATCTCATATGTATTCAATTTCTCGCAACATACTTTTTTTCATTCTCATATAAATACTTATCTCTTAGTAATTTTCTTTAAGTTATGTTTTTAAGAAATACAACGACTCTTCCAAATATATTTTTCTTAGGATTTAGTGATCTAAGTTTTATAACTTTCTCAAAATACCTTTTTACGTAAACATAAAACATTATGAGACACTCACTTTAATCATCTCTACAAATAAAAAATATTTCAATAAATACAATGAAAATTATACTCAATTTGAACCATTTTTCGCAATGAACGTAATTATTTACATTTTAGAATTTTTATCAAAATAGTTTTTTAATAAATTAAGTCACCGTAATTATTTAATGTAATTTTATAATAAAATTTATTAAACTATAATTAATATTTTGCTGAGATTTATACAGTATTTATCATGTTTGTATTGAATGTTTTGTTGTAATTAATACTTGTATTTATGGCTGGGTTGACACGTGGCGTATCCACAGCGCTTCAACCATTTTATATATATATATATATATATATATATATATATATATATATATATATATATATATATATATATATATATATATATATATATATATATATATATATATATATATATATATATACAGAGAGAGAGAGAGAGAGAGAGAGAGAGAGAGAGAGAGAGAGTCAGGATCCGGTGAGAACTACTAAATATTTGAGGATTGAGTAAAGGATGGAATATCACACCATAAACAAAACAATATCAGGAGAAAAATTGACAAACAAAACCCCCTAAAACCCCAAAATTAGACGTGATTTTCTCTATCTAAAAACATTACCAAAATCAGTTGAAAACATTTCAAACAAAAAAAAATCACAAATCCTCTCTAAAATCTCGCTAAAAATCCGCAAAAACCGAAAAATTCAAAGACGATTTCAACTGCGTTTCAACATTCTACATTTATTCGTTCACTAGATTCAATAATCTCACTAGAATTCTCTCAAAAATCGTTAAGGTACATTCGTTACTCGTTTTCTTTCATTTTTGCGATTTTATTTCAACTTATGTAGTATTAAATTGATTATACTTGTTGATTTTGTTTGAAATTATTGTATGTATGTTGAATTAGATGACTTTAATAGAATTAAATCAAAATGTCTAAGAATTATTATTTGTATCATCCAGAAATTTAATCAATTTCGAGCTTCATCACTCTCAAATTGCTAATCGAATCGTTTATTTACATTCTCATTTTTCCGATTTGCCTTTAATTTTGCGATTTTTCGACGCATTTTTCAGTGCGAAGCTTACAACACTGGCGACGAAGTACATCGTCGGAGCACTCACCAGATCTTTTGTAATTGCTTATGTCTGCGATAATCTAATGTCTGATCGGAAGATTTTCGGAGGTAAACCCTAATTTTATGCAATAGTTTTGACGATTAAATGGAAATGTATGTAGTTTTGACATTTTTATATACTGGCTGTGAAGGTTGTTAGGGAGGTGGTCTTGTTTATGCTTCCACCTGGTGCCCGTACTCAGGTTTATCGCTCTCTTCTTAATTTTGTGATGTGGAGCCACGATGTTGGTGTTAGCATTTGATAAATCTGGACAATGCAAAGTTGTATTGTCTTTGTGATGCACAAATCATTTGTTGGAACATTCCATCACTCAAAACTGTCTATGAACACAGCTAGCGTTGCCTATAATCAACTGAAATTGAGCAATTAATTTCCATTAAATACTGGTACATTCTGAGGGAATTCTGGTTTCGTATCTACAGTTCGAAATATTATTTCCTTCAACAAATGGGCTGCTGAGTTCAAAACCTAAAGTCTATTAGTTCACTGATAGAGCAATGTGTGATCTTGTACATAGATGTGGGTTCAAGTCCCACATGGCCTCCTTTTCGTTGAATCTTTGCAATGAAAATGAAGTGAAATGGGCCGAATAGACGATGCCTGATTCGGTGAATTGTGATTGTGAAGATATGTTAGCTCATGTGAGATGCAAGAGGTATCCGGCCATATTAAACATAACGGAAAAGAATTACAATGTGGTGTATGAACTGTACGATGACCCATGGACTAATTTTAGTTGCTTAGCTCTGATTCTCATACTTGTATTTGTATGTCTGAAGTTGAGGTCATCAGTCTACCACTCAGAGAGTCAGCAAAGTCAACAGACAGATCCTGGAAGAAGGCATGCCCAGAAGTTTTTGAGTCTGCGGAATTCTAGTATTATTTGTTGTGCTTCTTGAAGATTTTGCGATAGGTCCGATGATTGGCAGCAAACTAGTGTTCATAGTATCCTTTCATACAGCCAACACAGTTTTGACTGGTTAAAGTTCCCTTGCTTACTTTGCATTTGTTTGTGATTGTGAAATAAAGATTTCTGTCTTTGGGAAGCAGTGATAATAGTCTTGCAGATCCTTTTGTTTTCCGTGGAATGGGAAGCTACGCTTGATGGAGATAGCCAAATAATTAGCGTAGAGGTATGGGTTCAAGTCGTTCATAAGCGCACATAGCGTAACAAAAGTGATTGTTTAAGCCTCATATCTGTTTTTTTTCTCTAGGTTAACTTGTTTTTGGCGTAATGTGCAATCTTTACTAAAATGGTTCTTAAAAGGCTATTAGCTCAACGTTAGAGCAATGTGCAATATTGTACATAGATGTAGGTTCAAATCCTGCATAGCTTAAGTCATTCTTGGTGATGATTTTGACTTTATTTTCTTCCTCGTATTGTGTGTAGGAAATATCGGTATACTTCCTCTATAAATTTTAGGATTATAACGAAATTATAATAATGAAAACTAGTCATAAACGAATTTACATAAACAAAAAGAATGAGATTAAGAATCAACCTTCGGTCCTAGCAAATATGGCCTAAGAACAATATCGAATTGATATTCTCCTAATTGTTGCACCCAAGATGCTATGAGAAATGCCCCTCAATTTGCTAGAATGAGATCCCTAAAGTTTATTAATTATTTTTGGGGTTTATGTTTTGATGAGAGAATTAGGTTAAGAAAAACAAGTAAGAAAAAAATGAATCCCACTCTCCCTCTTAAACCGTGTAGGTTAAGAGAAAATTAGGGAAAGATTTTTTTTCTTTATTTTCTTCCTCTTACCCGGTTTGACCGAGTGATCCCAACAACCAAATGAGGATATAATCTTCTTATTTTTGGTTGTTGTTTAATTGTATATTATGTGTATTATTTATCAATTGTCATATATATCGACATGTATTAATAAGTCCACTTATAACAGTTTACAGTCGATTTATCAATACCAGTCTGTCAACATTTATTATGACAATATTATATAATATATACATTAACTATAAATATCGCATATTTATAATTTTCTTATTAAATATAACCGTTTATGTTTAATTACGAATTAATATCTTAATTCGTTTAAGCTAACATTATATACAATAATTAAATATAACAGTTTATATTCAATTTACGAATTGACAGTTAATTCGTCTCAGCTAATATTATTTAATTGTATTAAATAATCATCTCATCATCACATTGACTAACCGTTTAGTCAAATACATGAACTAACCTTTTATTCATATAAGGCATCAATGTGATTATATCTTCATACAATCACATCTCTCATACACATCCTTTAGGTGTGACTTTTAGGGACCAGTTGATCACCGCCATCAGTATGATAATAACGTCAAACTTTCTAGCAAGCCAACCGTTATTAAGTAATCGTTAATCAACTGATAAAATACTAAGTATACCCTTGTGAACCTATAAGAGATTTATAAGGTCGAGATCTAGTGAGAACCACCCATATAATGAGAACCGTGAGAACCACCTTAATCTAATATAATAATAGTACGGAGGATTGTACAGCGCGCCAAAATCAATCTCGGTCCTACCCCTAAACCTTCTCAACTCCGTCATTTACCAATTTTCTTTTCCCTCTTATATTTCTTTCTCTCTCCTCGAGTGTCACCATCTTCCACAAAGCTATATCTTTCTTTCTTCTACGATCGAAACGATTGATCCTCAACTACTGATCCATCAATCTCTTCAACGATCTACCTATTCGACGCGTCCTTAATCAATGGAACCTTTTTATTCAAGGTAATATTTCGAAATTGCTGATTAATTTTTGTGAAATTATGGTTTATATTTTGAGAAATTAGGGTTCGGAAAATTGAGAAATTGTTTAAATTTGTTGAAATCGTGATATTGTTGACTCAGTTTTATGAATTAGACAGGTTTTACGATCGTCAAACTATTAGCTACGTGCATCAAATTGTTGCTATGTGCCCCAAATTAGGGTTTATATTTTGATCTGTTTGTAATTTATCAAATAATCGATTAAATTAGTTGAATTTGTTGTTTGTATCATCGTCTTTAGCTATTTTTAGAACTTACGGTTCGGTAATTTGAGAAATTAGGGTTCGGTAAATTGAGAAATTGCTTAAATTGGTTGAAATCGTGATATTGTTGACTCAGTTTTATGAATTAGACAGGTTTTACAATCGTCAAACTATTAGCTACGTGCATCAAATTATTGCTATGTGCATCAAAATTCGGGTTATATCTATGTAATAATTTCCTGATATGATTTTATTGTTAGTTATTTAATTTTAAATGGTTGTTATTGCAGCAATGACATTCTTAGTTCAATGGGATCACATAGTTCTTCTAATGTCATTACAAATGAAGGACAGATGGTTGAAGTTAATGCATCTCATTCCATATCAGAAATATCTGCCCTTAACATTGATGTTCCTGAAAATCTGAATTCAGAAATCGTACAAGGTACAATTCTGTTGAATCTGTTGAATGATCGAATCTTGTTCTATAATCGTCTTTATTGTATACTTGAGTTATCCAGTAAACCTAAATCCTAACTCTACTTTAATTTCATCACATTTGCAGATGACATAGTAGACGAGGCAGAGGTAATAGAGGAGGCAGAGGTAATAGAGGATGCATAGGAGGAGGAGGCGTCCGGTTCAAGCAACATGAATCGGATTTTTGGTTGTCCTACCCATCTCAAGTCTGTTATTGGTATGGTCTTTGATACACTTGAACTCTGTATTGCCTTTTATGAAGCATATGGAAAAGAATGTGGGTTTGTGACTAGAAAAGGCTCACAAAAGAATAAACAGGGTGTCACTACACATAAATCTTGTTTGTGTAATAAGGCTGGAGAATGTGAAGCCAAAGGCAAAAAACACCGTAGGCAAAGGACTGGGGTAGGTTGCCTTGATAGGATTAAATTTAAACGAATTGCTAAAGGTAAATACCAAATTTATGGTTTTGTTGAAAGGCATAATCATATGCCAGCTACACCATTAACAATGGTACATCTGACGCAAACGAGAGAATTGAATATAGTTTATAAAAAAATGATAGTTGACGACTCAAAGGTTAACAAAGGTCCAATTATGACCTATAGGATGTTTAAGGAGTATGTCAGATGTTATCAGAATATGGGTGCTTCAGGAAGACTTTAAAAACTTTTCAAGGGATATGAAAAAGTTCTTGTCATAAGGGGATGCTCAAATGCTTATTGAGCATTTTATGAAAATAAAAAGAATGTGTCCAACCTTTTACTTTTACTTTGAGGTAGATGAGAAAGGTAGATTGTCACATGTTTTCTGGGCTGACCCTATTAGTATAAAAAATTATTTGCTATTTGGGGACATGACATCCTTTGACACTGCCTTTAGGACAAATAAGTATAGAATGATATTCGCTCCTTTCACAGGGGTGGATCATCATAAGAGATGTGTGACCTTTGGGGCTGGACTTCTTATTAATGAGAGCAAGGAGTCATTTGCTTGGTTATTTATGAGATTCCTAGAAGCTACGGGAGGTCGTTATCCTGTGTGTATAATAACTTACAAAGATTTGGGGATAGAAGGAGGACTTAAGAAAGTCTTTAAAGATAAGGTGCAATATAGATATTGCATGTGGCACATATTGAAGAAGTTGCCAGAGAAGGTAGGGCTTGTGATATGTAAAGAAACTGAGTTTTTGAAAGAGATAAACTCATGTGTTTGGGGTGAAGATGTGGAGCCTGCTGAATTTGAGGAAAGATGGACAACCATTGTGGAAGCTCATGGGTTGTCGGATAATGAGTGGCTTCAGGAAAAATTAGACAATTTTGGATTCCAGCTTACTTTCGTGACTTGTTGTTAGGAGGGTTGATGAGAACAACCTCGTGGTCCGAGTCAGAAAATCATTTTTTTAGCAATTTCACTAATCCAAATTTGACCCTTGTTGAATTTTGGATGCGCTTTGAGAGTGCAATGGATACACAACGATGGGCTCAATCAAAACTGATTGCACAATCAAAGTACTCATTTCCTGACTTGGCTACTCCTCTAGACCTAGAAAAGCATGCAGCAGAAACCTACACTCCGAGAATTTTCGATGAGTTCAAAGAGGAAATAAAAGCAGCATGCTTTACATGTGCCATTAGGGACAAAGAAAAAGATAAGAATCATGAAATTCTCTATATAGACGTCAAGGATCGTGAGAGAAAGAAAGACTATAAGGTGGGTTATAAGACATATGAAGTGAAACTAGTATGCAATTGCAAGAAATTTGAAAGACATTGAATACTCTGTCGACATATTCTATGTGTCCTTAAAGATTATGGTTTTGAGAAAATTCCAAGCAAATACCTACTTAATAGATGGAGCAAACTAGCAACCTGGCAGCCAATTTTCAATTCTGATGGGCAGTTGCTTGCTGATTGCATATCAGTCGATGAACAAAAGAACAAACTGACTGAATTGTGGTCAGAAATGTTCACTTGTGTGTCACTAGTTGAACAGAGTCCTGTTAATTATGATGAGTTACTAACCATTTTACGCAGGTTCAAGGAAAGGGTACTTGCAGAAACAACAAGTAGTGTCGCTGATGATGGTGGTAATAGTTGTATTGGAAAGAAAAGGGACAAAAATGCTGAAATTGGAATGCTCTTGGGAACAAGTGTGCCTAGCGAAATTAAAAGTTTGCCTCCAAGACAATGCAAAAACAAAGGCTCGGGAAAAAGAATGATTTCACAAAGAGAACGAGCGGGGGAAGTCAGTAAGAAACCACTAAGAAGATGCAAGGCTTGTGGGCAGATGGCGAACCACGACAGCAGGAATTGTGACCGACCAAAGGATCACTGACAATTAGTCGATTAAGTGATGTCTCTTATTAGCATAAGTTTTCTATTTTTACCCTTTTTGTTTCCCTCTAATTTTTATCTTTGCTGACATTTGCTTTCTTATGTGTAAGATTGAAGTCTTTGGCGAGGAATTGGACTTGTGCAGCGGAATTTTTTAGAATCATTTGAGAAGACAACACTTGTTTTTTGGATTATTTTTCTTCATTTACAATGTTTTGTAATAAATGTAACGGGAGTCCTCCGGATTTTCAAATTGTATATTTGAGAAGATGAAATTGTGATTCTGGATTTAAGAATGGAAAACATGTGTTTCCCTGAGCAAATTATGTCATGCACATACAAGGTCATTTTATGCACGTACGAGGTCATTTTATGCACATAAGGCAAGTATTAAGAAATCTGAAAAATGTGATCATTATTTCTCCAAATTTGGTAATTAAAAAGCTGTAAAAAGAATAGGCCAACAATAAAATGTGATTAGTTGAATCATCATCGTGTACGACAAGTCATTTAATATCATGCACATACAAGGTTATTCCATGCACATGGAAGGTTATTTCAAGCACAGATAACCCAAATGGGCTAGTTCTCCATGACATGGGTTATTTCTCATTACAAATCATTAAAAAATGCCATAATTTAGCAAATAAATTGAGCTTAATTTAGTCATGTTACTTTGGGCTTTAATTCTCATTTCAAGTCTCAAGTCATGAGAATAGCCCAAAACTTAAATGTGAGTGATTATTGAAGAAGTCGGGCCCATCCTATCAGCACTTTAGGCCATAATTTAGGCACGGCCCAACACGGCACGCTCAAAATACATAGAAATTGGCTTAAAGTTGAAGAATTGGTCAGGCACGCTCAAGCACGATACGGACACTACACGGGCACGACATGCATGGGCTTGGGCCTGGGCCGATCCTTTTTCTTCCATAAATTTGTCAATTTCACAGCACAGTGGGCCGGCACGGGCCATTTTGAGCAATGCCCAGGCCATGACCGAGCACTGCCTAGGCGATCTCTAAATAACGCAAGTAAATTGTGTTTTGACAAATTTCATGCATGTAGAAGGCTGTTCCATACACATATAACGCCTTCTCATGCATGTAAATATTCAAGTTATATAATTTTGGCCCACATTACTACGTTTTTCAAGTCTGTTTAGGCATGGTACTTTGGGATTTAAAAAAGACAACCCCCTGACAAATGGGTTAATTTTCATTACAAGAGTCATTAAAAAAGGCCAAATCAAGTGACATAATTGTGCCCCCACGTTACAATTTAGCATGTAAACGGACCCGAAAGTTGACAAATTGCATGCACGTAGAAAGGTATTTCATACACATATAACGCCTTGATATGACTCATATTTGAGCACATTTAGTCCTCGAATTAGCCTCGTTCCTATGCTTTATAGTGCATAATTGGGTCATTTACTATCTTTAGTTTCCTATTTTGCATATTCTTTGAGGTTTTGTTTCCTTAGTAGGAGAGGAGTGCAAACCTTGCATTTACATGGAGAAATGGAGCTAAATTGATCGCATCTAATGACCAAGCATCAAAGGGAAGACGATACTAGAAGGCCTATGTAGATAATAAAGTAGATTGGGCAATGATGAAAGGATTCTTGCATCCCCAACAAGATCCCTGCGGATTGTTGAGGATTGAAGAAAAGAGAAGTGTCTGACCCAGGATCCGAGCGGATTGCAAGCAATCCGGGCGTCTCCCTGCACAACAACCCGAGCGTCCTGAGCTTAAGACGCTCGTCTTGAAGCCCTATGATCCGAGCGTCTCCCCTAATGATCCGCTCGGATCTTCTGACAGAAACCACCGTGCCAGCTTTCAAGCCGCTCGAAACGAGCATATCTATGTGGGACTAGCAAAACAGAGATGCGCATCTCCTTGGAGAGGAGCACTTCCTTTACTTTTCTTAAGGGTCTTAATAGTCTTTTTTTTTTTTTTTTTTTTTTTTTTTTTTTTTACAGCTGTAAAGAAAGTGTTTTACATTGCGGTGGTACGGCTCACTAAGCCATACCTATAAAAACAACATAAAACAAAGTACTAATAGTAGCATAAACTAAAAATACAAAGTAATTGCATCGATTAAAAGTCACGTGTTGGTGTCGTTCGACGGAAGTCTGGACACTGCCTTCAAAATCAACTTCCCCTATAATCTTTAATGGACAAGCATCGCTGACTAAAGGAAACCACCCATCTTTGTTTGACTTAATTGATGAAGCTTCGGAGAAATACCTGCAACAAGACCCCAGAGAAAGTCTCGGAGATTCATCACCTTGGCTGTGATAGACTTCCTTAGAAAAACAACGAGCCCCCATAAACTCATCTATACTCGTCTTCATCGATACAGCTGCAGAGAAATACCTACAACAAGACCCAAAAAAGCGTCTCGGAGATTCATCTCCTTGGCTGTGGTACACGTCATCAGGAAACCAACGAGCCCCTTGATCCAACGAGAGAGAACAAAGTGCACTTACGCCACAAGGACGTAGAAAGAAAAGGCGGATAATAGACAACAAAAATATGTCTCCAAAGGAGAGAACACTCCTACACTTTGGACCATAACTCCCGCTAACCCGGACCTCGTAGCTTTGAAAAGCAAGTAAAAAACTGGGTAACAATGGAGAAAATCACTTGAAAATCCCCCTGACCCAAACACTCTCTGGATACCACCGAGAGCTAGGCTCAACACAAACCACATGCAATGTACCATTCATCCTACATGACTCATGGATAAGGGGACAGGACACCCCAAACCAACATGAGCTTATTATTTGAAATAACAAAAAACATGCTAAAATAGAAATAACCATTAGTTATAGGCGGATCCACCGCATCCGACCCAACCAACGCCACAACCAGCAAACCGATTCCACACTACCCATCACGCCTCCACGACCTCACAACCACCAAAACCACACTACAACCAAAGAACGGAAACGGACCACACAAGCCATCCACAAAACACGGCAGACCCAACAAACACCCACCCCGAAAAGACATTGAGACTCCAAATTCCGACCGACTCCCTCAGGACCATCGGCTACATGCAACAATACCACCCAAGACGACGACACAGCCCGACAAAACCCGAAGATCCAAGTTCATAAACCTCATAACAAAAGGCTAAGGACCGATAGGTGGGGGAAATGGAGGGATCACCAATCAGTCCCTAGCTCACCCGAAAAGCAAAGCTTAAAAAACAACCACGGAACAGCCCAAAAAACCTAGAGATTAGGATAAAATTAATTTGTAAATTTAACAAAAATTTACCAATTAACTTTAATTGTGATTCTTGTGGAGGGCAGATTGAGACGTGTGCCCCTTTCAGAATGTCTAAATTTGAACTTCAACAAAAAAACACTGGCTTTTAGAGATGGTCATACTCCCTACAACTACAACACAGGACGCTAATGCAATCATGTGGCGATTCACACAACATACACACCAGAGACACCAAGAAAAGCAAAACTCATGGATAAAGTCGACGGCCACAAGAAGAAAACGGGGCCATACCAGAACGGGGAAAGGGGCGAGGGAGAGGGGAAACACCCCCGGTGGCATGCAAGTCCTTCGATGACAGGACAGGAGAACGGAGGAACGGAACGACCTCAGCAACAACACAAAAAACCAAACCAGTCCACCGAAACCACGAAATGGAACCACGGTCCGTCACCGGAAAGAGGAGTGAAAGCAGGCCAAAGAGGACCAAAAACCAGAGGAGGCACATGCAATCGCCGGAGATAGGCTAAAGGGAGAGCCCATCTCCGGCAATCGGGTAGGAGGCGAAGGAGAGTAGGTGTGTGGAAGGGAGAGGCGGCGGCTAAATTAAACTAGGGTTTTGTTCTATTTTTTTGGGGAAAAAAGAGAGAAAAGTTTAGAGAGAGAGAGAGACGTTTTAATTTTGGACAATGTGTAGGGTCTTAATAGTCATTTAAGCCCTTAGTAACCCTAATCTTTGTACCTAATTTTTAGTATAAATACCCCTTTGTACTACCTAGATTGAAAAGAAATCTTAATACTCTCTTAATCAAGTTGTAATCAATTAGTAATCTCATCTTAATCTTGTAATCAACTCTTAATCTAGTCTTAATATAAATCCCAATACTTAATCTTTCCTTAATTTCACTTTTATTCATCATTTATTTTGGGTAATTAGAAGATCATTTGAGTTTATTGGGAGATTGACAACTTTCCATCAATCATCAAGTACTTCTATTATTCTTTGCATTATTATTTTGGAATCTCCATAAGTATAATTCTCTTAATCCTTGCTTTAATTATTGTTAATCATTTTCATTCATTCATCATGTTTTGCCTTGCTAATGTGATTGACAACCTTGTTAGCATGTTAAACTTGATCATGAGTGAGTAGTTTTCTTAGCTAGGGTTAATGGGTAATTAGGGGAAACTAACATGGGGAATGATTCATGCTTAATCTAATATGTCCACATAATTTATTTGCTTGCTTGTTGTGATTTCAAGTTATGCACATGTTATGTTTGATGAAATGCGAGCTTATGAATCCTTGTATTTTTTACCCATCACCTATCTTTTCAATGAGACTTGTAAGACATAAACCAACTCGAGTCTCATTAGACCATGCATAATGTTGAATAGGAAGGACTAAGTCGACTTGTAGGTGTTGTACAATCTAATCGATTCGGCTCCGGGACCCAAACCTTCTTAGGGATTGTAAGATATACACTAACTCGATCCCATCACAACAATAATTGCTTGTTTATAATTTGAGAACATGTTTGTATGATCAACTACCATGTATTCCCCTATGAACCCATGATACCCTAGTGCTTTTAATCAATTGTTTACACCTTCATTTTATCTACCTTGCTTTGTTTTTATTGTTGATTAGTTTTAATTGATCTCTTATCTCAACCCCAAATTGTGACACTCTAAGACACGATCATTTACAATTAAAAATCCTACATCAATACCCGTCCCTTGGGATCCGACCTTTACTTGCCTCTTTACTAAGAATAGTTTGTGAAGTTATAAATATTGTTTTGGTTGAGTAACTTTTGACGACGAGTTTTACAACAACACCAAAAAATGGCGCCGTTGCCGGGGACGGTATTAACTTGATTTGATTTTCTTTGAATTGTTTTTAGTTGTGTCTTTCTTTACCTTGGCGAAGTCAATCTCCTCAAGGTTTGTTCTAATTGTTTTCAAGTTGTTTGATATTTTACATGTCTAGGAGATCACAAGGTAACTTGTTACCCATTGATCTTGAAATCAAAAGAACTTTGACCAACAATAGAAGACTTGCTAGAAATACTTTGAGAGGTATTGGTGAGATTGTGGACATTCAACCAAATAACATTGAGTTCATCAACCCTTTTGCAAGAGAAGGAGAGGATAACCCAATACAAAACTCACCACAAAATCAACCCATAATGCCTAAATTTTCATCACATTCCGTCCCAACCGAGGAGAACCTACCAAATGGTACTCCTACACCACAACATTTAATCGGTAATTTCATTGCCAAATCCGCATTCATACAATTAGTTGAGATAAGTCAATTTGGAGGGATGCCTAGTGATGACCCTCATTCGCATATGGAGACTTTTTGTGACTATTGTGATGCGATTTCTCAAACCGGAGTTACTCAAGACCAAATTCGATGGGTCTTATTTCCTTTTTCTTTGATTGGTACCGCGAAACAATGGTTGAAGAGCCTAGATAAGGCTACTCTTGGTATTAATTTTTGGAAGAAATTGGCACTTGCTTTCTACAAAAAATTCTATCCTCCGGAGAAGACTAACATGTTGAGAGCCCAAATCACCGGGTTCAAACAAAGGGATGAGGAATATTTGTATGAAGCATGGGAGAGATTCAAGGACATTTGTCGATCTTCTCCACACCATGGACTTAGCGAGTAGTTCCTTGTACAACAATTTTGGAATTGGTCTATATGAAGACTCCCGGAACATTCTCAATATGGAATCAAATGGTATATTTACCGAAGTTGATGACAAATAAACATGGAATAAGATTGAGGAAATGGCGGTCCATAACTCACAATATAGTAGACCTCGGAAGGCTACTAGAGGAGGAAAGCATGAGGTGGACTCCATTACTCAATTGGGTGCTCAACTTAGCGCTCATATTGACACCATTAATTTGAAGTTTGAGAAGGATATGGCTAAACTTGAAGAGGCCTCCAAATCACCCAAGCAACATGTTAATGCTATGGTAGCATCATCATCAATTCCAAGTGGAGTATGTGAGAGTTGTGGAACTTTGGGACATTACCAAAGTGAATGTAGGGGAACAAGTGAATGCTTTCCAAGCATACAAGAGTGGCACCCCTTATTCCAACTATTACAATGAAAACACCAAATTCCACTCCAATCTTTCATACAAAAGTCAAAATGTTCAAAATCCTCCAACATACACCCAAAATCCAATGAGAAACCAAGCTCAAAGACCCTTTTACAATCAAAACCAAAGTTATCAAAATAAACCTCCATACAATCAAACAAATGACCAAGGCTTTGATGTTCAAAAAGCGGTCCTCCAAATGCAAAAGAACCAACAAGAGTTTTTCACTCAAATGCAAAAGGATAGCCAAGCAAAAGACATCACCATTAACAACATACTAGCTCACACGAAGATGTTGGAGACCCAAATGCCTCAATTAACATCTTCTAGTTCTCAAAGACAAAAGGGGAAATTACCACCTCAAGGTAATCCCCCAAGACATGAGTCGGTGAGTGCCATCCATTTGAGAAGTGGTACAAGGTATGAAGGGCCGAAGAGGCCCATTGATGAAGATGTTGTGAATGCTAGTGACAAGGAAAGAGTTGAAGACTCTAAGAAAGAAGAAGAACCCACCACCATTCAAGAAGTTTCAAAGAAGAATGAAGAGAAGGCTAAGGAGAAAGAGCCTATTATGATTAGGCTTCCATTTCTAAGTCGTCAAGCTAAGCCTAAATTCGATGAACAACTTGGAAAGTTCATGGAGATTGTGAAGAACTTGGAAGTCTCAATCCCATTCACCGAATTGATTAACCATGTTCCGGCCTATGCGAAATACATGAAAGATATTCTTACACAGAAGAAATCCATCCGGAAGCTAGAGATTATTGCATTCACTAAGATGAGTAGCGACATCCTACAAGGAAGTTCACCTCCAAAACTAAAGGATCCGGGAAGTTTCTCTATTCCATGCACCATTGGCGACACTACAATCAACAAAGCTCTATGTGACCTTGGGGCAAGTGTGAGTGTCATGCCATACTCGGTGTGCAAGAGGCTAGGAATGGGAGAACTCAAGTGCACTAATATCATACTTCAAATGGCGGATCGATCAAGGAAGACACCTTTAGGGGTATGGGAGGATGTGCCGGTAAGAATTGGCAAGTTCTTCATCCCGGTGGACTTTGTTATTGTTGACATGGAGGAAGACTCCAACATTCCTATCATTTTAGGGAGACCTTTCTTACACACCGCGGGAGCGGTGATTGACGTAAAACATGGAGAGCTCACACTTGAAGTGGGAGATGAAACAATCACTTTTAATCTTGACAAGACAATGAGAGATCCCCGCTTACATGAGCCATGTTTCATGGTTGATCATTATAGTCGAGAAAGTGATAGGAAGAAGTTGGCATCTCAATGCAAAGAACAAGCTATGGGTAAAGAATCAACACCCATATGGGAGAAGAAAGTGGATAATCTCCAAGATGCTCCATCCAAAGAGCAAAAATGTTTCAACAAGAATGAGAGCTTGAATAGCTCACCACCACTCATGACAAGAGAAGAAGAAGGCCTCATTGGCCATAATGACAATAAGGAAGAGGAGTTGTTTTCATCAACTCATGATACTATCGGGGAACAAGCTAATGAAGTATGCGGTTTATGGGATGATGAGTTTGAAGGATTATTCAATCCTTATATTGGTAATGCTATGACCCAAGACCAAGGCTTTGGTGACCATTTCCACTCAAGCCACCACAATGAAGAACACAATGTGCAAAAGTCTATTGAAGATTTTTATAATGACAATAAACAAGCCTTCGACTACTTCTTCAAGGTGTTGAGCAACATCAACAACACCTTGGCTATGCCTCCTTGACATCTCATACATGAATGAGAGTTTGGTGGAGTCCTCCCTAAACCACCATTTGTAAATATTCTAACCCCTTAACTTGCATTTTACTTATTGTATTGCATTTTTGTCAATTTTGGATTTATATTTTTATGCTTTGATCAAGATTATCATTTTGAGAGAAAGTGAGGGAGGGACTTATATGTTTATTGATATGTAGTGTTTTGACATAGGCCCTGTTTGGTAAACAGCGGATTAATTTCAGTATAAGCAGATTGCAAAAACAGATTATAAATGGTATATTTTATCAGAAGGTTTGACTAGCATATTATAATTAGCAGAATTAATTTGAGTGTTTGGTAATTGGCAGACTACGGTTACTAAATTGTTAGTTTTCTTTGTAAAATGGAGAAAAATTTCCAATTTTACAATATGCTGGGATAAGCAGCATATTGTAAAACAGATATTGACCCCAAATATGTTGTTTCAATATGTTGTTTACCAAACACTAAAATTAGCATATTGATTGGTCAAACATGCTAAAATCCTTGAATATGCTAAAAATTGGTCAATATGCCATTTACCAAACAGTGTCATAGTGTGGGGATAGCAATTGCCTAGGCTATCTAAGCCTTCATAGTGCCCCCACAATGAAGACCAAAGGAACGAAGACGGAATGACTTGGGTTATGAAATACCCACGGGTGGAACTGAATCCGTGAGGCACAAGGGCAATCCGAGCGTCTCATGAGAAATCCGCTCGTCTTGGCTGTAATCCGAGCGTCCTGTGAGAAAAACGCTCGTCCTGAGAGAGTTGGAAAGGAAATTTTTTCTCTGTCTGAAGATCCGAGCGTCTCCTAAAGGAATCCGCTCGTCTCAGTGAGGATCCGCTCGTCCTGCTTCTATTAAAATCTGGGATTTCTCCCTGACCAAGAATCCGAGCGTCCTCAAAAGAATCCACTCGTCTCCCTTCAGAAAGACGCTCGTCTCCTGCTGAAGACGCTCGTCTCAGCACGGATTGCAATTTCTCAAACTGGCTAATAAAGAATCCGAGCGTCCCGACCTGCAGACGCTCGTCTCCCCTGCTGAAATTCAAAATTACGGGATTAAAACCCCCCTTTCCCAATTCATTTCACCCATTCAAAACACAAACACACCTCCAAAAACCCCAAAACCCTCAATCCCTCCATCCATAAAAATCAATTTTCTCAACCAAATTCACCCAAATCAATTCCAAACTCCCTCAAAACTCAAACAAATCACTCCTTTATCAACAAAAAGTCATTCAAACATTCAAAATCCTCAAAGTTTGAATCGATTTTCTAGGATACAAGGCAAAATTCAAAAATCCTAAATCGATTTGTGTTTTATTGAAACTTGACGATTACACAAGAATTCAAGCAAATTTTTGGTTGTTGATACATACAAGGAGAAGAACAATGGCTAGGACCAAAGATGGAAGCAAGGCACCTACAAAACCAAACCTTTCCAAAAGGCAACAAGCACTTCAAGCCTCAAAAGCTTTGGTGGTTCAACAAGCAAGAATGGAAATTCAAGAAACTCCTATTCTTATGGTGGAAGCTACTCCTTCTATCCCTCTTATTGAGAAACTAGAAAAACATCCGGAGGTAACTTTCACATCCGATTCTCATAGGAAAATTTTTGTGTCTCTTGCTAAGAAATCGATTTTACCCACCAAGTTTATTTGCCAAGATGCCTTGACCAAATTGGGTGTCCTTGAAAGGACCAAGAACTTCTTGGAGTCTATGGGGTTGCTTACATTGTTTAATATACAAGAGTTGACCTACCCCTCCCTCACCTTGGAATTTCTAAGTTCATTGAAAGTTACTAAGGTGGAGACTCGAACGAATATTGAATTCCGCCTTGAGAATGTGGATAGAAAGATGTCCTTTAATGAGTTTGGCAAAGTTTTCGGTCTTGATAATGACTCAACTTATGTGAAGAAACCTTCAATAAAATATGATCCCGCCCTTTGTGGAAAGCTATTACCGGAAGGAAATTCGAGTCCTTCCATGAATGTCGTGCCCTTTATGTTCATCACCCGGGCATAAGGGTGTGGCACAAGGTAGTGGGAAATACTCTTATTGCTAGGAAGGGAACAAACCACTTCACCGAACTTGATTTTATCTATCTCGAGTCAACCTTGAATGTTGATAGAAAGTTCACCACGAAGTACAATATTCTTCAACTTTTGATCGAAAGGTGTCTTAATATCGATCATGGCAAGGAAGGTGCGGCCTTTATAATAAATAGGGGATTGGTAACTTGGTTGGCAAAATACTTCAACCGGGATTTCAACAAAGACGGTACTTATAAACCGGTTAAAGGAGGCCAACTCATTGATCTAGCCACTATGGTTCACAAATTCCATTGGGTCAAGAATGACACACTTGACAACAAATTTGAGTGGCTTACAAAAGATGCCAAGTCCTTCATTCTACCGAACAAAATTTATCGGCTCAATGTCCGTAGCCCACACTATCTTCTCCCACTCTCCAAGAAAGCCGAGTCCATAATGCAACACCATAGGGAGGCCATTGCCGAGCCCTCCTCCTTTATTATCACTCCACCTTACCCGTTCACCTACCATGAATTTCGACCCGAAAATGTTACGGTGGGGAATGATTACTTGACTCTTTTGATGCAAGAAATGAATAAGCAAGCCCATGAAGACCGAGTCAATACATATAGAGCTCAATATCTGCCCCTCTTACACCTAGCTAGGCAAGGACTTCTTGACCCATCATGTCATTTGCCTAGTTGGGCGGATAGGGAAGTTTTCTTTCCTAATGCTCCTAGGGATGCTAGCATGGGTGATGAGGAGGTTGTTGTTGAGAGTGGTAGAGAAGAAGAAGAGGGAAGTGAAGAAGAAGAAAGCTCAAGTGAAAGTGGTGAAGCCTCCGGGTCTATGGATGTAGATGAGGATGACGATGCTAGTGAGGAAGTTGGTGATGATGATGGAGATGATAGTGACGTCGCCATGGGCGATGATTGAGGATTAGCAAGCTCTTGGGAGGATGCCACAATACTTTGTGAGTTTCCTACACCTCCCTTAGCTTTGTTCATTATTCTTGTTTTCATATATTTTTATTCTTGATCATGAGTATTTTCATTGTTCCCACCATGTAAAATCCAAAATGACAATTCTAGTTTCATGCATATCACTCTTATGCATGAACTTTCCCAATTTTTGACATTAGAAATAATGTCTATTTTGGTTTGGGGAAGTTTATGCATATGCATTGGGAGTTAATTTAAATTATGCTCTCCAACCAAACAAAAATTAATGCAATAGCATAGCTTAGTTTGCATTCACTTTTGTATATATATATATATATATGTCATATAGTTTTCACTTAGGAATCATGCATTTTCATATAGTTTGCATAATTTCCTATCGTATTGGCCATTGAGGACAATGCCCATACTAGTGTGGGGATGGGAAATTCTAACATGACTTTTTAAACAAAAATGATAAAAATTAAAAAATTTTGAAAAAAACAAAAATATGTCTCTCTATTCATAAACATAAAAACCATAAAAATTTGAAAAATGCAAAATCCCAAAAACATGTTCATTTCCTTTATAGTGTAGTCTTGTATATATATTGTGTTTGTTCATCCTTTTTCACATTGATTGACTACGCCACATCCGAGACATGAGGATATTGAAGACCGCATGGTATGATCTTTCCAATTTCCTTTTTCCTCTTTTTGTTAATGACTATGTGGCTTTATTTTGTTTGATGCGGTACAAAAAATGTGATTATAGGATTGCATTTAGATTATTTGGCATATTAGTTGGTAGAAGCATATGCATTAGGTTGTATAAATGCTAGTTGCATCATGGCATATAGTTGCATTTAGGAAAAAATTTGTGAAAGCATCTATTTGGGAAGCTTGACAAGTGTATATAAGGCCCTTGTAGATACTTTATCTTCTTAAGACTTTGTTTGTTAGAATACTTGTAAAACACCCTAGGATGTGTCATGCTAGTATCCTTTGACCCATGGATTAAGGCCTAGTCAAGAGTACCTTGCAGTGTGATAACTCCTTGGCTACCGTTTATTCCAAGGTGAACCTTGAAACCATGCAACCATCATCCATATTCTACCACATTTTGTCATCAAAAGGAATGGGCACAAAAATTGTTCAAAATTTGAGTTCAAGAATTGAAATGAAAAGTCAAAAAGTTTGCAAATGCATCAAAAGAAAAGAGGAGTAACAAAAATGAAAACTCCTATGCTTCAAAAATAAGCACCGTCACTACAAATGGGGCAGCTTTGAAAATGTTCAAAAAGAAGTGCAAAAAGTTGAAATTGTCAAGTGTTGAAATTGCCAAACATCAAAGAAATGGCAAATAAGAAATGTTCTCAAAATGTCAAATGCAAGAAATCGGGGGGAAAAACAACAACAAAAAGCAAACTCCCATATGAAACTCAAGTTCTATTGATCCCTTTTCCATCGTATCCACTTTTGTGCATGGTAGAGAGGGGACGCCCCTTCTTCTTGTCTAGGCAAGAAGGGGAATTCTGCGATCCTCCAGTGTTTCTAACACCATAGGGAGTCCACTCTTGACGAAAGCATTTAACGATTGAGGACAAAGATACCCTAGCTTGACACAACTTGGATGTGATTTATTGGTATCCTTCTAGGCTTAGTAGTTTGAAGAAACCATATCTATGATGGAATGTGTACCCTTAGATTGCTTCCCCTTTAGATAATTTCCGCCACTTAGATGAGGAAAGTGGCTATTTATTTTTGTAGATGCATCCATTACTTGTTTTGTGTGCTTTAATGCTTGGATGTATCGCCATTTTGGCAAGCCCCACCTTGCCTTGCAAGAAGGCATCCTACCTCATGGTTGTCTTGTTGTGAGTTGAAGGGGCGGAGTGAGACCCGCTAATTATCTCACATCGGCTATATTAGTAGGTTAGTTCGAATAAGGGTCCTAGTTTTTGTCACCTCTTTACTCGGGACAAGCAAAGGTTCGGTTTGGGGATGTTTGATGTGACTCATATTTGAGCACATTTAGTCCTCGAATTAGCCTCGTTCCTATGCTTTATAGTGCATAGTTGGGTCATTTACTATCTTTAGTTTCCCATTTTGCATATTCTTTGAGGTTTTGTTTCCTTGGTAGGAGAGGAGTGCCAATCTTGCATTTACATGGCGAAATGGAGCTAAATTGATCGCATCTAATGACCAAGCATCAAAGGGAAGACGATACTAGAAGGCCTATGTAGATAATAAAGTAGATTGGTCAATGATGAAAGGATCCTTGCATCCCCAACAAGATCCCCGCGGATTGTTGAGGATTGAAAAAAAGAGAAGTGTCTGACCCAGGATCCGAGCGGATTGCAAGCAATCCGGGCGTCTCCCTGCACAACAACCCGAGCGTCCCGAGCTTAAGACGCTCGTCTTGAAGCCCTATGATCCAAGCGTCTCCCCTAATGATCCGCTCGGATCTCCTGACAGAAACCACCGTGCCAGCTTCCAAGCCGCTCGGGACGAGCATATCTATGGGGGACTAGAAAAACGGAGATGCGCATCTCCTTGGAGAGGAGCACTTCCTCAACTTTTCTTAAGGGTCATCATAGCCATTTAAGCCCTTAGTAACCTTAATCTTTGTACCTAATCTTTAGTATAAATACCCCTTTGTACCACCTAGATTGAAAAGCAATCTTAATACTCTCTTGATCAAGTTGTAATTAATTAGTAATCTCATCTTAATCTTGTAATCAACTCTTAATCTAGTCTTAATACAAATCTCAATACTTAATCTTTCCTTAATTTCTCTATTGTTCATCATTTATTTTGGATAATTAGAAGATCATTTAGGTTTATTGGGAGATTGACAACCTTCCATCAATCATCAAGTACTTCTATTATTTTTTACATTATTATTTTGGAATCTCCATAGGTATAATTCTCTTAATCCTTACTTTAATTATTGTTAATCATTTTCATTCATTCATCATGTTTTGCCTTGTTAATGTGATTGACAACCTTGTTAACATATTAAACTTGATCATGAGTGAGTAGTTTTCTTAGCTAGGGTTAATGGGTAATTAGGGGAAACCAACATGGGGAATGATTCATGCTTAATCTAATATGTTCACATAATTTATTTGCTTGCTTGTTGTGATTTCAACTTATGCACATGTTATGTTTGATGAAATGCGAGCCTATGAATCCTTGCATTTTTTACCCATTACCTATCTTTTCAATGAGACTTGTAAGACATTAATCAACTCAAGTCTCATTAGACCATGCATAATGTTGAATAGGAAGGACTAAGTCGACTTGTAGGTGTTGTACAATCTAATCGATTCGGCTCCGGGACCCAAACCTTCTTAGGGATTGTAAGATATACACTAACTCGATCCCATCACAACAATAATTGCTTGCTTATAATTTGAGAACATATTTGTATGATCAACTCCCTTGTATTCCCCTATGAACCCATGATACCATAATGCTTTTAATCAATTGTTTACACCTTCATTTTATCTACCTTGCTTTGTTTTTATTGTTGATTAGTTTTAATTGATCTCCTATCTCAACCCCAAATTGTGACACCCTAAGACACGACCATTTACAATTGAAAATCCTACATCAATACCCATCCCTTGGGATCCGACCTTTACTTGCCTCTTTACTAAGAGTAGTTTGTGAAGTTATAAATATTGTTTTGGTTGAGTAACTTTTGAAGGCGAGTTTTACAACAACACCACGCCTTCTCATGCACATAGAAGGGTGTTTCATACACACAAAAGTTACTTAGAGTACTTACACATATGTAACCTACAAATTTACTCCACCTACAAACTAATGCCTGCCCAAATCAAGGAATCAACAAACGACAATTAGAAGGTTCTCTGCCACTCCGTTTGCTAAGCACACAACTCAAGTGTTTAAAAATAACACCTAGTTATAATCCTACAAAAAAAAAGGTAGGGAAATATTGTTATGTTTAAGTCACTTGACATCAATATTGAAAGTCTTGCAGTTAAAAGATGGGGAAATAATAGAAACAAAATTAGATAAAGCATTCGAAAGATCTTGATATTACTATTCTCTTGTTTTCCTCCCATCTGATAAGATCTACAATCAAACTCTCACCATATTCATCCAAATTCTGCATATATATTTGACAACAATATTGAAAGTGTTGCAATAAAATATGCCGAATAATGTTTGACTAATATAACTTGGTTTAAACATCATTACCTCGTAACAAGTCTTATCGGACCATAATGATTGACAACTCAAGTTTTCTAGCCACTTTAGCAAATAGACTCTGCAAGAATACCTTTTAAAATAATGAAATTTATTAAACCCTTTAAAATGGTATGTATCCCATCGAAAATATTAATACGAGTAGAGTATAATTTAAACATGTGAGGTACCCTTTCTTTTGTCGAGGCACATCCACAATCATAAACGGAAAATTGTTTATCTGCAACAGCCTTTTGTATTCTGGAAAGTCTCTTGCAATAATCCTCAAAGCAGGAAATAACTAAAAAAACAAAAACTAAAAAAAGAAAAACACAATAATATAAAAGCGAAGGAAAACCAAGACAAACTTGAGGTAACAAACCCCTAAGGCATACGGATATAATCATACCGTTTCAACTAAAAATTTACATCTTCCGTCAGGACGCCTAGGCAAACTTGAGTCAAGTATAAAGTTGGTCTTTTTAACAAAGTCAGACACGCAAGAAAACTAATGTTGACGGTCGACACAGTAAGGAAAGAAAGCCTGCAAAAACGCACATAGGGAAATGAAAACAGATAATATACAAACAGATTCAGGTTTGACAGGATAATGAATTAAGTTCTTTCTTGGGCAAGTAGTAAATTCCGTCGATACAATAAAATAAAAAAGTGACAGGATAATTACCAGTTTATCTTTGGTTAGACTTTTGGGCAAGTACTGAAGCTTAATGTACTAACTTCGAAAACTGTTTTTAGAGACAACATCCTGAAAGTTGAGAAAATTTGTAAAAAATGTTGGTAATTCCAAGTAGAAACATTAGCGGTTACTAAGGATGAATATGAATACCTTGATTATTATCGTAAAGTACATAAGATTTGGTCTTTCAAGTGTTAAACGAAGACCAACAAGGTCAATTACCATATCCATGAGCCATTTTCCTTGAAACAAAGTCGACATTACTTCTTGGGTTACTTGCAGCCATGGAGTGTCTACAACAATGTCACTAATAATGCACATATTGTAATTAGATTCACACAGAACAGCAAAGTGGACAAACCGAACTTAAAAAGATGTTATATGGTCAGTGATAACTTACTACTTATTTGCCTCATTTGTCCTAATAAAATTCATCAAGTGTTCATCTGTATAGGACAAGTCTCGTGGAACTTCATTCCTGGGGAGAAAAAGGAAAAACGCAGAACAATTAAATAATCATAGCACACTTTTAATAAACCAGGAGTCATCATATACTAATGAGAAGCATTGTTGGTAAAATATTTCTGATTACCGAATCTCATAGCCATTCTTGTAAGCTTTTGTTTTAGACGTCACTTGATCGTTCACAGTGTTGTCTTTCCAAGTCAAAATTTCATTGCAAACCCTCACAATGTAACGCTTCACATCAGTTCTCTGAACAATAACATAAAGTGAAATCAACAGCAGAACCTACATATTTAATACACATACAAGGCTGATTCATGAAAGAACAAAGCTAATCCATGCATCTTGATGGCTACTGTCATCAGAAAATATAGAAACACCAACTAAAAATTTGACTTAAATAATGGAGACTTACGTTGTTGAGCAGCTTTAAAGTATATCGACACTTATTCTCATTGTACTTCTCCATATGTCGCATCATGTAGATTCCAGTATCACGCTCGACAGAGAAACTTTTATTCGGAACATACTCTTTGGCTACTAAAAAATATGTAGCCTGCAGCTTTGGAATCATGGAAGAAAGCTTTGCACTTAATTGTTTCTTCTGTTAGACAAAAGACAATGCCAAACAAATAAGTTCGTTATGTAAGAATTAAATCAGCCATTTAACAGACTTATTGCCAAACGGTGTGAAAACATACCACGTATTGAACATTGACATTAAAATAAATACAAGCTTGATCACACGGGTGTATAACTTCATACAAGTTATAATCAACATCAAAACAATGAAGAAGTGGGTTGGGTGCAACAACAGGGAAAAAACCCTGTCAAACAATGATTAGTTGGATTTGAATATTATTTAATTATGTATTTTGAAAACTTTTCAAATTTTGAACAACTTACCAATTTCACGTCTCTATAGTTGATATCCAATGAGGCTATCTGTTGTTTCAATCAGGTGACCCATATTAGAGAATAAAAAGCTACAAGTTGATAACTTAGACCAACAAAATTTAAATTTAAAACTTACATCGGTTGTTTCAGTGAGAAAGAGATGGGAAATTGATCTACGATTTCTTAACCTGTTTCCATTATTCAGATAATCACACCACACACTGGTCACGTCGATGTTAACGTTACCACCAAATAGCAAGGTCTGCATATCATATCGTGTAAGAATCTTGCCCCCACGGTTGAACAGAACCTCGCTACAAAAATAAAACCTTAGTGTTATAGAAAGAAAATATAATACATATACCGAATAAGAAAAAAAAAAGCAAAATTAATAGACTAATACATACCCTTTATCTAAGTCAGCAGCGAATGCATAGTCACCAATCAGTTTTTCAGACTGACTCAAGGCAACCATCACATTCACATTTCTTATGAAAAAAGGTGAACGAAAAACGTCAGATAACTCAACTTTCCTCTTACATTTCCGAGTCTGGGAGGGGACGGTTGGGGACAGTTCTACTAGCGGAGAAGAAGGCATAATTGGAGATTCATTCAATGGCAGTTGGGACGAGATAAGTATTGGTGATACAGGGGATGGATTAGAAGGTGTAGCTAGCGTACTTGCACGGGGAGGGGATGTGGTGGAAGGTGCAGCTGATGTGCTTGCACAGGGAGAGGAGTGAATGGAAGGTGCAGCGGAAGTGCTTCCACAAGGAGGTGATGGAATTGAAGGTGTAGCTGACGTGGTTGCACAGGGAGGGGATGAAATGAAAGGTGAGGTTGACGTGCTCACATGGGTAACGTCCATATGACGCATATCACCAGACCTCTGTGCTTCGTGGAACTCTTGAGATGTATATAACGCATCCTCACCGTGGAAGAGACTGAAAGATGGTCCCTCCATGAGTTCATTGTCCATCTTTTCCTTCGTAACTTGGTGTTCTTTAAATGCCTCACCAACACGGTTATATGCACTATTCAGAATCTCCTCTAAATCAACCAAGATGTTGGGATCGTTGTAAAACTCATCAGAGTCCATATAATCCCCATACTTCTTCCCCTCCTCCACTTTACCCTCATCCTTTCTCACATCTTCCTTCATTTCATGGTCATCTTTCTCCTTATCCTTCTCAAATTTATCATCCACTTTACCCTCATCCTTTCTCTCCTCTTCCTGCATTTCATGGTCATGTTTCTCCTTGTCCTTTCTCTCCTCTTCCTCCATCTCGGATTCTTCTTTACTTTGCTGTGAAAGTGAGAACCTTCAAATAACGAATCTGCCAAAGTGGACATTTTGGTAACTGCTTCCATACCAGGAACAACAAACTTTGCTTGCATGATTGCCATTGAGAATGAACCATAACTGTCTGCAAGAGTAACAACAGTTCCCGCTAAAAACTTGATACAATCTGTTGTTTTCTTATCAACGGGACCTCCTTCTTCAGTATCCTCAACCTTTCCCTTTCCCCTTGTCGTCACTCCAGCACCCTCAACCTTTTCCTTTCCCTTTGTCATCAATGCATCACCCTCAACCTTTTCCTTTCCCTTTGTCGTCACTGCATCATCAACCCGTTTGTCAGTTTTAGACACGGGTGCTTTATAAACAAATATGTCTTCTACACGCCTCTCTCCAAAACCATTTGCCTCATATTTTTCCATCTTCACCCTCTCTCTGATACGTTCGTCAGACCAATTGGCTAACAAAGGGAATGATCGATCGACCGTTCTTGTCTTGAAAACGACTCTATCCAAGTAGATAAAACAAAAAATGAGAATTGGCCCCTTAAAGGACGTATCAGGGTCTTTAGCTGTTGCCTTTTTCCAGGAAATGACATTTTCAATCATGTTGACTTGTGTAAACTTGCACCAATTATATTTAGGTACATCGTACAGATCGGACAGGCAGCTTAATATACGAGTGCTGGGATAATCACTAGCTACCCCCATCAACAGAATAGAAATAATGTATACGGAGGAAATTCCTCTTAAAATCGTCTCCACCATCCCGCTGCTGAATCATCTTCTCTAGTAAAACCTTCTTGGTAATATCTGAGGTCATAAATTGCTCCTTAAATCTCCGGACAGCCTCTGAATAACTCTCTTCGTTACAGTACCTCCCAACTGGATTGATATCTAATGGCCCCATAGGAATTCCCGTGACAAGGTAGACATCCTTATCTGTGATAGTCAAATCCCCATTCATCAACGAACAAGTGAATGGATTGAAGGACTCCACAATCCATCTAGCCAAATGGCCATGGATTTCTTCCGATTAAAGTTTTAACAACTCTACAAAACCCATGCTCTGAATAGCTTCAATTTGCTTCTCAGACGGGTTCGAGTTGATAAAATTAATTATCAAAGAAAGACTCATTCTAGTTACTAGTGTATCATAATCTTTATTACGCTTCCTATGTGGTGTTCCTTTCCTACTAGGATTGCTGCTAGCATCATTCTTACCTGAGCTCGACACTCTCCTTTTTTTGGTAGATGGTTGAACATCTTTCGATAAGACATCCTCATCAACTGGTCTTTTAGTACGAGGACTCACTCGACGCGGAACAACCGTTTGTGTTTTAGTAGCTTCCTTGTCAGCTGTTTCTGGTTTAGAAGCTTCGTTGTCAACTGTTTCTGATAAGACATCCTTATCATCTGTCAAATATTAAACAACATCAATTAGGTGAAATGCAGAAGTTTTTAATGCATTAATGTTTCACCAGTGCACCTAAAATGGAAAAGTTCATCAGGGTTTCAGAACAGAATTAGCATCAAATAACCTAGTAACTGATGTAAAATTTTAATGCACATATAGTGCTTTGCCATACATGTACAAGGTTGTTTAATAAACATACGTTGCCGGGTATCCTAGAACGGGACGGGAAAGGGTTGAGGGTTGGATTAGGCGGACCGCTACCGCGGATCCGCCTAATCCAACCCTCAACCCTTTCCCTTCTCACTCTATCAGCCGCGAGACCAAAAGACACCCTAGAGGGGCCGAGTGAACCCTTGTTTGGGGATGGGATTAAATGTAGAGGGGCCGGGTATCCTAAAACGGGATGGGAAAGGATTGAGGGTTGGATTAGGCGGACTGCTATCGCGGATCCGCCTAATCCAACCCTCAACCCTTTCCCTTCTCACTCTATCGGCCGTGAGACCAAAAGACACCCTAGAGGAGCCGAGTGAACCCTTTTTTGGAGACGGGATTAAATGTAGAGGGGCCGGGTATCCTAAAACGCGACGAGAAAGGGTTGAGGGTTGGTTTAGGCGGACCGCTACCGCGGATTTGCCTAATCCAACCCTCAACCCTTTCTCTTCTCACTCTATCGGCCGCGAGACCAAAAGACACCCTAGAGGAGCCGAGTGAACCCTTTTTTGGGGACGGGATAAAATTTAGAGGGGTCGGGTATCCAAAAACGGGACGGGAAAGGGTTGAGGGTTGGATTAGACAGACCGCTACCGCGGATTCGCCTAATCCAACCCTTAACCCTTCCCCTTATTTTTCATACATGTAGAAGACTGTTTAATGTACATATTGTGCTTTGTCATGCATGTACACGGTTCTTTAATAAACATATGTTGCCGGGTATCCTAGAACGGGACGGGAAAGGGTTGAGGGTTGGATTAGGTGGATCGCTATCGCGGGTCCGCCTAATCCAGCCCTCAACCCTTTCCCTTATTTCTCATTCTAAGGTGAGGCTGCATTATGTGAGGCTGTCAAAATTAAAGTTGATTAGTTCATGCATGTGTAAGGTTTTTTAATGTACATATATTTTTCTTTCATGCATGTGCAACGTTACTTCATGCACTGATAAGGATATTGTTTTTTCATGAATGTGCAACACTATACTGATTTTCTTACTCAAATTACTTGGGTCAATAGCATCAGTTGTTGCAGCTTTCAATTTTGGTGGGAAATAATCTTTGACTGACCGACATCCTTTTAGTAGCACTTTTTTCTTGGCTGCAACACTCTTTCGCCCCATATCTATCAATGATTTGAGGGATATTGAAAAGACAGTTGAAAGAAAAACTATTGTACAAATCACATGTTTATAATGAAGATAGATTGCAACATTTCACAATAGATTATGTTGCAAAACAATGGTGAAGAGCATAACACAACTTGATGAATACAGATCAAAACTAATTAAAATTGGGAAATGAAAGAACATTGGTTGTGAAAGTCAAACCAAAATATAATATATATATAGATTTGGGATCCGGTGAGAACCATCTACATAGTGAGAACTGTGAGAACTCCACCTTATGGATTTTTTTTTCTAAAATTTAACGACATATTTGGATTCGGCATAGAATTATATTACTAGATAACATATTTCTTGGTCAAAAAAGTATAAATTATTGACAGAAATCAAGATGAGAAACATTTTATTAATATTCATGCACCTACTACTCATTTTTATGTATCTAACAATTTTCATGCACCTAGAAATCGTTTTCGTGCACCTAGAGCCTCGTATTTTCATGCACTTAGTAATAATTTTCATGCAAGTAACAATTTCCATGCACCTAGTATTCGTTTTCGTGCATTTATAGCCATTTTAGTATACCTAATTGTATTTTTGTACATTAAGTTTATATTTTGTTAATAAAATCGATAAATTTTGTTTAGCTATACTAAAAATGTGTTTGAATAAACTAAACTAAGGTTAAATGATCCATCAAAACGTTCGGAACAAGATTTGATAATGATTTAGTAAGGGTTCTCTCGGTTCTCATTATATTAGTGGTTCTCAAAGGATCCTGAACCTATATATATATATATATATATATATATATATATATATATATATATATATATATATATATATATGTCAAACCAACATTACATAACAACTTCTATAATCCAAAATGCCAAAACTAAATTACATAATTATTACTGAAGCCTGACAAAAGGAACGTTTAAACCTTAACATTCAATACCCTAAGTGCCCTAAGTACCAATACAGTAAAGTTGTACAAACTTGTGATAGACCTACGTCAAATCAACAAATTCAACATAAGAGAACCTTCGACGAGCTAGTAAGGGTGCTGCTATTGCTTTCGCTTCTTCATGTGACAAAGTTGGCATATCCCGCAACATCTCATCAACTTGTTTAATTTGAATGTCCTTAAGTGGATTAAGACGATGGGTGTTCTGAAATACATTTCTTCGTTGGTGAACATGCATGACGAATTTGGTTGCCATATTATCCGTCATAAAACACTTGCATCGTTTGGAAATTAGTCTACCACGACTACGCACTATCCTCACGCCCTTAATATCATTAAATCGTAAAGTTTGCAGGTATTCTACCAGAACACCAGGTGAATACGGATAAAAAAGAAAGAGCTTAGCCCAAAATTTACAGACATTGGCCATACTTGCCCTATCCGAGCAACTATCAAGTAGGTGGAAGATTTTTGACACAAGATCTGGATCAGTTAAAACATCATATCTTGGTTGATTGCGACGATCATCGAACTCCATTTTGTTAACTTGACCAAGGTAACTCAGAGATTCTGTTTTCTCTTGGACATAATGTTCAATAAAAAGTTCTCTTTCTAGTTTCTCGAGACTGACTACCCAACCTTTGCACCAATTTTCCATATTTTTTTTCTGTATGCAGAATTGAAAAGAGGAAAGACTTTTAAATTGAGGAAAAATGTACAACTTTACTTTACTCAGTACAACAGTTACTAACTTTAGTAGCTTAAAACACAGCGCATATACTGCTTAGTATGCATTGTTTGAACTTGATATTTAAACAATTTCAGTAGAAAATCAACAACATACAACTTAGGTTAAAACGAAACATAGATTTCAACAAAAAAAACACGATAAGTGATATTTGAATTAGCGAATTAGAACTTGCTAGTTGTAATCAGGAATTTATAAGTTAGAACAACCTATAAATTAGTCATATAACAACAATTAATTTTCTTATCAAGAACAATCAATTAGCTTATAAACAATTAAACACATGAAACATGGATTTCAACACACAAAAATTGAACAATTCCCGAGCATACAACTTATAAACAAAACAACTACTAGTTGTAATCAGGAATTCATAAGATAAATAATCAAAAGATTTTGTAATATGAAGATAAGTTATATACCAGGAAAGCGAGTCTTTCTCGGTGATTTTCGCTAGCTTGACTTGTTTGCACAACCTGGAAATTTGAGAAAGATAGCAATTAGCTAAACGGTAATGTGAAGGTCTATGATTGACACATTGAAATGAAGCATTTCCGCAGGTTGAAATTGAAAAGTAACAAACGACATGGGGAATTAGGGTTCGATTATTGCGTAATTTTACGGAAACTGAAAGCCCACATAGATTGAGGAATAAGAATACAAAACTAAGAATTCGTCATGTAAAAACAATGAATTAGCTTTATTAGGGAAATTACTTGAAATTAGGGTTAAAATATGGACACAAATTGATGAATCTTAGGGAAATTAACATGCATTAAAAAATTAGAATACAATCGCCATTAATTTGAAAAGCAGAATACCTTAATTTGGAGGAATGAAACTCTTTAATGGCGGTTTCAGCGAAGTAGAGGGGCGAAAATGATAGTGATGAATGACTTAAACCATAACTTCAGAAGGAGATTTGAAAAGTGTCGGAAAATATGAAGCGTGAAGATGAAGGAGGTAGAAGTGTGGTGATCGGAGACGATGATCGGTGGAAGAGAGAGAAAGCGAGATGAGTGAGAAAGAGAAAATGAATGGAACTGGAGGGTTTGGGGGTGTGCGACGGTTATGAAAAGTGAATGCTGAGTATCTAACCGTGTGTAGAATAGTGGTTCTCACGGTTCTCACAGGATCCCGAATCTATATATATATATATATATATATATATATATATATATATATATATATATATATATATATATATATATATATATATATATATATATATATATATATATATATATATATATATATATATATATGGGTTTTTCTAACATGTGCCCTTAGGGCACATGTTAATAAGTTAAATATATAAAGTTTGTTGAGAATAAATCATGAAAGATAGATGTACAAACTTACATTTACCATAATTAGTGAAATATTCTTAACAAACTTTCTCTAATTAACTTATTAACATGTGCCCTAAGGGATATATATATATATATATATATATATATATATATAGAAAGAGAGAGAGAGAGTAAAGTTCTTATGAGTCCACCTAAATATTTGAGTCCATAAGTCCTCTCTACATCCCTTAGATCTTCCACTAAGGATGGTTGAGATGGAAAGCAAAAAAGCATACTTAACACTAATGAGTTTCTTATACACTAATTAATCCACTTTCTCTCTCTAGCTTTAATTATACATTCACTAATGGATTAATTATACACAAAAAAAAAATTTTGAGCATAATTTTTTTTTTGGACTGAAACCTTATACAAATGTTACTACACTTTCACTGTTTTAAAAGTGTAATTTCAACGGAAAAAAGTGTAATTTTAACAAAAAAAATTGCGGTTTGACGAATTTTATTTTGAAATTTGAAATTTTGAAGCAAATTTACAATATATTTTGCGTTTTACGAGTGTAACTCAGTTTTTTCGACAAATATTATTTTGAATTTTTCCAATTTTAACACAACTCATTGTGAATTGAGTGACTTATAAGTGTAACTTTAGTCTTTTAAAAGTGTAATTTTAGTCCATTAAAGTGGAATTTTAATCCATTAAATTGTAATTTTAGTTCATTAAAGTGTATTTTTAGTTCATTGAGAGCGTATCTTTAGTCCATATTAAAAGTGTAACTTTAGTCCATGAAAGTGTAATTTCAGTCCAATGAGAGTGTTATTTTAGTCCAGAAAAGTATTATTTTAGTCCAGGCAAATGTAATTTCAGTCCAATGAGAGTGTTATTTTAGTCAAGGAAAGTGTAATTTTAACAGAAAAAAGTGTAATTCTAACAACACCAAAAAGTGTAATTTTAACAGAAAAAAGTGCAATTTTAATGGAAAAAAGTGTAATTTTAACAGAAAAAAGTGTAATTTTAACAGAAAAAAGTGTAATTCTAACAACAACAAAAAAGTGTAATTTTAACAGAAAAAAGTGCAATTTTAATGGAAAAAAGTGTAATTTTAACAGAAAAAAGTGTAATTTTAATAGAAAAAAGTGTAATTTTAATAGATAAAGGTGTAATTTTAATGTAGAAAAGTATAATTTTAACAGAAAAAAGTGTAATTCTAGCAGAAAAAAGTATAATTTTAACAGAAAAAAGTGTAATTTTAATGGAGAAAAGTGTAATTTTAACAGAAAAAAGTGTAATTTTAACAGAAAAAAGTGTAATTTTAATAGAGAAAAGTGTAACTTTAATAATAGGGAAAAATGTAACTAACAGAAAAAAGTGTAATTTTAATAGAAAAAAGTGTAATTTTAATGGAGAAAGTAACTTTAATACCACCAACAACTATAAAAAACTGAAAAAAAAAACATGTGACAAAAATAATATAAGATCTAAAATTTAAAAAATAATGAAAAAAACCCTAACAATCAAATCTAAAACATTAAAAAAAAAATCAAAGAAAACAAAAATAAAAACAAAAACACCAATATAAAAAATTGTGTTTTGTTTTTTAAAAAAACAAAGAGCTTCACTCCCCTCATCACAACATAAAAAAAAAAGGAAAAAAAAATATGTTAGATTGCATGTAACGAAATCTGGAAAAACGAGAACAATTAAAATCTGAAAAATGAGAACAATTAAAAAAAACGAGAAAAACGCGAACAAATTAAAAAAATTGCATGTAACGAAATCTGGATTCCCAGGCCACTAAATTAAAAAAAAAGAAACTAAGTTACCAGATCTGAAAACCGAAAAAGGAGGAAAAAGAAGGGAAAAAAAACAAAAACAAAAAAACAAAAAAATGACAACACCACCAGCCACCCCAGCCCACTACTAAAAAAAAAAAAAAAAAAAAAAAAAAAAAAACGGTGGCAGCTTTGAAAATTGAAAAAGGAGGAGAAGAAAGTGGAGGGGAAAGCAAAGGTTGGTGGTGTCGGTGAAAGGGAGCGGCAATATGGTGTGTGGTGGGTGGTGTTGTGGCTGCATGGGGTGGTGTCGGGCCGGTGGGTGCGTGGAGTGGAGCCGGCTGGAGAGGAAGTGGGTGTGCGGGTGTGGTGACGGAGGTGGTAGAAGGCGGCGGATCTGGTGGGCCGTCGAGTGGTGGGATGTGGGTGGTGGTGTCGGGTGGATGGTGATGGTGGGAGTGGGTGGTGGAAGATTTAGGGTATTTATTTATTTGGGTTTTGAATTAATTTGGGTTTAGAGAGAGAGTAGAGAAATGAATTGTGTGAATGAGAGAGAAGTGAGTGGAAAAATAAATGTTATATAGTGGATTAATATTTGATTAATGTGGATTAGTAAAGTAGAGAGGGGGAGTGTTTAATTAGACATTAATCTTCTCTTTTTTGCTTAAAATCTCAGCCCTCCATCTCCCTTATCCAATGGCTCTAAAGAGAACTTATGGACTAACACTTGAGGAGGGACTCATTTTATCCTAATACTATATATATATATATATATATATATATATATATATATATATAGGCTTAGGGCAACATACTCCGCATATCACTAGACATGTTATCTTACTTCACATAATTTACATCATCAAAATATCAAGGTGCAAGAGATGGGAAATATTTCTTTATATCTTTGGCATAAACTTACATTCTCAACGATAAGAAACCATATTACAACTTCCAAAAATCATTAGTAAATAGTTGCATAATTACTTCTTGGGTGCTTATACTTTTAGAAAATACAAAGAGTTAACAAGTCATGTGAGAAAGAATCAAGTCCAAAACTTATAAGGTCAATTTATAATAAATTTTACAAATTGTTTGGTCGAAACGGAAACTTTTCAGCAACTCATCAGAATCTTGGGTCAGCTTGTAAAAATCACTATTAAATGTCAAAACATTATCTTGCAACATGGCTTAGCTTATCAATTCGAAAACATATACGAAGCTTTTAAATAGTGGGGTTGGAATAAAGCAAAAATCTGAAGTACAAATTAAATTAGAATTTTTACAAAATTGTTGGTCAAAACTGAACTGCACAGGAACATTCCGACCACTGTCCACTAAAATATTTATTTCTCCCAAACCGTATTTTGTTTAAGCATGAGACTAGTGGCATACTAAATCTAGCTCATAAGGCTATCACACATAAAAATTTCGTGCATATATATTAGACTGGCAGTAAATGGCAACCAAAGCAATCAAGAATAAAATTGTGGGAAATCAACCAAATCACAACCTTTATAATTTTCACGCATCTTCCGTAATACTTGTATGTTAATCATAACTATGCCTCCTAAATATATGCCAACATACTTTCCTCATATCCACATGCTCATTCTAACGCTTAAAATTATATCACATTCCATTCTCCGTAAAAGCAAGGTTACGTCCCCGTAACCGCAGTCATTAATGAAAACAACATTCATACAAGGCAAACACGGACTCCTAAGGCAAAATAACGATATTCATTTTAGATTACCCCACACTTTCAATATCTCTCAAGGTAACCGGTTCAAAACTGGAAGGGTCAGGGTACGAGTTAAGCGCGCTTTCCTAACTATACTAAGAGGGGCTCCTACCAATTTCTACCCGGGGTTCATTATATTAGACACTTCCTACATTCATTATTGTTCATTAGTTTAGGCCTGAGGATCATTTTGCTCTGATACCACTTTGTAACACCCCCATTTATGTAGGAGCCTTTAGCTAGACATTCTCAAATAAAAAGGAGTGTTACCATCTCGATTTCCCGAGGTAGTGAATAAGAAATTACAACAAACCAAAGTACTTTAAAATAAAACTTTAGCGATTACATATATATTACAACATGACTAACTAAAACTTAACTTAAAACTATATTACAACTCGTAACGGAACATAAATAAGTGATTAAATCATCTATGTGGTCTAGATTTCTAAGTAGTCCAGCCAAGTCCTCACGCATTCCCGTAAGCTCTCCAAGTCAGCTAATCTTCAGGACCTGCAATATCTGCCCCCCATTTATGGTTCGTCACAGGTGTTCACGAATACACTGTCAACCACGAGGCTGAGTAGGATAACTAGACAACAACGATAACATGATAACCTGCAACACGATACAATCAAGAAACACAACCAAGACCGTCACACACTTCACACGGCTTAACCGTGTGCCACCCACACGCCACACTGAAACATGACAACCGACACCACACGGTGTACTACTCAGGTCCACGGTCCATCCCCCAACGCCACCGTGCTAGGCCAACCAAAACCGTACAGGACCACGGCTCTTCCGCATCCCCCTGCCTGACCGACCAAATAATCTCAAAGCATTGCCATTCCTCTTTCACAATACCAACCAACAATAGAGAACCAACCCACAACGATAATAATATGTTTATAAGACAATAATTATAACAATATGCTCAAGACAACAATTACGACGACGTTCTCAGGACAACAATTACAGCAATAATCATCTTTTAACAATCCACCAATTACCAATATAGTATAGTTGAGTAGTTAACCTACCTGACAAGCAATTACTCCCATTAATGCAATCTACTAAAAGTATTCTTCAACAACCCGTTCAACAAGTCCGTCACCTATAGATAAATAGTACTTATAACTTAATTATGAAATATTCAATACATTATTATATTTTAATCAATTATAATTTATTTACAATAATTATTTTCTCATGTAAATTAATACGATACGTAAAACCCATCTTTAATCATTTAAACCCAAATACCCCAACAACAAAACATCCCATAAAACCACCACCCATACCCGTTTCCAACCAACCCCGACACCCTTCCTTATCCGCTAAAATCCGACTCCATTAACAACCATCAACACCACCCAATCCTAGCAGCTACTACCCTACACCACGATGCAAACCAACCACTAAAGACCACCTACTAAACCGTCCCCTACAACCCAGCCAAACACGCCCTAAACAACCCCACAAAACCCGACACAACTAAACCCATACACTCACTCACCACCTTACACCACCTCACGACAACCAGGGGCCACCACTATGGTCTCCTTTGACCCACGGTGGTCCCACCACCTGCCAGGACGCCACATGACAACCCATGACCACCCATACACGAAACAAAGGACGTATAAACAACACAACCCGTGACAACCACTGCACTTGACAGCCATCGTACCAACCACCACGGCTTAACACCCTAACACCATCATTAGGACCGCCTATAGCCGACATAACCAACCACCGAAGTCCCAAGTCAAGTCGACAACCACACAAGGTACAAACTCTGTCTTAAGGTTCACGGCACACCCCCTTTTAGACGCCAATTCCGCCTATCACGGTGGTCAATGATGGTCAACAATGGTCCTACTGCAATCACTACAGTCAAGGGTAACTACTAAGGTCGTCGGCACTATTCACGGTGGTCCATACGGTGTACAAACGATAACTTAATCGATTAAGACAATATAAACATAAATTACGACGATCTTACCTTTTATCGCTTATTTGCTCTTTCCGTCTCTTAAATATCCTTTCTTCTATTTTATGAACTATTTTTCAAATTAGCTTTATATATATAGTCTAGGTTTAGAGAGTCTAGGATACTAATTAGGAAACTATTGCCTTATTTAATTATTGTAGGAATTATTAGTGTTATTATTATTATTATTATTATTTAATTCCAATAAAAATCCCGATCATCACATGTGCTAGGCCAATAAAATCGGCCCTCCTACTTATATTACACGGCCCAAAGTCCCAACACCAGTCAAGTCCGATTCCCGACTTGCTTACTTACTTTATTATTTAATTAACATCTTACTTGCAATTACTAATATAAATGTCATTAATTAATTATTTTAATTACATTACTTATTCTCATAGATATTATTAAATTACGGGATATTACATTATAAATTATGTATTCTACCTCTACATATCTAATATAGATTGTATGCGATTGTTTAAATGGTATTTTGATTTAGTGGGAAAAAGAAATTAGCAGACAAAATAGGAAGACCCCAATTTTAAAATCAAGTGGCTCTAAACAAAACTTGACAAAGATTAAACCATATCGTACAGGTTCGATATCTCCTTCTAACCACACCTTATCTAATAATGTGTGTTAGGGAAAGTTAACTTGTGATACTATATCACTCTTCTTTTGGTGAAAAACAAAAGTCATTACTTAGTTATGTCTGTCCATGATCGGATTGTGAATATTTGATCTTATAATCTTATTGGTTATCACATTTACTTTAAAACTCTTTGAACTCATCAAAGGTTTCTCTTTATACCTCGTTTAGTAGACACACCATTATCTACCTAAATCGATGGTAAAATAAAAGAAGTTATTATAACCTACTTTGGTTGAGATTGTATTAGACCACACACACATCCAAACGGATTGTATGCGATTGTTTAAATGGTATTTTGATCTAGTGGAAAAAAGAAATTAGCAGACAAAATAGAAAGACCCCAATTTTAAAATCAAGTGGCTCTAAAAAATCTTGACAAAGATTAAACCATATCGTATAGGTTCGATATCTCCTTTAAACCACACCTTATCTAATAATGTGTGTTAGGGAAAGTTAACTTGTGATACTATATCACTCTTCTTTTGGTGAAAAACAAAAGTGATTACTTAGTTATTTCTGTCCACGATCGGATTGTGAATATTTGATCTTATAATCTTAGTGGTTATCACATTTACTTTAAAACTCTTTGAACTCATCAAAGGTTTCTCTTTATACCTCATTTAGTAGACACACCAGTATCTACCTAAATCGATGGTAAAATAAAAGAAGTAATTATAACCTACTCTGGTTGAGATTATTATTCGACCACACACACATCCATATGTAATTAGGGTCAATAACTCATATGCTCGATCTCCTTTTCAACAAAAGGGCACGAGTCATCTTGCTTTGAATAAAAGATTCGCGTATATCATAAGATTCATAATCAAATGATTCAAAGAGAACTAGGTAACACTAGTCAATGAATGCGTTTTCAATCCAGAACTAAGGTATATTTTTTTGATTAGAGGTTGAATCGATTATCAGAAGAAGAATTAGGCCAAAAATTAGGATACATTCTGGAAAAATAAAACTTCCATCAAAGAGAAGCAAATGAAAGGCTTTCATAAAAATTCTCGTAGAATCGAGAATGAAGTTTTCATTCTGTACATGCCAAATCATGAATTAGTAATCGCTATATATATATATATATATATATATATATATATATATATATATATATATATATATATATATATATATATATATATATATATATATATATATATATATATATATATCATATAGAATATAGAATATAAAAGGCTCAAATTAAATTGGTGACCTTGATCAAATCTTAGTTTATATATATAGAGAGAGAGAGAGAGTTTAGGTCAAGAATATCCTAATTCCATTTCTTATGTGAAGGTTGACATTAGTTTAAGTCTAGTCGTCACACGATCATCATCCCGTATATAAAATACATTTATGATATCTACCATCAATATCAAATATTGATGAAGAGGTACAAGCATAAGTAATGTCAATCATATAGAAATCTAGAGAAGAAGGAACCTTTTAGGTGTCACACACCCAACTTTCTTATTCTAAAAAATGCTAGGCATATATTCTCTACTAATGTCATACATATTTATAATTGCAACAAGTTTGGTCGGGATTGGCATCGCACTAAGGTTTGGCGTTGCTATTCACAATAGCTTAGCATTAACCTTTGCCTTGAGCCAATTTCTTAACCAAACCAATTTCCTTCTTGAACCTCGTCCTAATCTTAAGTATTAAGATATACATCCCTCTTAGAGCTCCCACTCACTTCTAAGAATATTTATGAAATGATTGTGGTAATTGTTGGTTAATCATGATTTCATAGAAATCATATTACCAATTCGATCAAACGTTTTTTATGGACTTAAACAATTTAAGTATGTGAGAACGTTTTATCTCATGAGCAATAAGATTGTAGTATCGCTATTGTAAAAAAGATATTATTGCAAAATCAAAATATTTTTTGACTAAGCAAAAATCCTGTTTATACTCTTCACAAGAGACCCTTACAACGGATAATATGAGGATCAAAAGAATAGCAAATTTTATCATTAGCTATGGTGGTAAATCGAAGAAAAAGTTGAATAATCGAAAATTTTAATAAACTACCGTATACATTTAGAAAACTATTTTCATGTATAACGGATTATCGATTCTATAAATTGAGGAGCGAATTGGATACTAGTCATTGCACGATATAAAAATAGTAATAACGGAGTAAGTGGAAAATTTAACATTCATCGTTAATTGATACTTGAAAAACAATTTTATCAAGTTTAAATACGCATTTATATAATGAGCTCTCACCTAAATTATATAAATGATCCCGAGATCCGTCTCAAAATAAACCTCGGCCTGGTGACGCAAGACATACGGGATCTAAATAAATTCGGTGAGTCAACTCTTTGACTGATTCTACATTTAGAACTCTCGGTCGACAGATTTCAAGTAAATCTATGTCCTAGCCCCGGAACACAAAACTGGGCCTAGTGACGCCAGACATACCAATCTTGCAATTACGTCGAGTCCAAACAAATTCTACGTATAATAACATTCATTACCCTACTTACCCGACGTAAAAAGGGAAAACCACGGTGAGCCGTACCTGCCCACTAATGAAGAAGGGATTCATAGGTGTTACTAATTGGAAGGGCTAGTCTCAATATTTAAACAGTGTGAGAGATCTTGTCAATTTATTATCAATTCCCTTTAAGTGAACTAAAATGGCGAATTCTCGATACTTTTAATTGACAACAATAAAAAAATGAATAAAAATGCATGTAATGGCGATTTGGCATGAATGCATAAAAAAATTTAAAAACAAATCCTAGTATGGCCTCCTATTCTAGACAGTTAATCTAATTAACTATTACAACTTTGGAAACCAACTCCTTGGTCCCTTGAAGTTCATTGAAACACCTTCCAATCTCTCTTGGTCTTTTGGAAACTCCGGCCTTCATCGGAACTCCTTTGCGAAAGTCACCGTCTTTAGGACCCCGCCGGTCTTCATTATAAATAATTACAAATATAAAATTGAATTACATAGCAATTCCTATTATACATTTGTAAAATTAAAATTGAAATAAATTGATTAATATTACAAAACGACGATACGAGATCGCATTTAATTACAACAGAATTCGGTATTCCCTTACATTACGGGAAATATCTATTAAACTAACTAGACCATACTAAACAAATTACATTAATTAATTACATAAAACTAAATCACAGTTATTCAAAAATGCAGAATTAAAATCATATTTAAACATGCTAAAAAAATGCCAAATCGCCCTAATAACCTTCTTATTGATATTAAGCTCGTAATTTTGGTTAATTAAGTGATTTTTAACCATTAAAAAATCACAAATTAGTACTTAAATCAAATTTAAGCACAAGATGACTTCCCAACCTGTTTTGGGACTCAAAATATTAGTCTTCGCTAATTTATTGACGATTTCATAACCTTTTATGAATTATTGCTAATTAAAACATATTTAATCATAACATTTATGAAATAAATCCAAATAATTAAAAAAAATTTGAAAAAATTTGAATTTTTTTTCTTACTCTAAAACATTTCCAGGAACACAAAATTTCAAAAAATTTGTCCAAAAATTAATTTTGTATCAAATACACAATTTGAACATTGTTTTCGCAATTGTTAATCTATTAATTCTAAATTAAATATAAAAATTTGAAAAATTACCAATTTTTTTTTAATATTCTAGAACATTTTACATAACCTAAAAATGTTACCAAAAAATTTCGATTAAAATTTGACAAGATTATGGTTACATTTTATCGTTTTTATCGCATAAAAATCAATAAACATGCAAAAATTAATCAAATAATTTTCTAAGTTTACATCCAATGTATAATACATTCAAGTAACCTAATATAAATTTCTCATGACAAAAATTAGAATTTAACAATTTTTAACCAATATAATCACATTTTATTGATATTTAACTATTTAAAATCAATAATCTTACAAAATTAATCAAATTAGTTTTATAATATTTACTTACTCTAAGTAAATGATGCATGTATAAATATACTAAAAATTCATTGCCAGAATTAACATGCAGCATTTTTTTAGTTAACTTTTAACTAATTTTATGCATATTAAGAAGGTCATAAGACGGAAAAAACTATTAATTAGCAATAAAATTTCATAATTAACCAAATTTGACCAAAAAATTTTTTAATTCAGAATTAATACATGCAACCAAAGATTTTCGTGCTAAACAAATTGTACACAAAAATTACGATTTTATTAAGTTCCCTCATAACTCGATAAAATTGTCGAAAATTGACATGCATGCAACACCTAAGCTCTGATACCACTTGTTGGTGCTAGAACTATAATTATACTCTTCTAATTAGTGACAAAAATTACTTTAATTTTAGTCTTAAAAGATCTAGTTACATGCATGTATAAAAGATCGCCTGAAAAGACGAAAGAAAGAAATTCCTTACATTGCTTTAGGCAAAATAGGCACAACAAAAGGACTCTTTCCTTGTGTTGTTCTTGAGCTTAAAGCATCATGGATGATCCTCCATATTCAAATTTCCATAGTAGGAAATCTCCTCTTGGTTGCACCCAAGATTAGCCCAAAATTATACTATATTATTAACTAAATAATTGTAGTATAAATCTTATATATAATTACTACAAATATTATTACATTAATAATATTTGATATATAATATTATATTGTGAATTTTATTTGATGGTGATCAAACAATTTGATCAAGGTTTAGATGAAGAAGAATGAAGGGGTATTACCATAAATGAGTGCTTTTGGTCTAAATTTCTAACCTTTTATTCGTGGTAAAATGAGGGGTATTTATAGACCAAGGTTTAGGAGACAACAAGGACATGTGTCAATACACTTGACACATGTATAAGCTCAAAAATTTCGATCCAATTGCCCATTATTTGGTCCATTTCGATTTCCGATATTTGTCCCACAAATACTTATAAATCTTATATTTAATTATCTTATATAATTAAATATTAATTTAATTATTTAACACTTAAATAATATAAACTAACAACTTATTACCACTTAACTATTAAGTATGTATTAGACCATTTTATCAATATAAAATGTGTCTTATGGACCTTCATTAGCTAATTTTATAACCTCTTGTAAAATTTAAATAGTTAATTACCTCCGCCTCAAACCATACACACACATCGTATAAAATTAATTAATTAACAATTAATTAATAAATTTTAATTAATATTTATTAATTAATTATCAAATAATTAAATAATAAATCCTTTTGGCCCGAGTTCGTAACTCGTCATCACAAAATAAATTCACTTGACATAATAAAAGTCAATATATACAAGAAACTAATTATATTATATCTTTATATAAATAATTAGTCTATCCATTTTGAGCATCATCCTATAGGTGTGGCCTAAAGGAATCAGCTGATCACCGCCGTCACACGACAGTAATGTCAAACTCTAGTCAACCAATCATTACCGATTAACGTTGAACAGCTGACAAATATATGTAATATAAGTCCCTGATATTCCTTGTACAAGATTTAGTATGTAAACGCACTATTGTGGAGGACACTCACTCCAACATGAATTTCCCCCTCGGATCGACGGGTAAGGGTGCTAGAACCGACTTGAGGACCAAGTTGCCTTCTTTGATGTTTCTGGGTTTGACTTTTTTGTTGAATGTCCGTCGTATACGTCGTTGGTATAACTGGACGTTGTGCAAGGCGTTGAGTCGCCGTTCATCTTGGAGGGTGAGTTGCTCGAACTTTCGATGGGTCCATTCCGCCTCAGGGACTTGACTTTCTAGTAGGATACGTAGAGGTGGGACTTTCAGCTCCATTGGTTGTACTGCCTCCATACCGTATGCTAGGTAGACGGGTGTTTCTCCTGTTGGTGTTCAAAATAGAGGTTCGGTATCCGCAAAGTGTGAATGGGAATTTGCTCAGCCAATCGCGATAAATATCCTGCATCTTTTTTATGATGGTGATGAGTGTTTTGTTTGCTGCGTCTACCGCTCCATTGGTTTGGGGACGATAGTGGGATGAACGGTGTGGTTTGATTTTGTATTTGTCTAACAATGCTTGTGAATTGGCCCGGAAGTGGGAACTTTGGTCGCTGATGATTTCATGGGGTACCGCATATCCACAGATGATGTTGTCTTGGATGAACTTAGCCACTTGTTTGGCTGACAAGACTGCATAGGATTGTGCTTCTACCCATTTGGTGAAGTAGTCGATTGCGACGAGGACAAAGCAATGTCCTTTGGTGCCTATCGGATTGAATTTGCCGATGATGTCGATGCCCCGGGTCAAGAAAGGCCAGGGTGATGTCATGGTGTATAAAAGGGATGGTGGTATGTGTTGTATGTTGGCGAAGATTTGGCAATTGTGGTAATGTTTGACGTAGTTTCTGCAATCGGCTTCTATGGTGGTCCAGTAGTAGCCTAACCGCATGATTTTTCGGGCTAGCATCATTGCGATCATGTGAGGGCCACATTCTCAGTCGTGGACCTTTTCTATGCCTTTCTTGGCTTTGTTGTGGTCAATGAAAAGGAGAAGGATCCCCTGGGGGGTTCTTTTGTATAGTTGCTCTTGGTTTATCACGAATTGTGATGCAAGTAAACTGATGCCTCTTTGTCCCTTGTATCAGAGTTAGGAGGGAATTAGTTTTTGGTTTTCTAGTTAAGGATGGCTTGGTACTAAGGTTTGACATGTTTTTCCTCGTCGTTGTTGATGGCTCAGATGTGAGCTGGCTCGCTCCTTCTTTCGACACACAGGGGTATGGATGTTATGTCGTCTGGTATGTTGACGAGTGCGGCAAGGTTTGCTAGGGCATCGACAAATTGGTTCTCTTCCCGTGGAAAGTTGAAGTAGTCGATTTGATCAAAGAATTCGGCCTCCTGGTTATTTTTTGCTTGGTATGGTGCTAAGTTGTCTCTTCGTATTTTCCATGATCCAGACACTTGATTGATGATGAGTGAGGAATCACCGTGGACACTCAACCTCTTGATGCCAAGTGTTATGGCTGCTTGTAGGCCGTTGAGGCATGCTTCGTATTCAGCGGCATTCCTGGTGACGGCGAAGTCTAGTTTGACTGAGATCAGAACGTGCCCCCCTTCTGGTGATATTAAAAGGATTCCTAGCCCGAAGCCTCTCGGGTTTGATGCACCGTCGAAGTATTGGTCCCATGCGTCGTTGTCTGCACAAAGGTTGTTTTCGTCAGGGAGTTACCATGTGTCGGTCGTTGGATCCTCGTTGACGGGATTTTCTTCTAGGAAATCGGCGACCGCCCTTCCCTTGATAACCTTGAGGGGTACAAATTTGAGGTCAAATTTGGATAGCATGAGTGTACACCTGGATAACCTTTCGTTTAGCACGGACTTTTCGAAGATGTATTTAACGGGGTCCATCTTGGAGTACATGTGAACCGTGTAGCTGAGCATATAATGTCGTAGCTTCCTTATTGACCAAACCAGGGCGAGACAGGTCATCTCCAGTTAGGTGTACTTGGTTTCGTATTCAATGGACTTTTTGCTGATGTAGTAGATGGCTCGTTCTTCGCTGTCGGCTGTTTGTGCTAGCATTGCTCCCATGGCCGTGTTAGTGACTGTCATGAATAGGGATAAGGGAATTCCCTGCTGAGGTGGCATAAGGACAGGAGGTTTGGATAGGATTTCGTTTATCCTATGGAAGGCTTTTTGGTAGTCGTCGTCCCAATCTGTGTGATCGGTGGCGCGAAGCTTCTTGAAGATAGGTTCGCAAATCATAGCGAGTTTGGCTATGAAGCGACTGATGTATTGGACTTGACCGAGAAATCCCCGAATCTCCTTCTCGTTCTTAGGCCGAGGCATTTGTTGGAGAGCTTTGATTTTGGTGAGATCGATTTCGATGCCTCTTTTGCTGACGACGTGTCCCAATAGTATCCCGGAGGTGACCCCGAATGCACACTTCTGAGGATTTAGTCTCATGTTGTATTTTCGAAGGCGAGCGAAGAATTTTCGAAGGGCGCTGATGTGGCTGTCTCGCTCTATTGATTTGACGATCATGTCATCGACGTATACCTCCACTTCCTTGTGCATCATGTCATGTAGGAGAGTGGTGGCTGTCCTTTGATAGGTTTCTCTGGTGTGGATTAGAGCGAAGGGTATGACAGTGTAGCAATATGTGCCCCATTGCGTAGTGAATGCAGTTTTGTGCATGTCTTCTTCATCCATTTTGATTTGGTTGTATCCTACATACCCATCCACGAATTATAATAGGGCGTGCTCGGCGGTGTTGTCTACCAAGATGTCAACGTGCGGTAAAGGGAAGTCGTCTTTTGGACTCACCTTGTTCAGGTCTCTAAAGTCGACGCAAACCCGAATTGTCCTATATTTCTTGGGAACGGGGACTATGTTAGCCACCCAGTCCGAATATTTGGAAACTCTGATCAATCCGGCTTTGAATTGCATGTCTACCTCTTACTTCATTTTCAGGGCCCACTCAGGGCGCATGTGGCGTAACTTTTGCTTCACGGGGTTTGCTCCGGGCTTAATGGGTATCCTGTGCTCTGGAATCTCTCTATCGATCCCATGCATGTCTTTGTAGGACCATGCGAATACGTCCTTGTATTCGTGAAAGAGGTCGATGAATTGTTGTCTTTCCGAGGGGTCAATGGTGGTCCTTATCCTAATTTCTTGAGGTGCATTGTCGGTCCCTATGTTGATGGGTGTCTCCTCAATGATGGGTGTTCTATGTTTACGTTTGTCGAGTTTTTTTGGCTAGGTGAGGTGGGTAGTCACTCAAGTCAAATTCCTCATATTCGTTCAGAATTGCATTGCAGTTAAATTGAGACGAGTCGTAAGCAAACTTAGCATTCATTAAGTCGATCTGAGCGAAAAGCTTGGATAGGACATACATATCATGGGGGGTTAGAGGCGACGTACTAGAGTAGGTGGCCCCTGGGATAAGCTCCGGGTTGCTACCTTCTGCGGGAGTAGGGACGACTTTAGTTGACTTAGCCTCTGAGACATCCCCAAGCTTGTGATAAAATAGTGGAAAAGGGACTTTGCCAGGGATGTCGGGAGTGTTAGGACCTAAGATACACTCTGACTCAGACTTGTCATCAGACTCAGACTCAGGCTCAGTCTCGTCTTCACTTACCTCATTGAACATGGGACCTTCTCCAGTTGTGTTCTTGAGAACGCGGCCTTGACGATCGGTCCACTTGAATGTCTTCCTCCAGCCTTCGACAACTTTCTCTTGGTTAGCATCAGAGATCAAGGCAGTAGGGTTGACTGGTTGTCTTTGAGAACAATGTTTATGATGTCCTCGTAGTTGAGGTGCTTGATGTTATCTTCTCCGGAAAGGAGGCTCAGAGCTCGCCCGTCTAGGTAAGGGGTCGATTCAGCCTTGATCGATGCAACATTGGTGTTGTTGTTAGGGATGAAGTAGAAGTTTTGAAAGACTTCTATACTCGGATGCTTGACCTTAGTTATGGGGTCGTAGATTGGCTCAGGAAAACCGTCGTAAATTTCAAACTCTCCTTCGAGGACGAAATATCCGTTGATGGTCAGGTGATATAGGCGGAGGATGTCTCCTTGCTTTTTGCGCGTCTTCACGAGGAGACCCATCTCCCGGATGTCTTCATCAGTCAGCTGGTAGCCTAGTTCGAAAGGGATGTTAGGGACCTTGACCTGTTTCAGAGGAGGCAAGGTGCTTTTTAGTGGGTTAAGAGGCATGTCCGGGAAATACCCCTGGCGCATCAAGATGCGGTTGATCGTGAGGTTGGAGAACGGATCACAATCAAAAGGTGCTGGTTCGTCGGTTAGGGCATTCACGGCTTGGAATCCCCACATTTCGTTGTCGATCTCTTCAGTGACTTGAGAGGCTATCCCCTTTTTCATAACAGCTTTGATTGGGGATACAGGAATTATGGTTGTTTCCCCCTTGAAGGGGACCCTAATTTTCTGGATCCAAGGGCGCCCTAGAAGCATGTTGAATGATGCGTCGATGTCGACTACTTGGAAACTGGCTTGTCTCTCCAAGGGTCCTGTTGCGATGGGTAGCGTGATAAGACCTGCGACCTTTCAGCGAGTGTCGTCGTAGATTGGTTGAGACTTGGTCAGCTTCCTTGATCCCTAGTTTATAACCTGTTGTAAGAGAAACGATGTTGACTGCAGATCCGTCATCCACCAAAACCATGGGTATGCTCTTCTTCAAGCATTTCACAGTGATGTATAGGTCCAAGTTGTGGTTGGCTCCAAAGGGAGGGATATCCTTGTCGGAGAAGATGATTAGGTTGTTTAGGTTAGGGACGTCCCTAGTTATATGGGCTACCACTTCTTCGGGTGAGGAAGTGGAAGGCACTGTCAGCTTCCCCAAGGCTTGAAGCAAAGCCTCTCGGTGCTCAAAGGATGTGGCGATTAGTTGCCAGATGGATATCTCGGCCTTAGCCTTCTAGAGTTGCTTGAGAATTGAGCTCTCAGGAACCTTAGGTTGAAGGTCAATGTCCGAGACGATTTGGTCATTGATTGCTGGCGGATTGTTTGTTGTGTTGTTTGGGTTCTGGTAAGGGCGTCCAGATCGAGTAAAGTGAACAATCACCTTGGTTTGCTTGCCCTTTCCCGAGACAATGTAGATGTTATCCACGTCATCTCTCCAAATGTCGTTGATTTCAGGTTCGCGAGTGTACCTTGAAGTGGTATTCCTCGGAGGATAGTTTTTGTGAGGGAAGTTTTTGTGCGGGTAGTTTTTGTGAAGGTGATTATTGTGAAGTTGATTATTGTGGTTTATGTTGTGAGGTGCGTGCCAGAATGGTCGCGGAATCCATCTATTTTGGAAATGAGAGTTTTGGGTGTTTGAGGGACCCTCCCTTGGCCGTGGTGCAGGTGTTGGTGGGTTGAATATTAGTCACTCGGTGATAGGCTTCCTCGAGTTGGGTGATCCTCTCCGAGAGACTAGCTATTGTTTTCTCGATTTGCTGAAACATGGCGAGCATGGACGCAGCGCTGAACATGAACATCCCGTCCAGGGTGTCCTTTCCCAAATGCATATATCTCGTCCTCAATAGACAAGATGAGATGTGAGCAATCCAGAGTTGCTTCATCATCTGAAATGGAGTGAATTCCCAAAGGGTTTGTTTTGTAATTTGGTTTTGCTGGTGGAGGTAGGGGTAGTTCTCCTTTCTCGATCATGTCCTGGATAACGTGCTTCAGCTTGAAGAAGGTTTATGTGTCGTGGCCCTTGCCTTGGTGATATTGGTAATAGGCGTTAGGGTTCCAAAAGCGGGTCTTCTTTGCTTCAGGTGGGTTCGGAGTGGGCCCGATTGGTTGCAGTTTCCCTCGTTCCATGAGCCTCTTCAGTGCGCTAGCATAGATCGATCCTAAGTTGGTGAATGTCCTTTGGGGATGTTCGACTTTCTTTGCAGTTGGCTCGAGGAGGTTGACCTCGTCAATTTTGTTTGCTTGACCGTAGGGACGAGATCCAGTTGATGTAGACCCCTAATAGCCTCTACCCGTGGTTTTGGCCAAGACGCCCTTGCGTAGTTCATCCTCGATACGGGTCCCGAGGATCTGCAGATCCTGGAAGGTTTTGATGTTTTGGTACCTTAACAGGTTGGCATAAACCGGACGGAGATTGTTGACGAACTTCTCCACTAAGGTTGATTCGCTTGGTTTGCTGACCTATTGGTTGCTCACCCTTCTCCAGCGGGTTAGGAATTAAGTGAATTCTTCTTTGTTATTTTGGGTTAGGACCTCAAGGGTGCGGGTGTTGGCTTGAATTTCGACATTGTCGGCGTATTGCTTAGCGAATTCAACGGCGACTTCGTCCAAAGTGGTAATGCTCTTTGGGTCGAGGGAATAGTACCATTGACGTGGAATTGGCTCCAAGGACGATGGAAATATCCGGGTAAAGAGCTCGTGTTTGACCCCTTTGATGGACATGTAGTCCTTGAAGGCCCGGATGTGATTGAGTGGGTTCTCCACTCCTTTGACCGTGGGCACATCAGTCAAGGTGAAGTTGTCAGGTAGTTGATCCCCGACGGGCTCGAACCTTCGATTGTTTTCGAGGTGAATGTTGTTCCCACGGGCCAAGAGTTGCTCTTCCAACAGCTTAAGCCATTTCTCAGTTTCGGTTAATCGCGGAGTGTTATGCTCTCCAGTTTCCTTGTTTTCCAGAGTGTTGATACGGGTCTCGGCATGGTCCATAATAACCTTAAGGGCTGTAAGCAGGCTAGCTAGCTGAGCAGTTGTGAGATCTCTGTTGTTGTCATCGTTGTTGTTGTTGGACGAAGTTGGAGATGGGGCCATGGTTCTGAGGCAGAAAACGGCTCACGTTATATCCTAATATGACACGTTTTAATGACTAAACACAGACATCACAAAGGACAGAAAGACACTTTGGACTCAATGAGACGAGGGCAACCGTGTGTGGTGCCTCGGTGCTAACTCGATTTATGGTGCGACGGTGTTTACTAGACTTTGACTCGCACTAAACGTGATGGCGTGACGCCGTTGAATGAGTCTCGAGGTGAGACAATTCATAAGTGAAGACCCATAAGTATGTTTGCTTTGACTCGGTAGACACGAGGCGGAATTGGAGTGCTGGAATGAAATTTTCGAAAATAATAATTTTCAAAAAGATACATTTGTTGCTTTATGGATGACTTTCGATGAGTAGGGATTTTCAAAGAGTCGGCCAGTTGAAAAGGGCCGTCTTAGGTTTGTTTTCAAAAGACGGTTTCAGTTAAAGTTACGGCGGTTTTGAAAATGATGCGTTGTTTCCGAAGACGGATTTTTGAAATTCAAAATCGTTTGTTTTGAAAATCGAGATTTGAAAAGGGTTGAAGTTGTTGTGGACTCGAGAACAATGTGTTGTCCTCCGGATTTGGAAAGTCCTCGAAAATGGTGTGTCATTTTCGAGTTTTGAAAGGGCCATCATGTTGGCGCAAAATTCCATTATGTTGGCACAAAACAGTTTAAAATCCGTGTTTCAAAATTGCCATTACGACGGCATGTAAAGAGTGCTTTTTGTTGAAACGGTTGTAAAAACCGGGTTTAAAAATCGTCATTACAACGACATGAAAAAGATGTTTTTGTTGAAACGGTTGTAAAAAACGGTTTGGAAATCGTCATTACGACGACATGAAAAAGGTGTTTTTGTTGAAACGGTTGTAAAAACCGGTTTGAAAATCGTCATTACCACTGCACAAAAAAGGTTTGCAACGGTCAAGGAAAGAGATCGAGGTTTGAAATGGCCATTATGATGGTGCAAAAAGGTGTTTTGAAAGTTTGGAAATGATACGGAATGACTTATGATCACATAACACATAAGCACTCACAGTTCATTATCTTATGCATAATGCTGACCCGGGTTTTGGTTTAAAAAGGATGGTTACACACCAAGCGATCAATCCCCGATTTTCGAGAGGGATGCGAATCCAAACAAACTGTGTAAGGTTAGTGTCCTAGCCTCGTGCACGTGGAAAGTGAATGCTCTTTGGCGAAACAAAATGGTGTAACGCCAATCGGTAGGTTGAAAATACGTGTTGTTTGTTAACTCGGGAAGTCGAGGTCTAGAATTTTAAGAGAGAAAAGAAGGGCGGACTCTCACGTACCTTCAAATGGTGGAATTTGAGGGATATTTATAAAAGATTGTGTGGTGGTGTGCATTTTGGGCGACGTGGCCATATAGGCTGCTTGAAGAGGTGCCAGAATGTCCGCGGGTCTTCGAGTTGTCTTGTCACTATCACGCATTTGGATTTGTGGTTTGTTCTATCCTAGGTTTTGTCGGACATGATTGTTGTACTTGACAATCAAGTATACCGTGTATACTTAGCATGGAAGCATTGTGAAGTTTGTTTTTTGTGTTTGACTCGTTGTTTGAGTCGGGATTTTAATTTTGAGTCGTTTTTTTTCTGGTGTCGGTTTTGACTCTAGTTACTGTCTTTGCGACCCCGTCGTCATGCATAAAACACTGTAGGTATTTTTGAAATGTTTTGAAAATGTTTTGAAATCGTTTTTTAGTTTTCCGACGCGTAGTTATATAAACTGTCAATCAAACATAGCGATTCCTAAGCATGTTGTAGTCCGATAATCATCGAGTGTTTGTTGGAGATTCAACAGATATCGGGTATCTACAGGGTGCTACAAGGAAATTGCGCGGAAAGGCTTCAATGCGTAGTATACTCGATCGAGTATAGGCAACTCGATGGAGTATAGGCAACTCGATCGAGTACATGGAAACTTGACCGAGGAACCTGTCTTTTCAGCTCTTTTCTTCATGTAGTCTACTTCCCTTCTCTTCCTTTATTCTTCCAAATTCTCGTGCCATGCTTCGTGTATTCCTTCATGTCCACTCTGCGGGGCTCCATTTCATTCTTTTGCTCCACAAATGCATCATTCCTGCATTAAACATCAAATGGCGGAAGTATCGACATTCTATAAATAACGACGTATAAATGACAATTTATGACACAAAAACGTCTCAAAACAACTAAAGGAGAGGCATTTAAATGTATATAAATATGACTCACCAAACTCCCCCAAACCGTCTCTTTGCTTGTCTCTAAGTTATGCACTGACACAATACACAAGGGCAATCATACAAATGATGAATGAATAATTCAGAGTTAATATTAATCCACATACAAATCCCAAACTATCCATATCTGTAACTGTTGAGCCAGGATTTACCCTGGCTGGTCAGACAAGCGTCAGGTAACAACCATGCCAGGCTAGAGAGGGGTAACCCAAAATTTAATATCTATCATTTATACAGACGCCAGCCAGGAGGGAAAAGCAGGTCAGGCCGTCGTATCTGGCCTGTCTAAAAGAAATATACATATAACATACAACAGATATCACTTACACACGTCAGCCAACGACCATGCCACAATAGGGCGGTTCCTACTTACAAGAAAGACTAAGTCCACGAAGCCTACTATCAAGGGAGCACAACCAACAAGCCGTGAAGGATATAGAAGCAACGGCTGAATGAAGAATAAGTCAACAACAATAAGTGGGCACGTTCCCTATTATCTAGCAACGGCTACCTATAAATAGCAAGAGAGAAGACACAAAGAAGGATCATCACTTGCTTACTCACTCCCACTCTATTGTATACGTTTTTATTCAGTTAATCATATATACGTTCATACTACAAATAGCATGGCAGACTTGTATCTAGCGAACCTACATCAACCATAATAAAATCCCTCCTGGCTTGGTGCCCGTGGTTTTTTCCCTTATTCCCAGGGTTTTCCACGTATAAATGCTTGTGTTATTTTCAGTTATTTACTCTTTACTTATTTACCTTACTAGTCAGGCATTGTTCATTGAGTTAGATCACCCTGCATAGTACTTCCCTGGTAAGACAATAAATCCGTGTAAAATCTTGCCAAAATAATTGGCGCCCACCGTGGGGCATCTAGCTCAAAAATAACCGAAATCCAATTACAAACAAACCAAAAACCTTTACAAAAATGACTGGAGACAGTATTGAAAAACAGTTGGCTGCTGCCAAGCAATAAATGCTGGAAATGGAATAACTAAAACAGAAAATGGTAAGCAGAGGTCCAGAAACTGAAAGAGTCAGAGTCCAACCTAGAGCAGAAATTGGAGAACAAGGCCTTAGGCTCGAAACTTAAAATCTAGCGAGGGACCCCATTCTCCTCTATCATCAGGAATATCGATTTCTCCAACTTTGGTACTCCAACCCCATCAAAAACTAAGGCGAGAGATCTTGATTCTGATTCAGAAGAGACTTCAAATGAAGAAACTGGTCCAGATCAGACAAATGCAGCCATAATTATGGCAATGGTCCATGAGATAAAAAAGCTTCATGAGAAATTTGAGAAGATCTCTGAAGTACCTGCCAGCATAGAAGATGCCAACGTGAAAGCCATGCTGACTCTTCCTTCATGGACGAGATAGCCAGATTAGATCTGCCAAAAAAGTGTGTAGTACCATCAACGAGGACCTATGATGGAACTACGGATCCACAAAACCATGTAGTCTACTACAAGAAAAGGATGTTGGCAACTTCAATCCCCAGTGAACTACGACAAGTATGCATGTGCAAAGGCTTTGGAATAACCCTGACCGGGCCTGCCCTGCAATGGTACATAAACCTGCCAAATGGAAGCATCAGATCCTTTGCAGATTTGATAAATTCATTCAACCATCAGTTTGCCAGCAGCAGGGAGCTTGAGAAAAGATCCTGTGATTTTTACCAGATCAAGAAAAAACCAGACGAAATGATCAGGGCATTCCTGAGCAAGTTCAATAAGGAGAAAGTGTCAATCCCTAGATGTGACGTTGGAATAGCTGTGGAGGCATTCAGGCAAGGACTACCGCTGGATAATGATTTCTACGATGGGGTAACCATGAACCCTTGCCATACCTATGAAGACGTTCAGGCGAAGGCACTTCGCTATATCAGATGATGCGTTTATTTTATATGAGATTTTTAATCTATTTTTACACGCATTTCTATGTTATTTATGTGGTATCTAGCTACAAATGCCCCCGAATAGTCTACTTTGGTTTATCATGTATTAATTGCAGGTATGAACCGGAAAGAAGCGAAATCGAGCCCGAACCTGTCCCAACCGCATGCATTTTGGAGAAGGAAGGATCGGAGCTTGTCACATAGAGATGCGTGAAGTGGTTTCGAAAGGTGTTCAAGAGTTCACCCGTGCTAATATAGCTCGATCGACCAAGTTGGTTGCTGGAATTGGTCGATCGAATGCTTTATCCTGTTGAAGTTCCTCGATCGAGTTGTCCCTTTACTCGTTCGAGATAGCTGTTTGTTGAAGTCCTCGATCGAGTACTCATGATACTCGATCGAGAGGTTTGCTGAGTTTTGTCTTCGATCGAGTGGTTTTATTCTACTTGATCGAGAGGATTAGTCTTATACGCGGATTTTAGTTTATTTTCGAATATTCTAATTGTAATTAGGAATAAGTAGGCATATGACGGCAGTCATATGGATCTCTTCTTCCCTTCGACTTTTTCACCTCTTCTCTTCTCTCTCATTCTTTCTCTCAGAACTTTCACCTTCAAAAACCTAATTACTGGATTGTTAATCTCTTGTATTCGGTATTATCTACTCTTAATTTCAATTAATTACTTTTACTTTTATTGCTCTTGTTCCTTTACTTTCTTTGCTCTTTTAATTCTCTTCTATAGTTTTTTTCTACCGATTGATTACTATGTTCAAATCTCTTGGTTTATGTTTTGTTGCTGATCTTTCAATAATTATGCATAACTAATTCATCTATGCTAGACATAGGGAAGCCATGGTAGTTAGAGAATTATGATTGGAAATTAGGGTTCGGTGTAATGTTAGTCTGTGTTGTTAATCATTGCAATTAATTATAATTAGCTACTTGAGTCGACGCATTTAGCTACTTAATCTTGGTACCCCCTGACCTAGATCAAGAGATTGGAAAGGGCAAGACCTGCAATGAACATTAAGGCATGCTAGTGAGGGTGAAAGCTAAGCTAGTATTGTTTTAGGGCGAATAGCGGACCGAGAGGACCTTTTCACTACCCTGCAGACCGATTTTATGCTGACCTGTGACCTTAGATTGTATTCCTAGACAACCATGGTGAACCAACTGTCTTGGTTGTTTCTCTCTATTTGCTGATCTCTCTTGCTCTGTTTCTCTTTTAATCTCCGTAGTTTAGAACAAACCATAAAAACCCCCAAGAATTTGTTACTCAGACAGACTTAGTTTAGCATACATTTTCCCATCTGCCTGTGGATACGATACCCGACTTACCTCTACTATATTTACTAGTTGAGGCAGTTGGTTTATTTTTGATAGGGTTGCGATAGCCGTGTCAAATTTTGGCGCCGTTCCCAGGGAGGTGACGTAATTTTGTTGCTTTATTTTAAGTTTGTCTCTCGTCTCAAGGAATTTATTCCTTGAGACTGATCTCATATTCTTCTCTAGTGCTTTAATAGTGTTGCAGGAAATCTGTCTTAGAAGAGGACATTGTCATACGTGCTGTCCTTTTAACTCTGCTTCTAAAATGCCGAACATCGCCAGTCACTCAGAACCTACGGTGGATTATCTACCTAAAGGTTTCCTACTTCCTACTACAGATGCAGGCGCCTTTGGGATTCATCCATCCTACATACAATTGGTTGAGAGAAATCTCTTCAAAGGGGTACCTGGCGAGGATCCGTGTAGGCACATAGAGTTGTTTACGGACTATTGTTCTACCATTCCTTTAGCTACTGGGGTGACACAGGATAGGGTCAAGGGAGTCCTTTTTCCTTTTTCATTGACTGATGACGCCTGGGAATGGTTAAGAGATTTGGATAGGGAAGCGTCCGGTGTTACTGACTGGAATTCCCTAGCCCTAGCCTTTTATAGAAGGTATTTTCCACCACAGCGCACTAATGCGTTGAGAGGGCAAATCACTGCATTCACACAACTGCCTATTGAAGATCTGGATGGAGGTTGGACTAGGTTCAAGAAACTTATTCGTTCTGTACCTCATCATGGTTTCCAACGTTGGTTCTTATGCACCCAATTTTAAAATGGGTTGTATGCTGATCAAAGAGCCATATTGGATAGCGCAGCAAAAGGGAAGTTCCAGAAAAATGTTGAAGATGATAAGGGATGGCATCTTATTGAAGATATGGCCATTCATGTAGCTGAATATGGGAATCCCAGAGGAGGTAGACGAGTAAGCGAATCTCTAGTGAATGAAGTGGAGAGTCCCAGTGGGAAGTTTGATACTACGGAGATTCTACAAACTTCGGGTGCACATGAGCATGTCCATGCTGTGATTGAGCAAGAGGTAATTTGTGGTAGATGCGGTACATAAGGACATGATCCTATTACTTGTATGGCGGATGTAGAGCGAGTTCGTGCTTACCGACAATATAAGCAAGGCGTTCCGTTCTCCAAAACTTTATGAAGATTTAACCATGCCAAGTACCTATAGTCTTCCTAATCCGATGCCACAACAAGTTGATTCACCTTCTACAAATGTAGAAATTGTGGAGTTGAAGTCCTTGATGCTATCCTTAGCAGTTTAACTCGAAAGGAAGTCAGACCAAGCTAAAAATTCTATAGAAAAGTTGCAAGAGCAAGTCGCGCAACTTACATCCGAGAAATTAAATCAAGTGAATCGCTCACCTCATTGTGATCTGATCAACGCAATCAATCTCCGAAGTGGTCTTACTTATGATGGACCGAAAATGCCAGAAAGTGATGATATAATTGTTAACGATATTCCGGAAACTGTTTTGGAGGAATTAACTGAAGATGTCCCTGCCGAGCATCATCTAGCTACTCGATCGAGGAACTTTATTCTCGATCGAGTGGTTTATCTTCCGATAATACTCGATCGAGTAATCCAGGCTCTCGATCGAATAGTGTACAAACCAAAGTTCTCGATCGAGAGGATATTGTTCCTCGATCGAGTAATTCCCGTGGAAAAAGTGTTCGATTGAATGAAAGTCGTGCTCGATCGAGTACATATGGCAGCGAGGATACTGTTTTGACGTCTAAACTTGCTGATGTGTCATTTTCCCCTGTCGCAGACCCAATTATTATTACCAGAATTCCTTATCCGGGATGTCTGATAGATGCTAAGGTCGAGCGACAGTACGGTAAATTTGTGGATGTGGTCAAGAATCTTCAGGTGACCGTCCCTATTACCGAACTAATTACCCAGGTACCGTCTTATGCAAAATTTATGAAAGATATTTTGACGCGTAAGAGAGAGCTGAGTGAATTCAAGACTGTTGCATTTATGGAGGAGTCTAGTAATTTAATTCTCAACAAAGCTCCACCGAAAATGAAGTACCCGGGTAGTTTCTCTATTACCTATAGTAGGGAATGAAGTGATAGATAAGGCTCTCTGTGATTTAGGAGCCAGCGCCATGCCTTACTCTGTCTGCAAGTAACTTAATATGGGCACCTTATAATGACTAATATCACCCTCCAGATGGCTGATAGATCAGTTAGATGACCCTTAGGTATCCTAGAGGACGTGCCTGTTAAAGTAGGCAAGTTCATTATACCAGTGGACTTCATTGTTTTAGACAATATCACAGATTACTGTCGTAGGACGGTGGCGGTCAGTTGATCCCTTAAGGTCACACCTTAAGGATGATGCCCTTATCAGTAAAGTTGATTAATTGTATAATGATACAAGTTAATCAATTCCTTAAAATTGAACAATTCATTGTGAGAGAGAATATTGATATCTTATTGTAATGGGATTGAATAAGATTTATTTTAGTAATAAAAATGCTTTATTACTAAAATTGATTATTGTTTGAGAAACAATAGAGATAAGAATGAATGGTTAATTATAATTACAAAATGTTGTAGGTTAGCATTTGTCTTAATATACTCCCTCCACCGGTTTGTGCACATAAGAGGAGAGAATTTTATTCTCTCATTTTTAGTAGTATTCATCTACATGCAAAACCTTTACTCTCTCACATATTCTTGTTCATCTTTCTCTAAAACTTGAGAAATGATGATCCAATTTGTTCAAACAACATTACTAATATTATTCATGTAATATATAAGTATTAGTAATCAATTTTAAGGTATACTACTAAACAAATATCTAGCTAATATTATTTAGTAGAGATAAGGGTAATCTTGGGTGCAATCAAGAGGAGTGGCTTCTATACTTGGAGTCTTTGGAGGATCATCATAATACTCATCATAGCTCAAGAACAAGTGAAGGTAGGAGACCTTACTTGTGCCCACAAAACCGAAATTAACAATGTAAGGGACATTGTTTTCTTATAAATCTCTTTTTTTGTTATGCATGCACTAGATCTAAAGAACAAATAATTAACAAGTTAATTAGTTCATTATTAGAGGAGTCTAATAAGAGGTAAAAAACCTAACAGATTAGACCCCTTAAAAGAAGATTAGAGCCTTGCAAGTTTGAGGAGGAGCCTCACGTCTTCCCATTTGAACTGCAGGGGGAGATGCTCGACCTATGCACGGGACGCTCAGATTGCTCTCTGAGTTGCCCGACTTGAGGTTGAGCTGCTCGGATTGTGACCCAGCATGGCTTCTCCTTCTTTGACTGCCTCAAGATCCGTGGGGTTCGTTGAGGGTTCGTTGGGGTCTTCACCATTGCCCCCTTTCTTTGATTTATTGACTTTGGTCTTTGGTAATAATCTCCTCTTTGATGCTTGGTCGTTGTATATCATCAATTTAGCTCCGCTTTACTCCATTTGGGCACGGTTAATGCTCTTCTCCTACAAAGGACACCAAACCTCATAGAATATGTATAGAAGGAGGCTAAAGATAAGAAATGACTCTAATACATACTAAAAAGCATAGGAAGTAGGCTAGTTAGGGGACTAAATGTGCGTAAATAGGAGTCACATCAAATTGCTAGGCGAGTGACTTAGCTGCCTTGGAAGGTTTCAATGACTCTATATAGTATTCCTGGGAGGATTTTTATTCACCATTGATTGTAGCTATTCCCTATTCCATTGGAATTTTGACACACTGGTGGTAGGTTGAGGGAATAGCTCTAACATTATGGATCCAAGGCCTGCCCAAGATTGCGTTGTAGGATGAGAGGCAGTCGAGGACTCCAGATATTTCATATGATGAGACTCCTTCAACGTAGGTTGGCAGGTAGATTTCTCCCAGTGTGTTCCTGGTTTCACCACTAAATCCTACTAGGATATTTGACTTTTTTATGATCTGATCCCCGTCAATCTTCATGGCTTTCAAGACATCGAGCAAGATGAGGTTGACTGAGCTACCACCATCTACTAAGATCCTCAGGACACGAGCAGTGCCAATTTTCATGGTGATGACCAGGCCATCATGATGTAAATCTGAAATTCCTTGCATATTAGTGTCGTCAAAAGTAATTTAAGGTAAATTTCTAGGTTTAAAAGGATATTTAGTTTTGGACTCCCTGACTATTTTCTTTGCAACCGAGCTAGTCATGCCACAAATCTCAGATCCTCCGTTAATGAATTTGACTTCATAGATTGGTGGTACTGGTGGCAGGTCACGTTTTGGCCTTTCCTGATCCTTCCTCATTGCGTTGTCATCCCTGTTCTTTGATGGCATTAGATCCTTCAAGTATCCTTTCTTTAGGAGGTAAGCCACTGGTTTGCGTAAGTCTAGGCATTCCTCTGTGGTGTGTCCTAGGTCCATATGAAATTCACACCATCTGGTTGTATCTTTCCTGGAGTTGGGGTTATCCGTCTTTTTTGGCCACTTGACAATGTCTCCCATGTTGTCAAGCCTTTTGACGAGCCCTACATTATTAACGGATAAGTTATATTCCTGAATATATGGGAGCATATTTGACTTTTAATCTGTCAGGTCTAGTATAGGGAGATGGCCTGGAGCTGCCTCCTCTGTGATTGGAACTTTTCCTGCTAGATCTTTCGTAGCCTGCAACGCTGGTTGTGGTTTTTGATTTCAAGCTTTTATCCTCTTCTAGTCTGATGACACGGTTGTCGCAACCCTATCAAAAATAAACCAACTGGCTCAACTAATAAATATAGTAGAGGTAAGTTGGGTATCGTATCCACAGGGAGATGGGAAAATGTATGCTAAACTAAGTCTGTCCGAGTAACCAATTCTTGGGGGTTTTTATTGTTTGTTCTAAACTACGGAGATTAAAAGAGAAAGAGAGCAAGAGATTTCAACAAATAGAGAGAAACAACCAAGACAGTCGGTTCACCATGGTTGTCTAGGAATTCAATCTAAGGTCACAGGTCAGCATAAAATCGGTCTGCAGGGTAGTGAAAAGGTCCTATCGGTCCGCTATTCGCCCTAAAACAATACTAGCTTAGCTTTTACCCTCACTAGCATGCCTTAATGTTCATTGCAGGTCTTGCCCTTTCCAATCTCTCGATCTAGGTCAGGGGGTACCAAGATTAAGCAGCTAAATGCGTCGACTCAAGTAGCTAATTATAATTAATTGCAATGATTAACAAAATAGACTAACATTACACCGAACCCTAATTTCCTATCATAATTCCCTAACTACCATGGCTTCCCTATGTCCTAGCATAGATGAATTAGTTATGCATAATTATTGAATAATCAACAATAAAACATAAACCAAGAGAATTGAACATACTAATCAATCGGTAGACAAAAACCATAGAAGAGAATTAAAAGAGCAAAGAAAGTAAAGGAACAAGAGAAATAAAAGTAAAAGTAATTAATTGAGATTAACAGTAGAGAATACTGAATACAAGAGATTAACAATCCAGTAATTAGGTTTTCGAAGGTGAAAGTTCTAAGAGAAAGAATGAGAGAGAAGAGAAGAGGCGAAAAAGTCGAAGGGAAGAAGAGATCCATATGACTGCCGTCATATGCCTACTTATTCCTAAATACAATTAGAATATTCGAAAATAAACTAAAATCCGCGTATAAGATTAATCCTCTCGATCAAGTAGAATAAAACCACTCGATCGAAGATAATACTCAGCAGACCTCTCGATCGAGTATCATGAGTACTCGATCAAGGACTTCATCAAACAGCTATCTCGATCGAGTAAAGGGAGAACTCGATCAAGGAACTTTAGCAGGATAAAGCATTCGATCGACCAATTCCAACGACCAACTTGGTCGATCGAGCTATATTAGCACGGGTGAATTCTTGAACACCTTCCGTAGCCACTTCACGCATCTCTAAGTGACAGATTTCAAGCTCCGATCCTTCCTTCTCCAAAATTCATGCGGTTGGGACAGGTTCGGGCTCGATTTCACCCCTTTCCGGTTCATACCTGCAATTAATACAAGACAAACCAAAGTAGACTATTCGGGGGCATTTGTAGCTAGATTCCACATAAATAACATAGAAATGCATGTAAAAATAGGGTAAAAACCTCATATAAAATACACGCATCAAATCTCCCCAAACCAAACCTTTGCTTGTCCCCAAGCAAACTATGAATGCAACTAAAGACAACTAATGGAACGGGACCAACTCATCAGCTACAAATCATCCACCAAAGCCTATTTAATGCAACAGCCAACAAAGTGTAGAAAGGTAAGTGCAAACGAGTTAAATCAATGCTTTAAACTATTGAACTGTCGACCTTGCAAGACTCATAAATATCGGACTCTCACGGGTCGCTCATCACACAATTTAAGCACAAGGTGAGTATATTAGTATGGGATAGAAAGAAGTAAAGACACTCACCTAACTCGTCCTATCAGAACATGCATGCAGTCTAACATGAATAAAATCTCTACAACCTTACATATGCATTCCAACCAACTAATGACCAAAACACATGTCGAGGACTTACATTTGGGTAAGTGAGGTAATGGGTAAGAAGGGGCTAAAACGAATTTGGAGATTTGGAGTTAATAGCCAAGCTAGCAACAACGGATCCAAATTTAGAAACTTCCCAACTTTAGACTCAATATATATCAATGCATAACAGTGCCAATTTGCAGCACACAAACTCACTAATCACCATAATATCGTCAACTCCCCATAAAATACAAATATAACATGGGAGCGAAAATCACATCATAATATTTTTTTAGCTCATGATTTTTTCATAATCTTTCCTTCTTTTTTTCAAATTTTTCCGCAATTTTTTTCTTCTTTTCATTCCCTTCAACATTTCTACTAACTTCTCAAACCAGATATAACCACATTGCAATGAAACATTCCCAATAGGCTACCATTACTAGCTCGGCTAGGGTGGGCAGAATTATATATTGTAGCTATATGGGACAAAACAGGCAATTTGGATATGTGGAGCTCATAGGTAAAATGAAATAAAGGAGATTGCCTCTCCTAACATGTGTAACCAACCACAGACCCGAATGCATACGGGTACTAAGTAGACTGAATTCATGCTTATGCAATTTGATGTTACATGCCTTATAAGGAGTAACTACTCACATTCCTACATGAACTGGTCATGAATGTCACCAGTTTTAAAGCTCTACCCTTAAAATGTATAGTAGTTTGCCAATAAAAGAGTCAAGTCTATTCGTTCAGATAAGTTTAAATAAAAACTCTTAGATTATGCACATTACCATGCCACAAATGTTAAGAATGTGCTTCACCTAACTTTGATGCCAAGACTGTGATGCCCCAGGCATCAAAAACCTCGACCTCTAAAATGCCGTTTTGTGGCATCTCATGTCTCTTAGATATATTCCCAGAGCGTTGGCAAGTATCACAAGCTGAAACAAACACCTTAGCATCGGCAAATAAAGTAGGCCAATAAAAACCAGATTGAAGTACCTTATCCACGGTTTGCGACAGACCGTGGTGACCACCATAAGAGGACGAATGACATCTTTCTAGGATTGCTTTGGTCTCCCACTGCGAAATACACCATCTGTAGAGACCGTATGCACACTCCTTAAATAAATAAGGATCATCCCAGAAGTATTGCTTAACATTATAGAGAAATCGCTTCATCCGCTGATAAGACAGGTCGGGTGGTAGCTCGCCACTGACAACATAGTTAGCCAAATATGAATACCATGGATCATGGTTAGTATTAGTAAGTTCAGCAAATAAGGAATCATCGGGAAAAGAATCATTAATATGTAGAGGATCCTCTCCCTCCTACTGCGGCAATCGCGACTGATGATCAGCTACTACATTCTCTACGCTCGCCTTATCTTTGATCGTCAGATCAAACTCCTGAAGAAGGAGTATCCATATCAGCAACCGTGGTTTAGCTTCCTTCTTAGCAAGAAGGTGTCTCAACGCTGCATGGTCAATAAAAACAGTAACTTCTGACCCTTTTAAGTAAGAACGAAATTTCTCCAGCGCATAAACCACAGCTAACAGCTCCTTTTCATTAGTGGTGTACTTCACTTGAGCCTCATCCAGAGTTCGGCTCGCATAGTAGATTGCACTCAAAGCTTTCTCTTTTCTCTAGCCTAACACCGCTCCTAGTGCATAATCACTAGCATCGCACAAAATCTCAAATGGCAGCTCCCAGTTAGGGAGCTGGATAATCGGTGCTGAAATCAAGGCCTGCTTTAACCTGTTAAAAATAGAAAGACACTCATCAGTAAATGCAAAGGGGGCATCCTTAAGCAACAGATGTATAAGCGGTTTAGCCATTTTTGAAAAATCCTTAATGAACCGGCGATAAAAACCGGCATGACTAAGGAAACTCCTCACTTCTTTAACATTAACAGGAGGAGGCAATTGCTGAATCACTTACACCTTTGCTTTATCAAACTCAATGCCCCTATCAGAAAACAAGTGCCCTAAGACAACTCCCTCATTGACCATAAAATGGCACTTCTCCCAATTAAGCACAAGATTAACCTTAATGCAGCGCTGCAACACTTTATCAAAGTTAGACAGACAATTATCAAAATCACTTTTATAGACACTAAAATCGTCCATAAAGACCTCCATAATAGACTCTATATACTCAGAAAATGTCCCTATCATGCACCTTTGAAAGGTGGCAGGGGTATTACACAAACCAAAAGGCAACCTGCGATAAGCAAAAATGCCTTGAGGGCAAGTAAAAGTGGTCTTTTCCTGATCATCCAGATGAATAGGGATCTGAAAGAACCCTGAGTATCCATCTAAATAACAGAAAAACTTATGAGAGACTAACCTTTCTACCATCTAATCAATGAAAGGAAGAGGAAAGTGATCTTTCTTCGTGGCGGTATTTAGCTGTCTATAGTCTATGCACATCCGCCAACCAGTTACTACTCTAGTAGGTATCAATTCATTTTTATCATTCTTAACCACATTAGTTCCTCCTTTCTTAGGGACCACCTGAACTGGACTCATCCATTTAGAATGACCAACAGAGTAGATAATGCCTGCATCAAGTAGCTTCATTACCTCAACCATCACAACATCCTGCATCTTCTGGTTCAGTCTGCAGTGACCTTGTCTGCAAGGTTTGTGATCTTCCTCTAGCTCAATTTTGTGCACACAGATATCAGGGCTGATGCCCTTAATATCGTCCAGTGAATAGCCCATAGCTTTCCTGTTTTTTCTTAAGAACAGCTAACAGAGCGGTCAACTGTTTATCATCCAACTTAGCACTAATAATGACTGGATATTGCTCTGTATCATCTAAAAATGCATATTTAAGATGAGAAGGAAGAGGCTTATGCTCAGGTACCTTTAGCTCCATAGCGCAGAAAGTATTTACCAATTGTTCTACCTTCTCTCCTTTAGCGTCGGTGAGTTCACGCTCATCTAATGTAGCTTCAAGGAAATCCAACACAGCGTCATTATTCTCCTGATTATCTGCACACTCATCTAACAACGTCAAAGCTTCCAGCGGATCCTTAATCAAGGAATCCGACCAGAACTCATAAACAGACTCATCAACGATATCAACTGAATAACAAGTATCCTCTATCATTGGTCTGGCAAGTGTACTAGGGAAACTGAAAGTGATGGCGTCATCCCCCACTGCAAGAGTAAAACGCCCTTATTTAACATCAATACTAGCTGTACATAAGAATGGTCTTCCTAATATAATTGGGGTCCGGGTATCCTCAGCTATGTCTAAAACAATGAAGTCCACCCTATCTTTTTGAGTCTGTGAGTCCATGATACAATATCACACGTTATACTACACAATATCACAGCTTACAGTTTCACACGTTATACTAAACAATATCACAACTGAAAAAAAAAAAGTTTTTGAAAAAAAATTCAAAAAAAAAAATCGTGATATTATTTTGTAATACAATATCACACGTTATACTAAACAATATCACAGCTAAAAAAAAAAATAAAAAGATCTTTCGGAAAAAAAAATTTGAAAAAAAAAAATTTGAAAAAAAAAATTTGAAAAAAAAAATTCGAAAAAAAAAATTTCGAAAAAAAATTTCGAAAAAAAAAATTTGAAAAAAAAAGTTTCGGAAAAAAAAATTCTTGATATTGTTTTGTATAGTGCGTGATATTGTGTTATGGACTCATGCTCAAACATATAAGTGGACTCACCGGATCTTGCCTCTATATATATATATATATATATATATATATATATATATATATAGAGGCGGGATCTCGTGAGTTTGGTTCTTACGGTGAGTTGTGAGTTTGGAAATTTCAGCCATTGGATGAGGGTATATACACGGTTGTGATTAAATCTCAAAATAAAATAAGAGATGCTCCTCTCTGCAAAAGGACGGACAAAAACCAAATTAAACAAAATCCACAGTTCTAGATTCTCTTTTCTTTAGAAAAAATCAATCAAAAAGTTATGATCAATCAAAAAATTATGATCAATCAAGCATACGGAACGAACAAGGCCTCATATCATTATCAAACTTGCTCTCTCGCCTATAACGATATATTCGATTTCAATTCATCCTCGATCAATAAGGTCGAAAATAACTATTTCTGTAACCAAGGCCAAGATTAGAGAGTTTGTGAATGATGGAATTGAGGCATATGGGGATTTAAGGGGGTTTACTAAGGTTAAGCAAGGGTTTAATCGGTGCTTGAAATTGTGTCGGATTTCGACTCAAATTCAGGGTTTCACGTGATGCTCCCCTAGTGGCACGGTAGTAGTGCTGCGAGCAATGGCGGCTCAAAGGCGAGATCTAGATGGAAGGGTTGAGCAATGGCGATTCTTAGGATTAATTGGATGTTTTTTTTTTTCATGATTTCGGAAAAGTAAAATAAAACAAAACCAGTTATCCTCTTGTATATGGTGATGATTATAATTTGTTGAATATGAGGAGGAAGGGTTGAGTAATGTAAGTGATTTAAGTGTTCTCAGGTTGTTTAGCTATGTAAATCTGAAAGCTAGTGAGTTTGAGGTATATTTAACAATGGAGAAAGTACATGAAGAGTTAGAAGAAGCTAAAGCGGAGATACAAAGACTGAAATGCAACATAAATTAAACATTATTAACCAGCTGACTTTAGCAATCGATTCACAACGAGCTAAATGCAGCGAAAGGTAAGGACATTCAAGGTGGTGAATAAGTATTCGTTGGTTTCTGTTTGATGAGGCAAATGTAAAGTTTGATATTTGTTGTTTCTGTTTTAAAAGTAATCGGAGGCACAAATGCGCACCTTGCGTACTGTGCTTCGTGTTTCATCAAAGTAATTGTTGATATTGAAATCTCTTTTACCCGACCTTTAAGTCCGTAGCGGCGAGAATGATGACTAGTTCAGACCTCTAAATCTGCTGGCGATGAGAATGATGATGAGTTTGTTGAAAAAGAAAGTGACAAGTTCGACATCGTCGTCGGTGTCTTTCGCTCAAGAGCTCCTTGATACAACAATAACATTGAAGTTCATCGAACACATCCCGGAAAAAGGGCAATAAAATCAAAAAGTAATGGCAGTCATTAAAGGCTTAAATAAATGCACTAATATAATACTCGTAATAAATACTTGCTTGGGAGAAAATCTCATTGTTAATTTAGCACGAATTTCTCAATGGCTATTAAGGTCATGCTAAAAATGCATAGTCCTTAAATGAAGTAAATGAATATTTTCTACTGTTAAGGATAATTAATATCGGAATAAAACCACAATAACACCAGAATAACAATACCACCAGAACAACAGCACAATAACACATGGTAAAAAAGAGTAAAAAAATCAAAGTATTAAAAAAATCAAAGTGACACCGCAATAACATCACAATAACACCAGAATAACATCACAATAAGACGTGGTAAAAAAAGGTTAAAAAAATCAAAGCGACATCGGAATAACATCACAATAATACCAGAATAACAATACCACCAGAATAACAGCACAATAACACGTGATAAAAGAGTAAAAAAATCAAAAATAGTAAAAAAATCAAAGTGGCACCTAATAACATCACAATAACAAATAGATAATAGTAGAATAACAAATAATAACAAGTGGTAAAAAAATCAAAGTCGTAAAAAAATCAAAGTGGCACCTAATAACATCACAATAACACCGAATAATAGTAGAATAACAAAGACAATAACACGTGGTAAAAAAAAAAAAAAAAATCAAAGGCGTAAAAAATTCACAATAACAAAGAGAATAACATCACAATAACAAATGAATAACAATAACAAAGACAATAACATATGGTAAAAAAAAGGAAAAAAAATCAAAGTCGTAAAAAAATCAAAGTAACAGCGGAATAACATCACAATAACAGCGGAATAACAATAACAACACAATAACATGTGGGGAAAAAAAGAGAAAAAAAATCAAAGTCGTAAAAAAAATCCAGGTAAAAAAAGCACAATAATAGCATAATAACACGAGGTAAAAAAAAAATAAGAGTAAAAAAAATTTCAAGTAAAAAAAAATCCGGTACAAAAAGAAAAAGAAAAAAAGGTAACATAATGAGTAAAAAAGAAAAACATAAGAGAAAACAAAAATCAAAGTGGTAAAAAAAGCATAATAACACGAGGTAAAAAAAAGAGAAAAAAAAAATAAAGTAAAAAAAAAGTAACATTAGAAAAAAGAGAAAATAAGTAAATGACAATGGTTTTATATGACATGTAAGATTTAATCTTGGCCACTCATCTCTAATATAATCTAGTGGCTAAGATTCCCCCAAGGCCCCAACTCACAACTCACCATAAGAACCAAAATCACCAAATCCAATCTCTCTCTCTCTCTCTCTCTCTCTATATATATATATATATATATATATATATATATATATATATATATATATATATATATATATATATATATATATATATATATATTTAATCATCCCTTACGTATTCTTAAAATGAGATTTAATTATGATATTAAATCATGTGATCGCACTATTGTTGAGGACACATATTCCAACAATCTCCCACTTGTCCGAGACAAGTGTGCGTCACCAATTCTCTTGTCCTATTACAATCTCCCACTCAATGCAAGGTGTCTTGCAGGTCGTACTTACACTTGATCATATCTTGAGTGGTTTCCTCGATCTGGAGAGTAACTGTCTGGCTGGAATTATCTACCATAGATACCGTCCGAGCGTGGCCACGTATTTCCAGTTAACTACTCCTCGAGTGACCTTGAGATTTAAAACAACCCTGACAAGGGGTGGACAATTCCAATCGCACTATTCCCTTCGTACTGCCACAGTTCATCATAACCCAAAATATACCCAGTTTGACTTCATTTACGACAGTCGTAGAGTATAAATCAAAGCTAATCAGAAATTTGTTCTAACTTGGGCGAATAGTCTCTAGTCAAAATAATTGACTCATAAGAATACTATAGTAGCTCTTGCCACGACCAGGCTTTATGAATTACCAGAACTCTATAAGCGGTCACTGCCCGACAGAGTGTCCCATACAGTCTGCCTATGTGATCGACTAGTCATCCCATATGACTCTTGTCTCTACAACCCATTTGGATTTAACACAGTAAGGGGTGAGTTTAATAAAACTCAAACTATAAATGCGATTATCATATATGAATAGTCAATACACTATTACTACTTCATATCTTATAATCTTTAGTGTGCCATTTACACTAGTTAAAATGCAATAAAAGTTTGGCAAGTGGATATACCCTATATCCATATGTTCCAACTTTGTCAATTGTTATTTCCTTCTATTCAATGTTATTTCTAATAACTTGAATTTATCTCTAAGTGTTAGTCTAGTCTTCTTACTAGACTTGGGCTCTTTAACTTGAAAGATGCTCCCACTTTTATCACATAACTTGTGATAAAGTCATTGGTAGAGGTAATGACCTATGGTGAGGAGTTGGCAATTCGAATTGCCCAAATGAAGGCAACCCAAGCAACAACCCAATCAACCACTCTCCACCAATCCTTGAGCATTGACCATGAATGTGAATTTGAGGTAATGACCTTTGATGAAGAAGATGTGAAGTGGGAAGAGCCAATCTCCTTGAGCTCTTGTGAGTGTGAAAGTGTGGTATTTGATGAAGAAGATATGAGGTTGAGTAAGCCAAATACTATTAGTTGGAGAAAGAGTTAATGAGGAGGATTGAAGCCCTCATTTATGATTCATATGAAGATAGCGATGATGACAAGCCTATGGAAGAAGCTTATGCGGAATATGTGTCTTGCAATGACTTATGGAATGAAGAAGAGGAATGGAGTTGGGATATTGCCTCACTTGAGGAACCCATCCTTGAGAAGTTTGCGGTATGCTTCCATGGAGAAGATGAATGTCTCTTTCTTATTGACTATGAAGACCTTTTCGCATCCACCATGGAACTTATGATTGTTGGACATGATATGGTAAACCTTCTCCAAGAGGTCAAATTGTCATATAAAAGGTACTTGGTGGAGAAGCTCAAGAACAAAGCTATGAATGAGCTTACTTGTAGTGACTTGGCACCCACAATCTCAATTCCTAAGCTACCCTATCATCAATACTATGAGAATTCTCCTTCTATTCTTGAAGGATTGATAAACCCAAATGCTATCATCACCACCATACTTGAGGAGGACGGGAGAGAATGGAAGCTTCCCAATAAGAATTCTAAGTTTGCTAGTTACAAGAATCGGGAAGGCCATCATGACAAAGCAAAGGAGAAAGGGAAAAAGTTTAAAGAGAAGCTCTTCATGAATTGGCCATACTTTATCTTGAAATGGTTCAAAACTTACTCATGCTTACTTAAGGACCATTCACAAGCATTTGACCAACTATTGAGAGCGTTGAGCTTTATGGATAATGAAATTCGTCATCTCAACTTAGTTTGGTGGAGTTCTATTTCAAACCACCGCTTGTAATATATTCTTACCAATATCCATATTGTACCATAATTGTTGCATTGTACATATTTCTTTTAGTCCCTACTTGAGAGATGTGAGGGACATCTCTTATCTACTCTTTGAGCCATTTTTCAGGAAAAGGAATGAGGGAATCACAAAAGGGTGAAAGGGAATGGCTCGACTCAAAGCCTTCAAAATCCACGATTATAGGCCAGGACGCCCGTCCCGAGAGCAAGCCGCTCGGCCTATACCTGGAACAAATGGAAAAAAGCTTGCTGGACTAAAATCTGCCCGAGCTATGCCCAAGATGCCCGGCTCAACTCATAAGTCGCCCGTACAGACACCAAGTCGCTCGACCTGAGCTCCAACTCAAAAGTAAGAATTTCACTAGATAGGAATATGCGCGGACTTTCACCAGGATGACCGACCCAAACTACAAGTCGCTCGACCCGATGTCAAGTCGCCGGATCAGTACAAAAAAATTGCAGGGCTCCTTTACTGGACGCCCGGACTCAGTCCTAACCTGCTCGACCCTGCACCTTTTCTTTGATATAAACGCCCCCACCATCCCTATTCCCTTATCTTATCAACATCATAACCACATCTCATCACCCTCCTTACAATCCCCATCACCAAAACCCCATCACATTCATCAATCCAAGGTTTTTGAATCAAAATCCCTACCAATCATATCAAGCAAGAATGAATCTAAGGAGTAAGAGCAAGAAAGCCGCCGAGGCCGCACCCAAGCGCCGAAAGGGTGCTTCTTCAACCGCCTCACGGGAGGCAAGGGGCCAAGAGAACGAGATGATACCGGAGGTTGAACAACTTGAGCATTTCCCGGATGTATATTTTGTCAAGAATGAACACCGTCAACGATTTTAGCAATTGCTAGGTAAGGCCTATGAACCCACTCAATTCATTGATCTGGAGGCGTTAGAAACACTTGGTATAAGGCACCAAACGGAGGTATTCTTCAATGGTTTAGGTCTTGAGAAGTTGTTCTATTCCCATGAGGACACTTACTTGAGCCTTACACTAGACTTTTTATGTAGCCTCCGTGTTGTCACCACTCAACAAAAGAATGTCGGTATGGAATTCCGTCTTTGAAATACGGATCATAGAATCACCTTAGACCACTTTGAAAGGATCTTTGGTCTTGAGGTACCAATTAGTAACGCCAACAAGCTCTCCGACTTCATCATTAATCACCTTTGGAGGGCTATTTCCGGGAGAGAATTTAGTTCTTACAAACAATGCTATACTTTCGCAATCCAACATCCGGTGATAAGGATTAGTGAGCGGTTTGTGGCCGTAACTATAAACGGAAGGCTAGAGCAAGACAAGTGCACCCTTCTCTACTTGACCTTCCTAGAGTCTTACTTGAATGTACAAGGGACGCGTCCTTACAACTTTAACACCCCCCTTGGGATGATCACAAGATTTAATGACTTTGCAAAGGGGAATTCTCCAATCAAAACCTTTGTAATGGGAGGCCCAGTGACAATTTTGGCCCATGAACTTTGCTTCGGGTTTAACCTCGATGGAAGATATGAAAAGCTCGGGGAGAAGCACTTTGATTGATGAGCATACTATCTTCTACCACCACCGGTGGTGTAGATACAATGGTGCCGGAAGTGTAGAGTGGTTCACAAAGGGGTGAACACCACTTGTTCTCATGGGTTGGAACATACCTCCCACCGAGCCCCGCTTAAGCCGATACTCACCAAGACCAAGCTACCTCCTTCCCATCGACATCCTTGACCACCCACCACCGAGGGAAGAAGTGCCTCACTGACCTCGTGAGTTGCCGGAATGTGGTGACGCACCACCATCGTATGTACCCATTCCACCCTATCCCACACCACATGTGCCATTCACTTCTCAAGATCCAGGAGCTCCATCCATGAGTGAATTAATGAAGCTCATACAAAATGTTGATCTTCGCGTGCACGATGGGAGGGTTGAAAACTACTTGGCACAATACGCCTCCTACTACAACATAGCTCAACAAGGGTACATCAACCCTAGAGGCCCTCATCCATCTTGGGCTCAACCACATCTTTTGTTCCCTAACCATGGCAACCAAGAAGGGAACTTTGGCAACCAAAGTGGGGGATTCTATAGCCAATGAGGAGGCTATGACCAAGGAGGATATAGCGGACAAGGAGGCCACAATGATGATGATGATGAGTAAAGTGGCTAGCCGCGCCACATCCACTTATATGATATCTCTCTCTCTCCCTCTCTTTTATTGTAACACCCCCTCATACACAGGTACCTTACCAAGGGCTACCCTAGCATGAAAGGCTGTTACCATCTCGGTTTCCCGAGGTTAGTATATCAAAGTTACAAATTTCAAAAAACATTTATTAAAGTATAAGAGTTAGCGAATACATTACTCAGGCCAACTCAAAATAAAAGTATAAGGATCTCAATACAACCGAAATCAAAGACAGCTAAACTCGTAACAGCGGAAGCTAGACTCGAAGTGATGACTCCCCATGATTGTCCCATAGCTAAACATTTGAATCACCTGTCACAATCTGCTCACCATCCCCGAATGGATCACCACAGGTTTTATAAAACAACAACGGGGTCAGTTACTGAATAATCAAAGTAAGACGAGTATAAAAGATAACCAGCTGATTAACATCCACCTCCGTCTCCCAATCACACACAATCACTGATTACACACCGAGGTGTGTAGCCCTGCCAGATTACCCATCGCAACAGGTAATCCTCGCCGCCAGTGGGGGACCGCAGCCAATCCCCACCTTAACCCCGCTCATCAACGAGCGATAACCCTGTCCATTAATGTGCACATCCCTTCCTGTGGCGGATTCCACAGAGGGCAAAACTAGGGCGTGAAGCCACTCCCGCAAGTGACTCCACTCAGCCGAGGACGCGCTTCGCGAACCATTATCATCAACAACCATCACAACTCCGACACCTAACTCCAACTTCGAGATCAACAGATAATCACAAAAACAATTACCACAATCGCAACACAAACTTAAATCAATTAAACAGGAACCGAGTAGGGAAACCCTACCTTTTCGCAATCCGCTACGCTGCAATCAATCATACAAATGCATAACAAATACCACATCGTCACCTACAACAATGATAATCAACAATCAACACACATATGATGACCAAACCCTAAACCCCCAAATTCACCCAAACAATAATTAGGGCCAAACCCTAAAAAAAAACTATTAGCAAATTACAACGAACTAGAGACTTACCAAATAAATCGAGACAAGAGACGGAAGTGTAGACTTGCGACCGATCAATTAGCCTTGAGAATGATTAGGGTGATTAGAGAGAGATGTGAGCGTCATTTAGTTTTCGTAAAAGAATGATTTAGAAACTGTAAAAGCATAATTTATAATAATCTCTAATCACCTTAACCAAATCGCGGAATTAAACCCGTCAGACCGAATACTCGGTCGAGTATAGAGTATACTCGGCCGAGTAACATCTACTCGGTCGAGTATTCCACATACTCGGCCAAGTGTTCCTGGGCATTAGCCAAACCAGGATACACGACACCCCTTACTCGACCAAGTAGGCCATACTCGGCCGTAAAACCATAGTATTACAATCTTCCCCCTTAAAAAGAATTTCGTCCCCGAAGTTCCAACCCAACCTATAAAACATGGACATCTAACACCAACTCCACCAACCACGCTTTCTTCCACAACATGGCTCACGATATCGTCTCAGCTACAGCATAGTCTACCAATACTAACTCCATAATACTATCGGACACCCACAACATAAGTGTTGCCAACTCTGTCTTACTTCCATAACGCTCACTATCACCCTTAATTACCAAGACAATCCACGGGACAAGATCAACCATCAAGACGGAATGTTACATTCTACCACCCTTAAAATGAACTTCGTCCTTGAAGTTTACTCACACACATAAACATCCTCACACAATCCGTTAACACTATCGATATTTACTCACACTCCTCAACATCATACTACTACGAGCACTGCCATTACCTGTAATAAAATAAACCACAACACGAATCCATCCTTTACTCTACACCAACACTCAAACTTCCAATTGTACTATAACATGTACAACCATCAAACTCTCTTTTCCCCTTCTACTCCTCTTAAGATAAATGTTACGTCCTCGTAACTCACTAATACTAGGTCCTTTGCTATACCTCCCATAAACCTCATTACCACCGCATGTCAACGATAACCCACTATAACCTCAAGACCTACAACCATTCCTATATACATGGCTCTCTTTCTCTAATAGTTCTCGTGCCTCCAATTATTTTGTACTCACATAACATATATCATAAAATCCTCAGTATAACCACCACTCCATCTCTTCCACATTACCGCAAAACAACATACTTCTATATATTTATACACTCATCTCCATGATCTTAGCTCACAATCCACAAAATATTACGCATACTCACATTAGCTTCTGAAGTTCATCTCTTTTATTACCACAAAACTCACCCTTAACTTGACATGATACTAAGCCCCAAAACTCCGTACTCACTGTCCCAAAAAAAAGGTGCTAAACCACCTGTAGTTTCTAGTTCATACCACACATGTTCTACAATTCTCTTGCCACAACTATGTCCACCAACGCCTTATCTAAAACAAGATTAAAAGTACTCTAACAGCCTCTCACAACTACGTCCCATTAACAGAATATTACTATACCATGACAACAACAGAACCATACCCAACTCTCTTTCATATCATACTCTATTCTCACTCCTAAGCCGACACTGGTAAGAAACATCGGGAAACAAAATAACGGTGTATATGACCCGACCGACACTGATAGGAAATAGCAGTAAACAAAAAACAATCTATGACAACACGAAAAATACTCGTATCACAACACGAATTACCGTGCACAGTGCACACCAACCACATCGATAGTCATTGCAACTTTTACAATCTCATAACACTGACTCAGCACAACTTCCTTGACCAAATGACTTTCTTAAAATTGCTCTACTAGATCACGACGCAGCATATTACACGGAATCACAGATACCAACCTTATGAATATTATCCATACCATGACTCGTGAGGTCAGAACCTCACTCAAACATTTACACATATCAAGGACCCATAGTCAAATGTAACTAGCCAATCCTGATTATGTAAGTTACCACTTGATGATGAATATCTCTCATCCGAACTTAACTCAGATGCCCTTCCTAACATATCCTCCCATCCACACAATTATCACCACCCCGCGAACGTAATCATACCATCAGCACGTAAGTACCAACAACACCTCCTATATCCACATCTTATACTCCCTCACATCCATACATACAAATCAGGCTTCCAAAAAATCAACCTTTTTAGAACGACTAACTTCCCTATTTAACATCCTCCTTAACCACTAGTGACAATACTATGACACCAACATCCTTCATACGACTACTCTTTTACTATCACTTCTTAATATAACATTCCGTTTACTCTCTTTGGTTATCATCCCAAATAACGCACATCAAATCCATCAATAAAATCTACCTCATCATTATTTCCAATTCTATCCTTTATTGCATCGTAACCTAACTCTCCACCAAAATCTCATATTGTGTAAACACTCTGCCAGCTTCTTACTCCCTTAATACCTCGAAACCGACGGCTAACATGTCGTCCTGAACTCCTATATAACTATTAACTCACATCCTCTCATAATGGCATCGTGCATTTCCATGATTCCTTACATTCATGTCCCATGACTTTGGTCAACGTTCTCCCAATTTACTTCCATCCAATAATACCAACTAATAATTCATCTCCTTCCTTCTTCTACCTAACTCTGTCATCCGATTACCTTCTTGTTGCTTCACAACTCAAATTCCATTAATTCATATAAGTATCTTCTCATTCTTCTTTATCACCGATCCTCTCTCATTATACTACTCACTCACACCATCAAGTCCACACACTAACGGTTACTCATCAATTAGTCGCATCTCCTTTTCGTATCTCTAGAACCAAAAATTCACCTCATACCATTAATTGCCCAAAGAATTACACAGTAGGCTCACCTCTTGATATTCCAGATTCCCAAACTCGACCACTATCTACCCATCGCGGCATAGCTCGATATCACTATACACCATTCGTTTCCATCCCTCTATAACGACCTTTCATCACATATATCCTTAACCAACATAATCCTAACCGTCTCCCTCCACGAAGCCTTACACACCCCAATTTAACACTATCCGCATCCCTCATCTCAACCTTTGCATCCTAACATTTCTTTACACTTACATCACTCTTGCCCATATGCACTTACCTTTATATTACTCGACACGCGACTATATCACTCACCATATCTCACAAAACATTCTCCTTGCTTTGATACCACTTTGTAACACCCCGTCATACCAAGGTACCTTACTAAGGGCTACCCTAGCATGAAAGGTTATTACCATCTCGGTTTCCCGAGGTTAGTATATCAAAGTTAAAAATTCCAAACAACATTTATTAAAGTATAAGAGTTAGCGAATACATTATCTGAGGCCAACACAAAATAAAAGTATAAGGATCTCAATAAAACTGAAATCAAAGACAGCTAAAATCGTAACAGCGGAAGCTAGACTCGAAGTGATGACTCCCCATGAATGTCCCATAGCTAAACATCTGCATCACCTGTCACAATCTGCTCACCATCCCCGAATGGATCACCACAGGTTTTATAAAACAATAACGGGGTTAGTTACTGAATAATCAAAGTAAGACAAGTATAAAAGATAACCAGCTGATCAACATCCACCTCCCTCTGCCAATCACACACAACCACTGACTACACACCGAGGTGTGTAGTCCTGCCAGATTACCCATCGCAATAGGTAATCCTCGCCGCCAGTAGGGCACCGGAGCCAATCCCCATCTAAACCCCGCTCATCAACGAGCTATAACCCTGTCCATTAATATGCACATCCCCTCCTGTGGCGGATTCCACGGAGGGCGAAACTAGGGTGTGAAGCCACTCCTGCAAGTGACTTCACTCAGCCGAGGACGCACCTCGCGAACCGTTATCATCAACAACCATAACAACTCTGACACCCAACTCCAACTCCGAGATCAACAGATAATCACAACAACAATTACCACAATCGCAACACAAACTTAAATCAATTAAACAGGAACTGAGTAAGGAAACCCTACTCTTTTCGCAATCCGCTACGCTGCAATCAATCATACAAATGCATAACAAATACCACATCATCACCGATAACAATGATAATCAACAATCAACAGATATATGATGACCAAACCCTAAACCCTCAAATTAACCCAAACAATAATTCGGTACTGATGTGACTCATATTTGAGCATATTTAGCCCCCGAATTAACCTCGTTCCTATGCTTTATAGTGCATAATTGAGTCATTTACTATCTTTAGTTTCCCATTTTGCGTATTCTTTGAGGTTTTGTCCCCCTTGGTAGGAAAGGAGAGCTAACCTTGCATTTACATGGCAAAATGGAGCTAAATTAATCGCATCTAATGACCAAGCATCAAGGAGAAGACAATACTTGATGGCCTATGTAGATAATAAAGTAGATTGGCCAATGATGAAAGGATCCTTTCATCCTCAACAAGATCCCCGTGGATTGTTGAGGAACGAAGAGAAAAGAAGCTGTCTGATCCAGGATCCGAGCGGATTGCCACCAATCCGGGCGTCTCCCAGCACCACCATCCGAGCGTCCTCCAGTAAAGACGCTCGTCTTGAAGCCAAAGGATCCGAGCGTCTCCTCCATGATACGCTCAGATCAAAGGACAGAACCCACCGTGCCAAGTCTCAAGCCGCTCGGGACGAGCATATCCATACGGGACCAGTAAAACGGAAATGCTCCTTTCCTTGGAGAGGATCATTTCCTCAACTTTTCTTAAGGGTCTTAATAGTCATTTAAGCCTTTAGTAACCCTAATCCTTGTACCTAATCTTTAGTATAAATACCCCATTGTACTACTTAGATTGGCATGCCCTCTTAATACTTTCTTAATCAAGTTTTAATCATTCCTTAATCTTGTAATCAACTTTTAATCTAGTCTTAATACAAATCTCAATACTTAATCTTTCCTTATTTTCTCTATTGTTCTTCATTTATTTTGGGTAATTAGAAGATTATTTGGGTTTATTTGGAGGATTGACAACCTTCCATCAATCATCAAGTACTTCTATTAATCTTTGCTTTATTATTTGGAATCGTCTTCATAGGTATAATTCTCTCTTAACTTGTTTAATTATTGTTAATCATTTTCATTTATTCATCATGTTTTGCCTTGCTAGTATGATTGACAACCTAGTTAGCATGTTAAACTTGATAATGAGTGAGTAGTTTCCTTAACTAGGGTTAATGGGGAATTAGGGAAAACCAACATGAGGATTGATTCATGCTTAATCTAATATGCTTTCATAATTAATTTGCTTGCTTGTTGTGATTTCAACTTATGCACATGTTATGTTTGATGAAATGCGAGCCTATGAATCCTTGCATTTTTTACCCATCACCTATCTTCTCAATGAGACTTGTAAGCTTATACACCAACTCGAGTCTCATTAGACCATGCATATAGTTGGATAGGAAGGATTAAGTCGACTTGTAGGTGTTGTACAATCTAATCGATTCGGCTCCGGGACCCAAACCTTCTTAGGGATTGTAAGCTTATACACCAACTTGATCCCATCACAACAATAAGTGCTTCTATCTAGTAGAGAACATGTTTGTATGATCAACTCCCATGAATCCCATATGAACCCATGACACCCATGTGCCTTTAATCAATTGTTTATATCTCATTTTAATCACCTTGTTTGTTTTTATTACTTTGCTTTTATATTGTTAATTAGTTTAGTTGATCTCCTATCTCAACCCAAATTGTGACACCCTAAGACACAACCATTTGCAATTGAAAATCCTACATCAATACCTGTCCTTGGGATCCGACCTTTACTTACCTCTTTTCTAAGAGTAGTTTGTGAAGTTATAAATATTGTTTTGGTCAGGTAGCTTTTGACGACGAGTTTTAACCTCATACCAAAAATGGTGACGTTGTCGGTGATGGTGTTAACTTGATTTGATTTTCATTAATTGTTTTTAGTTGTGTCTTTCCTTACCTTGAGGGAGAGCACTTCCTCAAGGTACTTCTCACCTTTTCTCTTAGTATATTTTGCAAGATGGGTATTATATATTGTTTTTTTGAGGACCACTTGAGTATCCCTTTCTTCAAAGACCCTTTGCAAGCATTGGAAGCCTTAGAAGCAAGTGAGGCCAAAAATAAGCATTGGGAATTGGAAGTAGATCTCCTTGAGGCCGCTCTAGCCAACAAAGAACTTACTTATGAGTAATCAGTATTAATACATGATATTCTTGAGGAAGCATCCCAACCCATTGAAGATGAACAAGAAACCGACGATCATACCATACAAGCCGAGGAGCTAGATGAATTTGTCATGGAATTTGAGTATGATGAACTTGAAGAACAAGTCGAATATGCCATGAGAATGGAATGTATAATGGAAATAGAGCAAATCCTTAATGAACCCTCAATGGAAAAAAGTGAGGTACCAACTTCAACCCTAAAACCCCCTCCCCCAAATTTGAAATATGCTTACCTTAATGAATCTAAAACTAAACCCGTGATTGTTAATGATAAACTTGATGACAACCAATTTGAAAGTTTGCTTGATGTGTTGAAACAACATGAAAAGGATATAGGTTATAGTCTAGATGACCTTAAGGGGATAAGTCCCAATTTTTGCATGCATAGAATTCATCTAGAAGAAGACCATTGGTCTACAATCCAATCCCAAATGAGATTAAACCCCCACATGAAAGAAGTTGTAAAAGCGGAGGTTATGAAATTACTTGAGGCGGGAATCATATATCCTATATCGTATTCTTTGTGGGTTAGCCCCGTTCAAGTGGTACCTAAAAAAGGAGGTACCACAGTGGTAACAAATTATAAGAATGAGCTAATACCCATAAGGAAGATCATCGGTTGGCGTATGTGTATTGACTATCGTAAAGGGAATTCCGCAACAAGAAAGGATCATTTATCCTTATCATTCATTGACAAAATGCTTGAGAGGTTAGCCTCTAACAAATTGTTTTGTTACCTTGACGGGTATTCGGGATTTTTCCAAATCCTGATACACCCGGATGACCAACATAAGACCACTTTCACATGCCCTTATGGCACTTTTGCATATAGGAGAATGCCTTTCGGGCTATGTAATGCCCCCGCTACTTTCCAAAGATGCATGATGAGTGTTTTCTTCGATTATCTAGAAACCATAACCGAAGTTTTTATGGACGATTTTAGCGTTTATGGAAAAGACTTTGACTCATGCTTGCATAACCTTTCTCTTGTATTGCAAAAATGTGAAGATGTTAGTCTTGTTTTGAATTGGGAAAAGTGTCCCTTCATGGTCAATGAAGGTATTGTTTTGGGTCATTTAATCTCGGAAAAGGGCATCGAAGTTGACAAGGCGAAGGTTGAGGTGATAGAGAAAATCCCACCTCCCCTGAATGTTAGAGGGGTGAGAAGCTTTCTCGGTCACGCAGGTTTCTATCGCCGTTTCATAAAAGACTTCTCAAATATCGCGAAACCCCTCACTCAACTTTTGCTTAAAGATGCCCAATTCCAATTCACTAATGAGTGTGTTGAAGCCTTCAATAGAATTAAGGAAGCACTAATCTCGGCACTGATGCGTGTCTTTTATATGATGTTTTACATCCCTTTTTACACGCATTTCAGAGCTCATTCATGTAGTTTATGCTGCATTTCTCCCTATTTCCGTCTACTTCCGTATTTTGTACATTGTTGCAGAAATGTGAAGAATCCAGCGGAAATCAAGCTAAATCCGTCCCCGAGTATCTTGCATTGCATGTGACGAGGAGTATTTGCTTAGGGAATGAGCTTGGTGCGCAATTCAAGGCCCAAAGGACAAGTCCACGAGTTTTAAGAAGTCAAGTAGCAGCTCAAGTGGTCGATCGACCATCACCCTCAGCCGATCGACCAATGTTCGGGTTCCGTCTTATCAGACACCGAGGACCAGTCGATCGACCATCCTTTCATCGATCGACCCAACTCGCTATATCGCATTTAAAATTAGAAGATCGAGGAAGCGCAAGCCCGTGATGCTAGGTTTAGAAATAAGAAGTTACGTTCTTGTCTATATAACGTAACCTAGAAACTTTTAGTTATCATCAAGCTTTATTATCGAAATTACATTCATTTTAGTTTTATCAAGAATTAGGGTTCGGAATATTGGTTTTGCATCGGATTTTCATTCGCGGTTTTAATCTTTCCTCTGAAATTTCGGTATTCCCTTGTTCTTATTTCAGTTCATCTTTATTGCATTCGTAGAAATAGATTTGCTAGTTAGTTCCCCGAAAGCCATAATTATCATCTTATGCAATTTCTTTATATCATCAATTCAAGCATGAATCCCGTAGTTTTAATCTTTAATGTTGTTATAGTTTCCATCATTGCCATGAGTAGCTAAATAATTTGTGCTAGGATGTAGGCGAATTGTAGCATAGGCGGCATCAGATTAGACACGGCCTGAACCCGCGTGTTGGTCGATCGACCACCTTACCCGGTCGATCGACTGACCTTGTGAGCTTTATTTCGTTGTAATTGATTTTAATGTTGTGTTTAACGAATCGAATGCATGCGACCAGTTAGATGCTTATTTTGTGACCGACCCGTTAGATCGAAAGATAGGGTAAGTCATTGGACCATCAATTGAATCGACTAAACTGTGCTAAGATCGAAAGATAGGTATAGTTTAGACCATTAGTCACTTTTCAGAACGAAAGTTAGTATTAGCGATATTAGGGACCTATATCGAGATCGAAAGATGCTATTTGTTAAGAGTGGACCGAGAGGACCTCTTTATTTCCCGCCTCACCTGTGTTAGCTCAGACCGACTTAGTTTGCTACCGCCGAAGTTATAATGAACCGATCATCCTAGTACCCCTTCTTAATCTGTTTAATCCATCTCTTTTTAGTTTATTATCTTTATTTGTTCTTAGCTATAGACCATCTCAACTCAACCCCCACAATTGTTACCTTAGACTAAATATAAATCAGCTAGGATTTACATCTGCCTCCTTGTGGTTCGACCCTGTTACCACTAGCCTAGGTTAGTCTTAATAGGAATTATAAATATTATCTTTGGTACTCACAACGACGGGTATCAAATTTTGGCGCCGTTGCTGGGGAAGCAATAGTCCTAATTTTAGTTGTTTTATTTTTTAGTCTTTCTTAGTTTAAGGGACTTCTGTTCCTTAAACTTTTCTTATATTCTTTTTGTAGTTTCCTCTTATGCGCAGGTCACAGGGTGGTGAACTAGTGCCATTTGACCCTGAGATAGAGAAATCCTTGCGCGAGTTTAGACGAACACAAAGAGTACTACCGACAGAGGAAGAGCCGAGTACTCACAAGCTATTACGAGCACAATCTGTTCGAAGACGACCCACAGTCTTCACCCGTTTCCACTTCTTCAGCCGAGACAGTTACTTCTCCTGAAATTCCAGTCATGGCCGAGGAAGCAAGTATAGCTAGTCATTCTGAGCCGACAGCTGAAAACTTATACAAGGGGTTCGAACTACCAGGAGATGCCAGGAAGTTCGAACCAAAGCCTTCATACATTAGCATGGTTGAGAAGAACCGATTCGGGGAGCTGCAAATGAAGATGCGGCTAAGCATATGGAGACCTTTATTGACTCATCATTGTTCCATACCCCCACCACCGGCGTGACCCAGACCGGATCAAGGAGACTATGTTCATCTTCTCCCTTCGTGATGCTGCAAGGGAGTGGTATAGAGATTTGGACCGAACCGTTCAGGGGATCACCGATTGGAATTCATTGGCATTGGCATTCTACAAGAAGTACTTTTCTGCTTCAAGGACGATTGCTATTAGAGCTCAAATCACGGGCTTTAAACAAGGGCCAGATGAGAATTTCCACGAAGCATGGGTCCGATTTAAGAAGTTGGTGCGAACCATACCGCACCATGGGTTCGAAAAGTTGAGCTTGTGCAATCATTTCTACAATGGGTTGTACGACGATCAGAGGGCCATTTTGGATGCTGCAGCCAATGGAAGATTCGCTGAAAATCTGGGAGCAACCAAGGGGTGGAAGATCATTGACGATCTAGCTACCCACAAGGCCGAGTATGGAAATTCTAGAGGGAACCAGAGGAGAGCTGCTGAATCCTCCTCTGTCGCTGCGCTTGAGGCTCTTACTGCGAGATTTGACAAGTATGAACTAGGAGGAGCCTCTAAAGGTGGGATGTACCGGGTAAATCTTGTCGACGGTCCCTTCGTGCTGTGAAAGGTGTGGAGGTGAGGGCCATGTCTCGAAAAACTGCCCTAGTCCCTTTGAATCTTGTGCTGCCTTTCAACACTATAGGCAGACCAACACCTACTATGAGCCGGATACCCATCCGAACTTGAGTTGGAGGAGCCAAAATGTCCTGAACCCAAATCAAGCTCCGCCGCAGCAGCAACCTTATGTGCCTCCTCATCAAAAGCAACAACAATATTAGAAACCTTTTTATGTGCCGCAACAGCAACAATCACAGAATTCTGAATTCTCCGAGCTGAAGAACTTGTTGCTAAAGGAGTCCCAAGCAAGAGAGGCCGGGATGAAGCTACTAGAGAGCCAAATTGCTCAATTGGCTAGCAAAAGCAACACTCGAGCTCCCGGACACTTGTCGACTCAAACCGACCAAAAATAGACTTTAAATGCCATCACTTTGAGGAGTGGGTCCACTCTGGAGGGACCTGCCATGGTCGAGGACGCTGTTGAAAAAGATGAGCCGGAAACAAGTCAAGAGAAAGCTTCAACGAGCAAATCAAAGAAAAAGGCGTCTACCAGGTATTTCAGTCGATCGACTGATATACCTAGTCGATCGACTGAACCACGGGTTACAGGAGCTTCTGGAACTGTACATCTCAGTCGATCGACTAAGGACAGTGGTCGATCGACTGGGATCGCTGCTGATGCTGAGGAATTTCGTCCTTTGATGCCAAATAATCTGCGAGACCACTTGTTTCGGGGTACCACAGTCCCGAAGACTTTAGGACAAGACCAGAGTGCTGATGGGTCAGTCCCGATCCCGAAGGTCGACCCAATGACGGTTAATGGCTCACATTTGAGACGGTCTGAGGAGGGATCTAGCTTCAACAAAGAGAAGGTGACGGACTTTCAGCCTAAGTCCAAGGATGCCGGCGCGCGTGATTTGGAGGAGAGGGCTAAGGTACTTCTTACAACCCCTTATCCGGAGAGGCTAGTGCCGACCAAGGAACAGGTATCTTTCAGCAAATTTGAAAAAGTTATCCGTAGTCTGAATGTACAGGTCCCTTTTCTCGAGTTAGTTAACCAAGTGCCCGCTTATACTAAATTTATGAAACAACTTTTGTCCAAAAAGCGGTCACTTGAAACAAAGGCACACTTTGTCGCACTTACTAAGGAGTCTTGCTCCTATCTGTCTCTACATCGCCCCATAAGTTAGAGGATCCGGGTAGCTTTTCTGTTCCTTGCAAAATAGGTACCTTCTCTATTGAGAAGGCATTATGTGACCTAGGGGCTAGTATAAGCGTCATGCCCTTGAGTTTTGCTAGGAAGCTTAAGTTGACCCGGTTTGCTATCACAGACATGACAGTTCAAATGTCCACCGATCTGCGGTCGAGCCTATAGGAGTCCTAGAGGACATACCCGTCCAAATAGGGAAGTTTTTCTTCCCTGTTGACTTTGTTGTCCTTGACATGCCTGAGGATGCCCATATACCAATCATCCTAGGTAGGCCGTTTCTGCACACTGCTGGTGCAGTTATTGACGTAGGCTCTGGAACTTTGACCTTCAAAGTTGGGAAACATTCTATCATTTTTGCCCAACATGCTAAGAAGAAGGACCCCATGTGGCTGTTACTTTGTAATACGGTTTCGAAAAGAAATCGTACTTTGTGCTTCCCGAATTGCCTGTCTCTATTACTACTCCTGTGCTAACCCCTTCGCCCCAGATTGGGAGCAAAAAGGAGAAGGAATCTGTTGTTTTAGACATTGCAGGAGCCGGTTTGGGGAAGGATGAGTTGCAGGTCACTCTAGCTGCGACAAAGCCTATCATTCAAAGAGGAGGCCTTGGATGCCTAAGCTATGGGATTGATGAGGAAGTGGAAGATGAGCCAGCCAAGGTGAGATGGGCTGATTTGGATTCTGACGATTCCAAGGGAGTCCTTGATTGGGGAGATGACGAAGTTGATCCATTGAGCTCTCCGACTGTTGAAGTTGAGAAGGGTGCAGCCGACAAGATGAGCACCATTGAGGCTACCTCTAGTAGCCAGAAGCCGACGAAGTGGGCCATACGGTGGTCCTTCTTGATCAACTATTAGTTGATCGAGTTCGTTATAAACTTCATTTTATTTTCTTTTGTTACAACAATTTTCATTACTTTTGTGTGTGCGAAAACTTCGCATTTTATTTTGTTTTTTTTAGGATTTTCATTTTTTAAGCACTTTAGACATTATTCTGGGTTTTGCGCAATTTTGGGCGCGTATTATTGTGTACTTGCAGGTTTTAGACCCCGGTAGCTCTAGTTATTGAGCTAACACGAAGAATTAAGATGTTGCAGCAGTGTTTTTAGTCGATCGACTGGCCTATATGGTCGATCGACTGATTTGCCGGTTTACAGAAGCTACTGTTCATGCCCACTTGGTCGATCGACTGATCGTAGTGGTCGATCGACCACTGCTGCTGCTATATTTGTTCACGACCTCTCCCCTGCTGTGTTTGGTCGATATGCGGATCTAAGGGAGTTTTCTAATCCGCCTTGCTTTCCATCATATTACTTATTTCTTCAAATTCTCTTATTTATGCACAATTTTACCGCTCCAAAATTGTTTTTCTCGTTTTATGCGTGGTATTTTGTTTGTCTTTTCAGGCACTTATGGTAGCACTGCTAGCTACTGAAACCTCCTAGCTCACGCTGGTTTGGGGAGGTTTCCTTTGCGCTTAAAGTCTTGTGAGTTCCCGCTTTCTTTACTTCATGTCATATTTATTTATATCTCGCAAATTCCCATTTCTCTTTCCTTTATTATATGATTTTGCACAATGGGGACATTGTGCGATTTGGTTTGGGGAAGGGTTTTGCGTCGCATATCATTTGCTTGCATTCACGTTTAAATTTTGTTTTGCATTGTTTCATTTCATTTCTCTTATATATACAAAAATCCAAAAAAATTGAAAAATTTCAATAAATTGAAAAATTTCAAAAACAATTCCCTTAAAATGCACGTTTATTTTGGCATATAGGTCGAGTCGGAACGGTAGTATTTCCATGATGATCTTGCATTTACACCTGTTTTGCCTAAGCCTTGCTAGATTAACATGTTATTAGTAGAATCGTTTATGCATATCTACGAGTTTTCGTTACATCATTTTGCTGGACCTTAGACTTGACTTTGAAAATTGGCAACCTACATCATACATTCTGAGAATTAGAGCCTATAACTGGTGACATTAATGACCGGTTTATTTAGGAATGTGAGTAGTACTCCTTATGAGACATGTTTCCTTAATTTGCATAAATATGAACTTGATCTACTTAACACCTGTATGCATTCGGTTTGCGGTTTGTTGACACATGTGGTAGAGGTTTCCCTTTCCTTATTAGGCCCATAAACTTCACACTGCCAAAATATCCCTTTTTTTGTCCCATTTACTACATCCTACATTTAGCCTGTCCTTTGTCAAGCTAGTAGTTTAGTTTTTGGGATTGTTACTCAATTTTGGTGGCATATGCTCTGTTGAGATGAGTGTTAGGAAGATGAAATAAGGGAAAGAAAGAAATAGAAAAAGAAGAAGAAAAGAAAAGATGAAAAAGACTCGAAAAAGAAAAAAAAAAGAGTTCTGTACTGTTCAAGGAAGTCGATCGACTGCCCAAATGGGTCGATCGACTGAAGATCCGAGAAAAAGTCAATTCGCATAATTTAATCCTTATCTTTTGGCGATTTTTGCTCCCATGTTCCATTTATATTTTATGGGGAGTTTATTGATTTAGTATTTTGGAGATTGTGAGCTTTGTGCTTGCTATAGCACCGTTTCGTTTGATTATGAGCAAGAAGTTGGATGTTGCCACTTGGTTCTATTTTGGTACTAGCTTGATCACCTATACCTCCACTTTACCATAAAATGTTTTGCCTCTTCTTACCCATACCTCACATATCCCATATATACCTCGGCATGTGTCTTTGGTTATCTGTTGGTTAGAATGCATATGTACGGCCAAGAGATCATTTTCATATTCTATTGCTGGCATGTTCTTATATGTCGTAGTTAGGTGAGAGTCACTACAAAATTAATTCTTTCTATCTTACATATATTCACCTGTACTTATTTGAGTGATTTGAGCGACCCGTGAGAGTCCAATTTGATAAGTCTCTACAGTTGGCGGTTCAACATGTTTTTAACGGCTTCATAATTCGTTTGCATGATTCACATTACTAATTGATTGTTGGTTGTGCATTAAATTGGTTTAGGCTTAACAGTTTGCATTTCGCTCTGAGATTGAACTCGTTCCATTAGGTCATTAGATCGAGTCTAGTTCTTGCTTGGGGACAAGCAAAGGTTTGGTTTGGGGAAGTTTGATGCGTGTCTTTTATATGATGTTTTACATCCCTTTTTACACACATTTCAGAGCTCATTCATGTAGTTTATGCTGCATTTCTCCCTATTTCCGTCTACTTCCGTATTTTGTACATTATTGCGTAAATGTGAAGAATCCAAATGGAAATCAAGCTAAATCCGTCCCCGAGTATCTTGCATTGCATGTGACGAGGAGTATTTGCTTAGGGAACGAGCTTGGTGCGCAATTCAAGGCCCAAAGGACAAGTCCACGAGTTTTAAGAAGTCAAGTAGCAGCTCAAGTGGTCGATCGACCATCACCCTCAGTCGATCGACCAATGTTCGGGTTCCGAAGCTCTCAGACACGAGGACCGATCGATCGACCGATCCTTTCAATCGATCGACCCAACTGCTATATCAGACGAAAATTAGAAGACTGAGGAAGCGCAAGCCCGTAATGCTAGGTTTAGGAAATAAGAAGTTACGTTACTGTCTATATAACGTAACCTAGAAACTTTTAGTTATCATCAAACTTTATTATCAGAAATTACATTCAGTTTCAGTTTTATCAAGAATTAGGGTTCGGAATATTGGTTTTGCATCGGATTTTCATTCGCGGTTTTAATCTTTCCTCTGAAATTTCGGTATTCCCTTGTTCTTATTTCAGTTCATCTTTATTGCATTCGTAGAAATAGATTTGCTAGTTAGTTCCCCGAAAGCCATAATTATCATCTTATGCAATTTCTTTATATCATCAATTCAAGCATGAATCCCGTAGTTTTAATCTTTATTGTTGTTATAGTTTCCATCATTGCCATGAGTAGCTAAATAATTTGTGCTAGGATGTAGGCGAATTGTAGCATAGGCGGCATTAGATTAGACACGGCCTGAACCCGCGTGTTGGTCGATCGACCACCTTACCCGGTCGATCGACTGACCTTGTGAGCTTTATTTCGTTTTAATTGATTTTAATGTTGTGTTTAACGAATCGAATGCATGCGACCAGTTAGATGCTTATTTTGTGACCGACCCGTTAGATCGAAAGATAGGGTAAGTCGTTGGACCATCAATTGAATCGACTAAACTGTGCTAAGATCGAAAGATAGGTATAGTTTAGACCATTAGTCACTTTTCAGAACGAAAGTTAGTATTAGCGATATTAGGGACCTATAGCGAGATCGAAAGATGCTATTTGTTAAGAGTGGACCGAGAGGACCTCTTTATTTCCCGCCTCACCTGTGTTAGCTCGGACCGACTTAGTTTCTTTGCCGGTTATAATGAACCGATCATCCTAGTACCCCTTCTTAATCTGTTTAATCCATCTCTTTTTAGTTTATTATCTTTATTTGTTCTTAGCTATAGACCATCTCAACTCAACCCCCACAATTGTTACCTTAGACTAAATATAAATCAGCTAGGATTTACATCTGCCTCCTTGTGGTTCGACCCTGTTACCACTAGCCTAGGTTAGTCTTAATAGGAATTATAAATATTATCTTTGGTACTCACAACGACGGGTATCAGGCACCAATCATCCAACCACCAAATTGGGAACTACCATTTCAGATCATGTGCGATGCGTGTAACTACGCCATTGGAGCGGTTCTTGGCCAACGGGTAGGAAAGGCTTTGCATGCTATCTATTACATAAGCAAGACTATTTATTCCACACAAGTGAGCTATGACACTACCGAGAAGGAACTCCTTGCCATTGTTTATGCTTTAGACAAATTTCATTCCTATTTGCTAGGATCAAAAGTGATTGTTTTCTCGGACCATCGTGCTCTTAGACATATCTTGATAAAGAAAGAAGCAAAGCCAAGATTGTTGAGATGGATTTTGCTACTCCAAGAATTCGATTTAGAGATAAGAGACAAGAAGGGAGCCGAAAATGTGGTAGCGGATCACTTGTCAAGAATTCAATTCCATTGTGATGAGGGAGAGACACCGATCGATGACTCTTTCCCCGATGATATCTTAATGGCCATCCAATCACAACTTGAGAGGCACATCACACCATGGCTTGCCGAATATGCTAACTACATTGTGGGAGGAGTCCTTCCTCCAAATTTGAACTACAACCAAAGAAAGAGATTCTTGTTGAAGTAAAGAGATACTTTTTGGATGATCCTAATCTTAACAAAGAATGTAGCGATGGACTTTACCGAAGGTGCGTACCCCAATGGGAAGTTCAAGGTATTTTTAAGGGATGTCATTCATCACCTTATGGAGGGCATCATGGAGCACGAAGAACTATTGCTAAAGTCCTTCAATCAGGTTTCTTTTGGACTACCATGTTTGAAGATGCTAGAGAGTTTATTTTCCATTGTGATCCTTGCCAAAGAACCGGGAACATTTCTTGGAGGAATGAAATGCCACAACGAGGAATATTGGAGGTAGAAATTTTCGATGTATGGGGAATTGACTACCAAGGACCATTTGTATCATCTCAAGGAAACAAATACATTCTCGTAGCCGTTGATTATGTATCAAAATGGGTAGAGGCAATTGCCACTCCAACCGATGACGCCAAAACGGTTACTAAGCTTCTCAAGAAAATAATCTTCTTAAGATTTGGAGTCCCTAGAGCAATCATTAGTGATGGAGGGACACATTTCCATGAAAATAAGCTCACATCCCTTTTGGCAAAGTATGGTGTTCAACATAGGACCGGCTTGTGATATCATCCTCAAACAAGCGGTCAAGTTGAAGTTTCAAATAGAGAGATCAAATAAATTCTTGAAAAGGTTGTTAACAATATTCGTAAGGATTGGAGTATGAAGCTTGATGACACTCTTTGGGCTTATAGGACGGCCTATAAGACTCCCATATGAGCCTCCCCTTACAAGATAGTCTATGGGAAAGCATGTCATTTGCCAATTGAGCTAGAATACAAAGCTTTTTGGGCAATCAAAGCTCTCAACCTTGATCTCAAGCTAAGTGGCCAAAAGAGGATAATGCAAATCCAAGATTTGGAGGAATTCCGACTACAATTCTATGAAAATGCTAATATCTACAAAGAAAGGACAAAGTTGCTTCATGACAAAAGAATCAAGCAAACGGCCTTGTACAAGGGAGACAAATTCCTTCTATTTAATTCCCGATATTGACTCTTTCCTGGGAAGTTTAATTCTAGATGGATGGGTCCCTATGTGATTACTGAGGTAGGAAAATATGGAGACTTTGAGATAAAGTCAGAAGATGGAAACAAATTCAAAGTCAATGGGCAAAGGTTAAAACCATATTATGAGGGAGCATTCATTGGAGAAGTCGAGGTCATCCGCCTCGGGCCTCTCCCTCCATGAGAAGACCATCAAGGAAAGAGAGTTTGGTGGAGTCCTCTCCAAACCACCATTTATAAATATACTAACTCTTCTCACTTGTATTTTTAACTTTATTGCATTTTAAGAAGAAGCATGATTCTTGACATGAGAGTGAGTGAGGGAGGGTCACTAACTCTTTTTGATGAATGAAGGATTTAGAAATTCAAGTGTGGGGAAGCACTCTTATCAATTGAGGAAGAAGAAGACCAAAGGAAGAGATTCCCACGGGCAGACCTGAGCCCGTGAGGAAAACAGGCAACCCGAGCGTCCCAGTATGGATCCGAGCGTCTTAGGCATATATCCGAGCGTCCTGGGCGTTATTCGCTCGTGTTAGGGTACCTGGAAGTTGGAGAACCTGCACTGACTATGCATCCGAGCGTCTCTAGAATAAGACGCTCGTCTCAAGCAAAGACGCTCGTCGCATTAAAAATCCGGGCGTCTTGGCTACTTCAAAATATGGGATTTTACTCTGACTATGGATCCGAGCGTCCCGTGGGCGATCCGCTCGTCTCCTGGAGCTATGATCCGAGCATCCCGTGCTCGATCCGCTCGTCTCCCTACCGTCCTGCTCTTCTATTTTCTCGACAATTAAAACCCCTCCCCACCACACATTTCGGGACACCTCATCCTTCCTTCCTCTATAAAACATAAAATCCCCTCCCATATAACCCACAACACATCAAAAGCATCCACTCATCTCTCTAATTCAAAAACCCCAAAAACCTAGGGTTTTAAAAAAGGACCCCTAATTGCAAAGAATATCCTCATCAACAAATCAAATTCAAGAATTATTTCAAGATGAGACAAACAAGGTCCTTACCTAGAGAAAGGATGAGAGCTAGAGTGATTGGAAGTTCCTCAACTTCCCACCTCAACACTCTAAGAAGGGAAAATGAAGAAGTTGTAGATCTCTCAAGACTCAATGAATTCTCAAATATTGAATTTGTTAATAATGTCCAAAGGCTTGTCTTCCATCGTCTACTTGGTAAGAACATTCTTCCCACTAAATTTGTTTGCCATGACACCTTGAGAAAACTCGGCATCTACCATCAAACCGAGGCACTATTTGAGCTATTTGGTCTTTCTTCTATGTTCAATATGCATGAGCTCACCTATAGGCCTTTGGTTCTTGAGGTTTTGAGCTTCCTAAAGATCTCCACCATAAACAATACAATTTGTGTGCAATTTCATCTTGAGAATGCAACCCGGATGATGACATTAGTGGAATTTGCGAGTGTGCTAGGTCTCGATGTTTCGCCTACCTGAACATCTAGACCCGAAACTACTCTATAGCACCTCTTTGGCGAGCTCTAACCGGTCGCGACTTTATTTACCTCAAAGAATGCTCAGCCTCCTACATTCAAAACCCAATCATTCGGTGCACCTATCTATTCATCACCGGTATTCTTCTAGCCCGCCGCGACTCCACGGTCGTCAATGAACTCGACCTTGTTTTCATGGAATCTTACCTCAAAATACAAGGGCAGAGTGGTTACAACTTTAATGCACCCCTAGTACTTCTTGAGAAATGGGCGAAGTTTAGAAATGGGGACGATGATGGCATGATACATATTGTTAATGGCGGGTTAGTAACCAAGCTTGCAAAACACTTTAACCCCAACTTCAATCATAACAATGCCTACACCCCTCTTCCCGGAAAAACAAGGATCGATGAAATGTTACTTCTACAACATCATTGGATAGCCCTTGAGGGCTTTGAAAAAAGGATAAAATGGATCATCAAAGGGAGCACCCCTATATACCTTTCCATGGAAGGATTGACAAATATTTCACCTAGAAGAGGCCCCCTCTCTCAAGTCCCATCTTACTTCATCCCGTCAAATGCAAACCGGGCTAACCAAAACCAACCTCCTACTCCACCTCGACAACAAGAAACCGAAGCAAATGACAATGAAAAAGTTGTGATCTCACCATACCCCTTCCAATACCAACCTTACAACCACCCGAACCCCTTCATCCTCCCTAGGGATGATTTTATTACGGGTATCCTTCAAGACATGCACCTACGACAATATGTGGCCAATGTGACAACTAGTATGCTTTGTATTCACAATTCCACCGATTGGCCCGGCAAGGACATATTAGTGAGGAGGGAATGCTTCCCTCTTGGGCCCAAATTAATATCCTCTTTCTGAATTCGGAAAACGCCAATGGTGGAGCGCATGGTCAAGAAGAAGAAGAGGGTGAAAAATTGAGTGGTGATGACACGGTGGAGTTAAATAGCGAGGGGGATGAGTTCATGGACTTTCATGAGAGTGATGCATCAAGAGAACCTTGGGATAGTGACTTCGGAGGGGATGATGACGACCTTTAGGGAATACTTCATGAGCTAGGTGGAGCGGGCATGAGGCACCCATCAAGGCCAAAGTGAAGTTTCTGTTATTCCCCCGCATTTCTTTTTCATGACAAGAATTTCATGATTTGTTAACTTAATTGATTGTTTCATTTTCTTGGGTGTCCTCGTAAAAAAAAGGACTATTATTCCACCTAGGCAACATTTGGGTGATGTTAAATTAATTGTTCCCACATGTAAAATCCAAAATGATAAATTTAGTTTCATGCATAACATTCTTGTGCATGAACTTTCCGATTTTTGACATTAGCAATAGTGTCTCATTTGGTTTGGGGAAGTTCAAGCATAAGCATTGGGAGTTAATTCAAATTATGCTCTCCAACCAAACAACAATTCATGCATCATATAGTGTAGTGTAGTTTGCATCACTTGTTTATATGTCATATAGTTTGCATTTAGTATAGAAATCATGCATTCTCATATAGCTTGCATAATTTCCTATCGTATTGGCCATTGAGGACAATGCCCATACTAGTGTGGGGATAGGAAATTCTAACATGACTTTTAAAGCAAAAATGATAAAAATTGAAAATTTTTGAAAAATACCAAAACATGTCTTTTTATTCCATAAAGCATAAAAACCATAAAAATTTGAAAATTTGAAAAACCCAAAAACATGTTCATTTCCTTTATAGTGTAGTCTTGTATATATATTGTGTTTGTATATATTGTGTTTGTCTATCCTTATTCACATTGATCGACTACGCCACATCCGAGACATGAGAATATTGAAGACCGCATGTTATGATCTTTCCAATCTCCTTTTTCCTCTGTATGTTAATGACTATGTGTCTTTATTTTGATTGATGCGGTATAAACAATGTGATTATAGGACTGCATTTAGATTATTTGGCATGCTCGTTGGGAGAAGCATATGCATTAGGTTGTATAAATGTTAGTTGCATCATGGCTTGTAGTTGCATTTTAGGAAATGTTTTGTGAAAACATCTATTTGGGAAGCTTGAGAAGTGTATATAAGGCCCTTGTAGATACTTTTTCTTCTTAAGACTTTGCTTGTTAGAATACTTGTAAAACACCCTAGGATGTGTCATGCAAGCATCCTTTGATCCATGGATTAAGGCCTAGTCAAGAGTACCTTGTGGTGTGATAACTCCTTGGCTACCGTTTATTCCAAGGTGACCCTAGAAGCCATGCAACCATCTTCCATGTTCTACCACATTTTTGTCATCAAAAAGGGAATGGCCCCAAAAATTGTACAAATTTGAGTTCAAGAAATGAAATGAAAGTCAAAAAGCTTGCAATTGCATCAAAAGAAAAGAGGAGTAACAAAAATGAAAACTCCTATTCTTCAAATATAAGCACCCTCACTACAAATGGGGTGACTTTGAAAATGTTCAAAAGAAAATGCAAGAAAAAGTTGAAATTGCCAAATGTTGAAATGCCAAACATCAAAAGAAATGGCAAAGAAATGTTCTCAAAATGTCAAATACCACAAGAAATTGGAGGGGAAATAACAACAACAAAAGCAAACTCCCACATGAAACTCAAATACTATCGATCCCTTTTCCATCGAATCCACTTTTGTGCATGGTAGAGAGAGGACGACCCTCTTCTTGTTTAGGCAAGAAGAGGAATTCCGCGATCCTCCAGTGTTTCTAACACCATAGGGAGCACTACTACAGATACAGGCTATAACAACGGTTAAAAACCGTTGTTATATAAAAAAGCGGATGTTGTTAAAGCGTCCGTTGTTAAAGGTTTTAACAACGATTGGTTTTTCTAAGAAACCCGCTGTGAAAACTATTAATAACGGTTAAAAACCGTTGTCGTTACAAGACATTTGTTGTGGTAAGTGTGAATTGGTGGGAAAGTTATAACAACGGTTACAATAGAAAAAACCGTTGTTATAACTAAAGACAACGGTTTTTTTTTAAAATAACCGTTGTTATTGATTTTAAAAAATAAATAAATAAATTATATATTACTAGATGCATGCATTATTACTGCCCCTAATTATGCTTCCGATGCATGCATTATACTGCCAAATCCCTGCATATGAAAGGACACAATTTAAGGAATGAGAAGGTTTATGGCACAACTTCCTAAACATAAAAAAACAACTCAAACGACACATTACTAAGTATAAATTCATTTCACTATCTCAATAAGCGATCCATTATATCACTATCTCCACCCTTAATCTCCAAACCCTAAATCTTTAAAACCTAATAAACTTCAAACTTCCTTCAACAATGAATGATACCATTCGTTTTATATGCATTATGACCGAGTACAATAAAAGTTTCATACGCCGCTTGCTGGAAATCGAGAGGAAGTACAGGCTCTACCTTGAGGACGTTCAGATCGCACTCAAGGACGCCAAAAAAAATGGCTTGTTAGAGCCGCAGATAATGGAGCTATATGACGATATTGCATCTGCGGAACGAAACCTCCAAATAGCAAAGGAGGAGAGGATGAATATCATAGAAGAGAATGCATCTCTATATGAATATCTAAGAATTGTATTTTTAGCAATGAAATAAGTTTATGTATATATATCAATTAATTAAGTTTATGCATTCCTCTCCATTATCTTCTTTGTTTTATTTTATTTAATTTGTTTTACTAATAAACGCAGAAAAACTAATTAAGCGAATAATAATTAGAGAAAGAACAATGATTGAGAAAAACACTTGCAAATAAAATAATTAGAGAAAGAACAATAATGACGGAGATGACAAAACCTAAAACCATAAAGCGATAGATATTTACCTGATAATTAGAGAGAGAAAGAGACGATGACAACAACAATGACGGAGATGATAAAGCGACGATGAGAAAGAGACGATGAGAAAGAGTGTGGTTATGTATTTGTGTTTGTGTTTGTGTTTGTGTTTGTGTTTGTTGTGTTTGTGTTTGTGTTTGTGTTTGTGTTTGTGTTTGTGTTTGTGTTTGTGTTTGTGTTTGTGTTTGTGTTTGTGTTTGTGGCTGGTAGCTGGTCTGTGTTTGTGTAGTATATATTGCGGTATTTGCTTGAAAGTATTGACAACGGTTATTACACATATAACCATTGTCATTAGATAATATATTAACAACGGTTCCTTAGAAAACCGTTGTTAAAAAGTAATTATAACGGGTTTTAATATAACCGTTGTAATTACTTTTCACTAATTTTACGCCAAATTATTCACAACGGTTATAATGTATTACAGAGTAAACTGTTGTTCTTAGTTTTTATATTAACAACGGTTGTGCAAGTTTGACCCGTTATTAAAACAAATAACAATGGTTAACAACACATAACCGTTGTAATTAAGTTTAGTAAAATTCGCGCCATCCATTCTAGAACGTCTTATGGTGATTTTCGTGAATAAGCGTTGTTAAAGGGCCGTTGTGGTTGCCTGGATTTGTAGTAGTGGAGTCTACCCTTGATGAAAGCATTTAACGATTAAGGACAAAGGTACCCTAGCTTGACACAACTTAGAGGTGATTTATTGGTATCCTTCTAGGCTTAGTAGTTTGAAGAAATCATATCTATGAAGGAGTGTGTACCCTTAGATTGCTTCCCTTTTATATAATTTCCGCCACTTAGATGAGGAAAGTGGCTATTTATTTTTGAAGATGCATCCATTCCTTGTTTTGTATGCTTTAATGCTTGGATGTATCGCCATTTTGGCAACACCCACCTTGCATTGCAAGAAGGCATCCTACCTCATGGTTGTCTTGTTGTGAGTTGAAGGGGTGGAGTGAGACCCACTAATTGTCTCATATAGGCTATATTAGTAGGTTAGTTTAAATAAGGATCCTAGTTTTTGTCACCTCTTTACTCGGGACGAGCAAAGGTTCGGTTTGGAGATGTTTGATGTGACTCATATTTGAGCACATTTAGCCTCCGAATTAACCTCGTTCCTATGCTTTATAGTGCATAATTGGGTCATTTACTATCGTTAGTTTCCCATTTAGCGTATTCTTTGAGGTTTTTTCCCCCTTGGTAGGAAAGGAGAGCTAACCTTGCATTTACATGGCGAAATGGAGCTAAATTGATCGCATATAATGACCAAGCATCAAGAAGAAGACAATACTAGATGGTCTACGTAGATAATAAATTAGATTGGGCAATGATGAAAGGATCCTTGCATCCTCAACAAGATCCCCGCGGATTGTTGAGGAATGAAGAGAAAAGAAGCTGTCTGACCCAGGATCCGAGTGGATTGCCACCAATCCGAGCGTCTCCTAGCACCACCATTCGAGCGTCCTCCAGTCAAGACGCTCGTCTTGAAGCCAAAGGATCTGAGCGTCTCCTCCATGATCCGCTCGGATCACAGGACAGAACCCACCGTTCCAAGACTCAAGCCGCTCGGGACGAGCATATCCATACGGGACCAGCAAAACGGAAATGCTCATTTCCTTGGAGAGGAGCATTTCCTCAACTTTGCTTAAGGGTCTTAATAGTCATTTAAGCCTTTTTTAACCCTAATCCTTGTACCTAATCTTTAGTATAAATACCCCATTGTACTACTTAGATTGGCATGCCCTCTTAGTACTTTCTTAATCAAGTTCTAATAATTCCTTAGTCTTGTAATCAACTTTTAATCTAGTCTTAATACAAATCTCAATACTTAATCTTTCCTTGATTTCTCTATTGTTCTTCATTTATTTTGGGTAATTAGAAGATTATTTGGGTTTATTTGGAGGATTGACAACCTTCCATCAATCATCAAGTACTTCTATTATTCGTTGCTTTATTGTTTGGAATCATCTTCATAGGTATAATTCTCTCTTAACGTTGTTTAATTATTGTTAATCATTTTCATTTATTCATCATGTTTTGCCTTGCTAGTATGATTGACAACCTTGTTAGCATGTTAAACTTGATAATGAGTGAGTAGTTTCCTTAACTAGGGTTAATGGGGAATTAGGGGAAACCAACATGGGGATTTATTCATGCTTAATCTAATATGTTTTCATAATTAATTTGCTTGCTTGTTGTGATTTCAACTTATGCACATGTTATGTTTGATTAAATGCGAGCCTATGAATCCTTGCATTTTTTACCCATCACCTATCTTTTAAATGAGACTTGTAAGCTTATACACCAACTCGAGTCTCATTAGACCATGCATATAGTTGGATAGGAAGGATTAAGTCGACTTGTAGGTATTGTACAATCTAATCGATTCGGCTCCGGGACCCAAATCTTCTTAGGGATTGTAAGCTTATACACCAACTCGATCCCATCACAACAATAAGTTCTTGCATCTAGTAGAGAGAACATGTTTGTATGATCAACTCCCATGAATCCCCTATGAACCCATGACACCCTGGTGCTTTTAATCAATTATTTATATCTCATTTTAATCACCTTTCTTGTTTTTATTACTTTGCTTTTATATTGTTAATTAGTTTAGTTGATCTCCTATCTCAACCCAAATTGTGACACCCTAAGACACAACCATTTGCAATTCAAAATCCTGCATCAATACCTGTCCCTTGGGATCCGACCTTTACTTACCTCTTTACTAAGAGTAGTTTGTGAAGTTATAAATATTGTTTTGGTTAGTTAGCTTTTGACGACGAGTTTTAACCTCATACTAGGGCCAAACCCTAAAATACAACCTATTAGCAAATTACAACGAACTAGAGACTTACCAAATAAATCGCGACAAGAGACGGAAGTATAGACTTGCGACCGATCAATTAGCCTTGAGAATGATTATGGTGATTAGAGAGAGATGTGAGCATCGTTTAGTTTTGGTAAAAGACTGATTTAGAAACCGTAAAAGCATAATTTATAATAATCTCTAATCACCTTAACCAAATCGCGGAATTAAACCCATCAGACCGGATACTCGGTCGAGTATAGAGTATACTCGGCCGAGTACCATCTACTCGGTCGAGTATTCCACATACTTGGCCGAGTGTTCCTGGGCAGTAGCTAAACCAGGATACACGACACCCCTTACTCGACCGAGTAGGTCATACTCGGCCGAGTACACTACTACAAAACTTGTGATGGACATCGGACTTTTCGCTATATGGACATCGGATACACAACCGATGTAGAGTTTGGTCATGTCCATTGTGGATTAATGGACATCGGATTTTAAACCGATGTCCATTAAAATTTGCACATCGGATTTTTAGGAAAACTGATGTCTATTTGATCAATGGACATCGGATTTTTAGGAAAACTGATGTCTATTTCATCAATGGACATCGAATTTTTAGGAAAATCGATGTCTATTTGATCAATGGACATCAGTTTTTTTGCAAAAATCCGATGTCTATAATTATTATTTTTTATAAAAAAAAATATTACGATGTTGCCTTTATTAGTCGTACACATGATGACAATGCAAAATGATTCCACAATCAACAAAAAATATCTGTATACAATCAATCGGTTATCCAAAGCCAATTACAAAAAAAATTCATCTACATAATGTGTCAAATTTACTTAGACGACTAACCTATACAAAAATATAAACCGATATGTAAACTGACTAATTGTTTAAAAAAAAGGCCGAAGAGACAAGACTACTTGGCGACCTCGTTTGCTCATCTCCCATTGGACATATTACCAAGAGAATCTGGTTCAACACAACAAAGTTAACGAGAAAACAAAAATATCAACATATAAATCTGGCTCAACACAACAGTTCAATGATGCATATAAGTACACGCCGATCACAATCCTCAAGATTTCAAGTCACAAACAGGTAAGCTAAAATACCAAGACGTTTCAAGAATCTTGAAAGCAACAAACAATTTCTTACTTTTGAACTAACTCACAAAATAGGGAAAGTACCTATTGCAGATATTCCTCAACAGTTGTTGCTTCAGTTGGAAAAACATCCTCGTATGTAGTCTTCAGAGGGAAAAAAGACTTAAAAAAGAATTAGGTACTCTATACACTGAGCAACAGCAACAAATCTTTAGTCTCGAAATGATTTACGGCCAGTTAACATGAATCATGTGGGACCATCAAAGTGAGGTGAGAAAAATGGAAAGGGGGAGAGAATGAAAAATACAATAATAAAACAAAATAAGTACGCAACATCATCAGTAGAGTCCATATTTTCTATCAAAACATGTAACTACACGATTCTTATCTAGCTCTCTCTTTCCAACCCTCCATTTAATCTCTTGTAATCATGTTATGCATCTTCCTGCTCAAAACATCTACTGTCATATAGTCAATTTTCCAAGTGTCAAAGCGCATTCTACTGCCCTTAACAGTTGACACTACCACAAACAGTTGCCCAAATCTAGAAAATAAGTCACTACATAACTTTGAGATAGTCCGCATTACGCGCACAAATTTTAGGAGGCAATGCTAGCAAGAAGAATTAGGTTCACTCATAGGAAGAATGCGGAACATTTTACCTTAAGCTCAAAAGACTTGGATCCTTGCAAGTTGCTCGGCGTTAATCCCCTCACGATCTAACAACCTACAGACATGAAGCACATGAGTCCTTAAATGAAAGCATAATAGTGAGAGAGAGTAACTAGCGATTAAACAATTGGGCATCAAACTGGAAGCAGAATAGCACCGTTGCCTTGGTTTGGGAATACTATAAAAGAGGGAAGTTTAGGAAGGGAAAGCACTACGTAAAACAGCCAAATACCACAAACCAATTTTATCCCACGTATGTGGGTTTCTAATAGACTAGCCACAAAGTTTCAATTCAATGACAGAATACTGACAAGCTACCAATAATAAGTTAAGCAGTCACCATATGTCAATGACAGAATGGTTATGTCTTAGAGACCCTTAGTTAAATCAACAGGAAAACAACAACCATGACATTAGCCTAGTGTCTTGGATTACCTTTCCCTCCCGTTCTTAATCTCCCCCATCTTCATCTCTCAACAACCATTATATAATGTAAACGATTGGCTAAAAGAGCAGCCACGAAAATATGAACACTCAAGACAATAAATAACTTTATGAAGAGCATACCTTGATTCCAAATACGCAAATTGAGCTTGCCATCCATTGCGAGAGCCGGAATGCCAAACAATCGATTCAAAACAACAGCTCACCTAAAGTGATAAATAGGAATTCATTGCATTTTCACAAGAAAAAATACATTGATGGTTCTCCGAAATGGCCACCTGGCCGACTATCTTGTTCATGAAATGTTCAGCTAAATGTTATACAAATAAATGCAGCATTGATGATAATGCTCAGCTAACATAAGTAACAATCCATTGATGGTTCCCCGAAATGTGCCACATCCATATCATGTTAACATAAGTATGAGTTACGGTTGCTTTGATGATCAAGACAAATCCCGAACAGTAATAATCTGATGTAATTGATGATAATGCTCAGCTAAATGTTATACAAATAAATGCAGCATCAAAGGGAGACAATGATCTTACAATTGGCGCGCAGAATTCAAACAACAAAAGGATGAGTCGGCTAACCATAGGTCAATTTACTAACCTGGGTCAGAATAGAGAACTTGAATTCAGTTACAAATCATGTACAGATAGAATATGCAAGCAATACCATGATAGTACAAGGATAGCTCACCTGGAGTACACCTGCCATGTGCGGAGAATCTGTCTTAATTTCAGTAATTTCATTCCCTATAATTGATTGTAACGGCTTGATTTATCAGCCTAAATAGCGGCTGATGTATGACACTCATTATCTATGAAATCACAATCTTCCTCTTTCTCTCATATTCCTCTCTTAAATGTTACTCCTGCGTTCTTTGCTCAAGTGATTCTTCTTAAGTTATCATCACTGCAGCATTGAATTTGTCTGTAGTCTATCAAATTGCTTGAACATCTACAAATCCTATCACAATACCATCAAAGTCACTACTTGTGTTGCTTCATTCACTACCTGAATAAACCCAATTATAAAAAATGCTATGTTTACTAAAACAGATTGCAACACAAGGGAACCAAACATACAAGATAGAGACTACTGATTGCACATAATTATTTGAAGGAGCAATTCTAGCAGAGGAGTACTCGAAGACTTTGATCCACCTAGATTCGCCATCAGTCGCAAACAATTCATTGTCTCTTTCAAACTCTATACTCCCATTAAAACGAGAACATCAGAAACAGTCCTGAATTAACCTGATTTAAAGCATGGAGCAGAAAAAATAGAGGCACATCAACAAACAAAACACGACATAATTGACTACAATTAACCTTCAAGCAAATGATATACTTCCCTAAATTGGCCACAATAAAATACTAACAAATCAAATTGAATACAAATGACACAAAATTTATAAATTACAAATTTCTATTCCTCAAAATTTATACTAATAACTATAGAAATATATGAAAAGTAGTTGTACCAATGAAGCGAGTAGCCTGCAGGCCGGATAGGGTGACGTAAGGCGGCTGCTAGCGACGGCCTGTGCGTGGTGGTGGCAGAAGGTTATTGTTGGGGCGAAAGGGTTATGGACTATGGTGAATTGGATAGAACGGTAGCGGGAAAATGGATTGTGGTGGTTTGCGATCAAGGCAAGGGAACGATGGGGTGTGGTCGGCGGTCATGGGCGATGGGGTGGTGGTCGGCGGTTATGGGCGAAGGTGTGGTGGTGTGCTTTTGAGTGAGGCAAGGGAACGAATGGGTTAGGGCGAGGGATGTTGAACGAGTAAGTAACTGTGAGTAGAGTAGTTAGGTTATAGTAAAGAGTGAACGAGTGATAGAGAATGGAGATATACGCGGATGAGTTACTTAAAGTCAATCTTGGGGAAATTAATAGACATCAGATATTGTATATGTCTGATGTTATTTAAAATGGACATCAGTTTTTAAGTTGAACTGATGTATATTAAATTATGTAGACATCGGTTTTTTAGATCTCCGATGTCTATTATTTTGTACATCAGTTTTCTAAAACTCCGATGTCTATAAAGTGATGTCCATAACGCTTTTTGTAGTAGTGGTACCAGCTTAGGAAAACCGTAGTACTACATTTTTATAGTTGCATTCCATTTTAAATATTTTGCATTGTATTATATCTAACATAATTCATGTAGTTAGTTGCATATAGACTACAATTTATGCATAGTCACTAATGACCAAACCTATTCCTTTCTACACTAGAAATAGTGCTTAAATCGGTTTGGGGAGATTTGATCATAGGTGACCATAGGTTATTAGAGAACATGCATTATTTAGTGTAGTTTAGATTGCATTCATTTGTTATATATGTCATATAGAATTGCATTTACTTAGAACTTGCATTCATTCATATCATATCATTGCATTCGTACTTCATTTCCATAAAATCAAAAAAAAAAAAAAAACATGTATTTCTTTTTCATTCCTACTCCTACATGTACATTGAGGACAACAAAATAAAGTGGGGGATGGGAATTTATATTCCAAAACACATAAACATTGAAAAATTTCGAAAAAACTCAAAAATATGTTCTTTAATTTCATAAAAACAAAACCCTTAAAAATTTGAAAATTTAAAAAAATTCCAAAAACATGTTCTTTCCTTTGTAGTGTAGAATTGTATATATTGTATATATTTGTTTGTTTGTTTATCACTCTTATCACATTGGGTCGACTATGCCACATTCGAGGCATGAAGAAAATAGAAGACCGCATGGTATGATCTTTCCAAATCTCCTTCCTCCTTTTTATATGTTAATGACCATGTGGCTATAATTTTGATTGATGCGGTGTGAACCAATGTGTTTCTAAGAGTTTGCATCTAGATTATATGGCATTTTAGTTGATAGAAGCATATGCATTAGGTTGTATATATGATAGTTGTATCATGTCATGTAGTTTGCATGGTTAGAGAAATTTTGCGAAAATGCCTATTTGGGAAGCTTGACAAGTGTATTTAAGGCCCTTGTAGATATTTTTTCTCCTTGATACTTTGTTTGCTAGAATCTTTTGACCCTAGGTTGTGTCATACTAGTATCTTTTGACCCATGGACTAAGGCCTAGTCAAGAGTACCTTGTGGTGTGATAACTCCTTGGCTACCGTTTATTCCAAGGTGACCCTTAATGCCATGCAACCGTTTTTTCACTTCTATCATCATATTTTCTCAACAAAAAGGGAATGGGCACAAAAACATCAAATTGAGTTCAAGTACCAAATCAAAACAAATGTTTGCAAATTGCATCAATGAAAAGAGGAGCAAAAATAGACTCCTATACTTCAATGAAAGTAGCCTTGCTACAAAATGAGGTTACTTTGAAAAATGTTCAAAAATGCAAAGATTGAGAAATTTACCAAGTATCAAAATGCCAAACATCAAAAATGGCAAAGAAATGTTCTCAAAAAGTCAAATGCCACAACAATTTGGGGGGGAGGGGGAATCAAAAGCAAACTACCATTGTGAAACTCATGCATCTTGAAACCCTTTCTATCCTTTGATGATCCTACTTTGTTGTATGGTAGAGAGGGGACGACCCTTCTTCTTGTCTAGGCAAGAGGGAGAATTCCGCGATCCTACAGTGTTTCTAACACCATAAGGGACTTGGCTCTTGACAAAAGCATTTAGCAATTATGGACAAAGGTAACTTAGTTTAACACAACTTGGAGGTGACTTGTTTGTATCCTCTTGGACTTAGTAACTAGGAGAACCAATATCTATGATGGAGTGTGTACCCTTAAATTGCTTCCCTTGTAGATGATTTCCGTCACTTAGATGAGGAAAGTTGCTATTTTTTTATAGATGCATCCATTACTTGTTTTGTGTTCTTAATGCTTGGTTGTATCGCCATTTTAGCAAGCCCCACCTTGCCTTGCAAGAAGGCATCTTACCTCATGGATGTCTTGTTGTGAGTTGAAGGGGCGGAGTAAGACCCGCTAATTGTCTCACATTGGCTATATTATTAGGATAGTTTAAATAAAGTTCTAGTTCTAGTCACCTCTTTACTCGGGACGAGCAAAGTTTTGGTTTGGGGATATTTGATGTGACTCCTATTTACGCACATTTAGTCCCCTAACTAGCCTAGTTCCTATGCTTTTTAGTATGTATTGTGGTTGTTTCTTGTCTTTAGCCTCCTTCTATACATATTCTATGAGGTTTGGTGTCCTTTGTAGGAGAAGAACATTAACGGTGCCCAAATGGAGTAAAGCGGAGCTAAATTGATGATATCCAATGACCAAACATCAAAGAGGAGATTAATACCAAAGACCTAAGTCAATAAAGCAAAGAAAGGGGACAATGGTGAAGACCCCCATGACCCCTCAACGATCCCCACGGATCTTGAGGCAGTCAAAGAAGGAGAAGCCATGCTGGGTCACAATCCGAGTGGCTCTAGCTCAAGTCGGGCGACTCAGAGAGCAATCCGGGTGTCCCGTGCATAGGTCGAGCGTCTCCCCCTGCAGTTCAAATGGGAAGACGTGAGGCTCCTCCTGAGACTTGCAAGGCTCTAATCTTCTTTTAAAGGGTCTAATCGTCATTTAAGCCCTTAGTTAACCTAATCCTTGTACTACTATATATACCCCACTTGTATTTAGAGGAGATTATGCTTCCTTAGTTTAGATTAAGCTTCCTTAGATTAGATTAGGAGTAGATTAGAATATATTAATCTCAATCATTCCACAAAATAGCCCTTTAATCTTTCCTTAATTACTGTTCAAGATTTCTTATTGGGTAATTGAAGATTATTGGGTTATTATTGGAGAATTGACAACTCTTCATCAATCAATCAAGTTTTCTTCTATTATTCTTTGCTTATTATTTGGATCATCCTTAAGTTGGTATAATCTTTTTTACCCTTTGCTTAATTAATTATTGCTTTACTCATTCACCATGTTTAACCTTGTTGATATGGTTGACACCCTTATTAGCATGTTTCCATGACCATGACTGAGTAGTCTTCTATGCATGGTCTAACAATACTCGAGTTAGTTTATACCTTATTAGAGGAACCCACTGGCAGGACTAGACCTTCGGGCAGTCAGAGATGTGTGGTTGTTTGGAGGAGGTGGTGTGTGTGTAATGTTGTAATTGTGTTGTGTCTGCTTTTGTATTGTTACCTCAGTCGCTGACCTTGTGTTGTTTCGTTGTGTTGCCTTTTTGTTTTGTGTCTGCCGTGATCCACTATGGTGAGCAGTCAGTCTTAGCAGGGTGGTGCTTCGATCATAGCTGGGTGCTTGGAGGGACGATTCTACCACGAGTCATGGCAGAGATAGCTTCACATAGTTTTAGTAGTCTTGAGTTGTATCTTTTATATCGTCTGTTGGTTTTATATCACTTGTAATATAATATAATCGTTCTTTTATCGACACTTGATTATTATTGTCCTCGGGCAGCCGAGGTGGTAACGCCCATATTTGCTAGGGAACGTCTTGTTAAGGCTCCTTGGTAGATGGGGGTGTTACAATAGTACCCTGTCATAAGCACTTATGTGGCACAAGCTCAAATGGAAACTGATCAGGTAATCCTAGACCCTGAGTATCCTGACAAGTATGTACTGGTAGGATCTGATGTCCCTGATAATGTCAGGCCAGAACTGGTAAGCTTTTTTAAGAGTAAATCTACATGTTTTGTCTGGTCACATTTTGATATGACTGGCATAGATGCTAATGTGATTACCCATAAGCTCAATATTGACACTTCTTTCAAGCCTGTACAGCAGAAAAGGAGAAAGTTTGCCCCTGCACGCAATGCAATCATTAATGAAGAAGTGGACAAACTCCTGGATATGGGAATGATCAGGAAAGTAATATATCCTGAATGGCTCGCCAATGTGGTTGTGGTACAAAAGAAAAATGGCAAATGGAGAGTCAGTGTAGACTACACATACCTAAACAAAGCCTGTCCAAAAGATCCCTTCCCACTCCCTCATATTGATGCAATGGTGGATGCTACGGCTGGACATGAAATGCTAACATTCATGGATGCCTCCAGTGGATTCAATCAAATCAAAATGCACCTAGCTGATCAAGAGAACACTGCATTCATCACGGAAAGAGGCATATATTGCTACACTGCCATGGCCTTTGGCCTGAAGAATGCAGAGGCAACCTATCAACGCCTGGTGAATATGATATTCAAGGATCAAATTGGTGATATAATGGAAGTCCACAGTGATAATATGGTGGTCCAATAAAAAAAGGTTGAGGATCATGCGAAGGACCTAGAAGTAGCATTCAAAATCTTTGAAAAATTCATCATGAAACTCAACCCCTCCAAATTCCACTTTAGAGTATCGTCAGCAAGTTCTTAGGGTATATGGTGACAAAGAGAGGAATTGGGGCTAGCCCAGAACAAATAAAGGCCATCCTAGAGCTAGAGTCACCTAAGTTCGTCAAGGATATCCAATGGTTGACAGGAAGAGTTGCAACCCTGAAAAGATTCATATCTAGGTCATCCGAAAGATGCAAGTCATTCTACAACCTGCTCAGGAAGAACAAATCATTCTAGTGGATGTCTGAACATGAAATAGACTTCCAGGAATTAAAGTCTTACTTGTCCACTCCACCATTGTTGGCCAAGCCAAATAAAGAAGAACCCCTGACAGTTTACCTGTCAGTCACTGAAACAACAGTAAGTGGAGTCCTTGTCAAAGAGATTGAAGGTCAATAACACCCTTTCTATTATGTAAGTAAAAGTCTCCTGTATTCAGAAATCAAGTATGGATTACTTGAAAAATATGTACTTGCATTAATCGTATCATGTACAAAGCTCAGACCTTACTTTGAGAGTCACCCAATAATAGTCCGGTCAAATTTACCTATCAAATCTGTCCTGAGAAAGCCTGAATTATCAGGCAGAATGGCAAAATGGTCAGTCCAACTTAGTATTTATGATATCACCTTTGAACCTAGGACGACAATAAAATCCCAAGCCTTAGGAGACTTTATGGCTAATTTCAGTCCCAGCCTAGAACCAGACCTGATAAAAAGAAGTCAACCGACTAGACACCCAAAAATCAGACCAGGACTGGGTCCTGTACGTTGATGGAGCAACCAATATGAGGGGAACTGGCCTATGGTTAGTACTAAAATCGCCACAAGGGGATATAATAGCCCAAGCTATGAGCTGTGAATTTAGAGCAACAAACAATGAGGCTGAATATGAAGCCCTGATAGCTGGGCTCGAGGTATATATAGATCTTGGCGTGCAAAATCTCAAGGTAAAAACTGACTCACTTTTAATTTCAAATCAAGTCAAAGGAACCTATGCCCCAAAGGACTCAAAAATGATTTCATATTTGGAATATGTCAAAAACCTTTGCACAAAGTTCAAATTATTTGACATTGACCAAATACCAAGAGACTTAAACACCCAGGCTGATGCCCTAGCTAGTCTGAGATCAAATTTCTGCCCTGCTGTATTTGACAAGATACCCATTGTTCACTTGCTTGAACCGGCCATTACTAAGCCTGATCAGACCTGTCCCATCATTGAGGACACAAATTTCTGGACCAAACCATACTATGATTGGTTCCTGCAGGGAATATTATCCCAAGACAAGCATGAAGAAAGAGTCCTTAAGATTAAAGCTTCCACTTATACTATCATCAATAACACGTTGTTTAAAAAGTCTCAGGCTGGACCTTACCTGCGATGCCTAGAACCACACGAGGTCAAACAAGTCATTGAGGACATACCTGATGGATATTGTGGAAATCATAAAGGAGGCAGGAGCCTGGCATGCAAAGTCCTAAGGACAGGCTATTTCAGGCTAACCTTGAGGGCCGATTGCCTGGCATAAAGCTCGAAATAAGAGGCGTGCCAGCTTCACTCTCCGTTCATTCACCAGTCGTCTGAATTTCTACATTCCATTTCAGCCCCCTGGCCATTCATGAAGTGGGGGATGGACATTGTAGGCAAGATACCACAAGCCATGGGCAAAAAGCTTATATGTTGGCTATGACTGACTACTTTTCCAAGTGGATAGAAGCTGAGTCATACAGGTAAGTCAAAGAGAAGGATGTCATATCATTTATCAATAGAAATATCATATGTCGTTATGGTATCCCCTCAGAAATAGTTTGTAACAATCTCACACAATTTGTGGGAAAGAAAACAATGGCCTTCTGTGCACAATGGAACATCAACCTAGTGACCTCTAAGCCTGGCTATCCAAAAGCAAACGGTCAGGTCGAGTCCGGTAACAAAGTAGTGATCAGTTGCCTATAAAATAAGCTAAAGCGAAGAAAAGGCAGATGGGCTGAAGAACTCCCTCTAGTCCTCTAGGCTGACGAAACTACACCTAAAACATCAACTGTCCAGACACCTTACTCCCTGGTTTATGGCTTTAAGGTAGTAATTCGAACAAAAATTCATATGTCTACCTCCAGATACAGCTTGAATACTATCGAGGAAAACAAGCCGTTAATGCAAGACAGCCTAACCTTGGCTGAAGAAATAAGAGATGCAGTCAGGATCATAATAGCATCCTATCAACAAAAAAGTAGCCAGAAGCTACAATAAGAATGTTTATATTAGGGTATTCAGGGAAGGGGACCTAGTCCTATGAAAAGTTTTTCCAAATACAAAAGACAAGACTGCAGGCAAACTTGCCTCTGTATGGGAAGGGCCTTACCTGATCGATTCAATAGTAGGTCAGGGAGCTTACAGACTTCAAACCCTGGATGGAGACATAGTTCCTAGATCCTGGAATGACTCTCACTTAAAACTATTTCATGTATAAGTGTTTTTATTTTTGCCTGAACCAGGTAAGGCTATCGAATCTATTTCTTACCTGGCATGCTTCTATTTGTAACTATCATGAATAAAATGATCCATGTTTTTTATCCTATGTGATTTCCTGCTACTTGAAATTGTCTGATATTATCATAACCTGAACTTCCTGATTATTCCTTCACTTTACATCCTAAGTCTTTATATTGAATCCTCAAGACGTGTTTTACGTTTTTTGCAATTATTTAGCATAACATACTTGCCTGCTAAAACAAATATTCAGGATTGAGATCCACTCCACCCAACCTGAATAGCATTCCAGAAATGCTTCACAAATTATGACATAATAGAGATCACTGAATCTCAATATTTCATCACATCTAAATTACATAAAAACCTGAGCTCAGTACAAAAGACAAGTAAGATGGTGAAAAAATCCGGACTACTTGTCATAAGCCCACCTGACAGGTTGAGGGCCATAAGCCCTCCTGACAGGCAACTTCCCCTCCTTCCCGAAAAGCCCTCCAGACAGGCTGAGGGCCACAAGCCTCTAAATAGGCTGAGGGCCATAAGCCCTCCTGACAGGCATCATCTTCACAGGTACAAATTTCATATTAGGTACATAAGAAGAAATATCAGGACAACCTCCTTCAAATTGCATACTCATTCACAGCATGTGAAGACCAAAAATAAAGTTAATCCAGGGAAAATCCCCCTTAGATAGGCCAAAAACCAACTAAAATATGAAAAGTTTATCCAGGGAACATCCCCCCTAGATGGGCCAATACTTATCTTAGCAAATATTTAACCTGCCTTGGAGGCAGTAGCAGAACCAATACCTTCGTCAACTGTTTCTTCCTCATCATCATCCTCATTAGCTCCATCTTCGCCAGAGTCACTCCTGTCCTTAGTCAGAGGAGAGTCAACCTTATCATCAGCATGCAATTTGTGAAGATTAGGGTAAGGTCACCCATCTCCTGCTCAGGGTTCCAGTATGGCCTGACTTCAACATGCTCCTTCATAGCATCAACCCGACCATTGCCAAAGAAGTAAAGGGCAGCATCCTTATACCTACCTTGCACCGTGTCTGTCTCAAAACCCATCTCCTCATTTGCTTTCAGAAGCTCCTGCATAGCCTGCTTTTTAGCTTTAAGCTCATTCTCGACGGTAGCAAGCTTCGCCTGGGCAGACTTCACTGCATTCTGAGCAGACCATAGCTTGGATACTTCAACGACCAATTTGGCTTTGCCTGCCTCATTCTCTTTCTTCAGGACCTCATTTTCCTCTTTCAGCGCTTCCATGTCAGTCTTCAGGACCTCAACATCCTTCTTTAACCTCTGCACCTCCCAGTCCATGACGTTATTTTTGGCATTAGAAGACTTTAACTCACAGGCACCTCTCAACATGTCATTCACATTCTGCATAGAATCATATGCAGGTAAGAAAGAGCAGGGCTAAAGTTAAAGACAGAATGAAGACCAGGAATAAAGAATTATACCCCCTGCATCATAACAACCAGGTTAGCAGCACAGTCCTTGTAATGGTACATAGCAGCCATAGCTTGGGTAGATGATTTTTCAGCCTGGTACATGGAAAAGGGATCGTCAACCAAAAAATAATGAGCTTGGATCTGATCCTTGGCAAACTAAACATTACCAAGCCTCGCCCCTGACCTCCTTGAACTAGCTTACACCTTCACCAACAACCCCAACTCCTTCAGGAACCTCCTCCTGCCTTTTCCTTTTATTGGCCTATCTGGACTCACCAAGGTCACCCACACCCTGCGGGGGAGACACCAGTTGAGCCTGATGAGTAGGGACATGAATCTGGAGAGTATTGTCACTCCATGTAGCCTCACTTCTTCGAGACTTCTCCCTAATTATTTGAGAAATCCCAGCCTTCACTTCCGCCAGGCCAAAACCGGCGAACCTTGTAGAAGCCCTGGTACCTACACGACAAAACCCTATATAAGCAATACTAACATATGTTCAAACATAAAAATCAACACGGGAAACGAAACTCACTTCCAGAAGTTGAGGCCCCATAAGCCTTATCACCTTTGGCAGCCTTGTAAGTACTCAGCTTAGCCTTCCTAAAATGAGGCAAAGGTTCCTGGCCAAGGCAAGTAGGCCAAGTCCTTTATTCCTCTGGCAGAGCCATAAAGGCTACAATACGATCAACTGACCCTTCAGCATCAGGATCACAAGCCCAATCAACCACTATGAAACAATACAAGTAAGCTCGTATTAGAGTTTACATATAAATCATTATGTTCTGATTTTATGCAGGGAAATACTTACCACCCTCCACAGCTGGATAGATGAGATAGTCCAGATCAGGGGTAATAGAATCAGCCCTGATGAACAAATAGGTCATGGCCCAGCCCTGACGAACATATAGGTCATGGCCCAGCCCTTGTCGGCGCATAAATCAAAATTTGTTATCAAGTGAGCCATCTTAGCCCTGACATGAAAATTGAAACGCCCAGTAGTGTTGCTCTTCAGGTGATAAACGTTCTTAAAGTCCTCGATGGTAATTACCAAGTTATGCTTGGCACATAAATGCTCAACAGATTGAACAATCTACCACACCATGGGCATAAGTTGGAAAGGAGAAACCTTTATAGCCCTCATGATGTCAGCCGTAAATGGAGTAAAAGGAAGCCTACAGCCTCCCTTGAACGCCCATTCAAAAATACAAAACCAGCCAGGGCTGCACCAATTGGCACTGACTGGGCCACTTTCTGTAATCCAAACCTCAGCCTCACTAGGAAGGATACCCCTACCCTTCAAGTAATGTTCAAAGGAGGGTTTGAGATGATTAGCCTTAGGAAATAAAGCAGATATTGGTTTCACAAGGGCAAAGCTGACACCTTTGTACATAATAGCCCAAATTTCTGCAGGACGAGAAACCTCAATAACCTCATCCTCAGGAATGATGTCAAGAACGTCGACCACTGCTGGAGTTGGCTCAACCTCAGTAGTTTTTGGTGCAACAGTTCTGCTTCTCCCACCAGCCATTTTTTGGATTAATTTGAATTTTTGAGAAACGAAAATTGTCTTGCAAAGAGATCAGAGAAAAGAAGAGAAAGATTGGAAATTTAGAGAATTGAAAGTAGGGAGAAAATGATTGATGACTTCAATCAATTTATAGGCAGCAAAGGGGCTAACAGATAATGCAAGAAGATGAGTTCAATCATGACTCTCCTAGGGTTTGAAGAACCTACCTTATTAAATGTATATTAGCCATTAGGAATTCGAAGAGAACATAAACTCTAAAGTCTTCTCCAGTAAGTCTCTAATTTTTTCCTGGCCGATTTTTTATCTCCTCACCCCTGGCCAGAACCAGCGGAAATAAGGATATAAAGGGCAATTATTGAGCCAAGATTTACCCTGCCTGGTTAGACAAGCGTTAGGCAACAACAATCAGGCCAGGCTAGACAGGGGCAACCCAGAATTGAATATCTATCATTTATACGGATGCCAGTCAGGAAGGAAAAGCAGGTGAGGCCGTCGTATCTAGCCTGTCTAGAAGAAATATACATATAGCATACAACGGATATCACTTAGACACGTCAGCCAGTGACCTGGCCACAATAGGGCGGTTCCTGCTTTCAAGGAAGACTAAGTCCACGAAGGCTACTATCAAGGGAGAAAAACCAATAAGCCGTGAAGGATATAGAAGCAACGGCTGAATGAAGAATAAGTAAACAACAATAAGTGGGCACGTTCCCTATTATCTAGCAACGGCTACCTACAATCAAGGAAACAACCGTTTGAAGCCAAATGAAGACTACCATAAATAGCAAGAGAGAAGACAGAAAGGAGGATCATCACTTACTTACTCACTCTCACTCTATTGTATACGTTTTTATTCAGTTAATCATATATACGTTCATACTACAAATAGCCTGGAAGACTTGTATCTTGCCAACCTACATCAACTATAATAAAATCCTTCCTGGCTTGGTGCCAGTGATTTTTTCCCTTATTCCCAGGGTTTTCCACGTATAAATCCTTGTGTTATTTTCAGTTATTTACTCTTTACTTATTTACTATACTAGTCAAGCATTGTTCATTGAGTTAGATCACCCTGCATAATACTTCCCTGGTAAGACAATACATCCGTGTAAAATCTTGCCAAAATAGTAACAAAGTAATGACCGAATTGTACCAATAAAACAAATTTAAAGGCACGGGCAATAGAAAACGCTACTCAAATCCCATGATACCCTAGTATAGACAATAGCCAAACACCTTTCTATCTTGCAAGACAAATTAGTCGGATTTTCGCGGATTCACTCATGCACTCATAAAGGGTGAGTTATATGTAAGATAGAAAGAAATAGAACACTCACTCAACTTATGAAATATGCATTCAATCTAAGGTGATTGAAATTTCTCCAACTAATACGCATTCACAATATAGACAAAAGTACATACATGTATGGAAATGTGAGGCTATGACGGTAGTTGCAGCTACTCTTGCTAACCCAAGACAATCCTACAATAATAAGCATAAATCAACCCAACTAGAGAAATCATCTCAACTTTGACAAAAACATGAGAGGTTATGAATTACTCTCCAAATATGCATTAGACTCTAGTTAATGCCCCTTATAACCTCTTTAATAAAACCAAATGAAGCAATTTTTTTTTTCTTCTCTTTCTTTTCTTTTTCTCTTTCTCCTTTTTTTTCCCTTTACCTTTTTTTTCGGACTCTTTCTTTTTTTATTCTTTTGTTTCATATTTTTTCTTTTTTTTTTTGAACATAAAAGATTGACACAATTGCTACACGAATTTAAGCTACTACCCACATGACAATAAAAGTCCCATTCCCAACCAAAGTAGCAAAAATAAAAATGATACGCAAGCAACTGCGACTATCTCGATAAGGTAGGCAAATTCTAGAATGTAGCTATTAAATGGGATATCTATCTATACAATATAGTTAAAAGGCTTCTTAAAGCATTAAATTTAATTCCATGTGGCATAATCCTTAAATTTTATTCCATGTTGCATTTTCATAATTTTTTAATTTGTATTAATTATTACTAAAATTCCTTACAAAAGTGTCATCATATATTTTTTAACATATAAGTTAAAGTAAATCAAAGGATATTATCATTATTCTTAAATTAATTTTATACATTAAATATTTCATAAGTTAGAAAAAATTCAAAAGTGATGTAATCTATAAAATTTCACTTCCGAATTTCATAATTGTTGTAACATTTAAGTTAAACCAAATCAAAGGATATTATCATTATTCTTAAATTAATTGTATACATTAAATATTCATGAGTTAGAAAAAGGATAAGGATTTTTTGTCAAACACAACCTTTAAATTTATATTTTTTTCCAAACACCACCTTTAAAAAAAAAGTTTGTAAAACACAACCTTTAATAAATTTTTGTTGTCAAACACGGTTTTTTGGCTGAAGGACTTAACATTTTGCAATGGGGTAACTTTCAATTGATGTTTGGGATAACAAACGATGTCAGTTTGAGGTGTTCTTGGACTCGTTGGAAAGGTGGAAATACAAGCTTTCCATGGGTTATCAACACGATGGTCAAAAGTTACCTTATGTGGGGTCTATTATTGTGTAAAGTATGGCTGGTCGGAGAGATTAGCGAGTGGTCGGGGATTTTTAGTGGGACTTTTAAAGAGGTTATGATGCTTTGTTTGGTCTGAAAATTGGTATGTAGGTAGCGGGGAGTGTAAGGTAGGCCGTAGTTGTGTTGTTTTTTTGTGGTTGTTGGTTACAAGTGGTGGTTCGAGGGGAATTAATTTGAAGGTAAAAAACATTCAAAAGAATGTCAAAGTAGGATTTCTTTTTTTTTGGGCCAATTCACTCACCTCAAACCAGCACTTACAACAAACAACCACAATAAAAACACAACTACGGCCTACCTTACACTCTCCACTACCTACATACCAATTTTCAGACCAAACAAAGCAACATAACCTCTTTAAAAGACCCACTAAAAATCCCCGACCACTCGTTAATCTCTCCGACCAGCCTTACTTTACACAACAATAGACCCCACATAAGTCCACCTTTGACCATCGTATTGATAACCCCTGGAAAACTTGTATTTCCACCTTTCCAACGAGTCCAAAAACGCCTCAAACCGACATCGTTTGCTATCTCAAATATCGACTGAAAGTTACCCCATTACAAAATGTTAAATCCTTTGGCCAAAAAGTCGTGTTTGCCAACAAAAAATTTATTAAAGGTTGTGTTTTACAAACTTTTTTTTTAAAGGTGGTGTTTGGAAGAATTTTTTTTTTAAAGGTTGTGTTTGACAAAAAACCCTTAGAAAAATTTCAAAAGTGATGAAATTTATACAAATTCACATCCCAATTTCATAATTCATAATAAATTAACATTTTGATTGAAATTTTTGTAATAAAACATGTTAATGAATTGATTAAAAGTTCTTCATACTTATTTTTTTTAATTTATAAATTTAATTAAGTGTTGGTTGGAGGTGTTGTATATTTTTTCTATAAATTGTTATACCTTACTTTCCTAAAATGAACACCTTTTTAATTAAACCCTTAAAAATAAAAATAATTATGTAGTTTATAACATTCATAAAAGTAAAAGTATGACATTTTATTTTAACCACAATTTAAGATCAATAATAATAATAATTTTCACATTAGTCCAATTTACTTATTACCTGAAAAACTATTCACGCATCTCAAAACAAGGTAATTGAACATCCTCAATTTTGATTAACATTTTTCCTATTTAATCTAGCTCTTGAGGTCCTCACTAATCAATTATCTGATTTAATAATACTCATAATTCACAAAATAAATGAAAAGATGAGAATCAATGGTTTTATAATGGATATAAACTAATAGTTTCCATTCACTAATCATCCCTTTAATATCCATTGATTATCCCCTATATGAAATTGTTATTGTTGTTGTTTTGTAGTATGATAAAGTATATTAAATTTTTTATGTTATTTGTTTTATGAATCGTTTGCTTTATATTTGAATTCATACTTTTTATTTGGGTTAATTTAAATGTTCTACATGTGAGAATAATTTTATTCTTTTGTTAAATATTTGTCATGTTGATGTTTTCCCTTTTGATCAATAAAACATGTTGTTGGCGCCTAATTTATTTAGGGTACTAAATTTATTATTTTAAAGGTATGTTGGCACTGAGAACTAAAAAGTAAAGTTATTGGGCCTAAGTCAAGTTAGTCCAAGATCAAAGATAAACGGAGTCCAGGAGGACCGAGAAGTCCAAAAGGAAGAACGTTGGGCTAAGGGGCATGATAGGCGCCCATATGAAGCTTAAAGAAGACTCGACGGTTTACTAACCATCTCCCACTAAGGAGTAGTTTCCAAGAAGCCGGATGACGCCTATATAAGGAGGCATCTCATTCAAGCAAACGACAACTCAAACAACAACAACAACAACAACTGCAACTATAACGTAGTCTATCTTTAGATTAGTCTCTTAGGTGTAGCATAGATTAGGATTAGAAGTAGAAGTAGAAGTAGAAGTAGCACGGCGAGCCCATCCGCTCATGGAGGTAATCAGCCATCTATCCCTTAGTATGGACATGGGCCCACCTACACGCCCGACCGATCTGCGGGCGCGTAGCGGTCTTTTGAAAGCCACGCTCGGCGGCGTAAAAATGCTTTTGACCGGATCGTTTTAGATCGGTCGGTTTCGTCTCGACAAGGGTCTCAAAACGATGCAAAAGATGCTCGGAGTCGCAACCAAGCATTTATGGGATGCTTGGAACTCATTCGAATCCACTTTATACCTAGGTCAACCAAGGGAAAAAGCGGCATTTGACATAGGTAATAAAGATAAGGAGTCGTCCCTCTTTAGCATCCTATCTCTAGAATGACTCTCGTACGCCCTGGATGAGGTCGTCCACTATCCAAAGTTTCTGAGTAAGAGGTGAAGGTATGTATTGGGAAGCCCTTTAATCGGACACGCAATCCCGCCCGCGGTAGCGGCCTCTACTGATCGATCTTGGTTGGTTAAATGCAAAAGTTGATAAAACTGGTAAATTCATGAATGCGCATCCACAAGTTTGAACCTAACATGTGAGGTTTCTATGTCGGTTGTTTATCCAAATATCAAGTAATTTATGTCAAGTTGGATTTAGTGTTGATTTGCATGCAAGACGGAAATTAAACATCCATTTAACGAGTTAGGTTTATGGTGCATAACGTGATCCATTTGTCTTAGAAAGGCGTTTTGCAAGTACAATGTAAAAGGGGCAGATTTGTCATCTGATCCGTCCTGTATTCGGGTTAACCGAAGTTGAGATCATCCTAGACAAGTGCTGGAAAGGAAGCAGTGTCTGCATCGGGCTGCCTATTGAGGCGCGAGCCGTCAGGCGATGCAAACTGGCCGTCCCGGTTTGAAAACTTGAAAATGGTTGGCCTGTTAAGGCGCGAGTCAGCAGACTATCCAAGGGATGTCTTCTGAGTGTTAAAATGTTTTTAAATTGGTTTGAAAATGCGTGTTTGAACCCGTCTTTGTTTGAAAAGGTCATTTAGACCGCTTTTGTGTTAATATGAGGAACGAGACTTGAATAATCATCATTCTATTGACAATATTCGACGTCGGGTTCGGTTTTGCAAGCTTGACATGAATAGTTCTGAAAAATGATTATGAACTAGTTGTATAAAGTTCATTTGTTTGTAATTAGTCAATGTTTATCATCGTACTCGGTTTATGATACGGATATCAACATCTTGGACAATGTACTACTCGAATTAGGAGATCCTGTGGGCATCACGAATGGCTCGAATCCAAGCACGTCAATGTTAACCCATCAAACGTGGTTGGGAACTAACAAGGGTCAAGAAATTGGCTTTATCTCGACTCGAGGATCCGAAACCCGCAAGGAAACTCCTTAAGCCGTGAGAAGGCCGTGGGCTTGGTTCATGGAACCACCTAGTTTTCTACATTCTAGTTTTTATGTAATGCCTAGTTTTCTTCAAAGTCTAGCCTAGTTTTCTCCCTAGTCAAAACTAGTATTCATGCACCTAGGAAATAACACATCACATTAAAGTGTAGCCTTGGAGGTCAAGGAGAATTCGGCCTATATAAGTACCGACCATTCTCATTTGTAAGCATCAAGTATTGAGTAAAAATTCACTTGTGTGATAAAATCGTTGTCACGAACCCCCTTTGTTTTATTCGACGCATTTTCGAGTAATACCCGATTATTCTCAATAGGTCATGAGAATCAATCACCATTGGTCTATTTATAGGTCTAGATCAAGCAAATATCCCATTTATTTACATTATACTTCACCTCAAGTAACACGAATTGATCGGGTTGCACCTAGTGCATTCGGCTCCTTCGTTTATTTGTAGCACAATTAAAACTTCCGTTTGTGATACGTATCAATTGTGGTATCAGAGCTTTGGCTCTTGATTTCCATTAATCGAGACGATCCGAGGGTCTTGATTTCTTATTCAAAAAAACAAAACAAAAATGAACTTCGATGATCCTAATTTTCTCCAAAGTCTTAAAGACGCATTGCGAAACATTCCGGAGTTTAACACACGTTGGAAACCACGTCGGAGTGAACGGGATGGGGAAGAATTCAAGGTGAGTGAACTACCTGAATTCGTGGGAGGCGCAGATCCCGAGGATTACCTCGAATGGGAACGGAAAATCGAACGTATGTTTGAATTCAAAGGCCTTGATGAGGAGAAATGCTGCAAGTACGCCATTCTGAAACTTAGTTGAGGAGCTTCATTGTGGTATGAAGGCTTTAAAGCAAAACGTGCTTGGGCTGGAAAGGAGAAAATATCATCTTGTGAATCTCTAAAAAGCAAACTACGCAAGAGATATCTACCAGCGACTTATAGGCTTAGAACTTATCGTAAGATCGCTGAACTTACCCAGGGGGAAAACGGGGTCTCTAATTACATCAATGAGTTTGAGAATCTAGCTCTAATGGGAGAATTGGAGGAGAGCGAAGAGTTAAAGATGTCTCGATTTCTTCGTGGATTAAATCGTAATATAACCAATTCGGTTGAATTACAATCCTACGCTGATTTCGATGCTTTATGTAACCTGTGCCTAAAAGTTGAAGCACAAGGAAAGGCTAAACTTGCGCCGACCTATGGTGAGAGTAGCCGAAATTGGAGGATCGAGGGGAAATCCGAGTAGTCGTGTTGTCAAGACTACTTCCAAATCGGTTTCCACTCCTAATCCCGCAACTAAAATACCCACTCCTAAAAAAACAAGTCTATCCAAAGTACGGTGTTTCAAATGCCAAGGATTCGGACACTATCAAAATGCATGTCCAAATAAACGAACAATTACTCTGAGGGATGGTATTACTTTTCGAGATGAGTTGTTTGATAAGGAGGAACGATTGGGTATGTGTTCAATTTCGAAGAAAAAGAAGAGGAGGGAGACGAGGAGAATGTCGAAACTTACGCCGCTCCTAACTACGATTGTGCTTTGGTTCTTCGAGCTTTGAAAACTTAATCCACGCCAATTGAGGCGGAACAAAGAAACCAAATATTTCTCACCAAGTGTCAAGTGAAGGACAAGTGGTGTAGCCTAATCATCGACGGAGGCAGTTGTACTAATGTGGTATCAAAGAAAATAGTGTTGGAATATGTGTCCTCCGACAATAATGCGATCACGACTGTTGATCATGATGATCACATGTTTAAATCTCATTATATAGAATACAATTGGGAAGTAATTTTGTTACTGTCAACTGGTCAACATATATCGGTAATGATTGGCTGACTAGAGTTTGACATTACTGTCGTGTGACGGTGGTGATCAGTTGACCCCCTAGGTCATACCAAAAGGGCAATACTCTTAATTGATTACTTAATTAATCGTATAATGTTGCGAGTTAATTAAATTTCTTGAAAATTGACGGACGATTTTGGATGTAAAATTTACGTATCATATTGAAATGTGATTAAATAAGATACGGTCTGAGTAATTGAATTGTATCATTACTCGGATGAAATAATTGTTTAATGAAACAATTAAATTGAATGAATTGTTATAAATACAATCAGTTGTAATTTATAAATGGTAAAATATTTTGGCACAAGTAATTATAAAATTACTAAGTCGATTTTTGTATGTGACGTATTTTTGATAATACGTTGATTTTTAATATGTTAAAAATACATAACAAATTTATGTCACACATGACATGTGACATATTGACAATTGACAAAAATAATATGGAATCCATATTATAGAGTGGGCCGAAAATTAGAGAGATTTAAGCTAATTATATGTTGTTTGTAATTAGTGGAAAGCATGATGATTGCACTAGTCACTAGCCATGCAAGCCTATTGTTCATTGTGAAGAACAACTTTTCCATGCATTGGCTCCCCTAATGCCCTCCTCTTACACGGTTTTGAGAAGGCAAATGCTATCATTGTTTTTCCATAATTTTACCTAATAATATACTAAGTGTAGTGTATTATTCATTCATTCATTCTATCATCCAAAATACAATTTTAGAGAGAATAAAAATCTCCTCTCTTTCTCTCTAAAAACCGAAATATTCAAAGTGTTAAAAATATTTTGGTTCAATTTTCTACTTGATTAATATTATACTAGTATTTGTAATATTAATCAAATTAAGAGGAGCCTTGGGTATAAAGCTTAGGGAGAGATCTTATACTTAGATCTTGTTCATCCATAAGGAAAAGCTCAAGATCAAAAGAGAAAGGTGATCCCTTTTGTGCCCTTAAATCCGAAATCCACAATGTAAGGACATGATTTCTCTTCTATTATATTAATTGTTTGCATGCATAAAATCCGTTTTAATTTTATGACAAATTAATTTAGACATATATGAGTTTGTTAATATGTATATGAATCTACATTTCCTTCAATCGGTATCATGAGCCACGGTTGTTTGCATGCAAATTGGTTAAAAGTTTTTCCGAGTTATAAGAATAACAAATAAAACTTGTAAAATTTGTGTTATTATGATATATCACGAAATTATTACATGCATGTTAATATTTCTGGTCCTAAAGTGTTTTGGGATATTTTGGTTAATTTTTCGGATTTTTATTGTTCATAATTTACAATAATGGCATTTAAATGTGATTTTATGAGTAAAAATGTCATTTTTGGTCTAAAATTAGCTATACTTCGAAATTTCACTTGGTTTTTGGATATGTTGTCACATATATTATTTTGAGATAACCTGTAAATTTTCATAATTTTTGGACTTGTTATGCTCGAAAAATGAATTTTTCATTATTAAATTCGGATTTAGGTGAAAAATAGGTTAATATGAGTTAAATTTCGAATCTGGTCATAGAAAATTAATATGTTGTCACATGCAATTTTACAAGATGTGTGTAAAATAATTGGCTATAAAGAAGTCTTTTTGCATGATTTATGAATTTTTGAAGAAAAATAGCATAAATAGTGACATTATTAGTGAAAATTAATAAAACATAATCTATGACTTAGTAAAAACGTCTAATGTTGCATTTTATTATATTTTTCAGATCTAAAATTGAAAAGTTAATGAAAATAATTTTTTCATGTTTTTATGATTATTTTATTATAAATCGATAAACCGCAACATTGTTTTTCCGGTAAATTTTCGAAATTTTTAACCTAAGATTTTGAACATTATGAGTGTCATGGAATTTTTCCAGAATGTTCATGAATTTAAATTTCAAATTTTGAATTTATTTGAAATTTTGTGATTTATTTGAAGTTTAATGGCTTATTTTTGTAATTTTTGGTCCATTTATGAACAAATTTGTAAATAAAGGTTAATTATGGTCAAATTATTAGTGAAGACTATATTTTGAGTCCTAAAAGGTTAGGGTAATTAACTTATGCATAAATATGAGTTTATGCATTTTTGTGATTATAAAATGTTGAAATCACGCAAATCCGTAAAAACCGAGTAATATACGATATTGGCTATTTAAAGGCGATTTAGCATAAAATTGAGCATGTTCATACATATTATAATGCTGCATTTTCTTTATGATTGTCATAATTTTAATTTATGTAATTTTTGAATTATGTAATTTTACTTAGTATGGCTTTAGATTTAATTGGTATTTCCCGAAATGTATGGGAATATCGATTCGGTTGTAATTTTTATTGTGATCTCGTATCACCGTTTTGTAATTTAATAGATTTATTTTATTTTAGTTACAAATGTATAATAGGAAATTATGTAATTTATTATGTAATTTTATTCATTCCGGAGTTCCAAAAGACGGATTTCTTCAAGAATGGCGATACATAAAGACGGTGTTACCTCGAGATGCGTGCCACAACCGAAGTTCAAGGGACCAATGGAGTTGGTTTCCGAATATGTAATAGTTAAATAGTTTTTCTATTTTAGGAAAGGCCATACTAGGATTTATTTATCTTTATGCTTGCATTTTATTTTATGTCACATGCATCGCTAAATCGCCATAACTAAACATGCATTGTTTTTTATCGAGTTTATCGACCGTGTCAATTAGAATTATCGTAGTTCACCGCTTTAGTTCACTTAAAACGTGATAGATAATAATTTGACATGACCTCTCGCTAAAACAATAAATTGAGACATAGCCTTACCAAATAGTAGAAACCATGAAAACCTATTTCGCGAGGGAGTGCACTCGGCTACCCCGGGGTACAAACCTTGTTACGTAGGGGAAGTGGGTGATGAATGTTAATCCACCGAATTCATGTTGATAAGGGATGTATCGGCTACCCCGTGCCCAAGTTGATGTGGGTTTAGATAATGGACACATTTATTCGAAATTTGGATTGAACTCAACAAAAGTAATTGATAAGGGTTGCATCGGCTACCCCGTGCCCTTGTTGATGTGTTTTGGGCTATAGATAAACATTAGAGTAATTTTATCGACCAAGAGTTCTAAAAGTAGAATCGATTAAAAGGTTAATCCACTGAGTTATATTGATAAAGGTTGCATCGGCTACCCCGTGCCTAAGTCGATATGAATTTGGGTCTTGGAATCATTTGTCTAGTTGGGTAGAGGTCACTAGAAAATGCATAAAACTTGTTTAAATCATACATTTTTACGAGTAACATTAAAACGATAATTGTTTTACTCCTTATATTTTGTTTTGTAGACCACTTCTTTTTCATAACAAATGGCAACATCAACACCAACTCCTAATGCTACACCACTTGCTACTTCATCTTGGCTCCGATGCTTTATGGATCGATGTAAACTTGAAAAGAATGGGTCACATTTCTCCGATTGGGATACCCAACTCAAATTAGCCGCCGAAGGTGACAACAAGCTTCGTTACCTTACCTCGGCCTCTCCACCCGAACCCTCCACTAGGTCCACCGCGGCCACTAGGGAAGCCTATGAGACTTACCAAAAGGAGTCCGCCGCAATGAAAAATGTCTTAATATTTGCGATGGAGGCGGACCTCCAAAGGAGAGCCTTCAAAATGGGCAATGCTAATGAGATTTACTCCAAACTTGTGACCATGTTTTCACAAACTCCGCGGATCGTCCAATATGAGGCGGCCGCGGCATTCTTTGATCTCGACTTCAAAGAGGGCCAAAAGGTTAGCCCTCATGTGCTCAAACTCATGGAGCTTGTCGAGACCTTGAAAATTCAAAAGGTTGAAATCCCCAAAGAACTCATCGTAGATAGGATTCTACACTCCTTGTCCAAAGTCAAGGCATATGTGCAATTCCGGGTGAATTTCAACATGCAAGACAAGGACGTGTCTCTTGAGGAGTTGCACAAGTTACTTGTGCAAGCCGAGAGGGACATGAGGTTAAATGTGAACCCTCCCAAGGATGTGCTTAACATAAGCACAAAGAGTAAGGGGAAGTTCAAGAAGAATGGGAGAAAGGGCAAGAAGCAAGCTCCCACATTCACCAAAGCTAAGTCTTGTGAAGCAAGCACCTCCAAAGTCAAGAAGGGTCCTCTTGATAAGTGCCATTATTGTAATGGCATGGGTCATTGGAAAAGAAATTGTTCCAAATACCTTGGTGATATCAAAGCTGGAAAGATCACTCCAGTAGGTAAATGACTAACCTTCTTTTATGTTTCTAAAATTCAACTATGGTATTATGATGCAAAGTTGTGATAATGTATCTCCCTTTTTATTGTAAATAGGGCCTCCACCAAGCAAAGACAAGGGAAAAGAAAAACAAGCATGAGAAACCATGGAGAAGCTAAGGATAGCTTTTGTGGAGCTTTGTTTTTCATTGTCTTATTTTAAGTTGTGTTTTGAATTTTTAGAACTTTAAATTTCCGTGTTCGACATGGAAAAGTATTTTGGATAATGAGTTGTATTTTGGATGATGGTGACTTGGTTTGCAACCCAAGTCACCCGTTTTATCATTTATCCTTTATGTTCTAAAATTTCATCTTTAAATGCTTGCGTTTTGAAACATAAGATTATTCACTTAAGGTGATCTAATAGACAATTATAATGACGGGTTTCATTATATGTCCACATGCTTAAAGCTTGTGTATGATCATTTATAAAGCAATTTTGAGTATATGAACTCTCTTGAAGGAATGTCAATCACCAAATACACATATGAATTCAATAACAATTAGTCTACCTATAAGGTAGTTCTCCTTATAATTCAACATCATTAATTTGTGTCTCATATGCTATCTTTGAATGTTTAGTGTATTTATTCTAAAGATAGAGTGGGAGAAAAATGAGGACACAACACACAAGGCAAGATAAAATTGTGTACTTGTGTATATGAAGATCTACGCAAGAGAGAATGATTTGAATAAAGGTATATCTATTTACATAGTATGCCGAAAAGATGAGATCTATGGTTTCAAGATAGTTCTATATGACTAAAGAGACCAAGTGTAGTAATCATAAGAGAATTTTCTCAAGATAACTACACGAGGAGACCAAAAGAAAGTTTTGGAAGGAAAATGACTAATGTAAAGTCTTAACAAGTTTTTGACTAAGTTTATGAAACATTTGACCAATAGTTTCAAACCTTGAGATTTACTTAAGAGCCTAAATGAATCATAGTAACATACTAGTTATGATCGAGTTGCAAGGATTGATATACCGACATCTTCAATGGCCAAAGTTTTAACCACGCAGATGTCATGCTTAACCTCACTATGAAATGGTTAAACCTCCTTCCAAAAGGGTATTTGCGAAGGATGTATTCTAAATATTGTTTATATTTGAAAATGACATTACTACACATCATTATGACATGAGTGTGTTGGAGATTTAAAATCTCTTTCCGTAAGGTTGAGATGAGACCACTTCAAAATAGGTATTTTGAAAGGATATGATGGGAACATATATGGTTTTATCCTAATAACTTGGCAATGCAATTTATATTACAATTCTTGATAAATTTCGATTGAGAAGTCAATTTCGAAATGTGTAGAATTGAGTGGGAGTTAGGAAATTCTCATGTGAAGACATGGAATTTAGTGGGAGTTATCATCTTTTGAATTTTACGACTCATCACTCATTAAAGAATGACGAGCTAATACCTTCTTTCATAAAGAAGCTTTTGAGTTTTCAATTCTGGATGAAAATGGACTGTGATGAATCCAATTACATCAAGGGATGTTGGATTAGTATTAAGAGATACACATCATATCAACATATACATAGGTTATTCATATGAATGAAAATGGGATTACCATTAGCAGTCATGGTAGTTCATTGAACCTAAAAACGGTTGATCTCATGATTATTAGTAACTAATGTTTCCGCCATTAGAATAATCATGTACATGTCCAATTATGAATCATATGCATAAGAGCATGATGATTGATTAGTGAGCCATAATAGAAACGTCATGCATTCCCAAGTAGAATCCGATGAGCGATTTCAGTGTTTGACGGAATGTTCTATTGTGTGTCAAGAGGTTGCACATATTGTAGAAAATCCGAGCACATATGAGGATTTATGAGAATCCCAAATCTTTCAAGCCTAGGAAGAGAAATGAGAAGTTTTGGAAAGATGCTTGGTTGAATAAGAGGTTATTCAAAAACAATCTTTCCTAGTAAAGCTAGGACTTGTGAGAAGTGCTAAGCTAAATAATCTTGTCAATTGTTACAAGATTCTACAAAACATATACCTAGTGCATTGTGTGTGGATGGAATACTTGATCGGTACAAGTTGTATTATTCATCGCAAATTCGTTCGTTATGAGATGATCGATAAGAAAGTTCTTTCAAGTTAAAGAACCGAAACCAAGGTTGGGAACCTTGATGTGTACTTGGTAAGATTCATGCTATGAAAGAGAACATGAATGTGAAGGAGATGGCAAGTGTAAGAAGTTTGAACACATGGACACATGGCATGTTAAACTTCTATTGCAATCAAAAGGTGGTTACACTTATGATATACATCACAAGGTTGTAATATGATATTGACTACCCGAGTGTGATGTCGACATTTGTCGTTTGAGTTATTATTAACTCACTTTGTACATTGTTATATCCAAACGGGTTGTAGAGACAATTGAACCCCGTTAAAGTGAACATGGATTAACATTGTTTTTGCCCATAGTTACTTATATGAGGTGACGTCTCGAAGTGACTAGAGTGTGATGCGATTGATGGCAAGTTCAAGTGCCATAGAGTCATGTGAGATGACTAGTCGATCACATAGGCAGATTGTTAGGAACTTTTTGTCGGGCCTAATGACCGCTTATAGAGTTCTGGCAAATTTATATAGCCTGGTCGTGGCGAGAGCTAGTATAGTATTCGAATGAGTCGATTCTTTTGACTAAAGACTATTCTCCTAAGATGGCACAGTTTCAGATTAATTTGATTTGTGTTACTACGACCTTCGTAAATGGGGTCAAATGGGCATATTTTGGGTTATGATGGCTGTGGCTAGTCGAAGGGAATGAGTGCGATAGGAATTGTCCACCCCTAGTCAGGGTTATAACAATATCTCAGGGCCACTCGAGGAGTAATGAACTGGAAATGCGTGGCCACGCTCGGATGGCATCCAGAGTGGATAAATCCGGTCAATCAGTTATTCTCCAGATCGAGGAAACCACTCTCGATATGATCACTTGCAAGTACGACCTGAAAGACACCTTGCACTGAGTGGGAGATAGTAATAGGACAAGAGAATTGGTGACGCACACTTGTCGAGGACAAGTGGGAGATTGTTGGAATATGTGTCCTCCGACAATAATGCGATCACGACTGTTGATCATGATGATCACATGTTTAAATCTCATTATATAGAATACAATTGGGAAGTAATTTTGTTACTGTCAACTGGTCAACATATATCGGTAATGATTGGCTGACTAGAGTTTGACATTACTGTCGTGTGACGGTGGTGATCAGTTGACCCCCTAGGTCATACCTAAAGGGCAATACTCTTAATTGATTACTTAATTAATCGTATAATGTTGCGAGTTAATTAAATTTCTTGAAAATTGACGGACGATTTTGGAAGTAAAATTTACGTATCATATTGAAATGTGATTAAATAAGATACGGTCTGAGTAATTGAATTGTATCATTACTCGGATGAAATAATTGTTTAATGAAACAATTAAATTGAATGAATTGTTATAAATACAATCAGTTGTAATTTATAAATGGTAAAATATTTTGGCACAAGTAATTATAAAATTACTAAGTCGATTTTTGTATGTGACGTATTTTTTATAATACGTTGATTTTTAATATGTTAAAAATACATAACAAATTTATGTCACACATGACATGTGACATATTGACAATTGACAAAAATAATATGGAATCCATATTATAGAGTGGGCCGAAAATTAGAGGGATTTAAGCTAATTATATGTTGTTTGTAATTAGTGGAAAGCATGATGATTGCACTAGTCACTAGCCATGCAAGCCTATTGTTCATTGTGAAGAACAACTTTTCCATGCATTGGCTCCCCTAATGCCCTCCTCTTACACGGTTTTGAGAAGGCAAATGCTATCATTGTTTTTCCATAATTTTACCTAATAATATACTAAGTGTAGTGTATTATTCATTCATTCATTCTATCATCCAAAATACAATTTTAGAGAGAATAAAAATCTCCTCTCTTTCTCTCTAAAAACCGAAATATTCAAAGTGTTAAAAATATTTTGGTTCAATTTTCTACTTGATTAATATTATACTAGTATTTGTAATATTAATCAAATTAAGAGGAGCCTTGGGTATAAAGCTTAGGGAGAGATCTTATACTTAGATCTTGTTCATCCATAAGGAAAAGCTCAAGATCAAAAGAGAAAGGTGATCCCTTTTGTGCCCTTAAATCCGAAATCCACAATGTAAGGACATGATTTCTCTTCTATTATATTAATTGTTTGCATGCATAAAATCCGTTTTAATTTTATGACAAATTAATTTAGACATATATGAGTTTGTTAATATGTATATGAATCTACATTTCCTTCAAATAGTGGATAAGTTGGGTTTGGAAACCACGCCTCATCCCAAGCCCTACGCATTACATTGGCTTGATGACGGGAATAAGGTGAAGTTTACCAAACAAGTGAAAGTGGCTTTAATTATGGGATCTTATGCCGACAATATTATGTGTGATGTGGTGCCGATGGATGCGTTTCATGTACTCTTGGGGCGTCCTTGGCAATTCGATCGCAATGTCATACACCGTGGTCGAAGTAATGAGTATGAATTGGTCAACAAGGGTAAGAAGCTTATTCTAAAACCAATGGCGCCTAGTGCTATCTATTCTATGGGCACCGCGCCAGGGAAGGCCGCTAGCATGTCTATATTTGCTAGTGAACAAAAAGTTGGTAAAGTCATTAAGAAGGGTGGTTATGTTTATTTGATGGTGGTCAAGGCGATGCCAAGTGTTGGGGTCGAGAATGCTCAATTAACAGCACTCTTGAAAGAATTCGAGGATGTTTTCCCCGAGGAGTTACCACCGGGTTTGCCCCCTATTCGTGGGATCGAACATCAAATCGATCTCATTTGTGGAGCTTCGTTACCTAACAAAGCGGCCTATCGATGCAACCCAATAGAAACAAAGGAGTTACAACGACAAATTGAGGAGCTAATGGACCAAGGTTATGTTCGTGAAAGCCTAAGTCCATGCGCCGTCCCTACTCTCCTTGTCCCAAAAAAGGATGGAACTTGGCGAATGTGTATTTATAGTCGAGTCGTGAACAACATAACTATCAAGTACCGTTTTCCTATTCCAAGACTTGACGACATGCTTGATGAGTTACATGGTTCCGAGATCTTATCTAAGATCGACTTGAGGAGTGGTTATCACCAAATACAAATGATGGAAGGGGACGAATGGAAAACCGCATTTAAGACTAAACATGGGTTATACGAGTGGACCGTCATGCCATTCGGATTAACTAATGCTCCAAGTACTTTTATGTGACTCATGAACGAGATACTTAAACCATTCTTGGCAGATTTGTGGTCGTCTATTTTGATGACATCTTGGTTTACAGTCGGAGCGAGGATCATTTTAAACATCTTCGAGAGGTGTTCGACACACTCTGAGGGCAGAAACTATATGGAAAGAAGGAGAAGTGTTCATTCTTGGTCGAGAGTGTCATCTTTCTCGGCTATGTGGTCTCTAAAGATGGAGTTTCAGTGTATCAAACAAATATTAAGGCAATCAAATCATGGCCTACTCCTAAATCCGTCACGTAAGTCCGGTCATTTCAAGGACTTGCTTCGTTCTATCGAAGATTTATTCGGGATTTCAGCACCATCACTAGTCCTTTAACCAAGTGCTTGAAAAAAGGAGCATTTGTGTGGACTGAGGCTGCTCAAAAGGCCTTCGAGACAATTATCCAAAAGCTTTGCGAGGCACCATTATTGGCACTACCGGATTTTACAGAACCTTTTGAGGTAGAGTGCGATGCAAGCGGTGTTGGAATTGGAGCCGTATTGGTGCAAGGAAAATGACCCATTGCATATTTTTCTGAGAAGCTGAATGAGGCAAGGCTCAAGTATTGCATATACAACAAAGAGTTCTATGCCATCGTGAGAGCACTTAATCATTGGAACCACTATCTTCGCCCAAATCACTTCATCTTACATTCGGATCATGAATCATTAAAGTACATTAATGGGCAGCAGAAGTTGAATCCGTGACGCGCCAAATGGGTAGAGTTCCTTCAATCCTTTCACTTTTCTTCGAAGTATAAGGGTGGTAAAAGCAATGTGGTGGCCGATGCTCTTTCCCGACTCTATTCTTTATTGAATGTGCTCGACATTCGCCTACTGTTATTTGAAACCTTGAAGACTTACTATGAGAATGATTCTGATTTTGGGGAGTTGTTTGTGAAAAGCAAATTAGTAGCACACGACGAGTTTACAATTCAAGATGGTTTTCTTTTCAAAGGAAATAGGCTTTGTGTACCTAAACATCAAGTTCGTGAGTTATTGATACGAGAAGCTCATGGAGGTGGACTTGGTGGACACTTCGGTGTCAATAAAACTTTGGAGATCCTCAAGGAGCACTTCCATTGGCCTTGAATGCAAAGAGATGTACAACCTGTGGTCCGGAAATGTGTCACTTGTCATGTTGCGAAGAGTACCTTCAAGCCCAGGAATACATACCATTACCTATTCCTAGCCGGCCATGGGAGGAGGTGTCCATAGACTTCATTGTTGCTTTACCTCGTACTCAAAGGAGTAAGGATGCAATCATGGTTATGGTGGATCATTTTTCCAAAATGGCTCATTTTGTAGCATGCCACAAGACGGACGACGCTAGCAACGTGGCTTATTTATACTTCCGAGAGGTACTCCGTCTCCATAGAGTTCCAAAAACAATAGTCTCTGATCTTGATTCCAAGTTCTTACGCTACTTTTGGAATACCTTATGGAGGAAGATAGGCACCAAGCTGTTGTTTAGTACGTCTCACCATCCTCAAACCGATGGTCAAATGGAAGTGACAAATCGAACCCTTGGTACATTGTTGCGTGGTCTCGTGAGCAAGACTCAAAAAGATTGGGATTTAAAGCTCGCTCATGTCGAGTTCGCTTATAATCGGTCCCCGACATACGCAACAAAGCACTCTCCATTTGAAATCGTGTATGGCGTGAATCCCTACCTACCACTTGATCTTATTCCTTTACCCGAAGACGAACTAGTGCATAAGGATGCAGAGGCAAAGTTAAAGTCGATGATCAAGTTACATGAGCAAGTTCGAACCAGAATTGAGTCCATTAACGAAGTATACAAGCGAAGGGCTAACAAGAATCGTCCATCTAAGGTCTTCAAGGAAGGATATTTGGTTTGGGTGCACTTGAGATAGGAGCGATTTTCGAGCAAGCGAAAGAACAAGTTAATGCCACGCGCGGAAAGCCCATATAAGGTGATTTCAAAGTTCGGTGATAATGTCTACAAGATCAAACTCCCTGGAGATTATGGTGTTCATGCCACCTTCAACGTAGGTGATCTCTCTCCTTACATCGATGATAATGGGATTGTGGAATTGAGGACAATTCCTTTTAAAGGAAGAGGAGATGATAGGGAGATCAACATCTTGGACGATGTACTACTCGAATTAGGAGATATTATGGGCATCAAGAATGGCTCGAATCCAAGCACGACAATGTTGACCCATTAAACGTGGTTGGGAACTAACAAGGGTCAAGAAATTTGCTTGATCTCGACTCGAGGATCCGAAACCCGCAAGGAAACGCCTTAAGCCGTGAGAAGGTCGTGGGCTTGGTTCATGGAACCACCTAGTTTTCTACATTCTAGTTTTTTTGTAATGCATAGTTTTCTTCAAAGTCTAGCCTAGTTCTTTTCAAATTCTAGCCTAGTTTTCTCCCTAGTCAAAACTAGTATTAATGCACCTAGGAAATAACACATCACATTAAAGTGTAGCCTTGAAGGCCAAGGAGAATTCGGCCTATATAAGGATTGGCCATTCCCATTTGTAAGCATCAAGTTTTGAGTAAAAATTAACTTGTGTGATAAAATCGCTGTTGCGAACCCCCTTTGTTTTATTCGACGCGTTTTCGAGTATGACCCGATTATTCTCAATAGGTCTTAAGAATCAATCACCATTGGTCGATCTATAGGTCTAGATCGACCAAATATCCCTTTTATTTACATTATACTTCGCTTCAAGTAACACGAATGGATCGGGTTGCACCTAGTGCATTCGGGTCCTTCGTTTATTTGTAGCACAATTAAGACTTCCGCTTGCGATACGTATCAGGTTAAAAACCGACATGGTATGTGGAACCAAGGATGAATTTGTATTTATGACTAATATATTTGTTTTGAAATGTAAAGAAATGAAATAAAAGGTTTTAAAATACCTTTTAAAATGTAATTAACCAAATATTATCACCGAAACACGGATGAAACCGTCATGGTATGAGGAACCAAGGGTGAAAATGTCTTATGGTTAAAAGTTTATCATGAAAATGATTTGAAATATTTGAAATGGTAAAAACCGATTGCAAATAAGAAATGAAATAAAGAGGAAAGATGAGAGCAAACACGGCTAGATTAAGGCCTGAGAGGGCATAGAGGCGCGAGCCCCCTGCTACGCAAGTAACCCCTGTCTCAGGCGAAAATCCGGTTTTGGCTCATCTAACCTTTATTTGAATCAAGTTATGCATGTTTTAGCATGTTATAATCATAAAACAGATGAAAATCATGAAAGAAGAGAATTTTTACACCCTCGTACTTACTTGCTAGGCTTGAGACAAGAAATCGACGAAAGTGTAACAATTTGTTAGGTCGGAAAACTCGGTTAAAAACAGTTTTAGCAATGTAAAGAGTGTTTTGTTTAAGTTTAGTGATGGTGTAGTTGGTCGAGATGGTCGGTCAAGTTATTTATTTCACGATGACGGTACCAAACAATGTGTATGGCTTGTATTTTCGATCGGTAGGTCAAAAATACGTGTCGGTTTGTGACTTTTAGAAGTCGATTCGAGAATTTTAAGGGAGAGATGAGGGGGCGGACACTCGCGTACCTTCAAATGGCGGCATTTGAGGTGTATTTATAAAGAAATGGGTGGTTGTGTGCATTTTGAGCAACGTGGCCGCATGTGCTACTCGAAGAGGCGAGAGCCATTTTGCGGGTCTTCGAGCTGTCTTGTCACTATCACGCAATTGAAATCATGATTTATTCTATCCTATGTTTTGGATGAAATAATTTGTACTTGACCATTCAAGTATTCCGGGAATACTTAACATGGAAGCTTAGAGAAGTTTGTTTTTTGTGTTTGACTCGGATTGACTCGTTGTTGGAGTCGGGATTTGAATTTTGAGTCGGTTATTGGTCCGGTGTCGGTTTTGACTCTAGTTAGTGTCATTGCGACCTCTGTTGGAGTATGTGTCCTCAACAATAGTGCGATCACATTATCAAACCTCATAATAAGAATACATAAGAGATGATTCAATTATATACTCAACTGATCAACATTAATCGGTAATGATTGGCTAACTAGAGTTTGACATTACTGTCGTTCGACGGTGGTGATCAGTTGATCCCTTAAGGTCACACCTATAAGACGATTCCCAAACTCAAAAGTTAATTAATTGTATATCGATACAGATTAATTATATCCTTAAAATTGAACAAATTTCATTTATAAGAGAGAATTTTATATCTTATTATAATATGATTAAATAAGATTTAATTTAGTAATTAAATGTTAAATTGCTAAATTGATAATTGTTTATGAAACAATTTGAGATAAGAATAATTAGTTAATTATAATTACAAAATATTGTAGATTATATTGATTGGACTTAATGTGACCCATTTTATACACTCGTAATTATGAATTACTAGTTAATTTTTTATATGTAATTTATTTATTATGGAATGATATTTAATAGTTAAATATGCATGAAAATGAATAAGGACATGTTGTGTAACACATGACCTACCAAATTACAATTGACAAATTAAAAAGTTAAAATGGATGTCTATTTTAAGGTGTAAAAACCGGTTGGGTGATGGTTTATGGGAGATGGTGGTTGTATTTATTTATGTAAGACATAATAATACCCTACAACCTAGAACCTACCCTAGTTTTCTTGTGAAGACAAAAAGAGAAATTGAAAACACAAATTGCTCTTCCCTTGCTTATGAAAACGAGTCACCCACTCAAAATAGGAGAAGTTGTTCTCAATTTTTCTTATCATTCTTATTCATATGTTTTGAGCAAAAACTCTCTATTCTCTCTTACTCCATAAAATTGTTTTATGCATCTATTTGTTCATAAATTCTAATATTCACATAAGATTACTATGGTAGTAATATAACTAATATTAGAATCAACATTTAAGGTTAACTAATTTTATTACCTAGTTAGTAATATGATTAGTGTTATGGGAATGTCTTGGGGTGCATCACTAAGGAGGCATTGTACACTTGAATGCTTGAAGGTTCTTGGAGGATCACCCTAAAATGGTATTACCTCAAGATCTAGGTTTGGAAGGAGTCCAAATCTAGTGCCCTAATTTCGTCCCACATATGATGTAAGAAAGTTCATTTTCTCCTTATTTTTATTGAAAATCATCATGCATGCAACTAGATCCACTAGTATATAAATTATGGGTAATTTATAAAATGATTAGATGAGTCTAATAGGGGTTAATGAACCTAACATTTGGTATCAGAGCTTTGGTGTTGCATGCATATCATTTTATTGTTTTTTATGAGTTACTTGATAACAAAATAAAAACTAAAATTTGTGATTTATAAGGATACAGCCACGAAATTTTTTACATGTAATATATTCTGGTTATAAAATATTTTTAGGTCATATTGATGATTTATGGATGATTATTGCTTATTTTAATGACTTTTTGTGAAATAATTACATTTTAATGAGTCAAATGAACTTTTATTTACTAAAAATAGTTAAACTTTGAAACTGACCATGAATTTTTAGTATGACCTCACATGCATATTTTACTTATTGTATGTAAAATTTCGCATTAATGTGATTAATATTGCAAGATTTATGATTTTTATGTGATAAAAATGCTATAAATGGAGGTTAAATGACTAAAAATAGTTATACTTCGTAACTGGCCATGAAATTTTAATATGATGTAACATGCATATTTTTCGGATTGTATGTAAAATTTGAGATAAATGTGATTTATTAAGCATGATTTATAATTTTAATGGTTAAAATAATATAAATAGTGACTATTTTTAGCAAAAATAACTAAAATGAATTTTATGGCATGACATTTTTCCCTACTGTTGTATATATGATATGGACATTAGATCTAAAGTTTCATGATTAATTTTGATTGATTTGGAATGTTTATTGATTTTTATGTGATAAAATCGATAAAAGGCAACTTTATTAGTCATAAAAATTAATTCAACATTTTTTTTGAAATTTTGCCATTTTTAGGTTCTAGAAATTATATAAGAATGTTGAAAATTTTGAATTTGATTTTTTCATAATTTTTATGCTTAATTTGGATTAAATGGTAAAAGTTATGATTTATACGATTTATTAATGAAGTAAATTATAAATATTTTGTGGGCAAATTTTATTGAATTTTTGGAATCTTGGTAAGTATATGCAAAAAATGTGATTTCGAAATTTTTCAAATTTTTATGATTTATTGGGAATTATTTCATAATTATTATGATTAAAAGAAGTTTAAATAAGCAATAATACAAAACCAAGTTGAATTATTGTCAAATGTTTAGTGAAGACTAATTTTTAAGTCCTAAGAAGGTTAGGATAATTAACTTGGACTTAACTTTGATTTAAGTATTGATTTGTGATTTTAATAAGTTATTATCACGTATGTTCATAAAATCGGATTATATAAGATATAAGGTATAAGTAGGGCGATTTGGCATATTAATTTGGCATGTTAGGCACATATATTTATGCTGCATATTTTATTTATGAATATTTTATTTATTTAATTTTGAATTATGTAATTTTATCTTAGTATGGCCTTAGTTTTAATCGGTATTACCCGTAATGTAAAGGAATATCGGTTCGGTTGTAATTTTAATGTGATCTCGTATCACTTGTATTTTACTAGTTACAAATGTATAATAGAAAATTTATGTAATTTTATTATTATTTGTCATTCCGGAGTTCCCTCAAGACGGTGCCATTCGGAAAGGTGTTCCAATCAAGACGGTGTTACCTTGGGAAGCGTGCCACTTGAAGTTCAAGGGACCAATGGAGTTGGTTTTCGAAGTTGTAAATAGAATATTAGATTTTCTATTTTAGGAAGGCCATACTACGAAATTTATTTATTGCTTTGCATTTTTCCTTTATATGTTTGCATACACTGCCAAATCGCCCTAAACTATAAACATGCATATAATATCAAGTATTCGACCGTGTCAATTATAATTATCGTTAGTTCGAAAATTTAGTTCACTTAAATTTGATAGATAATAAATTGACTCGACCTCTCACGTTATTAAAAATCGAGCCTTAGCCTTACCAAATAGTAGGAACTCATGAATCTCAATTTCATAAGGGTATAATACGATTTTTCGGGGTGCTTTCTATTGACGTTGGGGTTAGTGGGGTAATAAGATTACACTTCGAAATTTGGTTGATCTCAACGGAAGTATTAGCGACCGTAGCCGAATTAGGTCCGGGCTAAAGATAAACTTAATGTAATTTCATCGACCGAGAGTTCTAAGTGTAGAATCGACTAAAGAGTTAACCAACCAAGTCATATTAGTTAGGCTGTAGAGGGCCCGTTGGCCCACAATCGAGTTAGTATTGATTTAGATCTCGAAATCATTTATATAATTTGGTGGAGGTCATTATATAAATGATAAAACATGCTAAAATGTTTTAAATATTAACGATGAATGTTTCTTTTACAACTATTTCATTGTTTTATGTTGTTCTTTATCAATTCTCCTATTAATATACGATATCAATTCGATTGTAACACGAGTCTCTGCTAAACAACTATTACTAACGACAAATAGATTCTCTTTCTAAATCCTCAAATGAACCGTATCATAGGTAATGGACTAGCTCCATAGGAATCATTCTATTCAATAGAACTCCATAGGAGTTGTCCTATGTCATATAAGATTAGCATGTTAAATTACTAACATGCCTATGTATGATTTCTTGTGAAGATGTGTGAATAGAAGTAATGATTAGTCAAAATATGTTATGACAATATCTTATATGCATCGACGGTTCAAAAGTCTTATTGCTCAAACTAAACACTTGTCATCAAGCACTTAAGTTATTAAGAACATGACAATGTTAAATTGGTAAATTGATTTGTTAGAAATTTTGATTAACCAAATACCACAATAGGGTTAACCCTTGTGAAGGTGATGCGTGTCTAAAATACGATGTTTCACACTCTTTTCTACACGCATTTCAGAGCTCAAATGTGCAATATATGCCTATATTTCCCTATTTTCCTCTACTTCCGTGTTTTTGTACTTTATTGCAGAAATGTGAAGAATTGAGCGGAAATCGAGCCAAATCCGTCCCCGAGTAATCTGCATTGCAAATGACGTAAAGGAATTGCTTAAGGAACGAGCTTGGTGCGCAATCCAAGGCCCAAAAGACAAGTCCACGAGTTAAAAGAAGTCAAGTAGCAGCTTAGCCGGTCGATCGACCAACCTAGTCAGTCGATCGACCAACCTAGTCAGTCGATCGACCAAGGCTCGGGTTCCAGAAGCTACTGTTGCTGAGGAGCAGTCGATCGACCAGATTTCGATTCCAGACGAGATTTAGAAAGCCCGTGAGGTTTAGGTTTTAGAAATAAGTTGTTGCGTTGATTGCTATATAACGTAACACCAGCGTCTAGTTTCATCATCGAATAATATATCAAGCTTTCATTCAGAATTTTACATCAAATTTTAGGGTTAAGTTTTCATTCAAGTTCTATATCGAATAGTTAGGGTTTGGGATTATTGTGAGCATTGGAGTTTCGGATCTTATAACCAATCTTTCCCCTGCAATTCGGTATTCTTCCTGTTTATTTTCAGTATATTTATTTTGCTAATAGGTTAGAATTGCTATTAGATTCCCGAAGCCGTCTTCATTATTGCATGTTAATTGTTTCCTTCCCTGTTTTAAGCATGAATTCAGTAGCTATTTTTATCGTTTATGTTATTGTTTCTACCCTTAGCATGAGTAGCTAAATCTTTAGTGCTAGGATGTAGGGGAGTTGTAGCATAGGCGGCATTAGATTAACACAGACTGAACCCGCGTGTCAGTCGATTGACTGACATTGTTGGTCGATCGACTGACCTTGTAAGGTTACCCTTCGTTTTAATTGTTCTTAATCTTGTATTTAGCCAATCGAATGCATGCGACCAGTTAAATACCTATTTTGTGACCAACCCATTAGATCGAAAGATAGGGAAGGTTAGTTGACCGTCAATTAAATCGACTAAACTGTGCTAAGATCGAAAGATAGGTATAGTTTAGACCATTAGTCGCTTTTCAGGACGAAAGTTAGTATTAGTGACATTAGGGACCTTTAGCGAGATCGAGAGATGCTGATTGTTAAGAGTGGACCGAGAGGACCTCTTATTTCCCGCCTTACTTGTGTTTAATTCGGACCGACTTAGTTTTACTGCATGAAGCTATAATGACCCGATCATCCTAGTACCCTTCTTTTATCTGTTTAAATCGTATTTTTAGTTTATTGTCTTTGTTCACTTTTAGCTATAGACCAATTCAAACCAACCCCCATAATTGTTACCTTTGACTGATCATAAATCAACTAAAGTTTACAACTGCCTCCTTGTGGTTCGACCCTGTTACCACTAGCCTAGGTTAGTCTTAATAGGAGATTATAAATTTTATCTTTGATACTCACAACAACGGGTATCAAATTTTGGCGCCGTTGCCGGGGAGGCAATTGTCCTAATTTTAGTTGTTTTTATTTTCAGTCTTTCTCAGTTTAAGGGACTTTTGTTCCTTAAACTTTTCTTATATTCTTGTTGTAGTTTCATCTTATGCGCAGGTCACAGGGTGGAGAATTAGTACCATTGAACCATGAACTTGAGAGATCCTTGCGCGAGTTGAGGCGAACACAGAGAGTATTACAGAAGCGAGAGGAAGAGTGAGTACTCTGTCTAGCTATCACGAGAACGATCTGTTGAAGAAGACCCACAGATCTTCACCCGTTTCCACTTCTTCACCGAGACAGTTACTTCTCGGAAATTCCGGTCATGGCCGAGGAAGCAAGTATAGCTAGTTTTTACGAGCCGACAGTAGACAACTTATATAAGGGGTTCGAGTTACTGCGAGATGCCGGAAATTCGAACCAAAGCCTGCTTACATTACCATGGTCGAGAAAATCGATTTTGGTGGAGCTGCAAATGAAGATGCGAAAGACATATGGAGACTTTTATCGACTCTGCACTGCTCCATTCCCCACCACCGGTGGCGTGACCCAGGATCAAATCAAAGAGACCATGTTCATCTTCTCCCTTCGTGATCTTTGCAAGGAATGGTATAGAGATTTGGACCGGACCGCTCTGGAGATCACTGATTGGAATACATTGGCATTGGCGTTCTACAAGAAGTACTTCTCTGCTTCAAGGACGATCACTATTAGAGCTCAAATCACGGGCTTTAAACAAGGGCCAGATGAGAATTTCCACGAGGCATGGGTCCGATTCAAGAAGTTGGTGCGAACCATACCCCACCATGGGTTCGAAAAGTGGAGTTTGTGCAATCATTTCTACAATGGGTTGTACGACGATCGAGAGGCCATTTTGGATCTTTGCGGACAATGGGAGATTTGTTGAAAATTTGGGAGCAACCAAGGGGTGGAAGATCATTGACGATCTAGCTACCCACAAGGCCGAGTATGGGAATTCAAGGGGAAACCAGAGAAGAGCTGCTGAGTCCTCTTACATTCTGCACTTGAGGCTCTCACCGCGAGATTTGACAAATATGAGCTAGGAGGAGCCTCTAAGGGTGGGATATACCAAGTCAATCTTTGTGTCGGACGGTCCCTTCCTCTGTGAAAGGTGTGGAGTTGAGGGCCATGTCTCGAAAATTGCCCTAGCCCTTTTGAATCTTATCTTGCCTTTCAACACTATAGGCAGACGAACACCTATTACGAGCCACCGCACCCGAACTTGAGTTGGAGAAGCCAAAATGTCCAAAATCCAACCCAACCTCCACCGCAAAGAACAACCCTATATACCCCCTCATCAAAAGCAACAGCGATATCAAAACCTCCTTATGTGCCGCAACAACAACAATCACGAGTCGAGTTCTCCGAGCTTAAGAATCTGTTGCTAAAGGAGTCCCAAGCAAGAGAGGTCGGGATGAAGTTACTTGAGAGCCAAATTGCTCAACTGGCTAGTAAAAGCAACACTCGAGCTCCCGGACACTTACCCACTCAACCCGAACAAAAAGAGACCCTAAATGCCATCACTTTGAGGAGCGGGTCCACCCTTGATGGTCCTGCCATGGTTGAGGATGCTGTTGGGAAAGGTGAGCCAAAAATAAGTCAAGAGAAAGCTTCAACGAACAAATCAAAGAAAAAGACGTCTGCCAGGAATTTGATCGATCGGCGAGTTACGGGTTATAGGAGCTTTCCTGCAAACAGTCGATCGGCGAGGAGGGTAGTCGATCGACCCATATCATAACGATGTTGAAGAATCTCGTCCTTTAATGCCAAATAATCTACGAGACCATTTGTTTCGGGGTACTACGATCCAAAGATTTTGAGGCGGGAACCCGAGTCTTTGATGGGTCGATCCCGGCTCCGAGTTCGATCCAATGACGGTCAATGGTTCTCATTTGAGACGGTCTGAGGAGGGATCTAGCTTCAACAAAGAGAAGGTGACAGACTTTCAACCTAAGTCCAAGGATACCGGCACACGCGACTTAGAAGAGAGGGCTAAGGTGCTCCTTACAGCCCCATATCCGGAGAGACTCGTGCCGACCAAAGAACAGGTATCTTTCAATAAGTTTGAGAAAGTTATCCGTAGTCTGAATGTGCAAGTCCCCTTCCTTGAGTTAGTTAACCAAGTACCCGCTTACACCAAATTTATGAAACAACTGTTGTCAAAAAAGCGGTCACTTGAAACTTGATGCACACTGTCGCACTCACCAAGAGTCTTGTTCTTATCTGTCTCTGCTACGCCCCTTAAGTTAGAAGACCCGGGCAGTTTTTCCGTTCCTTGTAGCATAGGTACCTTTTCTATCGAAAAGGCTTTATGTGACTTAGGAGCGAGCATAAGTGTCATGCCCTTAAGTCTAGCTAGAAAGCTCAAGTTGACCCGGTTTGCTATCACGGAAATGACAGTTCAGATGGCTGACCGATCTGCGGTCGAGCCCATAGGAGTCCTAGAGGACATACCCGTCCAGATAGGGAAGTTTTCTTCCTGTTGACTTTGTTGTCCTTGATATGCACGAGGATGACCATATTCCCATCATTTTGGGAAGGCGTTTCTACGCACACCTTGGTGCGATTATTGACGTCGGTTTAGGAACCTTGACCTTCAAGGTTGGGAAACATTCTATTATTTTTGCCCAACCTGCTAAAAAGAAAGACGCCATGTGGCCTGTTACTTGTAATACGGTCTCTGAAAAGAGATCGTACTTTGTGCTTCCTGAATCGACTTTCCCTATTACTACTGCTGTATTAACCCCTCCGCCCCGTTGGGAGCAAGAAGGAGGAAGAATCATTATTTTAGATAATGCAGGAGCTGGTTTGGGGAAGGAAGAGCCGTTGGATACTCCAGCTGCGACAAAGCCTATCATTCAAAGAAGCGGTCTTGGTTGCCTAAGCTATGGGACCGATGAGGAAGTGGAAGATGGGCCAGTTAAGTCCGACGATTCCGAGGGAGTCCTTGATTGGGGGGATGAAGAAGTTGATCAATCGAGCTCTCCAACCGTCGAAGCTAAGAAAGGTGCAACTGATAATATGAGCACCATTGAGGCTACCTCTAGTAGCCAGAAGCCGACGAAGTGGGCCATACCGTGGTCCTTTTTGATCAACTATTAGTTGATCAAGTTCGTTATAAACTTCATTTTATTGCTTTCGAACTATTTTCTATTGCTTTTGTGTGCGCGAAAACTTCGTATTTATTTTGTTTTGTTAGGATTTTTAAGTACTTTAGACTTCGTTCTGGGTTTTGCGCAATTTTGGGCGCGTTCTATTGTGTATTTGCAGGTATTTAGAGCTTATTAGCTCAAATCATTGAGCAATTACGAAGAAATAAGACATTGCAGCAGTGTGTTTTCATCGATCGATGGCACACTTGGTCGATCGACTGAACTGCGCAGTTTTACGAAGCCATTGTTCTCGCCACCTGTCGATCGACTGCCTCTTTAGGTCGATCGACCATATGTTCTTTATATATGCGTTCACGACCTCTCCCCTGCTGTGTTTGGTCGATATGCAGACCTAAGGGAGTTTTCTACTCCACTTTATTTTCCGTCGAATTATCTATTTCTTCTTTTGCCTCATTTATGCACATTTTCTACGCTTCAAAATTGCTTTCTTCGGTCTTATGAGTGGTACTTTCTGTCTTTCAGGTACTTTTTAGTAGCACTGCTGGCTACTGAAACCTCCTAGCTCACGCTGGTTTGGGGAGGTTTCCTTTGCTGCGCTTAAAGTCTTGTGAGTTCCCAAGTCTTTACTTTATGTCATTGTGTTTTTACTTCCCTTTTCTCGCAAATTCCCGTTTCTCTTTGCTTTCATTATATAATTTTGCACAATGGGGACATTGTGCGATTTGGTTTGGGGAAGGGTTTTGCGTCGCACTTCATTCATTTGTTTGCATTCACGTTTAAATTTCAGTTTGCATTGTTTATTTCATTTTCATTATATACAGAAAATCCAAAAAAATTGAAAAATTTCAAAAATTTCCATAAAATGCACGTTTATTTTAGCATATAGGTCGAGTCGGGACGGTAGTATTTCTGTGATGATTTTGCTATTGCACCTATTTTGCCTGAGCCTTGCTTGATTAACATGTTATTAGTAGAATCGTAAATGCATATCTGCGAGTTTTCGTTAAATTTGTTTGCTGAACTTGAGACTTGACTTTAATAATTGGCAACCTACATCATATTTCCGAGATTTAGAGCCCATAACTGGTGACATTCATGACCAGTTCATCTAGGAATGTGAGTAGTACTCCTTATGAGACATGTTTCCTTAATTTGCATAAATATGAATTTGATCTACTTAATACCTGTATGCATTCGGTTTGTGGTTTGTTGACACATGTGGTAGAGGTTTCCTTTTTCTCATTTTGCCCATAAGCTCCACACTGCCAAAAATATCCTTTTTGTCCCATTTACTACATCCTACATATAGCCTACCTCTGTCAAGCTAGTAATCTGGTTTCGGGGATTGTTACTCGTTTTTGGTAGCCATTGCTCTTTTGAGATGAAGTTGGGAGAATGAAAAGAAGGAAAGAAAGAAAAAAAAAGAAAAGAAAAATGAAAAAGATGAAAAAATGATTCGAAAAAAAAAAAGAAGAGAGTTCTGTACTGTTCAAAGCAGTCGATCGACTGCTCATTTTGGTCGATCGACTGGAGTTCGAAGGAATGAAAAAGAAAGAATCAATTCGCATAATTTAATCCTTATCTTTTGGCGATTTTTGCTCCCATGTTTCATTTATATCCTATGGGGAGTTTTATTGATTTGATAGTTTGGAGGTTGTGAGACTTATTCTTGCTATAGCACCGTTTCGTTTGTTTATGAGGAAGAAGTTGGATGTTGTCCTTTGGTTCCGTTTTGGTGCTAGCTTGATCACCTGTACCTCCACTTTACCATAAAATGTTTTGCCACTTCTTACCCATACCTCACATATCCCATATATACCTCGGCATGTGTCATTGGTCATCTGTTTGGTTGGAATGCGTATGTACGGTCGTAGAGATCACTTTCATATTTTATTGCTGGCATGTTTTCATAGGTCGTAGTTAGGTGAGAGTCTTTACAAAGTAATTCTTTCTATCTTACATTTATATCACCTGTGCTCATTTGAGTGATTTGAGCGACCCGCGAGAGTCCATTTTGAGAAGTCTCTATAGTCAACGGTTCAGCAATATTTTAATGACTTTATAATTCGTTTGCATGATTCACATCACTGATTGATTGTTAGTTATGCATTAATTTGGCTTAGGCTTTACTTGTGCATCTCGCTCTGAGATTGAACTCGTTCCATTAGGTCATTAGATCGAGTCTAGTTCTTGCTTGGGGACAAGCAAGGTTTGGTTTGGGGAGATTTGATGCGTGTCTAAAATACGATGTTTCACACTCTTTTCTACACGCATTTCAGAGCTCAAATGTGCAATATATGCCTATATTTCCCTATTTTCCTCTACTTCCGTGTTTTTGTACTTTATTGCAGAAATGTGAAGAATTGAGCGGAAATCGAGCCAAATCCGTCCCCGAGTAATCTGCATTGCAAATGACGTAAAGGAATTGCTTAAGGAACGAGCTTGGTGCGCAATCCAAGGCCCAAAAGACAAGTCCACGAGTTAAAAGAAGTCAAGTAGCAGCTTAGCCGGTCGATCGACCAACCTAGTCGATCGATCGACCAAGGCTCGGGTTCCGAAGCTACTTTTATTCTTGAGGAGCGATCGATCGACCAAAGATCTTGATCGATCGACCAGATTTCGATTCCAGACGAGATTTAGAAAGCCCGTGAGGTTTAGGTTTTAGAAATAAGTTGTTGCGTTGATTGCTATATAACGTAACACCAGCGTCTAGTTTCATCATCGAATAATATATCAAGCTTTCATTCAGAATTTTACATCAAATTTTAGGGTTAAGTTTTCATTCAAGTTCTATATCGAATAGTTAGGGTTTGGGATTATTGTGAGCATTGGAGTTTCGGATCTTATAACCAATCTTTCCCTGCGATTGGTATTCTTCTGTTTATTTTCAGTATATTTATTTTGCTAATAGGTTAGAATTGCTATTAGATTCCCGAAGCCGTCTTCATTATTGCATGTTAATTGTTTCCTTCCCTGTTTTAAGCATGAATTCAGTAGCTATTTTTATCGTTTATGTTATTGTTTCTACCCTTAGCATGAGTAGCTAAATCTTTAGTGCTAGGATGTAGGGGAGTTGTAGCATAGGCGGCATTAGATTAACACGGACTGAACCCGCGTGTCAGTCGATCGACTGACATTGTTGGTCGATCGACTGACCTTGTAAGGTTACCCTTCGTTTTAATTGTTCTTAATCTTGTATTTAGCCAATCGAATGCATGCGACCAGTTAAATACCTATTTTGTGACCAACCCATTAGATCGAAAGATAGGGAAGGTTAGTTGACCGTCAATTAAATCGACTAAACTGTGCTAAGATCGAAAGATAGGTATAGTTTAGACCATTAGTCGCTTTTCAGGACGAAAGTTAGTATTAGTGACATTAGGGACCTTTAGCGAGATCGAGAGATGCTGATTGTTAAGAGTGGACCGAGAGGACCTCTTATTTCCCGCCTTACTTGTGTTTAATTCAGACCGACTTAGTTTGCTGCCGCCGAAGCTATAATGACCCGATCATCCTAGTACCCTTCTTTTATCTGTTTAAATCGTATTTTTAGTTTATTGTCTCTGTTCACTTTTAGCTATAGACCAATTCAAACGAACCCCCATAATTGTTACCTTTGACTGATCATAAATCAACTAAAGTTTACAACTGCCTCCTTGTGGTTCGACCCTGTTACCACTAGCCTAGGTTAGTCTTAATAGGAGATTATAAATTTTATCTTTGATACTCACAACGACGGGTATCAGAAGGATTAACTAGGAATTTATATGAAGATAAGTCTTCATCAAGTAGAAATTCTTGAAGTCAGTGGGAGCAATAAGAAGTAAGTACCTATCTTAATTGTTAAAGATAGAACTAGGCTCGAAAGAGAAGGTGTTAGACACTAAAATAGATACAAACCCCAATAAGTAAAGATCAAGTAAGTTGGTCGTGTGACTCAAACATACTCCTCCTTGAAAATCTATGACATTGACATTGCATTCTTGCCTAACACCACATCATGAGTATTTGATACAAATTTGTGGATTTCATCATAATATTTGGCATTATCGTGTGACGACTAGCAAGAATGTTGTAGTGTACTCATTTTAGTTTATAAATGTACTTCAATAATTGTTATGATGTACAATATGTCTAAATAAGAATATAATTAAAGTTTTTGTATAAAACACAAAGCGTTTCTCTATTATGTGATGGAGCGGGGCATTGTCCGCTATCAAACACATTTATACCCAACTACTAGCATAGCAAGCAAGTCGGGGTCGATCCCCGGGACGGGGGTACTCAAATTGTTCAATCTAATCGTAGTTGTGCTTAGGGTTGTCACAATTGAATTGAATTGATTGATTCTAAACTATTGAAAGCAATAAAGTAGAACAAGCAATAAAGCAAATAAAGATGCAAACAAATAATAAAGGATACTAAGATGTCATGGGATCATAGGGGAATCATGGTAAGATAGCATAAATGTGTTATATAGATGCAAGCAATTTTATTATTGTTGGAATTAAGTTAGTTCATGTCAAATATTCATAAGAAGATTTGGGTCCCAAAGCCGAGTCATTTGTGACTTTACAACACCTACAAGTCGACTTAATTCTTCCTATTAGACTACATGCATGATAAACCAATTCCTAGGGAAACTTATATCTCGGAGCCGAGTCGGTTAGGACTTTACAACACCTACAAGTCAACTTGGGTTTTCCCTATTCAACTCTATGCAAGGTCTAACAAGGCTTGAGTTGGTTTATATCTTACAAGCCTTGTTGAATAAATAAGAGATGACGCAAAAAAAAAATGTAAGGATTCATAGGCTCGCATTTCATCAAACATGATATGTGCATAAGTTGAAAAACAATAAGCAAGGATTCATATGAACTCATTAAGCATTAATCTATCCCATGATTAACTCCCCTAATCCCTCACTAATCCTAGTTAAGTAACTACTCACTTATTATCATGGAAGACATGTTTTCAATGGTGCCAATCATTACAACAAGTATAAACATGATTAAAGAGTGAGGGAAAAACAATAAAGAGTGAAGAGTAAAGAGATTATACCAAACTTAAGATGAACAATTGGAAAGGAAAGAATAATAAAAGAAAACTTGATTGATTGATGAAGAGTTGTCAATTCTCTAATAATAACCCAATAATCTTCAATTACCAAATAATAAACTTGAATTACCTAATAATAAACTTGAACAATAATTAAGGAAAGATTAATGTGTGATTTGTGGTATGATTAAAGACTAATCTATTCTAATCTACTCCTAATGAAGGCTTATTCTAATTTTTAAGGAAGCTTAATTTCTTAATTATTACAAATGGAGTATATATAGTGGTACATCATTAGGTTAAGTAAGGGTAGATTAGTAAATAACAATGCTTTGAATAGAGCTTTGCAACTCCCGAGGGACATGCACGTCCTAGCTTGCAAGGAAAAGCATCCTGTAAAACAATCCGCTCGTTCGGAGTGAAAAACGCGCATCTTGAACCTCAACCCGAGCGGGTTAATATTGTCCCGAGCGGGTTGAGATGTATCTCGCTCTACTTGGGCTTGACCCGCGCGGGTTGAGCTGCTGTTCCCCTTTTTCTTGCTTTTAAGCCTATGATCCTTCTATATACTCTTTATTCTTATATCCTTGGTCATCATTCCTGCCTCCTCTTCATACTAGTCCATCCAAGATCGTCAACAAGCTTCCGAATATGCGCGCGAGACGGGAATTCCGCCTCATTATCTTCTTTCCTACAAGACATATACAATGCAATAGGAACGCAAAATAGGAAGGAATTGATGGATAAAATGGTCATGAAATACTATATTAGTATGCAAAATGGGTTCAATTAGGGGACTAAATGTGCGCAATTAAGAGTCACATCAAACATCCCCAAACCGAACCTTTACTCGTCCCAAGTAAAGAGGTGACTAGAACTAGACCTTTATTTAAACTATTCTAGTAATAATATAACCGATGTGAGACAAGTAGCGGGTCTCACTTTGCCCCTTCAACTCACAATAAGACATCTATGAGGTAAGATGCCTTCTTGCAAGGCAAGGTGGGGTTTGCCAAAATCGCGATACATCCAAGTATTAAGCACACAAAACAAGTAATGGATGCATCTGCAAAAGTATATCCACTTTCCTCATCTAAGTGGCAGAAATCATCTACAAGGGAAGCAATTTAAGGGTACACACTCCATCATAGATAATGGTTCTCCTAGTTACTAAGTCCAAGAGGTTACAAACAAATTACCTCCAAGTTGTGTCAAACTAGGGTACTTTTATCCTCAATCGCTAAATGCTTTTGTCAAGAGTGGTCTCCTTATGGTGTTAAAAATACTGTAGGATTGCGGAATTCCCCTTTTACCTAGATAAGAAGAAGGGTCGTCCCCTCTCCACCATGCAACAAAATAGGATCAACGGATAAAAGGGATCAAGATGTTTTGAGTTTCACAATGGTAGCTTGCTTTTGATTTGTTTTTCCCCCAAATTTCTTGTGGTATTTGACTTTTTGAGAACATTTCTTTTGCCACTTTTGATGTATGGCATTTTGATACTTGGCAACTTTTTCAATCTTTGCATTTTTGAACATTATTCAAAGTAAACCCATTTTGTAGCAAGGGTACTTTTATTGAAGCATATGAGTCTATTTTTGCTCCTCATTTCATTTGATTCATTTTGCAAACTTTTTTATTTATTTTGATTTTGGTACTTGAACTCAATTTGGAGATTTTTGTGCCCATTCCCTTTTTGTTGGCAAAATATGATGATAGAATTGTAAGAATGGTTGCATGGTTTCAAAGGTCACCTTGGAATAAATGGTAGCCAAAGAGTTATCACACCACAAGGTACTCTTGACTAGACCTTAGTCCATGGGTTAGAAGATATTAGTATGACACATCCTAGGGTGTCTTTAGGATATTCTAGCAAACAAAGTCTCAAGGAGAAAAATTATCTACAAGGCCCTTATATACACTTGTCAAGCTTCCAAAATAGATGCTTTCACAAAATTTTCTAACCATGCAACTACATAGCATGATGCAACTATCATATATACAACCTAATGCATATGCTTCTATCAACTATTATGCCACATATTCTAAATGAAACTCCTAACAACACATAGATACACAAATCGCAACAACAAAACACACAACATCCTCCTTTACATGCAAGCCCATCCTCCTCATATGAATAATAAAAAGAAATGGAAGGGAAATAGGGATTAGAACGATCATACCAAGCGGTCTTCACATTCCCTTGTTAATGCCTCAAATGAAGTGTCGTATCAATGTGGGAAGAGAACAAAAACACAAGTATATACAATTCTACACTACTAAATTAAAGAACATGTTTTTGGTTTTTGAAATTTTTAAATTTTTATGGATTTTGTTTTAATGAAATTAAAGAACATATTTTTGGGATTTTTCAAAAATTTTCAATTTTTATGCATTTTGGAATATAAATTCCCATCCCCCACTTTATTTTGGACATTGTCCTCAATGTACATGTAGGAGTAGGAATGAAAAAGAAATACATGTTCTTGGATTTTTAAAGTTTTATGGAAATTAAAGTACAAATACAATGATATGAATGAATGCATGCTCTAACTAAATGCAATTCTATATGACATATATAACAAATGAATGCAATCTACACTATACTACATGATGCATGCTAAATGCCTAAGTCACCTATGATCAAACTTCCCAAAACCGATTTAAGCACTATTTCTAGTGTAGGAGAAATGAGGTTGGGTCGTTAGTGACTATGTATGAATGCAACTAACTATATGAGACATGTGAGATATATTACAATGCAAACTATACTATATGAACTAACTAATATGCAAGGGTGATATGAAATATTTTACAAATGTAAGTCTATTCTAAATGATCAACTAAGATGTATGTCACTTCATGGTTTAACCTCCCCAAACCGATTTTAAATGCCATTGCTAATGTAGGAAGAAGGGGTTTAACCATGAGTTAATTATACAAATACAACTATACATGAGAGAGAGGGAAAGAAAGGGTTCTTACAATCATTGTAGGAGATGAAGATGGTAGATAGGATGCATACATAGCCATGTCATGAGCCAAATGAGAAAAGGTGAGATTTTAGCATTAATCCGCTCTAGTCAAGCCTGGCCCGCTCGAGTTGAGGCTCGGGACGCCCGGTTTCACAGGAATCCGCTCGGATTGTCATGCAGGGGATTTTTCTTTCTTTCGTTAGGTCTCATTTCGCACGAGTTGAGGTCGGGCCCCACGCATTTCAAGCAAATTTTGACCCAACACCTTTTTAAGAAAGATGTGCACAAGCCCAAAATCTCCATTTTCTTCATTTCTTATACTTGGTACCTTTTCACTTTCATCAATTTCCTTCAAAAAGCTCAATTAAAATATGAGATCCCTCCCTTTCATCTCTCATGCAATTTATTAGATGAATACAAATTTACACTAAACGCATATATACAAGTTAATGGTTATTGAGGAACTCCATCAAACCAAAGGTTATCAATAAATAATTTCATATATAGGAAATTATCACTAGCACGTAGAAGCACGTAGAAGTCGGTCAAATTCGTGGAAGTGATAAATAAATAGGCATGCATAACAACACAAGATTATGTAATGAAATAATTTCCAAGTAATAGACCGAACAAGCATGTCAAGAACGTTATGATAAAAATTATAAGAGATGTGATGGATTGTAGGAACATGAAATGGGTAGTTGGTTGGCAATTCACTCATCTTGTCCTCCAAATAGTCAAAATCACCACAATCAATGTAAGTACTCTTGTTATAATCTAAGGTGATTTCAAGGGTGTCTATTTAGGGTTTCCAAATGTCCTCATATTCTTCATCCCAACAAGGACCATTATCAAAGCGGTTGTCATAACAAGGCTCACCAAGTTCAACACAATTGTCTCCCTCTAATCTGTCATCCTCAAAGGGTAAGTTTTCACTCAAGCTTATATCCATGTCACTCTCAACTTGCCCATTAACATCAAATTTCATGGAAGTTGGGTTCATTGTTACACAAGAAGAGTAGGATGACGGCATCCAAGTTTTGGTTTCACAATCAAGAATGTACTCCTCCTCATCATCACTCTCTTCATCTATCACTTCATCTTCCCAAGGAGGGGCAAATTTGTGAATATAGTGGGTAGGCTCAAGGTTATAGGAAGGTGTCTCATTCTCACCAATCTCATTTTCATGAAAGTTTTCCTTAATGGATTTTTGAAATGTGGTTTTTATCGCTTCCATACCTACATTGGCACTTTGAAAGATGTCATGTACAATTTGCTTAAGACAATGGGTGGTCATGAACTCAACAAATTCCCAAAATTCCTCACAAATCATCTCACAAATCCTACCACCACTCAAGTGAAATGCCAAGTTGCGGGTTTCAAGGTTCATGCCATTATAAACAACACAACATGCTTCATAATTTCAAAGAGTAAAACCATGATGCCAAGCATGAGTCATATAATCTTCAAATCTTGCAATATACTTATCAAAAGACCCATTTTCATATTGCCAAAACGTGAATGTAGACATGTTAAACATATGAAACTAGAACGAGTACAAGAAATAAATTCCTCAAGGAACCAAGATTCTTCAAGAAGAAGCACAAATAAAATTAGACAAAAGAACGATTTAAATACACAACACCGTCCCCGGCAACGACGCCATTTTGATGGAGCGGGGCGTTGTCCGCCATCAAATATATTAATACCCAACTACTAGCATAGCAAGCAAGTCGGGGTCGATCCACGGGACGGGGGTACACAAATTGTTCAATCTAATCGTAGTTGTGCTTAGGGTTGTCAAAATTGATTTGAGTTGATTGATTCTAAACTAATGAAAGCAATAAAGTAGAACAAGCAATAAAGCAAATAAATATGTAAACAAATAATAAAGGATACTAGGATGTCATGGGATCATAGGAGAATCATGGTAAGATAGCATAAATGAGTTATATAGATGCAAGCAATTTTATTATTGTTGGAATTAAGTTAGTTTATGTCATATAATTCATAAGAAGACTTGGGTCCCGGAGCCAAGTCATTTGTGACTTTACAACACCTACAAGTCGACTAAATTATTCCAATTAGACTACATGCATGACAAACCAATTCCTAGGGAAACTTACATCTCGGAGTCGAGTCAGTTAAGACTTTACAACACCTACAAGTCGACTTGGGTTTTCCCTATTCAACTCTATGCAAGGTCTAACAAGGCTTAAGTTGGTTTATATCTTACAAGCCTTGTTGAATAGATAAGAGATGGCGCAAAAAAAAATGCAAGGATTCATAGGCTCGCATTTAATCAAACATGATATGTGCATACGTTGAAAAACAGTAAGCAAGCATTCATATGAACTCATTAAGCATAAATCTATCCCATGATTAACTCCCCTATTTTCCCACTAATCCTAGTTAAGAAACTACTCACTTATTATCATGGAAGACATGTTATCAATGGTCTAAATCATTACAACAAGTATAAACATGATTTAATAGTGAAGAAATAAACAATAAAGATTGATGAGTAAAGAGATTATACCAAACTTAAGATGAACTATTGGAAAGGAAAGAATAATAGAAGAAAACTTGATTGATTGATAAAGAGTTGTCAATCCTCCAATAATAACCCAATAATCTTCAATTACCCAATAATAAACTTGAATTACCCAATAATAAACTTGAACAATAATTAAGGAAAGATTAATGTGTGATTTGTGGAATGATTAAAGACTATTCTATTCTAATCTACTCCTAATAAAGGCTTAATCTAATCTAAGGAAGCTTAATTTCTTGATTAATACAAATGGAGTATATATAGTGGTACATCATTAGGTTAAGCAAGGGTAGATTAGTAAATAACAATGCTTTGAATAGAGCTTTGTAACTCCCGAGGGACATGCGCGTCCTAGCTTTCAAGGAAAAGCATCCAGTAAAACAATCCGCTCGTCCCGAGTGAAAAACGCGCATTCTGAGCCTCAACCCGAGCGGGTTGGTATTGTCCCGAGCGGGTTGCCCCCTCTTCATACTATTCCATCAATGATCGTCAAGAAGCTTCCGAATATGCGCGAGAGACGGGAATTCCGCCTCATTGTCTTCTTTCCTACAAGATATATACAATGCAATAGGAACGCAAAATAGGAAGGAATTAACGGATAAAATGGTCATGAAATGCTATATTAGTATGCAAAATAGGTTCAATTAAGGGACTAAATATGCGCAATTAAGAGTCACATCATTATGCAATTAAAACAAGCGTTGTGTCCTAACATACCACGATTAAGTTTATGGTGAGACCATACAAATGAAGGTAATTATATTCAAACTAGAAATAAAATGTCATATATACAAGACTCAAGTTGGTGACCCCAATCATTTATCAATTCTCGATTGAAAATCACATTTAGAAACTAGTTTTGACTAGTCTCCCAAACCATTTGATTAGGAATCTTTTGGTGTGTGCGAATCTTGTATTCAAAGCAAGTTAATTCATGACTTTTTCTAGAAAAGGATTATGAATAGAGCAAGATATTTGTCGTATTTACACTTTGAAGTATATGGTCGAATACAATTATAATCAGACAAGGTTATTACTTCTTTATCTCTTTTACCAACGAACTAGGTAGATACTTGGTATCCACTTAATAAGGTAAGAAGAGAAATTCTTTGAATAAGTTCAATGAATGTTTAAAAAGTATTAATACTTTGTTAAAATGGGGAACTATAAAGTGAAGACTTTTATCTGCACCAAAAGAGTGTGATATGGTATCACAAGTTCACTTTCATTACGATATGATTGGATCTTTACAATATAGTTGGAGGTAGTTTCTGTTATACAATTTGTCGGGCATTTAAATTTTCCACTAAAACAAAACATGGTTAAAGCAATCATCTACTTTTCATATGAGATATGGTTAGGCATGGTACCTAAATTGTAGCTTGTTTCGATAGTAAACATGTGCTCTCTCTTCCTACATAATCACGAGAACAAAGGTTTTGTGGCTCGTGATGCTGTCTATTAATGAAAAGAGGATTATTTCTTAAAGACAGAGTGGGAGAAAATATTCAAGAGCCACAAACTGAGAATCAGACGTAGGAAGATGTTCCTTCTTGGTCAAAATCAGTAATTATTGATTTGAAACTTAAGTGGACAGGATTCATGTTATTTTGAAAGTGACAAACCTGTAACTTATTAAAATGCTTTATTAGATTTTCAACTCCACAAAAGTCCGAACTGAACAAAAACATTAAGATGTTTCCATAACTTGGTTGATTGGTGGTAAGAGGTTCACACCAATTGCAGAGTTTCGTTAAATTCGGATTTCATAATATTATCTGACTGTTTGATTTTAAAATCATCTTGCATGAGTTTTGTAAATCACAACTATCCCAAGGTAGGATACGAACTTAAGAAATCTTAAGTAAACGTTAAGGAGTTGAATGGTATCTTTCTTTCATGCAATAAACGTTTCTCGATTTGTCGAGTAGTTTTTTTTATACATGAAGTTTAGTGGGAGTAGAGTGGTATTATTAGTCTTATATGCGAATGACATATTGATCACTGTGAATGATGAAAGAATTAGGAGAATAATAATACATCTCTAAGATATCCAGTTCGATTGATGTTAGTATAAAGTTAATATTCTTATGTTAATAAGAATCTTGACAAGTTCAAATGTATTGAACATGAAGAAATTGAATTCATTTACTTCCGCTCCCTGATTAATTCATTACGCTAAGATGTATTACAATTATTAAACCTCGTATACTTGGAGTATGATGAGATGTTACAAATCGAATCTTTGAGAGAAGTCTCTATATAGCCACATAGTTCATTAGTTAGTACTCAGGAAGTGCAAAAGATATGAAGCTAAGCATTTAGAAATGAGATGGATTTATGTGCAAGGAGTTACACAAAAACTATATTCTAAACACATAAGGATAGTTAGAGAAACATCTTGGCTATATTATTTAAGGAGGATATCTGCTAGAAACGTCCTAGGCAGTTGAACAATGAGATATACACAACGGAAATTGAGTACACTTGCAATAATGAGATATGCAAGATGGAAAGGATGATATTAGGATTCGGTTTTGCGAATTGGAGTAACTATGGTAGTTCATTCCAATAACCGAAGGTCCTATCCCTACTCACTGTGAGGACAGTGGGAGCTATTCTAAGGCAAGAGAGCCTATGTCTAGATTGGATCAAGACACGTACCCAAAAGTTTTATAATAAAGATTATACATAACAAAGGGAAAAAGTATATAGTAAGGTTAGGAAAGTGCAAAGTGTTGCTATGACTTACTAAACAAAGCCTTCTTATAGGCTTAGCATGATAAGTCATGTCATTTCAATTGAATTGAGATGATCAACTATGTACAAAATTAAGAATGAATTATAGATTATGTAATAATTGATATTGTATCAATTTTACATATGTGATAATGCATTCATCGTTTGAGTTTTATATTAAACTCTTTTATTACTTTGTTACATCCAAATAGGTTAAAAGGACAACGTCGAACCCTATTAAGTGAACTAGATTAACATAGTATTGGCCCCTACTTACTTACATAAGGTGACGTCTCTAAGTAACTAGAGTGTGAATCGATTGATGGCTAGTTCTAGTGCCATAGGGTCATAAGGGATGACTAGTCGATCACATAGGCAGGCTATATGGGACACTCTGTCGGGCAGTGACCGCTTATAGAGTTCTGGCAACATTTTTATAGCCTGGTCGTGGCAAGAGCTACTATAGTATTTTTTTGAGTCGATTCTTTGACTAGAGACTGTTCGCCCAAGGTGGCACAGTTTCTGAGTGACATTGATTTATGATCTACGATTTTTGTATCTGAGGTCAAATGGGCATCTTTTGGGTCATGATGAGCTCTGGCTATTCAACGGGAATAGTGCGATAGGAATTGTCCACCCCTTGTCAGGTTATTTAAAATATCAAGGCCACTCAAGGAGTAGTGAACTGAAAATGCGTGGCCACGCTCGGAAGGTATCTACGGTAGATAATTCCGGTCAGACAGTTACTCTCCAGATTGAGGAAACCACTCAAGATATGATCAAATGCAAGTACGACCTACAAGACACCTTGCATTGAGTGGGAGAAGATGTGATAGGACAAGAGAATTGGTGACGCACACTTGTCTCGGACAAGTGGGAGATTGTTGGAGTATGTGTCCTCAACAATAGTGCGATCACATTATCAAATATCATAATAAGAATACATAAGGGATGATTCAGTTATATAGTCAACGAATCAACATTAATTGATAATGATTGGCTAACTAGAGTTTGACATTACTATCGTTCGACGATGGTGATCATTTGATCCCTTAAGGTCACACCTATAAGACGATTCCCAAACTGAAAAGTTAATTAATTGTATATTGATACCGATTAATTAATTCCTTAAATTTGAACAAATTTCATTTATAAGAGAGAATTTTATATCTTATTGTAATATGATTAAATAAGATTTAATTTAGTAATTAAATGTTAAATTGCTAAATTGATAATTTTTTATGAAAATTTTGAGATAAGAATAATTAGTCAATTATAATTACAAAGTGTTGTATATTATATTGATTGGACTTAATGTGACCCATTTTATACACTCGTAAATATGAATTACTAGTTAATTTTTATATGTAATTTATTTATTATATAATGATATTTAATAGTTAAATATGCATGAAAATGAATAAGCACATGTTGTGTGACACATGACCTACCAAATTACAATTGACAAATTACAATGTTAAAATGGATGTCTATTTTAAGGTGTAAAAACCGGTTGGGTGAGGGTATATAGGAGATGGTGGTTATACTTATTTATGTAAGACATAATAATACTCTACAACCAAGAACCTACCCTAGTTTTCTTGTGAAGACAAAAAGAGAAATTGAAAACACAAAATTGTTCTTCCCTAGCTTATGAAAACCGGTCACCCACTCAAAATAGGAGAAGTTGTTCTCAATTTTTCTTATCATTCTTATTCATATGTTTTGAGCAAAAACTCTCTATTCTCTCTTACTCCATAAAATTGTTTTATGCATCTATTTGTTCATAAATTCTAATATTCACATAAGATTACTATGGTAGTAATATAACTAATATTAGAATCAACATTTAAGGTTAACTAATTTTATTACCTAGTTAGTAATATGATTAGTGTTAAGGGAATGTCTTGGGTGGATCACAAAGGAGGCATTCTATACTTGAATGCTTGAAGGTTCTTGGAGGATCATCCTAAAATGGTATTAGCTCAAGATCTAGATTTGGATGTAGTCCAAATCTAGTGCCCTAATTGTGTCCCACATATGATGTAAGAAAGTTCGTTTTGTCCTTATTTTTATTGAAAATCATCATGCATGCAAGTAGATCAACTAGTATATAAATTATAGGTAATTTATAAAATGATTAGATGAGTTTAATAGGGGTTAATGAACCTAAAAATCCCGTCATCATGCATTAAACACTCCAGGTACTTTTGAAAAGTTTTGAAATGTTTTGTTTTCGAAATCATTTTGAGTTTTCCGACGTATAGTTATATAAAACTGTCAATTAAACGATGATATTCCTAAGCATGTTGTAGTCCGATAATCATTGGGTGTTTGTTGTAAACTCGACAGATACTGGGTATCTACAGAGCCCCCCACTTTGACTGAGGCTTGTACAGGGGAAAAGTCAAAGTATAGCCCCAGGTCAATCGAAGATTACAACCTGGAGACCGAAGCGACGTCGAGCCGGCTCGAAAGGATTCGGGCCAAGAACCTGCCGTCGGGAAGGGCGACGCCAAGGCGACCCGAGGATACGAGTCAAGAACCTATTGTCGGGAACAGTTTAGAGTCTGTCGACTGTCTGTGTGGGTCATTTAAAGTTCGTTAGACTATGTACGAGGGCTCGCCAGCCATAAGAAGGAGTCATACCTGAGGCATCTTTGGGATATGTCCTTGAATTATTTCTTGCTTGCGGGCAAAGGCTTGCCAGCCGTGTTACGGATATGATGGGGCTCGCCAGCCACGTTGAATATGTGCATTATGCGGCTCGCCAGCCAAGCTAAATGTGCGTTGTGAGGCTCGCCAGCCATGTTGAATGTGTGTTGTGAGGCTCGCCAGCCATGCTGAATGTGCGTTGTGAGGCTCGCCAACCATGTCTTAGAAAGGCGTTTTTCAAATACAATGTAAAAGGGTCAGATTTGTCATCTGATCCGTCCTGTATTCGGGTTAACTGATCGGTCCGTTTCGTGTTCACAATTAAAGGTGTGGTCGTTGGGTCACGTCCGAATCAAAACACAATTTATAACTTTACAAACAACTCTACAATTAGTAAAGAGGCAAGTAAAGGTCGGATCCCAAGGGACGGGTATTGAAATGAGATTTCTATTGAAACTAGTGGTGTCTTAGGGGTGTCACAAATTGGGTTGATGTAGAAGGTCACTAACTAAAATATCAATGAAAATAAACTAGCAAGATGAATTAAAAGGGGTGTAAACAATTGATTAAAAAGCACTAGGGTGTCATGGGATCATAGGGGAATCATGGGAATTGATCATACAAACATGTTCTCAAATTATAAGCAAGCAATTATTGTTGTGATGGATTAAGTTGGGTTATATCTTACAATCCTAGGAAAGTTTGGGTCCCGGAGCCGAATCGATTAGATTGTACAACACCTACAAGTCGACTTAATCTTCCCTACTCAACAACATGCATGGTTTAATGAGACTCGAGTTGGGTTATGTCTTACAAGTCTCATTGAAAAGATAGAAGATGATAGTAAATGCAAGGATTCATAGGCTTAGCATTTCATCAAATATAACATGTGCATGAGTTGAGATCAAAACAAGCAAGCAAATAAAACATGAAAGCATGTTAATTTAAGCATGAATCATTCCCCATGTTGGTTTCCCCTAATCACTCATTAACCCTAGCTAAGAGACTACTCACTCATTATCATGTTGATCATGCTAGCAAGGTTGTCAATCATACCAACAATATGAAACATGATGAATAAATGAAAGTAATTAACAATAATTAAAAAGGGATTAAGAGAATTATACCTACTAATGATTCCAATAATAAAGCAAAGATAAAAGAAGTACTTGATGCTTCATTGAGAGGTTGTCAATCTCCCAACAATAACCCAAATAATCTTCAATTACCCAAAATAAAGGATGAACAAAGAGAGATTAAGGAAATAAAACTTGTATTAGAACTTGATTAATTGTTGATTACAAAACTGAAGAGAGATTTTATTGATATTAACTACTCTAATTATTGATAAGAAGAACATGCTCCTCTAATTAGACTAATGGGGTATTTATAGTGGAAATTAGGGAGGATGCATTAGGGTTAACTAAGGGCTAAACTAGTAATTACACTTTTTAGATTGAGCAGGGAGGAGCCGGTATTTTCCGAAGCAAGGGCTTCTTTCTTTTTAACTTGGAGAAGAGGAATTCGTGCTGTAGAGGAATCCGGGCGTATTGGGGTCGGGACGGGCGGATTCTGGTGGTGGAAGACGAGCGGATTCGAGGGAATCCGGGCGGATTCTGGCGGTGCAATCCGAGCGTCTTTGGAGGAAACCGCTCGGATTGTGTTGTGAGGAGACGGGCGGATTGGAGACAATCCGCTCGGATTGTAGCTCAGCACAAATTCTTCTTCTTTTCTTCCCTTTTCTTCAAAAAATCCTTGGGGACTCAAGGATCCTTTCTCAACATTGGTCATCTACTATCATATGTACAAAGGCCTTCTAATCTTGTCTCTCCTTGATGCTTGGTCATTGAATTCGATCAATTTAGTCTTGTTTTGCCATGAAAATGCAAGATTCTTACTCCTTTCCTACCAAGGGATCAAAATCTCAAAGAATATGCAAAACAAAGAACTAAAGATAATAAATGACCCAAATATGCACTAAAAAGCATGGGAACAAGGCTAATTCGGGGGCTAAAAATGCGCTAATTATGGTCACATCAAATATCCCTAAACCGAACCTTTGCTCGTCCCGAGTAAAGAGGTGACAAAGACTAGGACCAATACTAACCTATCCTAATAATATAGTCGATATGAGACAATTAGCGGGTCTCACTCCGCCCCTTCAACTCACAACAAGACAATCATGAGGTAGGATGCCTTCTTGCAAGGCAAGGTGGGTCTTGCCAAAATGGCGACACATCCAAACATTAAGCACACAAAATCACATAATGGATGCATCTACAAAAGAATAGCCACTTCCTCATCAAGTGGCAGAGGCACTAAAGAGGAACAAATTTAAGAGCATGTAATCCTTTACAAATACTAGTTCTACAAATTACTAAGGCTAAGAGGATGGCACTAAATCACCTCTAAATGGTGTTAAACTAGACTACTTTCGCCCTCAATTTCCAAATGCTTTCGTCAAGAGCGATCGGATGGTGGTGGAATGATGATCCCTATGATGCTAGTAGCATATGACATGACAAGTCTCGAATTCTCTACAAAAGTAAAGGTCATGGATCGTCCCAAGCTCGACCAAGTGGCTTGACAAAAGGCTTTTTGGGAATGAAATGCTCAAATCTTTATTCACAACGGGTGGATATGACTAGCATTCAAAATTGTCCTCATTTCACTTTCACATTTCAAAAATTTAAGATGGGGTTTGTCCCTTCCGAGCTAGTGTCCTTTGCTTTCGCCAATCGCTTATTAGGCAACCGGTTAACCTCTAGACAATAGCTTTTTGGGGTGATGGTCACTCTGTCTCTGGGCGGCCGAATTCACAACCGTGTGGGGGCCCAATTCAATGGATCCCGCACCAAAGCACATCGAAGTGGTACGCCTCCATCAAAACAATTAAATTTCTCAACATTTCAACATTTCATAACATTTGAGGTTTCCTTGGCATTAAATTACTTCCACATGACAAAATTTTCGAAATGAGCACTTTCAAGCTTATTGATAGAAAAGTATTTTTGGGTTGCCTTACCACAAGGTCAATCAAGGTCACCTAGACAAGTTAACCAAGTCCACATCGCATCACGGGGTTGGATAGGTGACTCACATGCAAACTCTTGACTAGGCCTTGGGTCATGGGTCAAAAGACACTAGTATGACACTATCTAGGGTGTTTTACAACCATTCTAGTAGGCAAAGTCTTAAGTTGAACAAGTATTTGCAATGGCTTAGTTGCTCTTGTCAAAGTTCCTAATTAGGCATTTTTCAAAACATTTCTAACATGCAACTACATGCCATGATGCAACTAATATAAACATCCTAATGCAAGTGATTCTATCAACTAATATGACATATAAACTAAATGCAAGTCCTAAGTTCACATTGTTATACCGCATCAATCAAAATAAAGCCACATAGTCATTAACATAAAGAGGAAAAAGGAGATTGGAAAGATCATACCATGCGGTCTTCATTATCCTCATGTCTCGGATGTGGCGTAGTCAATCAATGTGAACAAGGATAGAACAAACACAATATATACAAAACAATATATACACAAGACTACAAAGAGAAATAAACATGTTTTTGGGTTTTTCAATTTTCAAATTTTTATGATTTTCGAAATTTTTCAATTTTTTTGGATTTTTGAATGAGAGTTAAATGTTAGAATTCTCATCCCCACACTAATATGGGCATTGTCCTCAATGGCCAAAATGATGGAAATTATGCAAAGATGATGCATGATTTCTATGCTAAATGCAATCTACACTAAGCTATACTACATGATGCATGGTTTTTGTTATGACGAAGAGGATAATTTAAATTACCTCCCGTTGTGTATGCATTAACTTCCCCAAACCGAGTGAGACACTATTGCTAATGTCCAAGGATGGGTGTAGTTCATGCACACACTATGCAATGCATGAAATTAATTTGTCATTTTGGATTTTGAAAATGGGAACAATAAAATGAGAACACCTCAATGGTACCGAGGTGTGAGTCCTCTATGGTGCTAGGACTACTCCAACAATGATCAAGAAAAATAATAAAAACAAAGAGAGAAATAGACAAACCATAAGAGGGTAGGAGCCTCCAAGGCTTGCTAATCTTCCATCATGTTATCAACATCACGTTCCTCATTATAAGTGGTCACATTGCCACTTCCCTCTTCATTTGCCTCTTCACTTTCTTCCTCATCTTGCTCATCATCATCTTCACCATCCTTCTCTCCTTCTTCACTTGTTTCCTCATCAATGTTATCATCAACTTCTTCATTACCAACAACCTCATTGTCACCCGAAACGACCCTAGATGCACCCGGAAATAGGACTTCTCTATCCGCCCAACTAGGCAAAGGACATGATGGGTCAAGTAGTCCTTGCCTAGCTAAGTGTAGGAGGGGTGGATATTGAGCCAAGTAAGCATTTTTCCTGTCCTCAAAGGCTTGCTTGTGCATTGCTTGCATGAGAAGAGTCACATAGTCATTTCTAGCTTCAACTCCTTCCGGCTTGAACTCTTGATACTCAAAGGGGTAAGGTGGTATGACAATGGAAGAGGAGGGCATTTCAAGTTCACCCTTTTGTTGTTGAATAATATACTCGGCCTCTTTAGAAAGGGGAAGTAGATAATTGGTCCGGTGGACGCTTAGACGACAAATCTTTGAAGGCAAAGTGAACGATCAAGCTTCACTAGTGAGCCATCCATACTTGGTATCAAGAGGGTTATGAGCAACCCACTTGTATTTGTGTATCATAGTATGCAAATCAACAAGATAACCACCCTCCTTTGCTTTATACTTGTTATCCTTATTGAAGTTAGGATCAAAGTACTTAGCTAGGATAGTGACTAGGCCACCATTGACAATAACGGCAGTGCCCTTCTTCCCACAATCAATGTTGAGCCATCTATCTACCAAGAGCCTCAAAGAATTGTAAGGCTTGGTGTGTACTCTTCCAATGTTCAAAGCCGATTCAAGGAGAATAAAATCAAGTTTGGTGAAATGGTTGGTATCTTTCCTTGCAATAATGGTGTTTCCCATGACCTTGTGCCATACTCTTATGCCCGGATGGTGGACTAAAAGAGCACGACTCGCATGAAAGTCCTCAAATTTCCTCCCGGAAATTGCCTCCCAAAGAGGGTCGGGGTCATACTTTCCATAATTCTTAAAATAACTCGGTTCATCACTAAGACCCAAGATTTCACTCAATTCCCTAAAGGAAATGCGTCTACTAACATTAGCTAGACGAAACTCGAGATTCTCCCTACTCTCAACTTTGGTGACTTTCAAAGAACTCAAAAATTCCAAGGTAAGGGAGGGGTATGTCAACTCTTTTGATTCAAACAATTTCTCTAACCCCATGGCTTTGAAAAACGCTCTAGTTTGCTCAAGGACACCCAACTTTCCCAAGGTGTCTTCACAAATAAATTTGGTGGATTGAATTGATTTCCTAGCAAACATGGCAAAAGTATCTCTATGGGTTTTGGAAATAAAAGTTACCTCCGGATAATGCAAAAGTTGATCGATTTCCGGAGTAGAAGATGTTGTTGCTCCCATAGAAGGTTGTTGTTGTTGTTGCACTTCCAAGTTTGGTGTTGCTACTACCATAGCCAATGCTTTCTTTGCTTGAAGAGCCTTTTGCCTTTGTGAAAGTGCCTTTGGTGCCTTTATTGCCTTTGTTGCTCCCTTAGTCCTTGCCATTGATGATTTAACCAAGAAAAGAATGAAAAATCTTCAATTTGTAGTGTACCCAAATCGATTTAAAGGTGAAAGGCTTTGCCTTTATGAATTCAAAAATCGACTCAAAGGTTGAAGATTTTGTGCTTGGTTTTGATTTTTGTTGAAAAAGGAGTGATTGATTTGTTGTTGAACGGATGATTTGATTTGATTTTGGTGAATGTTGTTGAGGGATTTTGTTTTTGTGATGGAGAGGATGAGGGTTTTGATGTTTTGAAGTAGTGTTATGAATGAATGAATGAATGAATGAAGGTGGGAGGGGTTTTATAAAGACCGAAATTTTCGAACTGCAGGGGCAATCCGTGCGGATTCTGCACTTTCTGGGTTTGATAAAACTCGCCTAAAGACGGGCGGATTCAGAAGAAGACGCTCGGATTTTCTTGATACGGGACGGGCGGATTCTCTTGAAGACGGACGGATTTGAGTCCAGGAAATTTTGCTTGTTTTCCTTAGCAGAGAAGACGGGCGTCTTCTATCCAAGACGGACGGATTTGCAGAGACGGGCGGATTGCTGCTCAGGACGCCCGGATTCTCTTACAGTCAAAAATATTTCAAAATTGCATCTCATAGGGACGTGCGTCTTCAACCCAGTACGCTCGGATTGCAGGAAAACGGGCGGATTCTCTTGAATCCGCTCGGATTCTACCCTTTTGTACCCGGATTCGATTCCCATCCGTGCACAATGCATTTCCCTTACCATTCTTCTATTCTTCTTCAAATCTTGTGTTCGTCATTGTGGGGGCACTACTAAGGCTTGGATAGCCTAGGCAATTGTCATCCCCACACTAAGGTAAAGCACTACACATCAATTGAAATTGTTAGTCCCTCCCTCACTTCTCTCAAACATAACAAATATCTTGATCAAAGTAAATAAAATAAATCCAAAGATGACAAAAATGCAATACAAGAATTGAAATGCGAGTTAGGGAGTTAGAAATATTTACAAATGGTGGTTTAGGGAGGACTCCACCAAACTCTCATTCTTGATGAGATGTCAAGGGGGCATGTTCAAGGTGTTGTTGATGTTGCTCAACACCTTGAAAAAGTAATCAAAAGCTTGTTCATTATTATGGTAGAGGTCTTCAATAGTCCTTTGCCCTTGTTGTTGGTCTTGATCGATGGCATTACCAATGTAGGGATTAAAAATCCCTTCAAATTCGTCGTCCCAAAGACCACAAACTTCATTAAGTTGATCATTGAAAATCTCTTGATTTGATGGAGACAACTCTCCCAAATTCTTCTTTTGGCCAATGAGGCCTTCCTCTTCTTCTTTGGTTGATTTTGATGAGTTTTGCAAGCTCTCCTTGTCACAATTCACTTGCTCTTTGAATGGAGCATCTTCAATTTTTTTCTTCCATTGGAGTTCCGATTTCTTCCTTTCATCCTTTTGGCTATAATGATCAATCATAAAACATGGCTCATGCAAATGAGGAGCTCTCATAGTCTTGTCAAGATTAAAGGTTATGCTTTCATCTCCCACTTCTAGAGTGAGCTCACCATGTTTCACATCAATCACCGCACCCGCGGTGTGTAGGAAAGGTCTTCCTAGAATGATTGGAATGTTGGAATCTTCCTCCATATCAACAATGACAAATTCCACCGGGATGAAAAACTTCCCAATTAAATGCGGGGACATCTTCCCATATCCCTAATGGTGTCTTTGTCGATCTATCGGCCATTTGGAGTGTGATGTTGGTGCATTTAAGCTCTCCCATCCCCAACCTTTTACTCACCGAGTACGGCATGACACTCACACTTGCCCCTAGATCACGCAAGGCTTTGTTGATCGTTGTGTCACCAATGGTACACGGTATTGAGAAGCTTCCCGGATCCTTTAACTTTGGAGGTGAACTCCCTTGAAGTATTGCACTACTCACCTTAGTGAAGGCGATAGTCTCAAGCTTCCGGATCGACTTCTTCTTTGTGAGGATATCTTTCATGTATTTCGCATAGGCCGGCACGTGATTGATTAATTCCGTGAAAGGAATCGAGACTTCCAAATTCTTCACAATTTCCATGAACTTTCCAAGTTGATCATCAAATTTGGGCTTGGCTTGACGACTTGGAAAAGGAAGTCTAATCACAACGGGCTCCTTCTCCTTGACCTTGTCTTCATTTTTCTTTGAACATTCTTCTTTTGATGATTCTCCATCTTTGGAGCTTTGCACAATGTCTTCCTTGTTACTAGCTTCCACAACTTCATCCTCAACTTGCTTCCTTGGTGCTTCATACCTTGTACCACTTCTCAAGTGAATGACACTAACCGTTTCATGTCTAGGGGGATTACTTTGAGGTGGTAATTGCCCCTTTTGTCTTTGTGAGCTTGAAGATGCTAGTTGAGTCAATTGTGTTTCCAACATCTTGGTGTGAGCTAGGATGTTGTTGATGGTGGTTTCCTTTGCTTGGCTATCTTTTTGCATTTGAGTGAAAAAATCTTGTTGATTCTTTTGCATTTGGAGGACCGCTTTTTGGACATCAAAACCTTGGTCATTTTGGTGATTGTATGGATTTTGATTTTGGTAACCTTGGTTTTGATTGTAAAAGGGTCTTTGATTTTGGTTTCTCATGGGTGGTGGAGTGTATGTTGTTTGAGGGTTTTGAACATTTTGGCTTTTGTATGAGAGATTTGGATGGAATTTGGTGTTTTCATTGTAATAGTTGGAATAAGGGGTACCACTCTTGTATGCTTGGAAAGCATTCACTTGTTCATTTGTTCCCCTACATTCACCTTGGTCATGTCCCAAAGTTCCACAATTCTCACATATCCCACTTGGGATTGATGAGGATGCCGTCATGGCATTAACATGATGCTTTGGTGATTTTGAGACTTCTTCAAGTCTAGCCATAGATTTTTCAAACTTCAAATTGATTGTGTCAATATGAGCACTAAGTTGAGCACCCAATTGAGTAACGGAGTCCACTTCATGCTTTTCTCCTCTAGTAGCCTTGCGAGGTCTACTATATTGTGAGTTATGGACCGCCATTTCCTCAATCTTGTTCCATGTTTGATTGTCATCAACTTCGGTGAACATTCCATTTGATCCCATGTTGAGAATGTTCCTTGAATCCTCATATAGACCATTCCAAAATTCTTGTACCAAAAACCATTCGCTAAGTCCATGGTGAGGACATGAGCGACAAATTCCCTTGAACCGCTCCTAAGATTCATACAAAGATTCTTCATCCCTTTGCTTAAAACCCGTAATTTGAGCTCTTAGCATGTTAGTCTTTTCCGGTGGGTAGAATTTTTTGTAGAAGGCTAGAGCCAACTTCTTCCAAGAATCTATTCCGAGGGTGGCCTTATCAAGGCCCTTCAACCATTGCATCGCGGTGCCGATTAGAGAAAAAGGAAATAAGACTCATCTAATTTGGTCTTGAGTCACACCCGTTTAAGAGATTGCATCACAATAGTCGCAAAAGGTTTCCATATGAGAATGAGGGTCTTCACTAGGCATCCCCCAAATTGGCTCCTTTCAACTAATTGGATGAAGGCGGACTTGGAAATAAAATTTCCGGTTAGATGTTGCGGTGTAGGAGTACCATTTGGTAGGTTCTCCTCGGTGGGTACGGAGTGTGACGAGAATTTAGGCATTGTAGGTTGATTTTGTGGAGTATTGTGTAATGGGTTCTCCTCTCCTTCTATTACGAAAGGATTGAGGAACTCAATAGCTGGTTGAACAACTTCACTAATACCTCTTAAATTCCTCCTAACAAGTCTCCTATTGTTCGTCAAGGTTCTTTCGATTTCACGGTCAAAAGGTAACAAATCACCTTGTGACCTTCTAGACATGCAAAATATCAAACAACTCGAAAACAATTAGAACAAACCTTGAGGAATTTTAATTCCCCAAGGCGAAGAAAGACACAACTAATAACAATAAAAAGGAAATCTAAATCAAACAAACACCGTCCCTAACACGGCGCCATTTTTGATCGGTCCGTTTCGTGTTCACAATTAAAGGTGTGGTCGTTGGGTCACGTCCGAATCAAAATACAATTTATAACTTCACAAACATTTCTACAATTAGTAAAGAGGCAAGTAAAGGTCGGATCCCAAGGGACGGGTATTGAAATGAGATTTCTATTGAAACTAGTGGTGTCTTAGGGGTGTCACAAATTGGGTTGATGTAGAAGGTCACTAACTAAAATAGCAATGAAAATAAACTAGCAAGATGAATTAAAAGGGGTGTAAACAATTGATTAAAAAGCACTAGGGTGTCATGGGATCATAGGGGAATCATGGGAATTGATCATACAAACATGTTCTCAAATTATAAGCAAGCAATTATTGTTGTGATGGATTGAGTTGGGTTATATCTTACAATCCTAGGAAAGTTTGGGTCCCGGAGCCGAATCGATTAGATTGTACAACACCTACAAGTCGATTTAATCTTCCCTACTCAACAACATGCATGGTCTAATGAGACTCGAGTTGGGTTATGTCTTACAAGTCTCATTGAAAAGATAGAAGATGCTAGTAAATGCAAGGATTCATAGGCTTAGCATTTCATCAAATATAACATGTGCATGAGTTGAGATCAAAACAAGCAAGCAAATAAAACATAAAAGCATGTTAATTTAAGCATGAATCATTCCCCATGTTGGTTTCCCCTAATCACCCATTAACCCTAGCTAAGAGACTACTCACTCATTATCATGTTGATCATGCTAGCAAGGTTGTCAATCATACCAATAATATGAAACATGATGAATAAATGAAAGTAATTAACAATAATTAAAAAGGGATTAAGAGAATTATACCTACTAATGATTCCAATAATAAAGCAAAGATAAAAGAAGTACTTGATGCTTGATTGAGAGGTTGTCAATCTCCCAACAATAACCCAAATAATCTTCAATTACCCAAAATAAAGGATGAACAAAGAGAGATTAAGGAAATAAAACTTGTATTAGAACTTGATTAATTGTTGATTACAAAACTAAAGAGAGATTTTATTGATATTAACTACTCTAATTATTGATAAGAAGAACATGCTCCTCTAATTAGACTAATGGGGTATTTATAGTGGAAATTAGGGAGGATGCATTAGGGTTAACTAAGGGCTAAACTAGTAATTACACTTTTTAGATTGAGCAGGGAGGAGCCGGTATTTTCCGAAGGAAGGGCTTCTTTCTTTTTAACTTGGAGAAGAGGAATTCGTGCTGTAGAGGAATCCGGGCGTATTGGGGTCGGGACGGGCGGATTCTGGTGGTGGAAGACGAGCGGATTCGAGGGAATCCGGGCGGATTCTGGCGGTGCAATCCGAGCGTCTTTGGAGGAAATCCGCTCGGATTGTTTTGTGAGGAGACGGGCGGATTGGAGACAATCCGCTCGGATTGTAGCTCAGCACAAATTCTTCTTCTTTTCTTCCCTTTTCTTCATGAAATCCATGGGGATTTCCTTGGGGACTCAAGGATCCTTTCTCAACATTGCTCATCTACTATCATATGTACAAAGGCCTTCTAATCTTGTCTCTCCTTGATGCTTGGTCATTGAATTCGATCAATTTAGTCTTGTTTTGCCATGAAAATGCAAGATTCTTACTCCTTTCCTACCAAGGGATCAAAATCTCAAAGAATATGCAAAACAAAGAACTAAAGATAATAAATGACCCAAATATGCACTAAAAAGCATGGGAACAAGGCTAATTCGGGGGCTAAAAATGCGCTAATTATGGTCACATCATTAACCGAAGTTGGCATCATCCTAGACAAGTGCTGGAAAGGAAGCAGTGTCTGCATTGGGCTGCCTATTGAGGCGCGCGCCTTCAGGCGATGCAAACAGGCCCGTCCCGGTTAGAAAACTTGAAAATGGTTGGCCTGTTTAGGCGCGAGTCAGCAGACTGTCCAAGGGACGTCTTCTGACTGTTAAAATGTTTTTAAATTGGTTTGAAAATGCGTGTTTGAACCCGTCTTTGTTTGAAAAGGTCATTTAAACCGCTTTTGTGTTAATATGAAGAACGAGACTTGAATAATCATCATTCTATTGACAATATTCGACGTCGGGTTCGGTTTTGCAAGCTTGACATGAATAGTTTTGAAAAATGATTATGAACTAGTTGTATTAAGTTCATTTGTTTGTAATTAGTCAATGTTTATCATCGTACTCGGTTTATGATACGGATATCAACATCTTGGACAATGTACTACTCGAATTAGGAGATCCTGTGGGCATCACGAATGGCTCAAATCCAAGCACGTCAATGTTAACCCATCAAACGTGGTTGGGAACTAACAAGGGTCAAGAAATTGGCTTTATCTCGACTCGAGGATCCGAGACCCGCAAGGAAACTCCTTAAGCCGTGAGAAGGCCGTGGGCTTGGTTCATGGAACCACCTACTTTTCCACATTCTAGTTTTTATATAATGCCTAGTTTTCTTCAAAGTCTAGCCTAGTTCTTTTTAAAGTCTAGCCTAGTTTTCTCCCTAGTCAAAACTAGTATTCATGCACCTAGGAAATAACACATTACATTAAAGTGTAGCCTTGGAGGCCAAGGAGAATTCGGCCTATATAGGGACTGGCCATTCTCATTTGTAAGCATCAAGTATTGAGTAAAAATTCACTTGTGTGATAAAATCTTTGTCACGAACCCCCTTTGTTTTATTCGACACGTTTTTGAGTAATACCCTATTATTCTCAATAGGTCTTGAGAATCAATCACCATTGGTCGATCTATAGGTATAGATCGAGCAAATATCCCTTTTATTTACACTATACTTCACCTCAAGTAACACGAATTGATCAGGTTGCACCTAGTGCATTCGGCTCCTTCGTTTATTTGTAGCACAATTAAAACTTCCGCTTGTGATACGTATCAATTATGGTATCAGAGCTTCGGCTCTTGATTTCCATTAATCGAGACGATCCGAGGGTCTTGATTTCTTATTGAAAAAAACAAAACAAAAATGAACTTCGATGATCCTAATTTTCTCCAAAGTCTTAAAGACGCATTGCGAAACATTCCGGAGTTTAACCCACGTTGGCAACCACGTCGGAGTGAACGGGATTGGGAAGAATTCAAGGTGAGTGAACTACCTTAATTCGTGGGAGGCGCAGAACCCGAGGATTACCTCGAATGGGAACGGAAAATTGAACGTATGTTTGAATTCAAAGGCCTTGATGAGGAGAAATGCTGCAAGTACGCCATTCTGAAACTTAGTCGAGGAGCTTCATTGTGGTATGAAGGCTTTAAAGCAAAACGTGCTCGGGATGGAAAGGAGAAAATATCATCTTGGGAATCTGTTAAAAGCAAACTACGCAAGAGATATGTACCAGCGACTTATAGGCTTACAACTTATCATAAGATCGCTGAACTTACCCAAGGGGAAAACGGTGTCTCAGATTACATCAATGAGTTTGAGAATCTAGCTCTGATGGGAGAATTGGAGGAGAGCGAAGAGTTAAAGATGTCTCGATTTCTTCGTGGATTAAATCGTAATATAACCAATTCGGTTGAATTACAATCCTACGCTGATTTCGATGCTTTATGTAACCTGTGCCTAAAAGTTGAAGCTCAAGGGAAGGCTAAACTTGCGCCGACCTATGGTGAGAGTAGCCGAAATTGGAGGATCGAGGGGAAATCCGAGTAGTCGTGTTGTCAAGACTACTTCCAAATCGGTTTCCACTCCTAATCCCGCACCTAAAATACCCACTCCTAAAAAAACAAGTCTATCCAAAGTACGGTGTTTCAAATACCAAGGATTCGGACACTATCAAAATGCATGTCCAAATAAATGAACAATTACTCTGAGGGACGCTATTACTTTTCGAGATGAGTTGTTTGATGAGGAGGAACGATTGGGGTATGTGTTCAATTTTGAAGAAATAGAAGAGGAGGGAGACGACGAGAATGTCGAAACTTGCGCCGCTCCTAACTACGATTGTGCTTTGGTTCTTCGAGCTTTGAAAACTCAATCCACGCCAATTGAGGTGGAACAAGAAACCAAATATTCCTCACCAAGTGTCAAGTGAAGGAGAAGTGGAGTAGCCTAATCATCGACGGAGGCAGTTGTACTAATGTGGCCTCAAAGAAAATAGTGGATAAGTTGGGTTTGGAAACCACGCCTCATCCCAAGCCCTACGCATTACATTGGCTTGATGACGGGAATAAGGTGAATTTTACCAAACAAGTGAAAGTGGCTTTAATTATGGGATCTTATGCCGACAAAATTATGTGTGATGTGGTGCCGATGGATGCGTTTTATGTACTCTTGGGACGTCCTTGGCAATTCGATCGCAATGTCATACACCGTGGTCGAAGTAATGAGTATGAATTGGTCAACAAGGGTAAGAAGCTTATTCTAAAACCAATGTCGCCTAGTGCTATCTGTTCTATGGGCACCGCGCCAGGGAAGGCCGCTAGCATGTCTATATTTGCTAGTGAACAAGAAGTTGGTAAAGTCATTAAGAAGGGTGGTTGTGTTTATTTGATGGTGGTCAAGGAGATGCCAAGTGTTGGGGTCGAGAATGCTCAATTAACAGCACTCTTGAAAGAATTCGAGGATATTTTTGCCGAGGAGTTACCACCAGGTTTGCCCCTATTCGTGGGATCGAACATCAAATCGATCTCATTCGTGGAGCTTCGTTACCCAACAAAGCGGCATATCGATGCAACCCAATAGAAACAAAGGAGTTACAACGACAAATTGAGGAGCTAATGGACCGAGGTTATGTTCGTGAAAGCCTAAGTCCATGCGCCGTCCCTACTTTCCTTGTCCCAAAAAAGGATGGAACTTGGCGAATATGTATTTATAGTCGAGTCGTGAACAACATAACTATCAAGTACCGTTTTCCTATTCCAAGACTTGACGACATGCTTGATGAGTTACATGGTTCCGAGATGTTCTCTAAGATCGACTTGAGGAGTGGTTATCACCAAATACGAATGAGGGAAGGGGAGGAATGGAAAACCGCATTCAAGACTAAACATGGGTTATACGAGTGGACCGTCATGCCATTCGGATTAACTAATGCTCCAAGTACTTTTATGTGACTCATGAACGAGATACTTAAACCATTCTTGGCAGATTTGTGGTCGTCTATTTAGATGACATCTTGATTTACAGTCGGAGCGAGGAGTATCATTTTAAATATCTTCGAGAGGTGTTCGACACACTCTGAGGGCAGAAACTTTATGGAAAGAAGGAGAAGTATTCATTCTTGGTCGAGATTGTCATCTTTCTCGGCTATGTGGTCTCTAAAGATGGAGTTTCAGTGTATCAAACAAAGATTAAGGCAATCAAATCATGGCCTACTCCTAAATCCGTCACGTAAGTCCGGTCATTTCAAGGACTTGCTTCGTTCTATCGAAGATTTATTCGGGATTTCAGCACCATCACTAGTCCTTTAACCAAGTGCTTGAAAAAAGGAGCATTTGTGTGGACTGAGGCTGCTCAAAAGGCCTTCGAGACAATTATCCAAAAGCTTTGTGAGGCACCATTATTGGCACTACCGGATTTTACAGAACCTTTTGAGGTAGAGTGCGATGCAAGCGGTGTTTGAATTGGAGCCGTATTGGTGCAAGGAAAATGACCCATTGCATATTTTTCCGAGAAGCTGAATGGGACAACGCTCAACTATTGCATATACGACAAAGAGTTCTATGCCATCGTGAGAGCACTTAATCATTGGAACCACTATCTTCGCCCAAATCACTTCATCTTACATTCGGATCATGAATCATTAAAGTACATTAATAGACAGCAGAAGTTGAATCCGAGACGCGCCAAATGGGTAGATTTCCTTCAATCCTTTCACTTTTCTTCGAAGTATAAGGGTGGTAAAAGCAATGTGGTGGCCGATGCTATTTCCCGACGCTATTCTTTATTGAATGTGCTCGACGTTCGCCTACTTGTATTTGAAACCTTGAAGACTTACTATGAGAATGATTCTGATTTTGGGGAGTTGTTTGTGAAAAGCAAATCAGTAGCACACGACGAGTTTACAATTCAAGATGGTTTTCTTTTCAAAGGAAATAGGCTTTGTGTACCTAAACATCAAGTTCGTGAGTTATTGATACGAGAAGCTCATGGAGGTGGACTTGGTGGACACTTCGGTGTCAACAAAACTTTGGAGATCCTCAAGGAGCACTTCCATTGGCCTCGAATGCAAAGAGATGTACAACCTGTGGTCCGGAAATGTGTCACTTGTCATGTTGCGAAGAGTACCTTCAAGCCCTGGAATACACACCATTACCTATTCCTAGCCGGCCATGGGAGGACGTGTCCATAGACTTCATTATTGCTTTACCTCGTACTCAAAGGAGTAAGGATGCAATCATGGTTATGGTGGATCATTTTTCCAAAATGGCTCATTTTGTAGCATTCCACAAGACGGACAACGCTATCAACGTGGCTTATTTATACTTCCGAGAGGTACTCCGTCTCCATGGAGTTCCAAAAACAATAGTCTCTGATCTTGATTCCAAGTTCTTAAGCTACTTTTGGAATACCTTATGGAGGAAGATAGGCACCAAGCTGTTGTTTAGTACGTCTCACCATCCTCAAACCGATGGTTAAACGGAAGTGACAAATCGAACCCTTAGTACATTGTTGCGTGGTCTCGTGAGCAAGACTCAAAAACATTGGGATTTAAAGCTCGCTCATGCCGAGTTCGCTTATAATCGGTCCCCGACATACGCAACAAAGCACTCTCCATTTGAAATCGTGTATGGCGTGAATCCCTACCTACCACTTGATCTTATTCCTTTACCCGAAGACGAACTAGTGCATAAGGATGCAGAGGCAAAGTTAAAGTCGATGATCAAGTTACATGAGCAAGTTCGAACCATAATTGAGTCCATTAACGAAGTATACAAGCGAAGGGCTAACAAGAATCGTCCATCTAGGGTCTTCAAGGAAGGATATTTGGTTTGGGTGCACTTGAGATAGGAGCGATTTTCGAGCAAGCGAAAGAACAAGTTAATGCCACGCGCGGAAGGCCTATATAAGGTGATTTCAAAGTTCGGTGATAATGTCTACAAGATCGAACTCCCTGGAGATTATGGTGTTCATGCCACCTTCAATGTAGGTGATCTCTCTCCTTACATCGATGATAATGGGATTGCGGAATTGAGGACAATTCCTTTTAAAGGAAGAGGAGATGATACGGAGATCAACATCTTAGACGATGTACTACTCGAATTAGGAGATCTTATGGGCATCAAGAATGGCTCGAATCCAAGCACGACAATGTTGACCTATTAAACGTGGTTGGGAACTAAAAAGGGTCAAGAAATTTGCTTGATCTCGACTCGAGGATCCGAAACCCGCAAGGAAACGCCTTAAGCCGTGAGAAGGTCGTGGGCTTGGTTCATGGAACCACCTAGTTTTCTACATTCTAGTTTTTTTGTAATGCCTAGTTTTCTTCAAAGTCTATCCTAGTTCTTTTCAAAGTCTAGCCTAGTTTTCTCCCTAGTCAAAACTAGTATTCATGCACCTAGGAAATAACACATCACATTAAAGTGTAGCCTTGGAGGCCAAGGAGAATTTGGCCTATATAAGGACTGGCCATTCTCATTTGTAAGCATCAAGTTTTGAGTAAAAATTAACTTGTGTGATAAAATCGCTGTTGCGAACCCCCTTTGTTTTATTCGACGCGTTTTCGAGTATGACCCGATTATTCTCAATAGGTCTTAAGAATCAATCACCATTGGTCGATCTATAGGTCTAGATCGAGCAAATATCCCTTTTATTTACATTATACATCGCTTCAAGTAACACGAATTGATCGGGTTGCACCTAGTGCATTCGGGTCCTTCGTTTATTTGTAGCACAATTAAGACTTCCGCTTGCGATACGTATCAGGTTAAAAACCGACATGGTATGTGGAACCAAGGATGACTTTGTATTTATGACTAATATATTTGTTTTGAAATGTAAAGAAATGAAATAAAAGGTTTTAAAATACCTTTTAAAATGTAATTAACCAAATATTATCACCGAAACACGGATTAAACCGTCATGGTATGAGGAACAAAGGGTGAAAATGTTTTATGGTTAAAAGTTTGTCATGAAAATGATTTGAAATATTTGAAATGGTAAAAACCGATTGCAAATAAGAAATGAAATAAAGAGGAATGATGAGAGCAAACACGGCTAGATTAAGGCCTGAGAGGGCATAGAGGCGCGAGCCCCCTGCTACGCAAGTAACCCCTGTCTAAGGCGAAAATCCGGTTTTGGCTCATCTAACCTATATTTGAATCAAGTTATGCATGTTTAGCATGTGATAATCATAAAACAGATGAAAATCATGAAAGAAGAGAATTTTTACACCCTCGTACTTACTTGCTAGGCTTGAGACGAGAAATCGACGAAAGTGTAACAATTTGTTAGGTCGGAAAACTCGGTTGAAAACCGTTTTAGCAATGTAAAGAGTGTTTTGTTTAAGTTTAGTGATGGTGTAGTTGGTCGAGATGGTCGGTCAAGTTATTTATTTCATGATGACGGTACCAAACAATGTGTATGGCTTGTATTTTCGATCGGTAGGTCGAAAATACGTGTCGGTTTGTGACTTTTAGAAGTCGAGTCGAGAATTTTAAGGGAGAGATGAGGGGGCGGACACTCGCGTACCTTCAAATGGCGGCATTTGAGAGGTATTTATAAAGAAATGGGTGGTTGTGTGCATTTTGAGCAACGTGGCCGCATGTGCTACTCGAAGAGGCGCGAGCCATTTCGCGGGTCTTTGAGCTGTCTTGTCACTATCATGCAATTGAAATCATGATTTATTCTATCCTATGTTTTGGATGAAATGATTTGTACTTGACCATTCAAGTATTCCGGGAATACTAAACATGGAAGCTTAGAGAAGTTTTTTTTTTTTGTTTGACTCGGTTTGACTCGTTGTTGGAGTCGGGATTTGAATTGTTGAGTCGGTTATTGGTCCGGTGTCGGTTTTGACTCTAGTTAGTATCATTGCGACCCCTGTTGGAGTATGTGTCCTCAACAATAGTGCGATCACATTATCAAACCTCATAATAAGAATACATAAGAGATGATTCAATTATATACTCAACTGATCAACATTAATCGGTAATGATTGGCTAACTAGAGTTTGACATTACCGTCGTTCGACGGTGGTGATCAGTTGATCCCTAAAGGTCAAACCTATAAGACGATTCCCAAACTCAAAAGTTAATTAATTGTATATCGATACAGATTAATTAATTCCTTAAAATTGAACAAATTTCATTTATAAGAGAGAATTTTAAATCTTATTATAATATGATTAAATAAGATTTAATTTAGTAATTAAATGTTAAATTGCTAAATTGATAATTGTTTATGAAACAATTTGAGATAAGAATAATTAGTTAATTATAATTACAAAATATTGTAGATTATATTGACTGGACTTAATGTGACCCATTCTATACACTCGTAATTATGAATTACTAGTTAATTTTTTATATGTAATTTATTTATTATGGAATGATATTTAATAGTTAAATATGCATGAAAATGAATAAGGACATGTTGTGTAACACATGACCTACCAAATTACAATTGACAAATTACAAAGTTAAAATGGATGTCTATTTTAAGGTGTAAAAACCGGTTGGGTGAGGGTTTATGGGAGATGGTGGTTGTATTTATTTATGTAAGACATAATAATACCCTAAAACCTAGAACCTACCCTAGTTTTCTTGTGAAGACAAAAGGAGAAATTGAAAACGCAAAATTGCTCTTTCCTTGCTTATGAAAACGAGTCACCCACACAAAATAGGAGAAGTTGTTCTCAATTTTTCTTATCATTCTTATTCATATGTTTTGAACAAAAAAACTCTTTATTCTCTCTTACTCCATAAAATTGTTTTATGCATCTATTTGTTCATAAATTCTAATATTCACATAAGATTACTATGGTAGTAATATAAGTAATATTAGAATTAACATTTAAGGTTAACTAATTTTATTACCTAGTTAGTAATATGATTAGTGTTATGGGAATGTCTTGGGGTGCTTCACTAAGGAGGCTGACACGGCTATCGCAACCCTATCAAAGATAAAACCTAACGGTCTCAACTAAAATGTAGCAGAGGCAGTCGAGTATCGAATCCACAGGGAGGAAATGTAATTATAGCTGTCTATTATAATCCTATGGTAACAATTGGGGGTTGTTTAAATTTTGATTTCTAAACTACGAGAATTAAAGCGGTAAATTATGATTTAACTATCAAGAAGAGAGGGACATGTCGGGATTTCGGTTCACTACGGTAGCCCAACAACTCAGGTAAAAAATGACTCGGATTTAACTAATGCGAGACGGATGTTAGAAGGTCCTTTCGGTCCACTTCCTACCCTAAAATACCACTAACTTAACTTTCGTCCTCATTAGGGTAGTCTCATCGTTTATAGCAGAGCCTATTTAGTCCAATCTTTCGATCCAGGATTAATTGTAGCCAGTTTAATGGGTGACATAGAAGCGTGCACTCAACTAGGTCGGGAATTACAGTTAAATTGCTATAGTGACAGAGTCTCTTAATCAATTCGTCCAATTCATTCACTACGTCGTCATTTTTCTACCGCAGATTCCCTAATCCCAACATGAAAGGGAATTAGCTACTCATGTTAAGTAATTAAACTAACAAAAGAGATAAATTTCAAAGAGAAAACATAATGAATAAATGATAAAACGCAATAATGAAAATTAGGGCAAGGAGAAATGATAACATAAACGAGAATTTAAAGCAACAAGCAATTCTTATTAATAAAGAGAAGAGGAGAATTACAATCCAAGCAAATTCCGGCGTAAAGAACACGAAATTCAATGAAGCAATCCCGAAAGTAAGAGTAGCAGTCGAAGGTAAAAAGTAACGTAGGAAAGTAGCAGTAGTTTTCTAATGTAAAAGCTTAGATGGAAAAAAAAGATCCTATTAACCTAGTAAATCATAGGTTAAATAGCCAAAACAACCAAGAGTTTATGCGGAAAAGTAAAACATGGACTGATTAAAGCCCATAATGTCGAAAACCTCTCGATCGAGTTGGTTAAACCACTCGATCGACCATCATCTCAGCAGAAGTCCCTCGATCGACCAAATGGGTACTCGATCGAGGACTTGGTCATGTGCAGCTTACTCGATCGAGTAAGGAATAGCTCGATCGAGCGTCAGGGAGGCTAGAAACCACTCGATCGACCAGCAAACAATTCGATCGAGCACTTGTATCTTCAATTCAGCTCACGTCTTCACCCAAGTGCCTCGTAATGCGTGCCACAATGCTTCCAAGTGCGGTACTCTACTCTGGGACAATCCCGTCTCCTCTAAATGCATGCAAAAAGGGCAAAAAGGGATATGGTTCCACCGCTTTCGCGATCATTCCTACAAAAAGGACAAAATACACCAAAGTAGCCAATTCGGGGCAAAATACCATAAAAATAGTTTAGAAATGCATAGAAATACGTGCTGAAATAGGCCAAAAAGACTATATATTACGCACGTATCAAATCTCCACAAACCAAACCTTTACTCGCCCTCGAGTAAACTCAAAACTAAACTAATGGAACGGAAATGACAACTCAGAGCTAGCTTAACTTGTCTACTTGAACCGATTTAATGCAACAAAAATCAACAGTTAAAGCCAAGCAACAAGATGCATAAACGAATTATAAGCTGTTCATAAACAAAGCTGACCTATCGACCTTGCAAGACCAACAAAACTGGACTCTCACGTGGTCACTCTTCTCTCATGAAGCAAAGGGCGAATGTAATATGTAGAAGGGAGAAGAAAGGACAGTCACTCACCTAACTGCGACCTACATAGCATGCATGCGACAAAAATGAAAGACAATTCAAGTACTAATGCACACACTCCAACCGATAATGTCCGTCACAGCCGAGGATTTGCAATTAATATGGGAATAGTGAGGTTTAGGTGAGAACAGGCAAAACAAGTTATGGAAATGTGGAGGTAAGAGCGTCAAGCTAGTTCCTAACAGGACCATAATGAAACCATCCGGATCTCAAACTGACTGCAAAACTAAGTACTAGTGCCCTTCACTTGGCACAAAACTCACTAGACTCAAAGCACAATCTCCTCAAAAAATATAGGATAGAACGGAGGAGTCAGACGGTTACAAACTTCCCTTTTTAAAGACACCGTCTGAAACAACTAACTGAAAAACAACTCTTGTCGATTGTACATCTTCGAACATCTTCTCAACTCTGACAAGAGGGTACAACTTTTTACACAATTTCTCTTTCTTTCTTTTTCATATCAACTCTTTTTTTCTGTTTTTCATGTGTATTTTTTTCTTTTTTTTTTCTTTCTCTTTCTTCTTTCACGTTTCTTCTTTTTTTTTCAATACTTTTTTTTTTCTCTTTTTCCTCCTTCCTTAATACAACACCAACTCCCAACAAGAACGACAGGCCAAACTGCAGTGGAAAACATACCACAAAAGGACAAACTAACTAGCTTGACTAGGCAGGCTTAGTTTGGAATGTAGCTAATGGGTCAAAAAGGCAAGTTTTGGCTAATGTGGAGCTAAGTGGGTGAAAGATATAAAGAAAGGGGAATTTGCAAGACCCTCCCTTCATGTGACACCAACCACAAACCGAATATGTGCATTTGACGAGAAATTGAATGTCATAAATGTGCAAATGAGACAAACATGCTATGCAAGGAGTATTACTCTCAAAATTCCTAATGAACTGGTCATGAATGTCACCAGTTATGGCTCTAAAACTCAGAATTTTTTAAGTAGTTTGCCAGTTTATAGGTCAAGTCTAAACAGTCAGCTTATATTTGAACAGAAATTCGTAGATTATACGTATGACAAAGCTAAAAACTATCAATAAAAGTGCAAGGCTCAAGTAATATGAAAAGTTATAGTGCAATTTCATCACGGGAATCTACCGTTCCGACTCAACCTATATGCAAAAATAAACGTGAAATGTTTTTGAATTTTTGAAATTTTTCTAATTTTTTTTTATTTTTATTGTTATTGAAAATAAACAACAATGCAGGCAAGAAATTAAACGTGAATGCAAAACAAATGCAGATGCAGACTCAAAAGGATGCAATACCCTCCCCAAACCAAAACGGACAACACCCTCGTTGTCCTCCAGCATACACCAGCAGAAAAAATGGGGGATGGGAGTATACAACCAACAAAAGAAAAAATAAAGGAGACGAAATAAAAAGAGTAAGAGAGCATACAAAACACGAACTTCCCCAAACCAAATTTTAAAATCGGGGAAGTGAGTAGACCAGTAGCTACTCGTCGTCGGCACCGCCGTCTCCCAGGTACTCCGACTCAACAAAACGGTCTCCCCAAACCAGCAACAAACAAGGGGGAGACTCAGTCGTCATCTCTAGGCTGATCCTCCCGAGTTGGCGTAAACGGGGTGTTGGGGTTGGTGTCCTTAACAGTTAGTGCAAGGACTTATAAATCTCTAAAAGGATCAAAGGGTATACTTTGTATCATAATCAGTTGATCCACGTTTATCAATAACGGTTGGCTTGCTAGATAAGTTTGACGTTATTGTCATACAGATGGCGGTGATCAACTGGTCCCTAAAAGTCACACCTATAGGATGCGTTTTGAGTGATGTGACCGTATGAAAATACAGTCATGTAGATGCCAAATTGACTAACCAGTTAGTCTGAGTTATTTGACTAGTAATTAGTCTAATATGTGATGTTGAGATATTTTATTTAATACGGATTAAATAAAAATGGCTAAGGCAAATTAAGCAATTAATTTGTAAAATTGAATATAAGCGTTTTATATTTAATTAAATGTATATTGAATATAATTATACAATACTGTTTTGTCGGACATGTATTAATAATTCAACTAACCCGTATTATTAGTTGATGCCTTAATTTCCGATAACCGATAACAGTTTATAATGAAACCGCGTCATATACACTTAGCGAATGATGGACCGGACCACGAGTTTAAGTGAAGAGGAAATGAAAAGCCCATTCCCTCTCTAGAACTCGGTTTGGCCGAATTAGAGGGATCAAAAGGAGAGCTTCCTCCTTCACTTCAACCTGAATTCATTTTGCAAACATTTCTAGGGTTTTGGGAATTGTGCCTCCCGAATTCCGGATCTCTCATCCAACACAAACTCACAAAACAATCCCCTCGATATTGCAAGGCAATTAGGGGATTCTCTCTAGCACAAGGGCATTACTCGGACATCTTGGGTGCAACAATTAGGAGGAGATCTACCTTGATCTCTCATTGCCTTTTGCACTAGGACCGAAGGTTATTTCTAATCTTTATCGTTTCCTTGTTATTTTCGTTTTATGACTAAAATTACATATGAATTTTGCGTTATAATCCTATAAAGAGAGGGTTTTATACGGATATTACCCCACACGGGGGATCCCGCTCCTCCTCTCTGGCAGCTTGCTGTGCTGCCTGCTCAGCCCGTAACCGCACCTCTCGTGCTACCGGTGTCTCCTCCGCCTCCTCCTCTGTGTCAGAAGGAAGTGGAGGGTACCCGTCCGCTGGGTATCGGTAGAAGGAGGGATGCGGCCACCCCTCTGGAATCGGTCGGCCGGCTCGGATATGGTACTCGTAGAGCGGGAATACAGCCAAGGCCATATCCCGTCTCATCTCAGTAATGTACCTGCACATATCCAGAAGCAGAGCATCACGACGCCCTTGGTCCATGACCTCGGGCGCCCCTAAAACAGGAGGGCAGACAAAATTGGCCGGAAAGGCCGGATCGGAAGGAGGTGGAGTGAGTGAAGGTGTAGGTGTGGGAGTCTGTGTGGGTCCAGTCTGAGTCTGAGCCGGAGTCTGAGAGCTAGAAGATGCTCCGGCCTCCCGCTTCCTCTTCCTAGAAGAAGAAGTAGGGGTAAGTGTAAGGTGGTAGGTGGGTGGAGGTGGCCTCGCTCCCTCAGCAGCAGACGGGAGCGGTAAGAGTGGAGGAAGGGTAGAGCACGGCAAGGTAACAGACGTGGAACCACAAATCTTCCACGTCCTCGTGCTCCCCTTCGCCTTTGGGAACCAGGCGAAGTCGGTCATGGCTCCCAAGTCAAGGTAAGCCATCCTATCGGGTGCAGTAAGTCCAGGCTCAGTGGGGTAAAGGTGGCGGGCAATCCTAGTCACTAGCCCGCCGGACAACGGTCTTGACCCGAGTCCCAATTCCGTTCCAATGCTGAGCTACTAGATAGGGAATGTTTAGAACAAACGGGGTACCGTAGTCAATGTTGAGGTACCCCGCGAGAATCGCTAGCTCAGTGTTGGTCACGTTATTGGGCTCAGGTCGCCCAAAGATGGTCTCTCCTATCAGATGCAAGTAGTAACGGGGGGCGGGTAAGTGAACGTGAGCTCCCTTCCGTGAAGGGAAGGGGGTGTGAGAAAGCGCGACCCAAAGTGGTCAAGGAGGTCTCGAGGTGGGTCGGTGGGACCGTCACTAACTAGGCCTAAAACCTGCCCAAACCTGGCCAAAGTCCAGTGGTGCGACTCATTGCGGAGTCGAAAGTGAATGCAAGAACTGGAGTGGTCAGCATCGTAAGAGTCGGTGTCAAAAGAATAGGAGCCGAAAAACTCGTATGTAGGGGCGAATAGTAGCTTCTGCATGGTGATCGGGACCCGACATACCCGTCCCGTTCAACAAACTACGGACCTCCTCGTAAATTCCTAAGGTCTCTAGGTCACCGTGCAAGGAAACGGGTGGAGGAGAGGGGGCAGCGAAGTAAAGCGGCTAACCGAGTCCGGTGATCCGCGAAGTAAAACGTCCGTGGGCATCCGCGGTAAAGGGGGTGAGAGCGCCCTCTCCGAAGTAACATCACCTCGGAAGGGCGGAAGTGATGGCTAACGGCTAGCTCTGCGATGTGGCCTCGGTGGCGCATACTGTGGGCGTCGGGAACGAGGGGTGAGTCCTCTGTCCAAAGCATAGAGAAGGGCTGGCAGAGTAGTGGCTGGTGTAGCTCGAACTCGAGCTCCCTACCGAGCTAGATGAGGTGTAAAACCGTCCTGCCTGCTTGAAACAAGGAGAACTGGTCTTTGCAGTGGTGACTAGGGCTGAAGTAGTGGTGACAGCAGGGACCACTGACTCGCTCACGGACGGGCTGGAGGACGTGCTAGTGGAAGGCAAAGAACTAGCATCCATCCTGCAATCAAATCAAGGGACTAAATAAGAAAGAACGGCTGCTAACCGTGGCTAAAATAACGCGTTAACCAAAGATGTGACAAAGACATGTAAGTCCCTAAAAGTCGAAAAAAAATCGACTCTACAGCAAGCAAAACCCCAACAATTCCTCTGGATTTTCGAATTTGCAACAAGAGAATGGTGATAATGTGACAAAATAATGACTGCTAAAGGAGACTAAGAGGTATGAAAGCCGCATATGAAAGCATGTGGGACTCCTAGCAGACGAAAAACACTCACAGGACAAGATGATGATCCTATAACAGCAAAGAGTGTGAATGAAACACTTACTTGATGATGATGATCCTATAACAGCAATTAAACTTCAAATAAACAAGCAATGAGGGCGGATTTTAATCGAAAAAACCGCAAACCCTAATTCCCTTTAAAAACAGTGAAGATGAACACAAATAGAGGGAAAAACAAGGGGCTATTGAAGATTAAAGTGCTAGCAATGGAATGTAGGTGACGGATTTGGTGATTTTGGGCAAGAAAATGGGGATTTGGGGGAGTGAAAATCGCAATTAGGGAGGGGGTTAGACGGAATTAGGGTGAAATGAAAATAGAATTAGGAAAATAAGAGTTTTAAGAAAGAAAACTTTCGTGTCCTGTTCATACCACTCGATCGAGTGGTTTTTAAATCACTCGATCGAGGACTTTTAATGTCCCCTATGCTCGATCGAGTCAGCATCCCCTCGATCGACCTATTCCTCATTGGCCTTTCTCGATCGAGTAACCAGACAGCTCGATCGACCCAATTTCCACTCGATCGAGTACAAAAAGTACTCGATCGAGGACTTCCTCTTGTAGACTCTTTGAATTTCCGTCTTTACTTCCTCGAAATGCGTGAAACTTCCCCAAACCTGCATAAAACACATCCAAACACATCCCGAAATACCAAATACGCAGAAAATACAGTCTATAGTCTTAGTCTATGCTAAAAATTGTCTAACTAATTGTCCTAATTAAAACGTAATAAAGCAAAGTTTAAAAGAAATTCAAAATTGTCTATTACAAATTGTTACACGGGGCATTTCCCCGTTTAATTCTCATCGCTTTCGCAGAGCCCCTTCGTGGGCTTCTGACTGAGGACGTCACCTCGCCGATCTTCGACCGACCTTTTCATCTTCCATGAGCTTGAATCACCATTTGCGACAGTAGGAGGAATGTAGTTCCAATCTATGTAAGTTCGAACTTTCTTCGTTCTCGCTCCTCTGTCATCTTCTTTGACATCCTTGCTGCCACTTTGATTGATAATGGCCACACCATGTCCTTTGACAGTCCCCATCCTCGCTTTCATCCGCACTGCGTAGGGACAACAACAGATTTAACTTGCCTCCTTCTTGCTCTCAATCTGAGGCGGAGGGTTAACAATGACAGCAATATTCTCCAAATTTTCATCTGGAGCGTCAACATTAGGGACAATAGAAGAAAGAGCATTGCAAGGTTGAACTTGCATGGGAGCTCTCCGGAACTTGGACTGATGAAAAATCAGCTCCTCATCCCCTACCTGAAATGTCAAAGTCTTCCCACTGACGTCTATCACTGCACGGGCAGTGGATAGAAAAGGGTCTCCTTAAAATAATAGGGGTGTGTGCATCTTCGGGGATATCTAAGACAACAAAATCGACGGGAATAAAGAACTTCCCGATCTGGACAGGTACGTCTTCTACTATACCTAATGGCCGTGATAGACTACGGTCGGCCATCTGGACAGTCATGTTGGTGCAACTCAGTTTTGTCAAACCAAGTCTCTTAGCCAGAGACAAAGGTAGGACACTTACGCTAGCACCTAGGTCGCATAACGCATTATCAATCAACTGCATACCGATGTGACACGGAATTGAGAAACTACCCGGGTCTGATTGCTTAGGGGGTAACTTATTTTGAAATAGGGTGACCCCACCTCGATCAAAGCTACGGTCTCACTATCATTTATAGTCCTCTTACGTGCTAAAATTTCGTTCATAAATCTTAAATAAGAGGGTACCTTAGTCAAACAACTCGAAACGGCACGGAAACTTCCAAATTCTTCAAAAGTTCAACAAATTTGCCAAACTGTTGATTAACTTTGGTATTCTGCAGCCGCCTCGGGAAGGGAACCGTGATAGGTATCTCGAGTCCCTTGTTTCTCGCTTCCAAAGTGTCTTCTGGTGCAAGTTCGGTATCCTTTGGACGCCTCTTACCTCTCGAACGATGTCTTTCTGGTGATTTCTCGCTTAAACGAGCACTAGCAGGCTCTCGAATAAGCTTCCCGTCATCAATATCACTCGATCGAGAAATGTGCTCACTCGATCGAGCAGTTTCTTCATCAACTTCAGTCGATCGAGTAACATGTCCACTCGATCGATCAACCTCAGCTTTCTGTTCACTCGATCGAACACCAGCTTTCAGTCGATCGAGCAATTCCTTTGTCGTGAGCCCTTTTTCTTGGCGTAACACCTGTTCATCATCGATTCTGACTATCTTGGTCTCGATTTCTTCACTTCTGGTCCCTCATAAGAAAGACCGCTTCTCAATTCGATCAGGTTTACCGTCTCATGTGGGTTCTTCTCATTTTGAGTCGGTAATTGACCCGGTTTCCTCGAAGATTGATTTGCAGCAAGTTAGGCAACTTGAGTCTCAAGTGCCTTGAATGCCGTGTCCTTCTCTTGTAATTGCTTTGCAATGGACTGCATCATGGACTTTAACTCACCCATCTCACTCACCCTACTAGAGGATGATGCACCTTGGTTAGGAGGGTTGAAGGATGGAGACTTCTGATAGCGTTGTTGCTTCTGGTGCGGAGGAATATATGGCTGCTGCGTTGGAGGAGCCGTGGGATTGAGCACGTTCTGATTGTTCCACCTCAAATTGGGATGGATATTCGGCTCGTAGTAACTGTTGTTCTGCCTGTAATGTTGAAAGGCAGCGCATTGCTCAAAAGGACTAGGACAATGATCTGAGACATGTCCATCTCCCCCACATCTTCTACAGACGAAAGGACCGTCTGTCACAGCATTTACATGGTACATGCCCCCCATAGAAACCCCTCCTAGCTCATACTTGTCAAACCTTGCAGTGAGGGCTTCAAGTGCCGCGACAGAAGTAGATTCGGCAGCTCTTCTTTGGTTTCCTCTCGAGTTCCCATACTCAGCTTTATGGGTGGCCAGATCATCAATGATCTTCTACCCCTTGGTAGCTCCCAACTTTTCAGCAAACCGGCCATTGGCAGCAGCATCTAAAACGGCCCTGTGATCATCATATAAACCATTATAAAAATGGTTGCACAAGCTCCATTTTTCTATCCCATGGTGCGGTATGGTGCGCACTAGCTTCTTGAATCGAACCCATGCCTCGTGGAAGGTCTCGTTAGGCCCTTGTTTAAAGCTCGTTATCTGAGCTCTAATGGCGATAGTCTTTGAAGCGGAGAAATACTTCTTGTAAAACGCCAAAGCTAGCAAATTCCAGTCAGTTATCCCCTCAGATGCCCGGTCTAAATCCCTATACCACTCCCTTGCAGCATCGCGGAGTGAGAAAATGAACATGGTTTCTTTCACTTGGTCAGGAGTCACGCCAGTTGGTGGAGACATGGAACTGCAATAATCAATGAATATTTCCATGTGCTTGGCTGCATCTTCATTTGCGCCTCCCAAATAGATTCCTCTCGACCAAATTTATAAGGGACGCTTTGGCTCGAATTTTCTTGCCTCCCCGGTAACGTGAATCCCTTGTAGAGATTCGCTGCCGTAGGTTCGAGTGACTAGCAATGGTCGCTTCTTCGGCCATCTCAGAATGTCTGGACAAGTGACGGTTTCAACGATGCGGTAGAAACCGGAGAAGACGGTGGGTTGTCCTCGAACGATTCGTTCTCGTAGTAATTGGAACGAGAAATAGACTCTTCTTCTAGCTGTTGATCTTGGAACAATCTCCTCTTTACGTGCAGAGACCTTTCAATCTCAGGATCAAACGGTAGTAGTGGACCACCTTGCGACCTGCGCATAAGAAGAAACTACAACAAGAAATGAGAATAGTCCAAGGAACGGGTGTCCCTTAGACCGAAACAGGATTAAAACGAAACAACTAATAAAATTGAACAATTGCCTCCCCGGCAACGGCGCCAAAATTTGAGACGGCTATCGCAACCCTATCAAAGATAAAACCTAACGGTCTCAACTAAAATGTAGCAGAGGCGTGAGTATCGAATCCACAGGAGGAAATGTAATTATAGCTGTCTATTCTAATCCTATGGTAACAATTGGGGGTTGTTTAAATTTTGATTTCTAAACTACGAGAATTAAAGCGGTAAATTATGATTTAACTATCAAGAAGAGAGGGACATGTCAGGATTTCGGTTCACTACGGTAGCCCAACAACTCAGCAGTAAATGACTCAGACGAACTAATGCGAGACGGATGTTAGAAGGTCCTTTCGGTCCACTTCCTACCCTAAAATACCACTAACTTAACTTTCGTCCTCATTAGGGTAGTCTACTGTTTATAGCAGGCCTATTTAGTCCAATCTTTCGATCCAGGATTAATTGTAGCCAGTTTAATGGGTGACATAGAAGCGTGCACTCAACTAGGTAGGGAATTACAGTTAAATTGCTATAGTGACAGAGTCTCTTAATCAATTCGTCCAATTCATTCACTACGTCGTCATTTTTCTACCGCAGATTCCCTAATCCCAACATGAAAGGGAATTAGCTACTCATGTTCGTAATTAAACTAACAGCAGATAAATTTCCAGCAGAAAACATAATGAATAAATGATAAAACGCAATAATGAAAATTAGGGCAAGGAGAAATGATAACATAAACGAGAATTTAAAGCAACAAGCAATTCTTATTAATAAAGAGAAGAGGAGAATTACAATCCAAGCAAATTCCGGCGTAAAGAATACGAAATTCAATGAAGCAATCCCGAAAGTAAGAGTAGCAGTCGAAGGTAAAAAGTAACGTAGGAAAGTAGCAGTAGTTTTCTAATGTAAAAGCTTAGATGGAAAAAAAAGATCCTATTAACCTAGTAAATCATAGGTTAAATAGCCAAAACAACCAAGAGTTTATGCGGAAAAGTAAAACATGGACTGATTAAAGCCCATAATGTCGAAAACCTCTCGATCGAGTTGGTTAAACCACTCGATCGACCATCATCTCAGCAGAAGTCCCTCGATCGACCAAATGGGTACTCGATCGAGGACTTGGTCATGTGCAGCTTACTCGATCGAGTAAGGAATAGCTCGATCGAGCATCAGAGAGGCTAGAAACCACTCGATCGACCAGCAAAGAACTCGATCGAGCACTTGTATCTTCAATTCAGCTCACGTCTTCACCCAAGTGCCTCGTAATGGGTGCCACGACGCTTCCAAGTGCGGTACTCTACTCTGGGACAATCCCGTCTCCTCTAAATGCATGCAAAAAGGGCAAAAAGGGATATGGTTCCACCGCTTTCGCGATCATTCCTACAAAAAGGACAAAATACACCAAAGTAGCCAATTCGGGGCAAAATACCATAAAAATAGTATAGAAATGCATAGAAATACGTGCTGAAATAGGCCAAAAAGACTATATATTAGGCACGTATCAGAGGCATTGTACACTTGAATGCTTTAAGGTTCTTGGAGGATCACCCTAAAATGGTATTACCTCAAGATCTAGGTTTGGAAGGAGTCCAAATCTAGTGCCCTAATTTCGTCCCACATATGATGTAAGAAAGTTCATTTTCTCCTTATTTTTTATTGAAAATCATCATGCATGCAACTAGATCCACTAGTATATAAATTATGGGTAATTTATAAAATGATTAGATGAGTCTAATAGGGGTTAATGAACCTAACATTTGGTATCAGAGCTTTAGTGTTGCATGCATATCATTTTATTGTTTTTTATGAGTTATTTGATAACAAAATAAAAACTAAAATTTGTGATTTATAAGGATACAGCCACGAAATTTTTTACATGTAATATATTCTGGTTATAAAATATTTTTAGGTCATATTGATGATTTATGGATGATTTTTGCTTATTTTAATGATTTTTTGTGAAATAATTACATTTTAATGAGTAAAATGAACTTTTATTTACTAAAAATAGTTAAACTTTAAAACTGACCATGAATTTTTAGTACGACCTCACATGGATATTTTACTTACTGTATGTAAAATTTCGCATTAATGTGATTAATATTGCAAGATTTATGATTTTTATGTGATAAAAATGCTATAAATGGAGGTTAAATGACTAAAAATAGTTATACTTCGAAGCTGGCCATGAAATTTTAATATGATGTAACATGCATATTTTTCGGATTGTATGTAAAATTTGAGATAAATGTGATTTATTAAGCATGATTTATAATTTTAATGGTTAAAATAATATAAATAGTGACTATTTTTAGCAAAAATAACTAAAATGAATTTTATGGCATGACATTTTTTCCTACTGTTGTATATATGATATGGACATCAGATCTAAAGTTGCATGATTAATTTTGATTGATTTGATATGTTTATTGATTTTTATGTGATAAAATCGATAAAAGGCAACTTTATTAGTCATAAAAATTAATTCAACATTTTTTTTGAAATTTTGCCATTTTCAGGTTCTGGAAATTATATAAGAATGTTGAAAATTTTGAATTTGATTTTTTCATAATTTTTATGTTTAATTTGGATTAAATGGTAAAAGTTATGATTTATACGATTTATTAATGAAGTAAATTATAAATATTTTGTGGGCAAATTTTATTGAGTTTTTGGAATCTTGGTAAGTATATGCAAAAATGTGATTTCGAAATTTTTCAAATTTTTATGATTTATTGGGAATTATTTCATAATTATTATGATTAAAAGAAGTTTAAATAAGCAATAATACAAAACCAAGTTGAATTATTGTCAAATGTTTAGTGAAGACTAATTTTTGAGTCCTAAGAAGGTTAGGATAATTAACTTGGGCTTAAATTTGATTTAAATATTGATTTGTGATTTTAATAAGTTATTATCACGTATTTTCATAAAATCGGATTATATAAGATATAAGGTATAAGTAGGGCGATTTGGCACATTAATTTGGCATGTTAGGCACATATATTTATGCTGCATATTTTATTTATGAATGTCATATTTTATTTATTTAATTTTGAATTATGTAATTTTATCTTAGTATGGCCTTAGTTTTAATCGGTATTACCCGTAATGTAAGGGAATATCGGTTCGGTTGTAATTTTAATGTGATCTCGTATCACTTGTATTTTACTAGTTACAAATGTATAATAGAAAATTTATGTAATTTTATTATTATTTGTAATTCCGGAGTTCCCTCAAGACGGTGTCATTCGGAAAGGTGTTCCGATCAAGACGGTGTTACCTTGGGAAGCGTGCCACTTGAAGTTCAAGGGACCAATGGAGTTGGTTTTCGAAGTTGTAAATAGAATATTAGATTTTCTATTTTAGGAAGGCCATAATAGGAAATTTATTTATTGCTTTGAATTTTTCCTTTATATGTTTGCATACACTGCCAAATCGCCATAAACTAAACATGCATATAATATCGAGTATTCGACCGTGTCAATTATAATTATCGTTAGTTCGAAACTTTAGTTCACTTAAATTTGATAGATAATAAATTGACTCGACCTCTCACGTTATTAAAAATTGAGCCTTAGCCTTACCAAATAGTAGGAACTCATGAATCTCAATTTCATAAGGGTACAATACGATTTTTCGGGGTGCTTTCTATTGACGTTGGGGTTAGTGTGGTAATAAGATTACACTTCGAAATTTGGTTGATCTCAACGGAAGTATTAGCGACCGTAGCCGCAATAGGTCGGGCTAAAAATGAACTTAATGTAATTTCATCGACGAGAGTTCTAAGTGTAGAATCGACTAAAGAGTTAACCAACCAAGTCATATTAGTTAGGCTGTAGAGGGCCCATTGGCCCACAATCGAGTTAGTATGGATATGGATCTCGAAATCATTTATATAATTTGGTGGAGGTCATTATACAAATGCTAAAACATGCTAAAATGTTTTAAATATTAACGATGAATGTTTCTTTTCCAACTATTTCATTGTTTTATGTTGTTCTTTATCAACTCTCCTATTAATATACGATATCAATTCGATTGTAACACGAGTCTCCGCTAAACCACTATTACGAACGACAAATAGAATCTCTTTCTAAATCCTCAAATGAACCGTATCATAGGTAATGGATTAGCTCCATAGGAATCGTTCTATTCTATAGCACTCCATAGGAGTTGTCCTATGTCATATAAGATTAGCATGTTAAATTACTAACATGCCTATGTATGATTTCTTGTGAAGATGTGTGAATAGAAGTAATGATTAGTCAAAATATGTTTTGATAATATCTTATATGCATCGACGGTTCAAAAGTCTTATTGCTCAAACTAAACACTTGTCATCAAGCACTTAAGTTATTAAGAACATGACAATGTTAAATCGGTAAATTGATTTGTTAGAAATTTTGATTAACCAAATACCATAATAGGGTTAACCCTTGTGAAGGATTAACTAGGAATTTATATGAAGATAAGTCTTCATCAAGTAGAAATTCTTGAAGTCAGTGGGAGCAATAAGAAGTAAGTACCTATCTTAATTGTTAAAGATAGAACTAGGCTCGAAAGAGAAGGTGTTAGACACTAAAATAGATACAAACCCCAATCAGTAAAGATCAAGTAAGTTGGTCGTGTGACTCAAACATATTCCTCCTTGAAAATCTATGACATTGACATTACATTCTTGCCAAATACCACATCATGAGTATTTGATACAAATATGTGGATTTCATCATAATATTTGGCATTATCGTGTGACGACTAGCAAGAATGTTGTAGTGTACACCTTTTAGTTTAGAAATGTAATTCAATAATTGTTATGATGTACAATATGTCTAAATAAGAATATAATTAAAGTTATTGTATAAAACACAAAGCGTTTCTCTATTATGTGATGGAGTGGGGCGTTGTCCGCCATCAAACATATTTATACCCAACTACTAGCATAGCAAGCAAGTCGGGGTCGATCCACGGGACGGGGGTACTCAAATTGTTCAATCTAATCGTAGTTGTGCTTAGGGTTGTCACAATTGATTTGAATTGATTGATTCTAAACTAATGAAAGCAATAAAGTAGAACAAGCAATAAAGCTAATAAAGATGCAAACAAATAATAAAGAATACTAGGATGTCATGGGATCATAGGGGAATCATGGTAAGATTGCATAAATGTGTTATATAGATGCAAGCAATTTTATTATTGTTGGAATTAAGTTAGTTCATGTCAAATATTCATAAGAAGATTTAGGTCCCAGAGCCGAGTCATTTGTGACTTTACAACACCTACAAGTCGACTTAATTCTTCCTATTAGACTACATGCATGATAAACCAATTCCTAGGGAAACTTACATCTCGGAGCCGAGTCGGTTAAGACTTTACAACACCTACAATTCGACTTGGGTTTTCCCTATTCAACTCTATGCAAGGTCTAACAAGGCTTGAGTTGGTTTATATCTTACAAGCCTTGTTGAATAAATAAGAGATGGCGCAAAAAAAAAAGCAAGAATTCATAGGCTCGCATTTCATCAAACATGATATGTGCATAAGTTGAAAAATAATAAGCAAGCATGCATATGAACTCATTAAGCATAAATTTATCCCATGATTAACTCCCCTAATCCCCCACTAATCCTAGTTAAGTAACTACTCACTTATTATCATGGAAGATATGTTATCAATGGTGCCAATCATTACAACAAGTATAAACATGATTAAAGAGTGAGGAAATAAACAATAAAGAGTGAAGAGTAAAGAGATTATACCAAACTTAAGATGAACAATTGGAAAGGAAAGAATAATAAAAGAAAACTTGATTGATTGATGAAGAGTTGTCAATTCTCCAATAATAACCCAATAATCTTCAATTACCCAATAATAAACTTGAATTACCTAATAATAAACTTGAACAATAATTAAAGAAAGATTAATGTGTGATTTGTGGAATGATTAAAGACTAATCTATTCTAATATACTCCTAATGAAGGCTTAATCTAATATAAGGAAGCTTAATTTCTTGATTATTACAAATGGAGTATATATAATGGTACATCATTAGGTTAAGCAAGGGTAGATTAGTAAATAACAATGCTTTGAATAGAGCTTTGCAACTCCCGAGGGACATGCGCATCCTAGCTTGCAAGGAAAAGCATCCTGTAAAACAATCCGCTCGTCCGGAGTGAAAAACGCGCATATTGAGCCTCAACCCGAGCGGGTTGATATTGTCCCGAGCGGGTTGAGATGTATCTCGCTCTACTTGAGCTTGACCCGCGCGGGTTGAGCTGCTGTTCCCCTTTTTCTTGCTTCTAAGCCTATGATCCTTCTATATACTCTTTATTCTCATATCCTTGGTCATCATTCTTGACTCCTCTTCATACTAGTCCATCCAAGATCGTCAACAAGCTTCCGAATATGCGCGCGAGACGGGAATTCCGCCTCATTATCTTCTTTCCTACAAGACATATACAATGCAATAGGAACGTAAAATAGGAAGGAATTGATGGATAAAATGGTCATGAAATGCTATATTAGTATGCAAAATGGGTTCAATTAGGGGACTAAATGTGCGCAATTAAGAGTCACATCAAACATCCCCAAACCGAACCTTTACTCGTCCCAAGTAAAGAGGTGACTAGAACTAGACCTTTATTTAAACTATCCTAGTAATAATATAACCGATGTGAGACAAGTAACGGGTCTCACTCTGCCCCTTCAACTCACAATAAGACATCTATGAGGTAATATGCCTTCTTGCAAGGCAAGGTGGGGTTTGCCAAAATGGCGATACATCCAAGTATTAAGCACACAAAACAAGTAATGGATGCATCTGCAAAAGAATATCCACTTTCCTCATCTAAGTGGCAGAAATCATCTACAAGGGAAGCAATTTATGGGTACACACTCCATCATAGATATTGGTTCTCCTAGTTACTAAGTCCAAGAGGTTACAAACAAATTACCTCCAAGTTGTGTCAAACTAGGGTACTTTTATCCTCAATCGCTAAATGCTTTTGTCAAGACTGGTCTCCTTATGGTGTTAAAAATACTGTAGGATCGCGGAATTCCCCTCTTGCCTAGACAAGAAGAAGGGTCGTCCCCTCTCCACCATGCAACAAAATAGGATCAATGGATAAAAGGGATCAAGATGTTTTGAGTTTCACAATGGTAGTTTGCTTTTGATTTGTTTTTCCTCCAAATTTCTTATGGTATTTGACTTTTTGAGAACATTTCTTTTGCCACTTTTGATGTATGGCATTTTGATACTTGGCAAATTTTTCAATCTTTGCATTTTTGAACATTATTCAAAGTAAACCCATTTTGTAGCAAGCGTACTTTTATTGAAGCATAGGAGTCTATTTTTGCTCCTCATTTCATTTGATTCATTTTGCAAACTTTTTTATTTTGATTTTGGTACTTGAACTTAATTTGGAGATTTTTGTGCCCATTCCCTTTTTGTTGGCAAAATATAATGATAGAATTGTAAGAATGGTTACATGGTTTCAAAGGTCACCTTGGAATAAACGGTAGCAAAAGAGTTATCACACCACAAGGTACTCTTGACTAGACCTTAGTCCATGGGTTAGAAGATATTAGTATGACACATCCTAGGGTGTCTTGAGGGTATTCTAGCAAACAAAATCTCAAGGAGAAAAATTATCTACAAGGCCCTTATATACACTTGTCAAGCTTCCAAAATAGATGCTTTCACAAAATTTTATAACCATGCAACTACATGGCATGGTGCAACCATCATATATACAACCTAATGTATATGCTTCTATCAACTATTATGCTACATAATCTAAATACAACTCCTAACAACACATAGATACACAAATCGCAACAACAAAACACAGAGCATCCTCCTTTATATGTAAGCCCATCCTCCTCATATGAATAATAAAAAGAAATGGAAGGGAAATAGGGATTAGAACGATCATACCAAGCGGTCTTCACATTCCCTTGTTAATGCCTCAAATGAAGTGTCGTATCAATGTGAGAAGAGAATAAAAACACAAGTATATACAATTCTACACTACTAAATTAAAGAACATGTTTTTGGTTTTTGAAATTTTTAAATTTTTATGGATTTTGTTTTAATGAAATTAAAGAACATATTTTTGGGATTTTTCAAAAATTTTCAATTTTATGCATTTTGGAATATAAATTCCCACCCCCCCCCCCCCCCCCCCCACTTTATTTTGGACATTGTCCTCAATGTACATGTAGGAGTAGGAATGAAAAAGAAATACATGTTCTTGGAGTTTTAAAGTTTTATGGCAATTGAAGTACAAATACAATGATATGAATGAATGCATGCTCTAACTAAATACAATTCTATATGACATATATAACAAATGAACGCAATCTACACTATACTAGATGATGCATGCTAAATGCTTAAGTCACCTATGATCAAACTTCCAAAAACCGATTTAAGCACTATTTCTAGTGTAGGAGAAATGAGGTTGGGTCGTTAGTGACTATGTATGAATGCAACTAACTATATGAGATATGTGAGATATATTACAATACAAACTATACTATATGAACTAACTAATATGCAAGGGTGATATGAAATATTTTACAAATGTAAGTCTATTCTAAATGATCAACTAAGATGTATGTCACTTCATGGTTTAACCTCTCCAAACCGATTTTAAACGCCATTGCTAATGTAGGAAGAAGGGGTTTAACCATGAGGTAATTATACAAATACAACTATACATGAGAGATAGGGAAAGAAAGGGTTCTTACAACCATTGTAGGAGATGAAAATGGTAGATAGGATGCATAGATAGCCATGTCATGAGCCAAATGAGAAAAGGTGAGATTTTAGCATTAATCCGCTCTAGTCAAGCCTGGCCCGCTCGAGTTGAGGCTCGGGACGCCCGGTTTCACAGGAATCCGCTCGGATTGTCATGCAGGGGATTTTTCATTCTTTCATTAGGTCTCATTTCGCACGAGTTGAGGTCGGGCCCCACGGATTTCAAGCAAATTTTGACCCAACACCTTTTTAAGAAAGATGTGCACAAGCCCAAAATCTCCATTTTCTTCATTTCTTATACTTGGTACCTTTTCACTTTCATCAATTTCCTTCAAAAAGCTCAATTAAAATATGAGATCCCTCCCTTTCATCTCTCATGCAATTTATTAGATGAATACAAATCTACACTAAACGCATATACAAGTTAATGGTTATTGAGGAACTCCATCAAACCAAAGGCTATCAATAAATAATTTCATATATAGGAAATTATCACTACCACTTAGAAGCACGTAGAAGTCGGTCAAATTCGTGGGAGTGATATATAAATAGGCATGGATAACAACACAAGATTATGTAATGAAATAATGCCCAAGTAATAGATCGAACAAGCATGTCAAGAACGTTATGATAAAATTTATAAGAGGTGATGGATTGTAGGAACATGAAATGGGTAGTTGGTTGGCAATTCACTCATCTTGTCCTCCAAATAATCAAAATCACCACAATCAATGTAAGTACTCTTGTTATCATCTAAGGTGATTTCAAGGGTGTCTATTTAGGGTTTCCAAATGTCCTCATATTCTTCATCCCAACAAGGACCATTATCAAAGCGGTTGTCATAACAAGGCTCACCAAGTTCAACACAATTGTCTCCCTCTAATATGTCATCCTCAAAGGGTAAGTTTTCACTCAAGCTTATATCCATGTCACTCTCAACTTGCCCATTAACATCAAATTTCATGGAAGTTGGGTTCATTGTTACACAAGAAGAGTAGGATGACGGCATCCAAGTATTGGTTTCACAATCAAGAATGTACTCCTCCTCATCATCACTCTCTTCATCTATCACTTCATCTTCCCAAGGAGGGGCAAATTTGTGAATATAGTGGGTAGGCTCAAGGTTATAGGAAGGTGTGTCATTCTCACCAATCTCATTTTCATGAAAGTTTTCCTTAATGGATTTTTGAAATGTGGTTTTTATCGCTTCTATACCTACATTGGCACTTTGAAAGATGTCATGTACAATTTGCTTAAGACAATGGGTGGTCATGAACTCAACAAATTCCCAAAATTCCTCACAAATCATCTCACAAATCCTACCACCACTCAAGTGAAATGCCAAGTTGCGGGTTTCAAGGTTCATGCCATTATAAACAACACAACATGCTTCATAATTTCAAAGAGTAAAACCATGATGCCAAGCATGAGTCATATAATCTTCAAATCTTGCAATATACTTATCAAAAGACCCATTTTCATATTGCCAAAACGTGAATGTAGACATGTTAAACATATGAAACTAGAACGAGTACAAGAAATAAATTCCTCAAGGAACCAAGATTCTTCAAGAAGAAGCACAACTAAAATTAGACAAAAGAACGATTTAAATACACAACACCGTCCCCGGCAACGACGCCATTTTGATGGAGCGGGGCGTTGTCCGCCATCAAATATATTTATACCCAACTACTAGCATAGCAAGCAAGTCGGGGTCGATCCACGGGACGGGGGTACACAAATTGTTCAATCTAATCGTAGTTGTGCTTAGGGTTGTCAAAATTTATTTGAATTGATTGATTCTAAACTAATGAAAGCAATAAAGTAGAACAAGCAATAAAGCAAATAAAGATGTAAACAAATAATAAAGGATACTAGGATGTCATCGGATCATAGGGGAATCATGGTAAGATAGCATAAATGAGTTATATAGATGCAAGCAATTTTATTATTGTTGGAATTAAGTTATTTTATGTCATATAATTCATAAGAAGACTTGGGTCCCTGAGCCGAGTCATTTGTGACTTTACAACACCTACAAGTCGAATAAATTCTTCCTATTAGACTACATGCATGATAAACCAATTCCTTGGGAAACTTAAATCTCGGAGCCGAGTCAGTTAAGACTTTACAACACCTACAAGTGGACTTGGGTTTTCCCTATTCAACTCTATGCAAGGTCTAACAAGGCTTGAGTTGGTTTATATCTTACAAGCCTTGTTGAATAGATAAGAGATGGCGCAAAAAAAATGCAAGGATTCATAGGCTCGCATTTAATCAAACATGATATGTGCATAAGATGAAAAACAGTAAGCAATCATTCATATGAACTCATTAAGCATAAATTTATCCCATGATTAACTCCCCTATTTTCCCACTAATCCTAGTTAAGAAACTACTCACTTATTATCATGGAAGCCATGTTATCAATGGTATAAATCATTACAACAAGTATAAACATGATTTAATAGTGAAGAAATAAACAATAAAGATTGATGAGTAAAGAGATTATACCAAACTTAAGATGAACTATTGGAAAGGAAAGAATAATAGAAGAAAACTTGATTGATTGATGATGAGTTGTCAATCCTCCAATAATAACCCAATAATCTTCAATTACCCAATAATAAACTTGAATTACCCAATAATAAACTTGAACAATAATTAAGGAAAGATTAATGTGTTATTTGTGGAATGATTAAAGACTAATCTATTCTAATTTACTCCTAATAAAGGCTTAATCTAATCTAAGGAAGCTTAATTTCTTGATTATTACAAATGGAGTATATATAGTGGTACATCATTAGGTTAAGCAAGGGTAGATTAGTAAATAACAATGCTTTGAATAGAGCTTTGCAACTCCCGAGGGACATGCGCGTCCTAGCTTGCAAGGAAAAGCATCCAGTAAAACAATCCGCTCGTCCCGAGTGAAAAACGCGCATCCTGAGCCTCAACCCGAGCGGGTTGGTATTGTCCCGAGTGGGTTGAGCTGTATCTGGCTCTACTTGAGCTTGACGCACGCGGGTTGAGCTGTTGTTCCCCTTTTTTCTTTCTTTTAAGCCTATGATCCTTCTATATACTCTTTGTTTCATCCTTGGTCATCATTCTTGCCTCCTCTTCATACTAGTCCATCAAAGATCGTCAAGAAGCTTCCGAATATGCACGAGAGACGGGAATTCCGCCTCATTGTCTTCTTTCCTACAAGATATATACAATGCAATAGGAACGTAAAATAGGAAGGAATTAACAGATAAAATGGTCATGAAATGCTATATTAGTATGCAAAATAGGTTCAATTAGGGGACTAAATATGCGCAATTAAGAGTCACTTCATTATGCAATTAAAACAAGCGTTGTCTCCTAACATACCACGATTAAGTTTATGGTGAGACCATACAAATCAAGGTAATTATATTCAAACTAGAAATAAAATGTCATATATACAAGACTCAAGTTGGTAACCCAATCATTTATCAATTCTCGACTGAAAATCACATTTAGAAACTAGTTTTGACTAGTCTCCCAAACCATTTGATTGGGAATCTTTTGGTGTGTGCGAATCTTGTATTCAAAGCAAGTTAATTCATGACTTTTTCTAGAAAAGGATTATGAATAGAGCAAGATATTTGCCGTATTTACACTTTGAAGTGTATGGTCGAATACAATTTTAATCAGACAATGTTATTACTTCTTCATCTCTTTTACCAACGAACTAGGTAGATACTTGGTATCCACTTAATGAGGTAAGAAGAGAAATTCTTTGAATAAGGTAAATGAATGTTTAAAAAGTATTAATACTTTGTTAAAATGGGGAACTATAAAGTGAAGACTTTTATCTGCACCAAAAGAGTGTGATATGGTATCACAAGTTCACTTTCATTACGATATGATTGGATCTTTACAATATAGTTGGAGGTAGTTTCTGTTATAAAATTTGTCGGGCATTTAAATTTTCCACTAAAACAAAACATGGTTAAAGCAATAATCTACTTTTCATATGAGATATGGTTAGGCATGGTACCTAAATTGTAGCTTGTTTCGATAGTAAACATGTGCTCTCTCTTCCTACATAATCACGAGAACAAAGGTTTTGTGGCTCGTGATGCTGTCTATTATTGAAAAGAGGATTATTTCTTAAAGACAGAGTGGGAGAAAATATTCAAGAGCCACAAACTGAGAATCAAACGTAGGAAGATGTTTCTTCTTGGTCAAAATCAGTAATTATTGATTTGAAACCTAAGTGGACAGGAGTCATGTTATTTTGAAAGTGACAAACCTGTAACTTATTAAAATGCTTTATTAGATTTTCAACTCCACAAAAGTTCAAACTGAACATAAACATTAAGATGTTTCCATAACTTGGTTGATTGGTGTTAAGAGGTTCACACCAATTGCAAAGCTTCGTTAAATTCGGATTTCATAATATTATCTGACTGTTGGATTTTAAAATCATCTTGCATGAGTTTTGTAAATCACAACTATCCCAAAGTTGGATACGAACTTAAGAAATCTTAAGTAAACGTTAAGGAGTTGAATGGTATCTTTCTTTCATGCAATAAACTTTTCTCGATTTGTCGAGTAGTTTTTTTTATACATGAAGTTTAGTGGGAGTAGAGTGGTATTATTAGTCTTATATGCGAATGACATATTGATCACTGTGAATGATGAAAGAATTAGGAGAAGAATAATACATCTCTAATATATCCAGTTCGATTGATATTAGTATAAAGTTAATATTCTTATGTTAATAAGAATCTTGACAAGTTCAAATGTATTGAACATGAAGAAATTGAATTCATTTGCTTCCGCTGCGGGATTAATTCATTACGCTAAGATGTATTACAATTCTTAAACCTCGTATACTTGGAGTATGATGAGATGTTACAAATCGAATATTTGAGAGAAGTCTCTATATAGCCACATAGTTCATTAGTTAGTACTCAGGAAGTACTAAAGATATGAAGCTAAGCATTTAGAAATGAGATGGATTTATGTGCAAGGAGTTACACAAAAACTATATTCTAAACACATAAGGATAGTTAGAGAAACATCTTGGCTATATTATTTAAGGAGGATATCTGCTAGAAACGTCCTAGGCAGTTGAACAATGAGATATACACAACGGAAATTGAGTACACTTGCAATAATGAGATATGCAAGATGGAAAGGATGATATTAGGATTCGGTTTTGCGAATTGGAGTAACTATGGTAGTTCATTCCAATAACCGAAGGTCCTATCCCTACTCACTGTGAGGACAGTGGGAGCTATTCTAAGGCAAGAGAGCCTATGTCTAAATTGGATCAAGACACGTACTCATAAGTTTTATAATAAAGATTATACATAAAAAAGGGAAAAAGTATATAGTAAGGTTAGGAAAGTGCAAAGTGTTGCTATGACTTACTAAACAAAGCCTTCTTATAGGCTTAGCATGATAAGTCATGTCATTTCAATTGAATTGAGATGATCAACTATGTACAAAATTAAGAATGAATTATAGATTATGTAATAATTGATATTGTATCAATTTTACATATGTGATAATGCATTCATCATTTGAGTTTTATATTAAACTCTTTTATTACTTTGTTACATCCAAATAGGTTAAAAGCACAACGTTGAACCCTATTAAGTGAACTAGATTAACATAGTATTGGCCCCTACTTACTTACATAAGGTGACGTCTCTAAGTAACTAGAGTGTGAGTCGAATGATGGCTAGTTCAAGTGTTATAGGGTCATAAGGGATGACTAGTCGATCACATAGGCAGGCTATATGGGACACTCTGTCGGGCAGTGACCGCTTATAGAGCTCTGGCAACATTTTTATAGCCTGGTCGTGGCAAGAGCTACTATAGTATTCTTTTGAGTCGATTCTTTGACTAGAGACTGTTCGCCCAAGGTGGCATAATTTCTGAGTGACATTGATTTATGCTCTACGATTTTTTTATCTGAGCTCAAATGGGCATCTTTTGGGTCATGGTGAGCTCTGGCTATTCAAAGGGAATAGTGCGATAGGAATTATCCACCCCTTGTCAGGTTATTTAAAATCTCAAGGCCACTCAAGGAGTAGTGAACTGAAAATGCGTGGCCACGCGCGGAAGGTATCTACGGTAGATAATTCCGGTCAGACAGTTACTCTCCAGATTGAGGAAACCACTCAAGATATGATCAAATGCAAATACGACCTACAAGACACCTTGCATTGAGTGGGAGAAGATGTAATAGGACAAGAGAATTGGTGACGCACACTTGTCTCGGACAAGTGGGAGATTGTTGGAGTATGTGTCCTCAACAATAGTGCGATCACATTATCAAATCTCATAATAAGAATACATAAGGGATGATTCAATTATATAGTCAACTAATCAACATTAATTGATGATGATTGGCTAACTAGAGTTTGACATTATTGTCGTTCAACGGTGGTGATCAGTTGATCCCTTAAGGTCACACCTATAAGACGATTCCCAAACTGAAAAGTTAATTAATTGTATATCGATACCGATTAATTAATTCCTTAAAATTGAACAAATTTAATTTATAAGAGAGAATTTTATATCTTATTGTAATATGATTAAATAAGATTTAATTTAGTAATTAAATGTTAAATTGCTAAATTGATAATTTTTTATGAAAAAATTTGAGATAAGAATAATTAGTCAATTATAATTACAAAGTGTTGTATATTATATTGACTGGACTTAATGTGACCCATTTTATACACTCGTAATTATGAATTACTAGTTAATTTTTTATATGTAATTTATTTATTATGCAATGATATTTAATAGTTAAATATGCATGAAAATGAATAAGGACATGTTGTGTGACACATGACCTACCAAATTACAATTGACAAATTACAAAGTTAAAATGGATGTCTATTTTAAGGTGTAGAAACCGGTTGGGTGAGGGTATATGGGAGATGGTGGCTATACTTATTTATGTAAGACATAATAATACTCTACAACCAAGAACCTACCCTAGTTCTCTTGTGAAGACAAAAAGAGAAATAGAAATAACAAAATTGTTCTTCCCTAGCTTATGAAAACCGGTCACCCACTCAAAATAGGAGAAGTTGTTCTCAATCTTTCTTATCATTCTTATTCATATGTTTTGAGCAAAAACTCTCTATTCTCTCTTACTCCATAAAATTGTTTTATGCATCTATTTGTTCATAAATTCTAATATTCACATAAGATTACTATGGTAGTAATATAACTAATATTAGAATTAACATTTAAGGTTAACTAATTTTATTACCTAGTTAGTAATATGATTAGTGTTAAGAGAATGTCTTGGTTGGATCACAAAGGAGGCATTCTACACTTGAATGCTTGAAGGTTCTTGGAGGATCATCCTAAAAAGGTATTAGCTCAAGATCTAGATTTGGATGTAGTCCAAATCTAGTGCCCTAATTGTGTCCTACATATGATGTAAGAAAGTTCGTTTTGTCCTTATTTTTATTGAAAATCATCATGCATGCAACTAGATCCACTAGTATATAAATTATGGGTAATTTATAAAATGATTAGATGAGTCTAATAGGGGTTAATGAACCTAACAATCCCGTCATCATGCATTAAACACTCTAGGTACTTTTGAAAAGTTTTGTTTTCGAAATCATTTTGAGTTTTCCGACGTATAGTTATATAAAACTGTCGATGAAACGATGAAATTCCTAAGCATGTTGTAGTCCGATAATCATCGGGTGTTTGTTGTAAACTCGACAGATACTGGGCATCTACAGAGCCCCCCACTTTGACTGAGGCTTGGACAGGGGGAAAGTCAAAGTATAGCCCCCAGGTCAATCGAAGATTACAACCTGGAGACCGAAGCGACGTCGAGCCGGCTCGAAAGGATTCGGGCCAAGAACCTGCCGTCGGGAAGGGCGACGCCAAGGCGACTCGAGGATACGAGTTAAGGACCTATTGTCGGGAACAGTTTAGAGTATGTCGACTGTCCGTGTGGGTTATTTAAAGTCCGTTAGACTACGTACGAGGGCTCGCCAGCCATAAGAAGGAGTCATACCTGAGGCATCTTTGGGAAATGTCCTTGAATTGTTTCTTACTTGCGGGCAAAGGCTCGCCAGCCGTGTTACGGATATGATGGGGCTCGCCAGCCGCGTTGAACGTGTGCATTATGCGGCTCGCCAGCCATGCTGAATGTGCGTTGTGAGGCTCGCCAGCCTTGTTGAATGTGTGCTGTGAGGCTCGCCAACCATGCTGAATGTGCGTTGTGAGGCTCGCCAACCATGTTAAGAATGATCGACAATAAGAAATAGTCGTGTGGAACGGGCCTATTTTGAGAGGTCGTTGAGTTTAGCGAGCTCTGTGGGGAGGCCTCCGATATCCTGCTGGGGAATTTCGGTGTTCATATTAGGTGTTCGTAGTGCCGGAATAAGATGGGCTTGTGAACCTCGAAGAGAGGTAACGATTTTTTATTGCCGTTTGTTGGAAGTTTGAAAATAGCGAATTTGAATTTCACTATTCATTTTTTTTTATTTGAAAATGTTGAAAATTTCGTGAAATAGCGAATATGAATTTCACTATTTTGTATTTTGCTTGAAAATGACGGTTTTTAATGCCGTCGTTGAAAATTTGAAATTTGCGGAAACAGCGAATTTGAATTTCACTATTTTGTATTTGTTTCAGAAAATGACGGTTTTTAATTCCGTTGTTTGAAATTTGTGAAAATAGCGAATTTGAATTTCACCATTTTGTGTTCGTGATTTGAGAATGACGGTTTTTTTAATTCCGTCATTGAAAATTTTTGAGAATAGTGTGGAAACTTGGCCAAAGCCCAAAGTTTCCTTGAAAGAGCAAGGAACACCTCAAAGAGGCGCGGGCCTTCCTTTGAGGGAAGAAGGCTCCCCTTTTTTCTGTAAAAAGACACGAGGCGGCCAAGCTCCTCATTTTCTTCGTCTTCTTCACAAAAACCACGAAAATCCGCAAAATCGCCATTTTTTCGACCATGCCACTTGCTTTCGTGCTACAAACATCATGCCATCTCAAGGTATGTTAATCCTCTTGAATCCATTTGAATTAGGCCAAAACCCTAACCCTTCGAAAATTGATTTGGGTGTTTTTGTTTAGCCCATTTTCGAGTGAAATTGTTGAGTGCATTAGGTTAGAAACGTGTTTAGGAGCATAGGGGTGCTTTTAGTTTGCATTTTGGTCCCCGTTCCCGCTCTTTAGGAGCAAAAAACGCAAGTAGACAAGAGATCCTCGTATCTCGCAATGTTGTATTTGTTTGCTTGAGTTGTGTTCCCCCACTATGTTGCATTGTAGTCGGGGAAGACCGTCTTTGCCATATTGAACCTTCGTTGGGCGTTGTGGGCAAAATTTAAATTTTTGCCTTTGTAAGACGGTCTAAGGCTGACGAAATAAGAGTCTGTTTCGGCTCGAATTGAGCCGGTTTGTCTTGAAATGGACCTTAATGGTAGTTTAGGTCACTTTGAGACGTGATTAAATCACGTTGTTTTGTAGTGGTCGTATTTTGAATTTTTGACCTGTTTGTGCCCGAATTGGCGTAAAATTGCCTTTTTTGAGCTGTGAAAAATACCCAGTTGAGTCGGAAATTTTTGTTTTTTTATTTTGCGGACTTTTTGTGGGCCTTGAGGTGTTGGGTGATTTTTATAATTTTTGTAGTTGTTTTGACTCGTCTTTTGCTTGAAATAAGGGCGAGTCATTTTTTTGTGCGATTTTGTGGAGTGTTTTTGTCGGATGGGTTTGGGCGGGTTTGCCCTTGTTTTGTTTTGCATTTGCAAGTGGTTCGTTTTTGGATTTTGTCCATTTTATGCCGTCGTAATGCCGAAATTTCGGTCGACATTTTTGTTATGTTCTGATTGCAGGTGAGTGTTCTGGGCCCACTGGGTCTGTTGCTGAGGCTTTATAGGCCTTGTTTGGGACTGGACCGGTTAGTACTCCGGCGAGTGTGCTCGAGGCGGTGGTAGAGGACGCTTCCGAGGAGGAACCCACTGAGGAGGCTGTTGGAGTCGAGGGAGCTACTGAGGCTCGTGAGGAGGCCGTTGTTGGGGTCGTCGGTGCTAAGGGAGCCACGGGGGCTCTGGAGGAACCCGTTGTTGAGGCTGTTTATCGTGGGAGGACTCAGACAGGGTCTGAGGCCGATACCTTTGGGAGGAGGGTTAGTACTGTGAGGAGGGGTCCTCGGGTTCCTAGACGGAGGCTCCAGAATGTCGCACTGGTCATTGAGAGGGATTCTCCTCGCCCCGTGCAGTCTCGTGGGACGAAGAGGCGGAGAGTGGAGATGAAGGCGGATGACGTCTTCGTCGAGAGCTAGCAGGCTAGACGGGTTACAACCCCGCGATGGTTGAACCTGCGGGCGGCGCCTGCTTGGGCCGAGGGCTTTTACGGTAGCCAGTTGTTGTTGCGGCTACAAAGTCACATCTCTTACCGTACACACGAGGGCTTGGTGAGTCTGCTGCCTTGTTTTTTTTTTTTACTGTTTTTGTTTTTTTTTCAGACCTGAATAGGTGTTCTGATGTTGTTTGTTTCCTAATTTCATGAGATTGCTACCATGAGGACTTTCTCAGGCTTCTCGACCTGCATGGGTTTTTACGACGTTCTCCGGGCCGGTACGAGGGTGTTGAAAGAGAGGTCGGCTATGAGGCCATTGGTGGCTGCCTAGCGCGAGATTCACAGGGCTTCGATTAGGTCGAACCTGTGTTTGATTCGCGCCATGTTGAACAGTTACTGGGACACGACGTCGTCGTTCCACATGGAGTTTGGGGAGGTCGTTGTCACTTTGGAGGACTTTGCCATGATATCGGGCCTTCCCTGTGGCGAGACGCCTGTTGAGTTCCCGGAGACACCAGAGAGAGTGTCTTCCGCCGTGGTCACGGGTTTGATTGGAAATGTTTTGCCAACGCCGACTGACATTACTCCTTTCCTGATAGCGAACTCCTATGTGAGGGACCACTTCAAGGGGAGAGTGGCTGGCTTCGTTCCGGCGCCGTTAGCGAGTCCGGAGGTTGACGCTAGAGCTTATGCCCAGGAGGCGCGGTTGTGGTTATGGTACTTCCTGGGTACCACGTATTTTGGTGACAAGGGTGAGCGATTGTCGACCAAGGTACTTCCTCTGCTTGCTGACCTAGACGCCTTAGGTTAGCACGACTGGGTGACGCCTGCTTTGGCGAGTTTTACCCGTTACTTGCACGCTGCGGTCCGTCCGGAGGTGATGGAAGATGGGAGTTGTCCCGCTTTGGTTGGTCCCGGCCTCATCTTGGAGGTACGAGCATTTTTGTGGGTTTTTGTTTTGATTGTTTTTTTTGATGGATTTTTGAGTTCTGGCAATTTTTGAAAAATTGGCTGATTTGTGGTTGCTGTGTTTTGTTACAGGCTTGGTTGTTTGCTTAATTTGTCCCCCTACGCTCGAAGACGGCGGGTGACGTGCCTTCGGTTTACCCTGCTGTGATGGATTGGACGGTGGCTCGGAAGAAGTCGACTAAGTCGACTTACAAGGACTGCAGGCGTCGGGTGAACGCCCTCCGAGTTGGTGTTGTAAGTCATTGCTTCTTATCTCTTTTGTTTTGTAGAAAAGGATAGGGATAGGATGACTAGGTAGCTTAGAAAGCTCCCAGTTAGTTGATTAGCTTTGCCTTGAGTGAAATTTATCGGGTGGCCTTGGGAGCATTACACGGGCATATCGGCTGCTGTCAGGGAGCGTCTGCGAACTCGCAGTTTCTAGCGCTTGTATCTCGAGACGGCGATCGAGCCGGTTTGCTACCTAGGCGAGCGTTTAGCTCGTCAGTGTTTTAGAGAGACCTTTGTGGTGCCGGTCGATCCGTCTAGGGTGTTGTTCAAGGAGTCGACACCCGAAGAGGTTGAGTAGCACCTTCACGGCCGCGGGGGTGATGAGCAATTGTTATGGGAGGCCGAATACGACACCTTCCGCTTGTCGAGGCTTGCCTGGTACCCGATTGAGGTATGTTTTCCTCTGTTCTTTGTTTTGTTGTCCCCTTTTTGCGTTATGGTGGAAGGGTTTGTTACCTTCGACGCGGCTTCCCGTTGTAGGGTGTTGACTTGCTCATGAGGACCCAACCCCCAGCTTTCCCGACACAGACCACTTTTCAGGGGCCGGGTGGTGAGGAGCTACAACTGCGTCTGCCAGAGTCTGCTGCTGCTGAGGTGACCGACACTGGCATGGAGTGGAGGTTGACAGTTTTGAGGGTGCGTTTCTGGTTCGAACCCTCCTTTTTGTTTGTATTTTGCTTTGCATTTTGCTTTTTTGAAAGGCTTTTCTGGTTGTAGGTGTCAACCGTTAGTCATTAGGCTCTGTGGCGGATGGCCAACCGGTGGAGAGCTCTTGCTAGTGACCTGGCTGCGAGGGAGTCTCGGCTTGCGCGAGTGCCTTTTGTTAGTTGTTTGGTATGTTTTTGTGTTGCATTTCATGTTTTAGATCTTGACGACATGTATTGTGTTCTGCAGGGTACTGCGGATCAGGCGGAGCTTGCTCGGGTCCGTGCTGAATTGGACGCAGCGAGGTCGATGATCTAGGCACAGGAGTTGGGGATCATCAATCGGGACCAGGAGCTGCAGCGTCGTGAGGACGGATTGCAGAGCCGAGATGCGGAAATTGCCTCTCTTGGGGCTCAGTTGGCTGCGGCGGAAGAGCTTCGCATCACGATGGAGTACGAGACATTGGAGAGTTCTCCTGAGAGGGGGCCCGAGCAGGAGGTGGTGTCTGCTTTGCCCGCGACTCCGCGAGAGACCGATACTGGTTCGCCGGAAGGCGCTGAGTAGTTGTAGTTGTTTGTTCGTGTTTGGGACTTTTGTTTGTATATATGTACATTTCGCGTGAGGTGGTTTGTATATATGTGTTTTTGGTTTTTAGTTTGTTTGTGTTTGGCTTTTTGTGTTGTGTTTCGAAGAAGCACGGTCAGTGGCTGAGTCCCCTTTGCTTTGCATTTGTTCATGCATCGTTAGTGTAGAAAACAGGCAATGGGTAGCACGTATGCACACACATAAACACGCAAAAGCGTTTGATGAGAACAATAATAACGACGATGACTCGAAGTTAAAAATTGAAATTGAAATTTTAAAAATTCCGCGACAAGTCGTCACTTTTGGATTTTTAAAAAAAAAATGATTTCGAAATTTTGAGCAATTAACTCCTATTTGAATTAAATTGGTCTAATTTTGCCGAAAATTGATTTGCGATTCGAAAAATTAAAACTCAAAAAGTCATGGATGAATTTTAAAAGAGATTTTGCGAGTGTATTTGATTTTATATTTGTCAAATCAAGACTCGGTTTTGTAAGAGTTTGAATTTTTGATGAAAATTGATGTCGTGTTATCAATTCTCGATTTTTGTGGAAAATGCGAAAAAGCGAAAAATATTCGGAATTTTGGACTGACATGGAAACGATCCATCGCGGATCAGGGCGACTAGCCCTTCGCCCCTAAAAAAAGAAGAGAAAAACCCGTATGTTTAAAGCTGCGTCATGGAAACCGCGTCGGATTTTGTAAAACGCGAAAACAAGGAAATGTGAGTGTCAGAAAACTCAAAAATTCCCAGATAGGCCTAAAGTGGCGCGAGCCTTGAGCTTCCCCTTTTTTCGGAAAAAAGCACTGATTGTTTTGTATAAATAAGGACGTTTGTGCTTCATTGTTTCATCTTCCGAAACACGAAAAACATCTCTACGAAAACCTTTCTTCTTCTTCCACAAAATAATTCATGGATACTTTCAAAAATAGGTTGCGACATTGGTGCCGGGATTTATCGCCTCCCGAGAAGTATCAACTCGTTGTAATGGGGGTTGGTCAATTGTTGGTGCTTCGTCAAGTCAAGGTGCAATTCTCGTTCCTTGAAGCATGCTCTCGGTTTTGGTATTCGAAACATCATGTTTTCGTTTTCCCGAAAGGTGAAATTTGCCCTCTTGCCGGAGAAGTGGGCGCCATTGGCAGATGGCTGGGTTGTACTCCGGTGCTTCCTCCGACTCGGTTGTGTTATAAAGAGAAGTTCCATTCAATGTTGGGCTTATTAACAAGCCAAGTGAACTTTCTCCTTGTTCCCCATGGTGTGGATATGTTGGCTCTCATCAACATCTTCTCAAACCGGTTGGATGTTAATCTCTCGGAGGTGGTAGGAGAAGGGCTCTTGCCTTTTGCCTAGTGCATGCATACCACCTTGTCGATGCCTTGAAGAAGGAGGGGTCAAAGTGGTACGGTAGTATGACCCTTATGCATATAGTCGAGCAAATGGAGCACGGTTGGGATCCATCATGGTTGGTGCTTGGCGAGATCATCCAAGCTTTGGATAGGAAAGGCTCTTGTGGAGATCTCCCTCGTTTCGGTCCCCAAGGATCCCCTAAGTATGGCTCTTGGAGAGGCTAAGGTATGTAGAGCCTCCGGCCGATTTTTCTTCTTACTCCTTCTGTCACCTTACTATGAGAAAGAAGTTGTACTCGGATAGTTTTGCATCCATCAAGACCTATAGGACCTCGAGTTAGTGGAGGAGGGTGGTCCTCATATCCGTTGGGTGCTGCCATGGTGGCACTTGAGGTCCTTCACGGGGTTGTCCGCTTCGGCTGCTTGTTCTTGTTCTTTGATGGTGGTGGGCTTGAAGGTTACTTCCTTCATTTTTCCCGAACGTCTTATGAGGCAAATGGGGCGTTAACAAAAGTTGCCCGCTAAGGATACTCTTGTCCAAGAGAGTGTTTTTCGAAACTCCGAGCTTGTGGAGGTCTTCGAAAGGTGGTGGGCCACTTGGCCAATTTGGGAGGTACCAAACCCCGTCGCCATGACATGGGTGACTCTCGCTTATGTCAAGTGGTCAAGAGCTTAAACCTTGGAGGAAAGGTCTAAGTCTCGTAAGGACGAGGTCGTCAACTTGAAGTATAGAGAAGTTGGTAAGGCCAACCGTGCCTTTTTTGACGACTTTGTCGATGACGTCAGCCCGGATGTAGTGAGGCCACCGAAGAGGAGAAGCTCGGGTCCCAAAGAGGTAATGGGTCGTGTATGGGCTCGGTTTGGACCGAGTATAGGGTCTTGCAAGAGATCGGAGGCCGTCGCCGTTGTAGCTCCGTTGAGGCTCCGTTCCGAAGAGGAAGTCAAAGCTAGGCGGGCTACCAAGAAGAACAAGGGGAAGATGTACTCCGAGGGAAAAGGCAAGGGTAGAATGGAAGAATGAAGACCTCCATTACCTGTTTTATTATTATGTTGTATTAGTGTTTGTATGTTTTTATTATGTTGTACTAGCTATGTATTGTGTATTTTGTGCTAGCTTTACTATGTGAGATGTCTTAGTCGACATTCTAGCTTTGACAAGTTGTAGACTTGTTTAGCTTTATTCGTTGTCAAATTTGTAATCCTTCTCATTATTAATTAAATAAGAAGATTGCTTGTGTTGAAAGAAGTTGTGAACGCTTGTTTCTGTTGGAGCTTGTGATCTCCACAGTTAGTGTGATAACATATATAAATCTCTTATAGGTTCACAAGGGTATACTTAGTATTTTATCAGTTGATTAACGTTTACTTAATAACGGTTGGCTTGCTAGAAGTTTGACGTTATTATCATACTGATGGCGGTGATCAACTGGTCCCTAAAAGTCACACCTAAAGGCTGTGTTTGAGAGATGTGATTGTATTAAGATATAATCACATTGATGCCTTATATGACTAAAAGGTTACTTCATGTTTTTGACTAAAAAGTTAGTCAATGTGATGATGAGACGATTATTTAATACAATTAAATAATACCAGCTGAGACGAATTTATTGTTAAATTCGTAAATTGAATATAAACTGTTATATTTAATTATTGTATATAATGTTAGCTTAAACGAATTAAGATGTTAATTCGTAATTAAACGTAAACGGTTATATTTAATAAGCAAATTATAAATATGCGATATTTATAGTTAATGTATATATTATACGATATTGTCATAATAAATGTTGACAGACCGGTATTAATAAATGGCCTACAAACTGTTGTGGACAGACTTATTAATACATGACGACTTTATTGACAATTGATAAATAATACACATTTTATACATTTTTAGAACAACCAAAAATAAGAAGATTTTCTCCTTATTTTTGGTGGTTGGTGAAACCGAAAATAAGAGGAAAAAGAGGAAGAAAATATCTTCCCCTAATTTCTCCTTGCACGGTTTTAAGAGGAGTAAAGGGAGATCATTTCTTTCATTCCTTTTGACCTAATTCTCCCATCACAAAAAAAAAAACAAAAACCCTAAAAATAATTAACAATTTTAGGGATCTATTCTAGCAAAGAAAAGAGGCATTTCTTATAGTATTTTGGGTGCAACAATTAGGAGAATATCGATCTCGATATTGTTCTTAGGCCAAATTGCTAGGACCAAAGGTTGATTCCAATCTCTACTTTTGCTTATGTAATTTCATTTATGACTCGTATTTTCATAATTATAATTTCGTTATAATCTGAATTCTTGATGAAGTATACCGATATTTCCTACAAGTGGTATCAGAGCATAGGCCACGAAATTATTTTATATGATTTTCATAAATGGATTTAAACAAAAAAAAAAAATTGATGAAAAAAAAATTTCGGCCGAGAGCAATTTTTCTGCCGAGATGATTTTTCGTTTTTGATGTTTTTGTTTCCATTTTGATTTATTCATATTGTTGTTTTAATTAGTTAAGATGATAATATGATAAATTTGTAGATGTTTTGATGTAATAAGAATTAAAATAAAATGTAAATGGAAATTGTTTTAATTGTTGATGATTTGTTTTTGCTATATAGTTTTGGCATACAAGTTAATTTAATAATGTTCAAATCAATTGTGATGAATCAAATATTCGGATAATCGATTTAATCATAATTTGGATATTCATTTTAAGAGTTTAAATTGAATCATCTAGTTTGAATCTATGTTTAAATTAAAAGTTGATGATTATGCCAATCTTGTTCTAATAGCAACATTAAACAAACTTGTTCATAAATTTTTTTTGTTTTTAGGGCCAATTGCCGCAAGAAATGAAAAGAAAAAAAACCTGTTTTTTTTGTTTTTAGGGCTAAATGCCGCAAGAAATAAATAAATAAATAAATAAATAAAAAAGCTGTTTTTTCTTTTTTTTTTCAGATTTGCCGAGAGCAAAAAGAAAAAAAATTTCGTTTTTTTTTTGTGATATTGCCGAGAGCTAAAAAAAAAAAAATTGGTTTCGTTTTTTATTTTTGGCCAATAATGATTATACATTAAATTTATAATGTATGATTGTTTGTTGTGAAAAGGTTCACAAATTTTAGATACCTAATTATTTTAAAGAGGTTTAAAATAATGTTGGATTAATTCATATCACTAGCTAATGTGAATTAAGATTGGAATTATTGTGAGTAATTGAGGAATTGTCACATAATTTTGATAATTATAAAATAGGTGGTTTGGATAAATTACTCTACATAATTAAGGAATTATGTCTTGAATGATTAATTTATAGTCGATGCATTTTTATTTAGTTGTATGAATTGTTGAATGGTTTAATTTACGTATTTTTGCAATCGGTTATAATTTTGTATTACCTAGTGTGGCCTTAGTTAATTATGTTTTCGTAATGATGGAAACATAATTTTAATGTAATTTTGAGATCTCGAATCTCCTTTTGGTTTTCTTTAGTATTATGTTTTTGAAATTAGAATGTAAATAGGTTTATTTTGTAATTTTAATTGTAATTTTGAGAAGACTAAAGATGGAGATTGGATTGCTCACTCCCGCTACATGGACCAAGATGGAACATCAAGACAAGCTTCTCGGGTCCTAGGAAGGATTCCAAAGTTGTATTTATGTTCATTTTGGTAGATAGGCCACACTAGGACTTTATTTTGTTTTACGTTTTTCATTCTCGTTGATTTTCATTCGCATGATAATTAGTGCATCATTTTCCGCCTAAACCAAACCACCTACTTAAATGCATGAAAATTGACTCATATAGTTTGGATGTTAGTTTTCATAGACATACAGATGTCACACAATTTTAAGCCATCATCTTAGTTTATTCATTCTCGCATGCTAGATATTAGTTCACTTAAAATGAATTAAAATAAAGTTGATGGGATCTTCCTTTAAAACTAAAATTGAGACTAGTCTTTATAAGAGAAACCAACTATGAATCCCTTCTTCGTCGGTAGGCATATAGGACCTTACTCTCCATGTGACCCCTTCTACATTGGGTAAGTAGTTTGTGTTGACTTATTATACCACAACATTATAATTCGAAGAGTTTCTCGTGATTATGACGGACTATAGATAGAATTTACAGAAATTTATCAACCAAGAATTCTAACAGTAGAATTAGCCAAGAGGTTGGCTTATCAATTTATAGATAATTGAGTCTTGGGATCATTTATATAATTCTTGAGGAAGGTCAATTGTATAAATGCTTGAGTCTTCGCTTATAACAGTTTTGCATTAGACTTAAATCATAACGATGAGTATGCTTATTATGTTTTTTTATTCTTCTTTTCGCAGTGTAGAATTCGTTTTATATTGATAATACTGCTTACAACAAATGGCTGGAAATAACGAAATCCCTATGCCAAGTGCCACACTTTCACGCGAGTCCTGGCTCAAAACTTTCATGGACCACATGAATCAGTCCACGCGACTGAAGAATGACGGGTCCAACTTTGCGGACTGGGAGGCATCATTGCGGAATGCTGCCATTGCTGACGGTAAGCTCAAGTACTAAACTGAGCCAATACCGCCAAACCCAGGCCCCAATGCAAGAGCTAACGAGTCACTTGCTTATAGTGACTTCGTCATGGAAGCGGGTGCGATAAAGAACGTACTCATTTTTGCAATGGAAACCAATTTGCAAAGACGCTTCATTTCCCAAGGTGCAAACAAGATTTTCACCACGCTCATTAATGATTTCTCAAAAGTACCGAGAATCGTTACTTATGAGCATACCTGTCGCTTCTTTGATGCGAAACTCCAGAAGGGCCAACCGGTTAGCCCACACATTCTTAACTTGATTGAGAATGTCGAGAAACTGGAGGCACTTGATTGCAAAATCAGTGAGAGCATAGTCATTGACCGTATGCTTCATTCACTTCATGATGGTTTTGCCCTTTTCAGGGCAAATTACTACATGAATGACATGAAGAAAAGTCCTCATGAGCTACACTCACTTCTCGTACAGACCGAGAAGGATATGAAATTGAGTGGGAGCATGAAGCAAGATGTTCTCATGATTTCCAACAAGAATAAGGGTAAGGGCAAAGCTCACGGTGACCTAACTATAGGAAAGCCAAAGTTTAAAAAGTCAGGAAACGGTAAGAGTGAGCCTGGTGAGACTAGTGGCTCACAAGGCAAGGCAAAGAGCAAGGACGGTAACGTTGAATGCCACCATTGTCACAAGACTGGACATTGGAGGAGGAACTGTCCCGTGTACTGTGAGGACATAAAAGCAGGCCGCGTCACTCCTGTTGGTATGTCATCTTATATTCATATGATTGAGATTAACCATTCAAGTTTTGGAACTTGGGTACTTGATACTGGTTGTGGTTCTCATATGTGTAATCATTTGCAGGGCCTAAAAAACATCAAACCCCTCGCAATGGGTGATGTGGACCTGCGAGTCGGGAATGGAGCAAGAGTTGCTGCAGTCTCAATGGGAACATATGTAATCCAGCTCCCTAGTGGTTTTGAGTTATATTTATATAACTGTTACTATATACCCAGTTTATCTAAGAATATTATTTCTGTTTCCGTACTTGATAAAGACGGTTTTTCAGTTTCAATAAAGGACAATAGCTGTATTTTCTCTTTTAATGAAATGGCTTATGGCAAAGCAGTTTCCATGAATGGAATTTATATCTTAGATCAAACCACAGATATATTACATGTGAATAATAAGAAATTAAAGGTTGGTGACAAAGATCAAACTTATCCATGGCATTGTCGAATGGGACACACAAATGAAAAACGTGTAAAGAAACTCATTGAGAAAGGGACTATTCCCACATTTGATTTCTCTACATTTGGCACATGTGAATCATGTCTTATCGGCAAAATGACTCGAATTTCCTTCAAAGGTGTTGGAATGCGCGCTAGTGACCTATTAGGACTCATACATACTGATTTATGTGGACCTATGTCAATCACCGCTAGAGATGGCTATAGATATTTTATCACTTTCACGGACGATTTGAGTAGATACGGATATGTCTACTTAATGAAGCATAAAAGGGAGTCCTTTGAAAAATTCAAGGAATACCAGAATAAGGTTGAGAACCAACTGGGAAAAAAGGTTAAAGCACTCCGTTCAGATCGGGGTGGCGAATATCTTTCGAATGAGTTTGATCAACACCTTAAAGACTGTGGAATAGTGTTACAGTTAACTCCACCTGGAACACCTCAATTAAATGGTGTGTCCGAACGGAGAAATCGAACACTACTTGATATGGTTCGATCCATGATGAGTCACATGGTAGTACCTGATTCATTATGGGGTTTTGCTCTTTTGTCAGCTGCTCTTATACTTAACCGAAGTCCGTCTAAAGCTGTCGACAAGACTCCATATGAAATGTGGAAGGGAACGGTCCCAAACTTGTCCTTTATACGGGTTTGGGGCTGCGAGGCTTATGTCAAGTGGAGACACGAGGATAAGCTCGGCCCGCGATCGGTCAAGACATACTTTATTGGTTATCCAAAAGGAATATTTGGTCATTACTTCTACTCGCCTACCGAACATCGAGTTTTTGTTGCGGCTAGTGCGAAGTTCTTAGAGAAAGAATTTCTCGAGAACAAGTCAAGTAATAGAACCTTCGAGCTGTCGGAGATTCAAGAACTAACAACTGAGGAACAGATGGAGGAAGTTGTTCCTTCAACTGATGATACGGTTAATATTCCTCAGGAACCTAGGAGGTCGGGTAGAGTCTCTAATCCTCCAGACAGATACATTGGTATGGTCGAGGAAAATGACGTTTTACTCCTAGAGAGTAATGAACCCGCTACCTATAAAGGTGCCATGACCTATTCCGACTATAAGCTATGGCTTGAAGCCATGCAATCCGAGATAGACTTCATGTATGAGAATGACGTATGGGATCTTGTTGATTTACCTAACAAGGTACGACCTCTTCAGTGCAAATGGCTTTACAAAATAAAGCATTCTGTAGACGGGCAACCAAATACCTATAAAGCACGACTAGTGGCAAAAGGTTTCACTCAAGTGCACGGATTGCATTATGATGAAAGTTTTGCACCCGTAGTTATGCTGCATTCCATTCGAATAATCTTAGTGATTGCCGCTTTTCATGACTATGAAATTTGGCAAATGGATGTGAAAACCGCCTTCTTAAACGGTAATTTGGAGGAGGAATTGTACATGGTACAACACGAAGGTTTCATAGATCCTGAAAATCCTAAGAAAGTGTGCAAGCTTAAGCGTTCCATTTATGGACTTAAGCAAGCTTCTCGGAGTTGGAATCATCGTTTCGACCAGGTGATAAAAGAGTATGGTTTCACTCGATCGGTCGAGGAACCATGCTTATATGTCAAGTCGAGTGGGAGCAAGATTGTTTTCTTGATATTGTATGTCGATGACATACTCTTGATTTGGAATGACATTTCTCTCTTATCTTCGGTAAAAGGATGGTTGAAGAACCATTTCCAGATGAAAGATCTGGGTGAGGCACAACGCATATTGGGATTCCGTATCTATCAAGATAGATCACGACGGATGTTATCACTGAGTCATGAGTCTTATTTAGATAAGATTCTTGAAAGGTTCAGCATGACCAAATCCAAGAAGGGGAACCTTCCAATGACGTCTGGGATGCATTTGAGCAAGTCTCAGTCACCCACGACACCTGAAGGGGTCGAACGCATGAGTCGTGTTCCTTATGCATCAGCCATAGGATCAATCATGTATGCCATGATATGCACACATCCAGACGTAGCATATGCATTGAGTATGACGAGTCGGTACCAAGGAAATTCAAGTGAAACACACTGGATGGCTGTTAAAAACATCCTTAAGTACCTACGAAGGACTAAGGATTGGGTATTGACTTATGGAGGAGATACTAAGCTATATGCAATCGGTTACGCAGATGCTAGCCTCCAAACAGATCGAGATGATTCGAAATCTCAGTCTGGATTCGTCTTTAATCTTAATGGTGCTGCGGTCAGCTGGAAGAGTTCCAAACAGGAAGTTGTAGCAGATTATACCACTGAATCCGAGTACTATGCCACTTAAGAAGCAGCAAAAGAAGCTATATGGATGCGTCAATTCTTACAAGGACTAACCATAGTTGCTAGTTCGAATGACCCAATCACTATCTATTGTGACAATAGAGGTGCCATCTTCCAGGCTAAGGAGCCTAAGTCTAGCAACAAGTCTAGACATGTACATCGAAAGGCTCACCTGATCCGTGATTACGTGGAGCAAGAGGAGATAATGATTGACAAGATTGCTTCGGATGACAACATCGCGGATCCTCTCACTAAACCATTGAAATATGATAAGCATGAAGGGCACGTTATTTCCATGGGAATTAAACGTGTTCCTGAGTTGTACTAGTTGCTTATGGATTCGATACATTTTCGTTTTCATATGCTATTTATAACTTCATCGTATTATTTCATATTTTGTTTTTTCATGTGGATTGTACGACAACATTGAACGCCACAAAGTGAACTGAATTACATTATATTTGTTTTGGTCCGTAATCGCGTACATGAGCTGATAACTCTGGCTATTATATTGTGAAGTTGATTGATGGTGGGTTAAACGAGCAATAAGTCAAACGGTTGGCTGATCGATCACAGATGCGAGTTATAACGATACATCGTAGGACAATTGTGACAACGTAATGGAGTCCTAAATGGTTAAAAACATTCGGTGTCAGGTCGTGGATTGGACGTCCATTGTGTTCCTAGAGTCGATTCTTTTGACTATCGACTGTCTCTTGAGATTAAGGCAGTTTTTGGGTGACTTTGGTTTCTTTCTCATGGCCGACCGTAACAGGAGGCTAACCAAATTTTCACTGGGTCATTTCATACTGTGCTTATATCTGCAAGATTCGAGTTGAAGAAAATATCCAACCTTTATCAGGTTTAGTTATTTCTCAGGGCCACTCGAGGAGTTGTAACTGAAATGCATGGCCATGCTCGAATGATGATTCGTTTATCAGTTAAGTTACTCTCTAGTCGGGAAAACAACTCTTGATATTGATCACTTGTAAAATACGACCTTTGTGAATACGGATTTTGCAAATTGTTTTACATTGAGTGGGAGAAATTTTAGGATATGAGAATCGGTTATCGCACATACACTTGTGAGGACAAGTGGGAGTTTGTTGGAGCTTGTGTCCTCCACAGTTAGTGTGATAACATATATAAATCTCTTATAGGTTCACAAGGGTATACTTAATATTTTATCAGTTAATTAATGTTTACTTAATAACGGTTGGCTTGCTAGAAGTTTGACGTTATTATCATATTGATGGCGGTGATCAACTGGTCCCTAAAAGTCACACCTAAAGGATGTGTTTGAGAGATGTGATTGTATGAAGATATAATCACATTGATGCCTTATATGACTAAAAGGTTAGTTCATGTTTTTGACTAAAACGTTAGTCAATGTGATGATGAGATGATTATTTAATACAATTAAATAATACCAGCTGAGACGAATTTATTGTTAAATTCGTAAATTGAATATAAACTGTTATATTTAATTATTGTATATAATGTTAGCTTAAACGAATTAAGATGTTAATTCGTAATTAAACGTAAACGGTTATATTTAATAAGCAAATTATAAATATGCAATATTTATAGTTAATGTATATATTATACGATATTGTTATAATAAATGTTGACAGACCGGTATTAATAAATGGACTACAAGCTGTTGTGGACAGACTTATTAATACATGACGACTTTAATGACAATTGATAAATAATACACATTTTATACATTTTTAGAACAACCAAAAATAAGAAGATTTTCTCCTTATTTTTGGTGGTTGGTGAAACCGAAAATAAGAGGAAAAAGAGGAAGAAAATATCTTCCCCTAATTCCTCCTTGCACGGTTTTAAGAGGAGTAAAGGGAGATCATTTCTTTCATTCCTTTTGACCTAATTCTCTCATCACAAAAAAAAAAACAAAAACCCTAAAAATAATTAACAATTTTAGGGATCTATTCTAGCAAAGAAAAGAGGCATTTCTCATAGCATTTTGGGTGCAACAATTAGGAGAATATCGATCTCAATATTGTTCTTAGGCCAAATTGCTAGGACCAAAGGTTGATTCTAATCTCTACTTTTGTTTATGTAATTTCATTTTTGACTCGTATTTTCATAATTATAATTTCGTTATTATCCAAATTCTTGATGAAGTATACCGATATTTCCTTCAGTTTCTTCCATCCATTTTGTAAAGGCATTTTGGTTTGAATTATCCTAAATATTGCACTTGTGAAAGGGGATTTTGTGGGAAGAGAGAAAGGCTCATTTTTGTATGTTTGTGGGAAACGGAATGTTTTTCCTTTTCTTTTTGTTTTGAAGTTGATATGGGTGATTTTTTGTGTGTGGGGATGGTTGTATCCTTCTTGCGTAAGAAAGGACTGCCTACGTATCCACCTAAAGAGGTGAAATCAAACCATAATCGTAGTTCGAAAGTTTTGTTAATTTTATTTGGGTGTTGTGGTTGTATCCTCCTTGTGTAAGAAAGGACTGCTTACATATCCAACCTGAAGAGGTAAAATCAAACCATAATCATAGTTCAGGTTTTGTTTGAGTGCAAATGGATGTTGCCTTTGATATATCAAAGGTTGTTTGAAACATGGCAGGGTGCCGTAACTTAGACTCGGTGAAGAATACAATTTCAAATCAGAACGCGTTTGAGGAATTGACTTGAAAGGGATATTGTGGTCACTAGTTGTGAAACTAAGGAAAGGTTTGTTGTTACTAGGGTTCAAGGGTGGTATTTCTTGAGTTGGTCTAGGTTGGTCGGGTTTGTGAAATCCTCCCCGTCTAGGTCACTCAGTCTCACTGTGCCCCCCGAAAGTATTTTCTTGACCAGGTATGGCCCGACCCAATTGGGATTGAATTTCCCCTTCGGATCAACGGGTAGTGGTGCTCGAACCGACTTGAGGACCAAGTCGCCTTCTTTGATGTTCCTGGGTTTGACTTTTTTGTTGAAAGTCTGAGTATACGTCGTTGGTATAGCTGGACGTTGTGCAAGGCGTTCAGTCGTCGTTCTTCTAGAAGTGTGAGTTGTTCGAACCTTTGACGGGTCCATTCCGCCTCAGGAACTTGACTTTCCAGTAGGATGCGTAGAAATGGGACATCCAACACTACTGGTTGAACCGCCTCCATACCGTATGCTAGGTAGAAAGGTGTGGCTCCTATTGGTGTTCGAATGGAGGTTCGGTATCCCTAGAGTGAGAATGGGAGTTTGCTCGACCAATCGCGGTAATTATCTTGCATCTTTTTATGATGGTGACAAGAGCTTTGTTTGCTGCCTCTACCGTTCCGTTGGTTTGGGGACGATAGGGAGATGATCGATGCCGCTTGATTTTGTATTTGTCCAGGAAGGCTTGTGTTTTCGCCCGAAAGTGGGAGCCATGGTTGCTGATGATTTCATGGGGTACCCCATATCTGTAGATGATGTTGTCTAGGATGAACTTGGCCACTTGTTTGGCGGTCAAGACTGCATAGGACTGTGCTTCCACCCGTTTGGTGAAGTAGTCGATTGCGACGAGGACAAAGCAGTGCCCTTTGGTGCCTATCGGTTTGACTTTTCCAATGATGTCGATGCCCCAAGTCGAGAAAGGCTAGGGTGACGTCATGGTGTATAAGAGGGATGGTGGTATGTGTTATATGTTGGCGAAGATTTGGCAATTGTGGCAAAGTTTGACATAGTTTCCACAATCGGCTTCCATGGTGGTCCAGTAGTAGCCTAACCACATGATTTTTTGGGCTAGCATTATTGCGCTCACGTGAGGGTCGCATTCTCCATCGTGGACCTCTTTCATGACTTTTTTGGCTTTGTGGTGATCAATGCAAAGGAGAAGGATCCCATGGGGTGTTCTTTTATATAGTTGTTCTTGGTTTATCACGAATTGTGATGCAAGTAAATAGATGGCTCTTTTTCCTCTTCTATCAGAGTTGGAAGGGAATTCGTTTTTGGTTTTGTAGTTGAGGATGGCTTGGTACTAAGGTTCGATATGGTTCTCCTCATCGTTGTTGATGGCGCAAATGTGAGCTGGCTCGCTTCTTCTCTCGACACATAAGAGCATTGATGTCATTTTGTCGGGTATGTTGACGAGCGCGGCAAGTTTTGCTAGGGCATCAGCAAATTGATTCTCCTCTCGTGGCAAAAGGAAGTAGTCGACTTGGTCGAAGAATTCGGCCTCTTGATTGATTTTTGCTCGGTAGGGTGCTAAGCTGTCGCTTCGGATTTTCCATGATCAGGACACCTACTAATGATGAGTGAGGAATCGCCGTGGACCCTCAACTTCTTGATGCCGAGTGTTATGGTTGCTTGTAGGCCGATGAGGCATGCTTCATATTCGGCGGCATTGTTGGTGACGGCGAAGTCTAGTTTGAATGAGATCGGTACATGTTCCCCTTCCGGTGATATTAGAAGGATTCCTACCCCGAAGCCTCTCATGTTTGATGCACCGTCGAAGTATAAGTCCCATGCGTCGGTATCGGCACAAAGGATGTCTTTGTCAGGAAGTGACCATGTGTCGGTTGTTGGATCTTCGTTGACGGGGTTTTCTGCTAGGAAATCGGCGACTGCCCTTCCCTTGATAACCTTGAGGGGTACGAATTTGAGGTCAAATTCGGATAGCATGAGTGTCCATCTAGACAGCCTTCCATTTAGTACGGCTTTTTCGAAGATGTATTTGACCGGGTCCATCTTGGAGTAGATGTGAACCGTGTAGCTGAGCATGTGATGCCGCAGCTTCTTTGTTGACCACACTAAGGCAAGGCATGTCTTTTCTAGTTGGGTGTATCTGTCTCGTATTCGATGATTTTTTTGTTGATGTAGTAGATGGCTCGTTCTTCGCCGTTGATTGTTTGTACTAGCATTGCTCCCATGGCTGTGTCGGTGATACTCTGGTATAGGGATAAGGGAATTCCTTGTTAAGGTGGCATGAGGGCAGGAGGTTTGGATAGGATTTCCTTTATCCTGTCGAAGGCCTTTTGACAGTCGTCGTCCTAATCAGTGTGATTGGAGGCACGAAGCTTCTTGAATATTGGTTCACAAATCATAGTAAGCTAGGCTATGAAGCGGCTGATGTATTGGACTTGACCGAGAAATCATCGAATCTCCTTTTCGTTCTTAGGCCGGGCATTTGTTGAAGAGCTTTGATTTTGGTAGGATCAATCTCGATGCCTCTTTTGCTGACGACGTGTCCCAGGATATTTCCGGAGGTGACCCCAAATGTACACTTCTGAGGATTTAGTCTCATGTTGTATTTCCGAAGGCGAGCGAAGAATATTCGAGGGGTTCTGATGTGGCCGTCCCGCTCTTTTGATTTGACGATCATGTCATCGACATACACCACCACCTCCTTGTGCATCATGTCATGTAGGAGTGTGGTGGCGGTTCTTTGGTAGGTTGCTCCGGCATTGATTAGACCGAAGGGCATGACGGTGTATGGTCCTCAGGATTTTAAAAAGGTCTCGAAACAGGGTGTATGCCTTGCCGGGTTTTGAAAGAGCCATCGTGTCGGCGCGAGACGAGTTGAAATCTGTGTCTTGACGCGGGGATTATAACAGCGTAAAAAGGTGTTTTTGGAAATGGTTGTGAAAACCGGGTTTGAAAATCGTCATTACGACGGCCTAAAAAGGCGTACTTTTTGAAATGGTTGTAGAAAACCGGGTTTGAAAATCGTCATTACGACGGCCTAAGAAGGCGTGCTTTTTTGAAATGGTTGTAGAAAACCGGGTTAAATATCCTCATTACGACGGCCTAAAAAGGCGTGTTGTTTTAAAGGCAACGGTCGGCGAAAGACCGAGGTTTGAAACGGCCATTATAACGGCGCAAAAGGGGTTTTTGAAAGTTTTAAGTGACGCGTATGGACTTATGATCACATAACTCATAAGCACTCGCAGTTTCATTATATTATGGATAATGGTGACACGGGTTTTGGCTTAAAAGAGTAGGTTACACACCAAGTGATCAAACCCCAATTTTTGAGAGGGATACCAATCCAAAAAAATTGTGTAAGGAGGGTGCCCTAGCCTCGTGCTCGAAGTAAATGAAAGCTATTTGACGAAACAGAAATGTGTAACGTCAACAGTATGCTTGACTCAATCGGGATTCGAAACACGGGGATGAGAAAACTCACGCCGACGAGACGAGCCAATTGGTCGAAAAGGGTTAGGTTGTGGGCCCGGACAAGGAACTGGACTTATGACCGTAATATCAATTAATGCATTTCAACCAAGACCTCGTTCGAGCCTCACCATCTAGGGATCACAAAGACACGAGTGTCCTAGTTTTTCCCGGCGGAGGCGCCAATATGTTGACACGGGCCCACCTAGACGTCCGGCCGATCCGCGGATGCGTAGAGGTCTTTTGAAAGCCACGCTCGGCAGCGTAAAAATGCTTTTGACCGGATCGTTTTAGATCGGTCAGTTTCGTCTCGGCAAAGGTCTCGAAACGATGCAAGAGATGTTCGGAGTCACCACCAAGCATTTGTGGGATGCTTGGAACCCGTCCGAATCCACTTTATACCTAGGTCAACCAAGGCAAAAAGTAGTGTTTCACATAGGTACTAAAGATAAGGAGTCGTCCCTCTTTAGCATCCTATCTCTAGAATGACTCTCGTACTCCCTGGATAAGGTCGTCCACTATCCAAAGTTTCTGAGTAAGAGATTAAGGTACGTATTGGGAAGCCCTTTAATCGGACACCCAATCCCGCCCGCGGTAGCAACCTCTACTGATCGATCTTGGTTGGTTAAATGCAAAAGTTGATAAAACGGGTAAATGCATGAATGCGCATCCACAAGTTTGAACCTAACATGTGAGCTTTCTATGTCGGTTGTTTATGTTAGGATTTATTAATCTCATTTGTTAACATATCCAATATATAAAAGTTTAATTTAGTCATAAAATTAAATCAGATCTTATGCATGCAAAACAATTACAAGTATAAGGAGAAAATCAATTCTTACATTGATGATTTCGGAATATGGGCACTAGTAAGTTCACCTTCTTACTAGTTCTTGAGCTTTCCAAAGGTGGAAGAACAAGATTCAAGTGGAGAATCTCTCCCAATGAATTATACCCAAAGCAACACCCTTAATAATTATAATTAATATGATCTAGTATTAATTAAAATCTAACTTACAATTGACACAAAATATTTGAGTTTTTGCTCTTGAATGTCACGGTCAAGAGGGGATTATTTGTGAGGTTTTCTTTCTCTAAGTTTATTTCACAAATTGTAGAGAATGGTTATTTTTCTAACACTATAAAAATGTCGTAAAGTAGTGAATAATTATAGAGGAAATACCCTTGGCCTTTCAAGTAGGAAAACCGGGGGGTGGGGTGGGGGGGGGGGGGTGGTTATTGAGGCCTATGCATGCAAAAGTTGCTCTTCTCAAAAGCTATAGGGTTGCATGGCTATATGCTAGAGTGATCATTGTGTTTTCTATTTAAAATAATCAACACAATTTAAAACCCTAACCCTCCCCTTATTTTTCGGTACACCTATCATAAAATGGAAGGTCCATTTTATATTTGTCAATTGTTAATTTTGTCATATGTCACATGTTACATGACATGTTACACTATAGTGTATTTTTAACATATTAAAAATCAACATATTAATAAAATATGTCACATACAAAATTAACTAGTAATTCTTAATTACTAGTACCAAAATGGTTTATCGAATTATAAATTATAATTCGATTACTTAGACCGTATCTTATTTAATCGAATTACAATGAGACACGTTAATTTTACTCACAAAATCATCCGTCAATTTTAAGCAATTTAATTAACTCGTATCGGCATACGATTAATTAAATAATCAATTAAGAGTATTACCCTATAGGTATAACCTCAGGGTATCAACTGATCACCACCGTCGTGCGACAGTAATGTCAAACTCTAGTCAGCCAATCATTACCGATATGTGTGGACCAGTTGACTGTAAAATATTACTTTCCTTCATGTATTTTTAAATATGAGATTTAAACATGTGATCATCATGATCGACAATTGTGATCGCATTATTGTCGGGGACACTTACTCCAACAGTTTATCCAAATATCAAGTAATTGATGTCAAGTTGGATTTAGTGTTGATTTGCATGCAAGACGGAAATTAAACATCCATTTACCGAGTTAGGTTTATGGTGCATAACGTGATCCATTGGTCTTATAAACGCGTTTTGTAAATACAATGTAAAAGGGGCAGATTTGTCATCTGATCCATCCTGTATTCGGCTTAACCGAACTCGGGATCATCCTACATAAGTGCTGGAAAGGAAGCAGAGTCTGCATCAGGCTGCCTATTGAGGAGCGAGCCGTTAGGCGATGCAAACAGGACCGTCCCGGTTTGAAAACTTGAAAATGGTTGGCCTGTTTAGGCGCGAGTTAGCAGACTGTCCAAGGGACGTCTTCTGACTGTTAAAATGTTTGTAAAATGGTTTGTAAAGGGGGTGTTTGTACCCGTCTTTGTTTGAAAAGGTAGTTTAGACAGCTTTTGTGTTAATATGTGGAACGAGACTTGAATAATCATCATTGTATTGACAATATTCGACGTCGGGTTCGGTTTTGCAAGCTTCACATGAATAGTTTTGAAAAATGATTATGAACTAGTTGTATTTACTTCATTTGTTTGTAATTAGTCAATGTTTATCATCGTACCCAGGTTAAAAACCGACATGGGATGTGGAACCAAGGATGACTTTGTAATTATGACTAATATGTTTGTTTTGAAATGTAAAGAAATGAAATAAAAGGTTTTAAAATACCTTTTAAAATGTAATTAACCAAATACTATCATCAAAACACGGATTAAACCGTCATGGTATGAGAAACCAAGGGTGAAAATATTTTATGGTTAAAAGTTTATCATGAAAATGATTTGAAATATTCGAAATGGTAAAAACCGATTGCAAATAAGAAATGAAATATAGAGGAAAGATGAGAGCAAACTGAAGGATCATAGATCCATATTAGACCCTCTAATAAAAAATAAATTATCTCATAATTTATCATTTTAGTGATCTATGTAACATGCATGCAAATATAAAAACATAAAAATGAAAGTTAAGGAAAAACAATTTCCTTACATTATGGTAATATGGGCACAAACTAGTCACCTTTCTAGTTTGTTCTTAAGCTAAATGAAGATGGATGATCCTCCAAGAAAAACCTTCAACAAGAAAGTCTCCTTCAAGTTCCACCCAAGAACTACACCTAAAAATTATATTACAAGTATTAACTAGATACTTGTAAAATTAACCCTTGATAATATGTAAATAATACTAACAATCTTAGTAATTATTTTATTTTTGTTTACTAACTAATCTTAGTAAAAGCTTTTATTATATTTAGAGAGATGTACCAACTTTGTTCACATCCAAAATGAAGTAGTGAAGTAGTATGCAAAAATGAACAACAATTTGGAGTATGTAGGAGGAAGTAGCGGGTGGAGTAAGGGAGTAGTGGAGTGTGGAAATTGTCTTATATTTATCAATCTTACAACACATGTAAAATATAATTATAAGATAACTTGTGGAAGTATCACAAGTAAAGTGAAATGATTGTGTTTATAATCATCCACTACACTCCATTTACACGGTCCAATGTCCCATTTACGGGTCCATTTTGGTTCTTATATTTGTCGCACAAATACGTGTAAATTTTATTTAAACATCGTTTCATGTTTAAATGCTTCCAATTAATTTCATCCAAATCACTCCGTAAATATTCTTGTACCGCTACACATATTATTTACGTACTAATATTAATCACATTAATCAATTAGTACAACTTTAGTGAATTAAAAATTAATTAACTAAAACACGTCTCCCAAAATATATTATTCAATTATCGCATAATTAAATAATAACTGTCGTGCCTCGAGTTTGCAATTCGAAATCTCTCTAAAATAATCGACTAACCTTTTAGTCTACAAATCAAGGGACTAAATAAATTGTATCTCATACAATTAATTAGTTATCAATTGGGGTTCGTTCCTATAGGTCTGACCGAAAGGGGTCAGTTGATCACCGTCGTCTCACGACAATAACGTCAAACTCTAGTCAGCCAACCGTTATCGATTTACGTTAATCAACTGACGAGGATAAAATAATTAAATATCTGATGATATTCCTTTAATGATATTTATTATGTAAACGCACTATTGTGGAGGACACTAACTCCAACAATCTCCCACTTGTCCGACACAAGGTGTGCGCTACCAATTCTCTTGTCCATTTTAATCTCCCACTCAATGCAAGGTGTCTTTCAGGTTGTACTTGCACATGAACATATCGCGAATGGTTTTCTCGATCGGGAGTGTGACTACCTGACTGGAAAAATCTCTCACAGATTACTTCCGAGCGTGGCCACGCATTTGTAGTCATTAACTCCTCGAGTGGCTTTGAGATATAGTTACCCAACGTGGGTGGACAATTCCTGTCTGCCCTATCTATCCTATTGCACAGTACAGATCACCATGACCTAGTAAATTCCCTTTGGCCTCCTTTCATGGCACGACCTAGGACAAAAACCAAACTCACTCGGAAACTGCACTTGCTCAGATAATAGTCTCCAGTCAAAAGAATCGACTCATAGGAATGTCTTAGAGATCCCTGCCACGACCAGGCGTCTATAATAGAACTTAGGGACTCTCTAAATGGTCACTGTCCGGCAAAGTGTCACACACTCTCCCTATGTAATCGACTAGTCATCACGTATGACCTTATGGTGTTGAACAACCATCAATCGACTTACAATCTAGTCACTCCCAAGACGTCACCTCATTAAGTGACTAGGGACAAAATACAATGTTCATCTTGTTCACTTGAATAGTGTTCAACATTGTCTCCACAACTTATTCAGATAAACAAGGTATTCAATGTTTTCAGTCAAACTGAATAATTGAGTTCTTAAAGAAACTCTAACAATGAATGCGATCATCACTTATGTAAATATCAATACTCTAACCAATATTTACATAACGATCTTTAGCAATTAAGGTATACTCCTCAATTCACATTGAGATGACATAACCATCATGTCTACGGCTTTGGTTAGAGGATAAGCAACAGTTGCATCACTCTAATTTCTATTGCTATTTTCCTTTGTTTTATGCAATCTTTTCATCACATAGAGCATTTATAAGTACATGTCTAAACAAGTTTTTAGACTCTGGTTCTAAAGCCAGTCAAACACTCCCACTGTTTTCACAGTCTCTTGGGATACGATATTCGGCTAACAGAACTACTCTAGTCCCATTAAATTCCGGTTATCAACTATCTCTCTTACAACATCGGATGTTGTAATGTACTTAGCTTTCGTTCATGATTTGTACGTATAACACTTATACATACACATCCTTCATATGACATCTTTTATGTATGACTCCTCATACATATTTGCTTTATACATGTATAACTTCTTATACACATATGTATAACTTCTTATACATATTATTCTTTATGCACATAGCACTCTTACATGCTAACCATTCCTTAACGAGGCCCATAACATATTATAAGCATAGGAATGTTTACGTGTAATTCTTTTACACAAAATTCATAAATTCCTCCAAACTACAAGAGTAAATCCTCAGTGCTTCTCAAGTACTCAAGGATGCCCTTGATAATCATCTAGTGACACTCACTAGGAAATGATTGGTAATGACTTCTCATATTCTCAACATGATAAGTCCCGATTAGCGAAGCTTTTAGCATATTTTATAGATCCTGCAGCGAAAGCACAAGAGATCATATTAATTGTTCAACAACTTGAACGAGTCAAGAATCTTATCACATAAGTCTCTAGACTATAATGCTAATATCCATAGAGATCTATCTCATTAGATCCGGATATTTAATATGCGCCATGCTACTCTCCAATATTCACCCGAGAATATTTCTAGTCACTAATATGTCAAACACATATTTTAGACTAAGAAATATCACCATAGCTACATTTCTAGTCAATAATATGTCAAGCACATATTTTAGACTAAGAAATATCACTTTAGCTACATTTCTAGTCACTAATATGTCAAGCACATATTTTAGACTAAGAAACTCACTTTAGCTCCCACTAAACTCCATGTATCATCATGTTATCTGGACACTCGAGTAATACCGTTTTGATAGACTACATGATTTAACCCAAAGTTCCAACTCTTTGACGTATATAGATCATAAAAGGGATCTTTCAAGTATGCTAGGCTTCTTAGCACTGACAACATCAACAAAACTTCTCCCTTCATAAGATACATTCAAGGAGAAAGTTTCGTTATCCTTTTGCCTAAAACTCATCCTCATGAGAGGCTATATTGCTAAGACCATACGAATTGATAAAGGCATTTGGGTTATCACAAACTCTCTATAACAAGCCCAAATTTAAAACATCTTATGTAACTTTTACGACAAGATCAAGGTAACCAACCAAAGTATTCACCTTAAATCAAGTCTCGAAAACATCTCATGTTTACTTCCTTATCGCATCGTGTGCAAGGAGATCAATTCGAATTGCATGGTGACACGCCATCACATAGAGTTCATACTATAAAAAAGCCTTTGATGAGGGTTTAAGATTCGTCAATTTTGAAAAGTAACGCAATATTATCGCAAAATTATCTCCTTATAACCACTGAGCCACAATAAAGAACGTCTTCTTGCATTATACTCAGTTTGTGGGTCTTGGACTTCCGTAAGTTCAAAATTTCTCCCACTCTGTCTTCTAGAAAATGAAAATCTTTCTGGAAAGACAGTATTATGAGCCAAAAACTCTTTGTTCTCGTTTTGGAGGAGTAAAAACCAAGTGGTTCAATTTTGAATAACCCTCACAAATACATAAATTGGTTCTGAACATAAACATTCATGGTCCCAAATGTATAATAATGACAAGTTAGGGACCCTCCCTACACAGTTCTCATATGGAGTAATTAAGGCTATTATAGTCGGGTTTTAAACTTTTAGTGAGAAAATTGCTTACAAAATTGCGAAAAACCTCAAACTATATCTCATAAAGTTTGGTTTATCTTCTTGACTATACCATACTCTAGGGTTCACAATCTTCTTTGTGATTATCAAGGTCATTACTTGATATTACCCATTTGATCTTCAAAGTCATTACTTTGAAATTTTCGATCAACATTATGATCTTGTCGTGCTTTTGGTTTACTACTTCATTTTGAAAATATATCACATTTCAAAAATCACTTTTATGTCTTATTAAATAGATACGAGGTTTTCATATCTACTTAACATTACGGTAAAAGTAACGAAGTATATTTATAACCAACTATCGGCCTTATACATCCATATGTATATGGTCAATCACCTCACTATTGTGTTTCTTTTCAAAAGAAAACATAATTTATGCACACACACACCATGAGATTCTCAATCAAATGATTGTTCGATGTGCTTATCGTTTATTCGTTTAAACGAATTTACTTGAGGTTTGATCAATTTGGGTTCACCGAATTAGAGACATTAAAATTTACAAGATAGTATAATATTTAGCTTTCGTGAATAATGTAAAATTCCTCTAACTTGAGTGGTCTAAACCAACCACCAAGTTATCATAGGAGTAGGTACAACCTTTTGTTTTAAATCACATGAGTGATGCCTTCTATGTATAAACATAGATGATTACATTCTTTTAAAACCAAATTTAGGTACATTTGTCCCTATCGAAATCATTGCTACTCTAGTACCATTTCGATACAAAAATGTCCTATGCTAGATGTCTTACGTTTGGTCAATTCATGTAAACTTCTTTACAAAGAAATGACCCGTACTTTGGTATCTCATACCAAGATAGTGGAACTAGCCTATCCATTGAGTAGATGTCTCTTTCACTTTTATTCTATCGCATACATCTAGGGTTGATTCTTCTTAACTCCCACTCACTTTCACATTCCTCTTTGCTTCAGTCAAGCAAAAATGAATCTCATGAAGACCTCTCTTCATGTCATTCGTGATATTTTATACACTTAGTAAGAGTGAATTACTATAAAGTGAGTGCAACATGTGGCAAAATCTCAACTTCTTGCGAAATTGGACTACCTAACCGTTCAATTGTTATCATATGCCTAAACTCTTTAGCGCATAAACAATCGATTTGGCCTTTCTCGAAGTGAGCCATTTGACGGTATCATATTGGAGTATTATAAGTGTTTTTGAAAACTCTTTTCGCAAACTTTTGAATTACACTTGAGTAATTAAAACTAATATGTCATCATCATAACGGAGGTGTCACTTCCGAAATCAAGACTCTCTTGATAAAATGTGACTTCCTTTTAAACTCGTAATATGAGTTTGCAACATGAAACCCCTCTTTAATATGTATGGACGTTAATTAAGTTGTATAATAACCGCAAAAATCGTTGTAAGCTTATGTAGGCGAATTGGTAAATCATGTTACCAATCATTAATTCCTTCAAAGAAACCTCTTTCTATGAAAGAATGAAATAAGTATAACAATAAATAGAGAAAGGAGGATGAAGTGCGCGATGTCATACATTTATGAGAATGAACGAAAAATAGGAAAAATTAACATTCAATGTTTTAATTTTACTTGTGAAACATCTTTAACAAGTTTTAACATTTATATAATGATCTCCCACTAAATTATATAAATGATTCTAAGACCCAAATATTAAACAAAAATGAGCATCGCTTGGACGAAACATCCCATAATTGTGTAAATTCCGTAAGTCATGTTGACTAATTCTACCTCTAGAACTCTTGGTCGACGAATTTTCTTAAATCCATCTACTAGCCCTGGAACACAAGACCGTCTTATATCCCGTTGAGTCCAACCAATTTTGGCGTGTGATAACCGCTTACCACCCTACTTACTCAAGGTAAAAAGAGAACACCTCGCTTGGGCGAGCGTGGCTCTAATGAACAAGAGATTCATAGGTGTTACTAATTGGTAAGGCTAATCTCAATTTTAGTTATGTGAGAGATCTTGTCAATTTAGTCATAAATTCCCTATAAGTGAACTAAGTCGGTGAATGTAAATGACGTGAATTGACAATCGCGAAGATAAAATGCATGTGAATGGCGATTTTGGCATGCGCAAAAATAAAAACAAGCAAACAAGTAAGCATATGAATAAATCCTAGTATGGGCACCTAGTTAATAAAAACTAGACTATTACATATCGGAAACCAACTCCTTGGTCCCTTGCCTCTTCATTCCAAAGTGGCTTCTTCTTGTGGGATTTGGAACACCTTCCAAAAATGGACTTCGTCTCGATGTAATCCTTCTTTTGGAAATGCCGGTAAGAATAACTATTACAATTGAATTACATAGATATTCCTATTATACATTAATTAATAAAATAAATACAACTATTAATTAATTATAAACCGACGATACGAGATCGTATTTAATTACAAACAAATCGATATTCCCATTCATTTCGGGTAATAACGATTAAAATAAACTAGGTCATACTAGGTACAACAAGATAAATACTTTAAATAAATGACAATCATTCATTCAGCTTAAATAAATATGCTTAAAATGCTCTAAAATGATGCCAAAATCGCCCTATCCATCAATCGTTGGTATTCATCTCGGTGTTTGTGGATTTAATCGATTTTTAACATGTAAAAATCAATAATCTACTCTTTAATCTCATTTAAGTCCAAAATAATTTTCCAAACTGTTTTGGACCTCAAAATTAGTCCTCACTAATTTTATGATGAATAATTAGTTTGATTTGGTGATATTTTGCTAATTTAATCGGTAAAATCATAATTTTTAAGTAAAAATCCAAAATAATTGAAAAATTACCCAAAAAATTGGAACAAAAATTTTGAGTACTCTGGAACACTCCCAAGAACACCAAAATGTCAGAAAAATTGCCCCAAAAAACCGGATAAAATTTATGAAGAAAAAGATCGATATTTATCGGTTTTTAACCACTAAAACCAATAAACGTCAAAAAAAGATGAAAACACATTTTAAATTTCACTTTTAAAATTTAAATAATATTTTCAAATGTACATAAATTTAACATGGGCAGGAACAAATATTTCGAAATTATGATTAATTTATTTCACTTTTATCGACTTTTAACTCATAAAATAAGTAAACATGCAAAAATTGAAACCAACCTTCAAACTTTTGCATACAATCAGTATAAATCATGCATGAAATACCATAAAAATTCTATGACCCGAATCATCCATTAACTATTTTTAGTCAATTTATAACTAAAATACGGCATTTTGACACGGTTTTCTACCAAAAATCATTAAAAATAGCAAAACAACTTCATAAATCACCAAAATTTACCACAAATATTTTGAGATCAGTAGGTGTGCAGCCCCCAAAAATTTCATGCTAAAACCTCATCTAACACAATTTTTGAGTTTTTATAAATTATCTCATAATTTATTAATATACTTAAAATCAACATGCAAATTACAAGCCTAAGCTCGGATACCACTTGAAGGATGATAGATCCATATTGGACTCTCTAATAAAAAATAAATTATCTCATAGTTTATCATTTTAGTGATCTATGTAACATGCATGCAAATATAAAAGCATAAAAACGAAAGTTAAGGAAAAACAATTTCCTTACATAGATTTTTATGGTAATATGGGCACAAAATAGATCACCTTTATAGTTTGTTCTTGAGCTAAATGAAGATGGAGGATCCTCCTAGAAAAACCTTCAACAAGAAAGTCTCCTTCAAGTTGCACCCAAGAACTACACCCAAAAATTATATTACAAGTATTAACTAGATACTTGTAAAATTAACCCTTGATAATATGTAAATAATACTAACAATCTTAGTAATTATTTTATTTTTGTTTACTAACTAATCTTAGTGAAAGCTTTTATTATTTTTAGAGAGATGTACCAACTTTGATCACATGCAAAATGAAGTAGTGAAGTAGTATGCAAAAATGAACAACAATTTGGAGTATGTAGGAGGAAGTGGCGGGTGGAGTAAGGGAGTAGTGGAGTGTGGAAATTGTCTTATATTTATCAATCTTACATCACATGTAAAATATAATTAGAAGATAACTTGTGGAAGTATCACAAGTAAAGTGAAATGATTGTGTTTATAATCATCCACTACACTCCATTTACACGGTCCAATGTCCCATTTACGGGTCCATTTTGGTTCTTATATTTGTCGCACAAATACGTGTAAATTTTATTTAAACATCGTTTCATGTTTAAATGCTTCCAATTAATTTCATCCAAATCACTCCGTAAATATACGTGTACCGCTACACATATTATTTACGTACTAATATTAATCACATTAATCAATTAGTAAAATTTTAGTGAATTAACAATTAATTAACTAAAACCCGTCTCCCAAAATTTATTATTCAATTATCGCATAATTAAATAATAACTGCCGTGCCTCGAGTTCGCATCTCGAAATCTCTCTAAAATAATCGACTAACCTTTTAGTCTACAAATCAAGGGACTAAATAAATTGTATCTCATACAATTAATTAGTTATCAATTGGGGTTCGTTCCTATAGGTGTGACCGAAAGGGGTCAGTTGCTCACCGCCGTCTCACGACAATAACGTCAAACTCTAGTCAACCAACCGTTATCGATTTACGTTAATCAACTGACGAGGATCAAATAATTAAATATCTGATGATAATCCTTTAATGAGATTTATTATGTAAACGCACTATTGTGGAGGACACTAACTCCAACACAAACACGGTTGGATTAAGGCCAGAGAGAGCATAGAGCCGCGAGCCCCCTGCTACGCAAGTAGCCCCTGTCTGAGGCCAAAATCCGGTTTTGGCTCATCTAACCTATATTTGAATCTTGTTATGCATGTTTTAGCATGTTATAGTCATAAAGCAGATGAAAAACATGAAAGAAGAGGATTTTAACACCCTCATACTTACATGCTAGGCTTGAGACGAGAAATCGACGAAAGTGTAACAACTTGTTAGGTCGAAAAACTCGGTTGAAAACCGTTTTAGCAATGTAAAGAGTCTTTTTTTAAGTTTGGTGACGGTGTAGTTGGTCGAGATGGTCGGTCAAGTGATTTAATGCACGATGACGGTACCAAACAATGTGTATGGCTTATATTTTCGATCGTTAGGTCGAAAATATGTGTCGGTTTGTGACTTTAAGATGTCGAGTCGAGAACTTTAAGGGAGAGATAAGGGGGCAGACACTTGCGTTCCTTCAAATGGTGTAGATACCTCATTTCTACACTTACCGCCAACCACCCAGTGATGATTGAGCCGCATGTTTAGTACGCGGAATGATTTATGACAGTCCGTAAGTTTATCGTCAGGTGATAGCTCAAACACTCGAGTCTACCCCTAGGTCGTCATCTACGCACCGATACGGTCGTTTTGACAGTAATTAGAGTTCATTTGGAGTCCGGGTCAAAAACCGCTTCATTTTCTAAGAAACCATTTAAAATGCCGAGGGTCGGAATGTTCTAGAATGTTCTAGATATTTATTCCTAAATTAAATTTTATATATTTTGGAAAAATATCTTCCATATATCATATTTTGCAGAATAAGGAAGTATCGATCTACCGCAATTCCATAATAGAAATGCGGAAATCTTTCTTCCGGAGGAGGAAACCTCTGGGGAAATGACGCAGCATATGTTGCTCCTCTTGGAAGGACCGCAGCAGCTGCTGCGCCTCATCTCCAGCCCGTTTTGGCTGTTTACGGAATATTTCCGTGCTTTCTTTCCGAAGTTTATGTCATTCCAACACTCTTCACATTTTTTGGTATAAATAAAGACCTTCGGTCTCCATATTTTTCAGGCAAGTGTCCGCCCTTCTTTTCTCCCTTTGCATTCTAGACCTTGCTCTCAGCTTTCGACGCCTACGTGCTTGATCAATCGACCACGTAAGCTCAGATCATTCTGAGTACCAGTCACGTTTCATCACCGACCAATTTGACCACTACACGTCAATCAATTAATCTAAAATCCTCCAACGAGGGCAATTTCTACATACATTCGAGTCGAGCAATCACTAATGTTAACTTAGTCAATCTCGTTTCGTCAAACATGTAAGTCTGAGGGTGTAAATCCCATCTGTTCTTATTGTATTTTACTTATGTACCAATTAATGTAAGGTTTATGTCAAAAGTATATTTAAAACCAATTTTAAAAACCCTTTTGTAAAACTGTTTTTATGCGACAGCGGATACCGGACGTCGAGAAGAAACGCAGCAGCAGCTGCGCCTCTTCGAAGGGTCGCAGCACCTGCTATGCCTCTTCCAGAGGCTGCCGCTGCTCCTGCTCTTCTTCTTCTTCCTTGGGTTTCCTTTGTTTCGTTCTTTCGTTCTTTCGTCTTTACTTTTCATGTTTTCTTTCGTTCTTCAGCATATAAACCATGTTTTAATAATCCTATTCAATTATAATGTTTTATTTCGACTTAAATCCCTTGTGAGTCGATATTTGCGGGTTTTCGTCACTAAATCAAACCCGTATTGTAGAAACTCGATTTGTCCATATCAAGTTTCTGGGATTCGTCTTTTGTACATAGTTCCCTTTATTTGGTTTCAGTTTATCAAGTTCTATTTGATTTCCGAGTTCAAAGTTCAATCCTTTTGTATTTCCGACCCCATAATCTAATTGGTTCTAACTCGTTTTAATTCGTTTTTATCCGTTTTTATCGTTTTTATGATGATTCCAGATGTAATTAACCTGCTAAATCACTTTCACTTGAGTCTAATATCAATGGTTAATCGTAAATAAACCAACGAACATTAACAGGCCGCGGTTGTGACTTCACAGACAGAGCTCAACTCAAGAACAGACGCAGGAATAGCTGCGCCTCTTCCAGAGGACGCAACAGATAATGCGCCTGTTCTGAAATGATTTCTGTCCCTGAACTTTGGTTCTCGCTTTGACGTGGCCTTTAATTACGTATTAAATTAACTAATAATCGTAATATCACCCTTAATCTAACCTATTTTGTTACTTTAATTTCTAACCTTTTGTTTTCCTCTCGTTTTTTATCTTCAAAATCCCGTTTTAAGTGTACTTTTGACGTAAATCAATTAAGCCATTGTAATTCAATTGTAATTTTAATTATTGTTATTCATTTATCGTATATATTTATGTATGGTTTATTTTCTTGATCTTTTCCATGTAATCAATTATAAATCTCAAATTGACATAATTAATTGCTAAATTACGTGCCCATCGACATAGTTTAATTCACATGCTAGAATTAATTTGTGGATGTTGCATTGCTTGCATATAATCGACGACATATCAAATATGAATAACTTCCCTATCATTAGTAGAGACCCCTATCTAGGCGGGCGGGATTTAGGTGTTCAGTAAAAGGACTTTCTAATACGTACCCTCACCCCTTACTCCAGATCTCTGTGAACATCCGTGTTCATTGGCATCCACGAGAGTCATTCTAGACATAGAATGCTATGGTAACGAGTTCTTAGTGTCTATGTCATTACTTTGTGTCTTGACATGACACGAGGTATTCGAACAGTTCCATTTTCCCATAAAAATTGGTGGCGACTCCACAAATGCAGGCTTATTCAACCTTTCACCGGCTTCAATGCCTCAAAAATCGGTAACGGCCCATGACATGCTTTGGCAATCCAAGGTTCCGTGGGAGAAGTACCGCCGCCTCAAACATACACAACGCGCGGGTGCGCGCGGCGCGGGTGGCCCATGTCCACAGTTTGGCGACTCCGCTGGGGATGATACACTTACGTGTTACCCAGGGTGAAACTTGAACGAGGTTAGGGAATAGTCTATACATGACAGTTGTCGGTTTTCATTACTCGACCTTCTTAGGTCGTTTTATTCGGCCTTTCTAGGCTCAACCCAACCCATTCGACCAATCGACCCATCTGGACGGTCCAAATTCTTATCTTGGGCTAAGGATAGATAGCGATTGACGTCAACCATACCATGGTGCATACTCATGTTTGTATCAAGGGCTTTCACTACTCGAGGGAATGGACTAGGAACCGACCATATTCATGTTTGGCACGAACCTCTCCACGGACTAGGGTTTAATTGCTTGGTATGGCAACCCACCTTTTAAGCCAAAACCCTTTAAATGCACTAAGCATACCGTTATAATGACTGTATGAATGTTTGTGTTATATACGTGATCACCATTTTGTAAACAAAACCATGACGAATTTTTTTAAAATAAAATCCTTTTCAAAATGTAAATATTTTCAAAAGTGGCCTAAGATAGCGCAAATTTAGTCGAAACTCTGTCAAAATGTCAAGTCAAAATTCGGGCCTCAAAACCCATTTTAAAACCTCACTTCAAGTCAGCACTCCTACAACTAAACTACAGTTGCCTAGGATAAACATTTCTAAATTTTGTCATTTTCAAACCTCACTTGACACAGTGGAACACGCCCACTTCACGAGCCAAGTCTCTTTTGAGTAAGTGTGCCAAAATGGTCGATCATGTTTTGATTCGTCATCGATCTCTTATCCCCAGTTTCCAAGATGCCAAGAACTAGTCATGCAAGCGCTAATGGATAACCCAGAAATGGTAATGATCTAATCATAGCTGCGCTCATCCGTCTCCAAACAAGCCAAGACCAAGCTTATGACCGCCTCAACACTATTAAAGGCCGGATTGTCGCTGTAGAAGCTAGACTTCCTCCTGCAGAGAACGATATTCCCGACATGGTCGTGCATGATAACCTCCCACCTTTTGTTGGACAACCCAAACTCAACCTTCCACCAGGTCCTACTGAAGCTGAGAAGCGACTCCAATATTTGGAGGAGCAACTAATGTACCTTAAGGGAGATGATATCTACAGGGAGAATAATCGCAAGTATGAGGCGGTAAATGCTCAACTGCCAACCAACTTCAAGATGACTAACATTCCAAAGTTTAAGGGGCATGAAAACCCTTTGAACCACATTCGTGCCTTCAAAGATTATATGTCTATCAAAGTCATCAAGCCCTAGATGTTCTTAAGGATCTTTCCTTTATCTCTCAATACTATTCCTAAACAATGGTTCTACTCTTTGAAGCACAAGAAAATTACCACCTGGGACGATGCCGCAATCGAGTTCACTAAACAATACGCAGATAATGCTTAAATCCAAGTCAATATGCGCACCCTAGAGGTTCTTACCCAAAATGAGAAAGAAGGCTTCACCGACTTGTTAGGTTTATATACCCTTATTAGACTCATCTAATCTTTTTATAAATTACTCATAATATATATTTATGTGGATCTAGTTGCATGCAAGATAAAAAGTACAAAAATAAAGAAGAAAATCACATTCCTTACATGTATATGGTTCGAATTTTTGGGGCACAAGTAAGGTCTCCCACCTTCACTTGTTCTTGAGCTAATAATATTGGAAGATCCTCCAAGAACCTCAAGCATCCAAAGAAGAATGCCTCCTCTTAGTAGCACCCAAGACTATCCCATAACACTAATTCATATACTAACTAGGTATTATGAATTAGTAACCTTAAATTTGGATCAAATATAATTTTATTACTACTATAATAACTATTTGGTCTTATTAGATCAGAACAAATATTATGCATAAAAATAATTTTTATGTGTAGAGAGAATATGTGAGACATATGCATGAGAATTATAGTGTTAGAGTAGAAATGAGAACTACTACACATAATGTAGGGTGGGTGCCGTTTTTTTTCAATGCATTTGGGAAGAACAATTGTATTTTTCAATTGCTTTTGTTCTTACCCATAAAAGGCTAGGTGTAGGTCTAGTTAGGGTAGTCATGATTATGTTTCGAAATTGATAAACAATAAACCATTAAACCATAAATAACCCACTTAAAACCGGCACCCCTTTTGTAAAATGGACTCCATTTTATCTTTTGTAATTTGTCATTTGTAATTTGTGTGACATGTGACATGTAACATGTCATTAGTAATATAAATGCATATTTAACTAATTAAATATCATTTCTAATTAAATAAATTGTATTTAACAAATTAACAAGTAATTCACAATTACATGTATATAAAATGGGTTACATTAAGACTAGTTAATATAATCTACAACATTTTGTAATTATAACTAACTAACTACTCTTATCTCTATTGTTTCGTAAACATTAATCAATTTTATTAATATAACAAATTAATTACTAAATTGAATCTTATTTAATCACATTGCAATAAGATATATAATTCTCACTTATAAATAAATTTGTTCAATTTAAGGATTTAATTAATCCGTATCAATATACGATTAATTAACTTTTCAGTTTGGGAATCGTCTTATAGGTGTGACCTTAAGGGATCAACTGATCACCACCGTCAAACGACAGTAATGTCAAACTCTAGTTAGCCAATCATTATCAATTATTGTTGATCAATTGACTATATAATTGAATCATCCCTTTTGTATTCTTGTTATGAGATTTAATATGTGATCGCACTGTTGTTGAGGACACATACTCCAACAATCTCCCACTTGTCCGAGACAAGTGTGCGTCACCAATTCTCTTGTCCTATTACAATCTCCCACTCAATGCAAGGTGTCTTGCACGTCGTACTTGCATTTGATCATATCTTGAGTGGTTTTCTCGATATGGAGAGTAACTGTCTGACCGGAATTATCTACCGTAGATACCTTCCGAGCGTGGCCACGCATTTTCAGTTCGCTACTCGTCGAGTGGCCCTGAGATTTAGATAACCCTGACAAGGGGGTCGACAATTCCTATCGCAATATTCCCTTCGAATAGCCACAGCTCATCATGACCCAAAAGATGCCCATTTGACCTCAGTTACGAAAGTCATAGAGCATAAATCAAAATCAATTAGAAACTGTGCCAACTTGGGCGAACAGTCTTTAGTCAAAGAATCGACTCAAAAGAATACTATAGTAGCTCTCGCCATGACCAGGCTTTAAAAAAATTACCAGAACTCTATTAACGGTCACTGCCCGACAGAGTGTCCCATACGGTCTGCCTATGTGATTGACTAGTCATCTCTTATGACTCTATGGCACTTGAACTTGCCATCAATCGCATCACACTCTAGTCACTTCGAGACGTCACCTCATATAAGCAAATAGGGGTCAATACTATGTTAATCCAGTTCACATAAATAGGGTTCAACATTGTCTCGACAACCTATTTGGAAAAACAAAGTATTAAAAAAACGAGTTTTGTATAAAACTCAAACGATGAATGCATTATCACATATGTAAAATTGATACAATATAAATTACTACATAATCTATAATTCATTCTTAATTTTGTATATAGTTGATCATCTCAATTCAATTGAAATGACATGACTTATAATGCTAAGCTTATGAGAAGGCTTTGTTTAGTAAGTCATAGCAACACTTTGCACTTTTCTAACCTTACTATATACCTTTTCCCTTTGTTATGCATAATATTTATTATAAAAACCTTTTTAAGTAAGTGTCTAGATCCAATCTAGACATAGGCTCTCTTATCTTTGAATAACTCCCACTGTCCTCACAGTGTGTAGGGATAGGACCTTCGGTTATTGGAACGAACTACAATAGTTCCTCCAATTCATAAAACCGAATCCTAATATCATCCCTTCCTTCTTGCATATCTCATTATTGCAAGTGTACTCAATTTCCGTTGTGTATATCTCATTGTTCAACTGCCTAAGATGTTCCTAGCAGATATCCTCCTTAAATAATATAGCCAATATGGTTCTCTAACCATCCTTATGTGCTTAGAATATGGTTTTTGTGTAACTCTTTGAACATAAATCTATCTCATTTCTAAATGCTTAGCTTCGTATCTTTAGTACTTCCCGAGTACTAACTAATGAACTATGTGGCTATATAGAGACTTCTTTCAAGGATTCGATTTGTAACTTTTCGGAATACTCCAAGTATACAAAGTTTAAGAATGGTGATACATCTTAGCGTAATGAATTAATCCTGCAGTGGAAGCATGTGGATTCAATTTCTACATGTTTAATACCTTTGAACTTGTCTAAACTCTTATCAATATAAGAATATTCATTTAGCGCTAATATCCTCTTAGAACTATCTTTGTAGATCTGGATACCTTAGAGATGTATTATTCTTCTCCTAAGTCTTTCATCATTCACAATGATCAATATGCCCCTTACACATAAGACTAGTAACACCACATTACTCCCACTAAACTTCATGTACATTATCAAAACATATAATTTAACTCCTTAACTTCTACTTAAGACTTCTTCTTATGTTTGCATCCTACCTTAGGATAGTTTCGATTTTCAAAACTCATGCAAGATGATTTTTAAATCCAACTATAAAATCCGAATTTAATGAGGCGTTGTTGTTGCGTGCAAAACCCTTTGCTATCAATCAACCAAGCTAAGTAAACATCTTCATGTTTATGCTTATTTCGGACTCTTGTGGAGTTGAGACTAGATAAAGCATCTTAATAAGTTATAGGTTTGTTACTTTCAAAATTTAACATGACTCCTGTCCACCTTAGGTTTCGAAGAAATAATTACTGTTTTTGACCAAGAAGGAACATCTTCCTACGTCTTATTCTCAGTTTGTGGCTCTTGAACATTTTCTCCCACTCTGTCTTTAAGAAATAATCCTCTTTTCTTAATAGACAGCATCACGAGCCACAAACCCTTTGTTCTCGTGATCATGTAGGAAGAGAGAGCACTTGTTTACTATCGAAACAAGCTACATTTTAGGTACCATGCCTAACCTTATCTCATATGAAAAGTAAATGATTGCTTTATCATGTTTTATTTTAGTGGAAAAATTAATTGCCAAACAAATTTTATAACAGAAACTACCTCCAACTATATTGTAAAGATTAAATCATATCATAATGAAAGTGAACTTGCGATACGATATCACACTCTTTTTGGTGCAGATAAAAGTCATCACTTTATTGTTCCCCATTTTAACAAAGTACTAATACTTTGGTTTTATAATCTGTAGGTTTTAATACCTTTTAAACATTCATTGAACTTATTCAAAGAAGTTTACTTCTTACCTCATTAAGTGGATACCAAGTATCTACCTAATCCATTGGTAAAAGAGAAGAAGTAATAATGACCTTCTTAGATTGAAAATATTTTTGACCATACACATTGAAGTGTAATTTGGTGAATAACTTATTCTATTTGCTATACTTTTCAAGAAAAGTCACGAAACATCTTGCTTTGAATACAAGATTTGCACACACAAAAAGATTCCCAATCAAATGGTTTGGGAGACTAGTCAAAACTAGTTTCTTAATGCGATTTTCAATTGAGAATTGAGGAATGATAGGGTTCACCAACTTGAGTTTTGTATATATGACATTTATTTTTAGTTTGAAAATAATTAACTTGATTTGTATGGTCTCACCACAAACTTAATCGTGGTATGTAAGAGTACAACTCTTGTTTTAATTGCATAATGGTAAAACCCTTTACCTTTTGTGCAAAACTCATACTATATTCTTATTTAGACATATCGTACATCATAATAATTATTGAGGTACATTTCTAAATACAAAACTAAAATGAGTACACTACAACATTCAAATGTTGATGGATGAAATGATAACTACCCTAGTTCCATTCATGCAAATTTCAGAACTTATTATTGCTTGTCGTCACTCGATAATGCCAAATATGATGAAATCCATAAGTTAGTATCAAATACTCATGATATGATATTTGGCAATAATGCAATGTCAATGTCATAGATATTAAGGAAGGAATATGTTGGAGTCACACGACCAACTTCCTTGATCTTTACTTATTGGGGTTTGTCTCTATTTTAGTGTCTAACACCTTCTCTTTCGATCCTAGTTCTATCCTTAACAATTAAGATATGAACTTTACTTCATATTGCTCCCACTCACTTCAAGAATTTCTATTTAATGAAGACTTATCTTCATATAAATTCCTAGTTAATCCTTCACAAGGATGAACTCTTATTGTGGTATTTGGTCAATCAAAATTTCTAGCAAATCAATTTACCAATTTAAAATTGTCATATTCTTAACAACTTAAGTGCTTGATGACAAGTGTTTAGGTTGAGCAATAAAACTTTTGAACCATGGATGCATAGAAGAATTATCAAAACATATTTTGACTAATTACTACTTCTATTTATTCTTCTTCATAAGAGACTTCATATACATGGGTATGTAAGGAATTTAAGATGTTAATCTTATATTTGCATAGGACGATTCCTATGGAATAGAACAATTCCTATGGAGCTAGTCCACAACCTATGATACAGTTCAATTTTAGAAAGAGATTTTTGTCTTTAGCAATAGTGGTTTAGCGTAGACTCGTGTTACAATCGAATGATATCGCATATGAGTAGGAGGAATGAAATAGAACAACATTAAAATAACGAAATAGTGGAAAAATTAAACATTCATCATTATATCTAAAACATTTTGGCATGTTTTGGCATTTATATAATGACCTCCACCCAATTATATAAATGATTCCGAGACCCAAAATTTATATTAACTCGGGCACGGGGAAACCGATACATCCCTCACTAATACATAACTCGGTGGGTTAACTCTTTAACCGATTCTACAATTAGAACTCTCGGTCGATGAAATTACATTAAGTTCATCTCTAGCCCCGAAACATAAGACTAGCCTTCATGTCCCGTTGAGTCAAACCAAATTTCGCGTGTAATAACGTTTTATTACCCCACTTACCCAATGATAAATAAAAGCACCCCGGAAAAACCGAACCTACACCAAATATCACGGGGAGTCATGGTTCCTACTATTTGGTAAGGCTTAATCTCAATTTTTAAATATCGTGAGAGGTCAAGTCAATTTATTATCTATCAAATTTAAGTGAACTAAATTTTCGAACTAACGATAATCATAATTGACACGGTTGAATACTCGATATAATATGCATATGTTGTTTATGGCGATTTGGCAATGCATTCAACATATAAAGAATAAATGCAAAGGAATAAATAATTTTCCCAGTATAGCTATCCTAAAATAAAAAATCTAATAATCTATTTATAAATTCAGAAACCAACTCCATTGGTCCTTTGAATCTTCAAGTGGCACGCTTCCCAAGGTAACATCATCTTGATCGGAACGCCTTTTCGATTTGCACCGTCTTGAAAGAACTCCGGAATTACAAATAATAATAAAATTCATAGCTATTCCTATTATACATTTGTAGTATGAAAAACTAGTAAAAATAAAAGTGATACGAGATCACGTTAAATTACAACCAAATCGGTAATCCCTTACATTACGGGTAATACCGATTAAAACTAAGGCCATACTAAGATAAAATTACATAATTCAAAATTACATAAATAAAATTATGACATTCATCAATAAAAATATGCAGCATTATTATATGATCTAACATGCCAAATTAAGTGCCAAATCACCCTATTTAAACTTTATATCATATATAATCCGGTTTTATGGAAATGCGTGATAATAACTTATTAAAATCATGAATCAATACTTAAATAAAATTTAAGCCCAAGTTAATTATCCTAACCTTCTTAGGACTCAAAAATTAGTCTTCACTAAACATTTGACAATAATTCAACTTGGTTTTGTATTATTGCTTATTTAAACTTCTTATAATCCTAACAATTATGAAATAATTCCCAATAAGTCATAAAAATTTTGAAAAAAATTCGAAATCACATTTTTTTAAATACTGAAATATTATCAAGATTCCAAAAACTTAACAAAATTTGCCCACAAAATATTTATAATTTATTTCATCAATAAATCGTGTAAAACATAACTTTTACCATTTAATCCAAATTAAACATAAAAATTATGGAAAAATCAAAATCAAAATTTTGAACATTCTTAAATAATTTCCTGAACCTAGAAATGGCATAATTTCAACTAAAAATTTTGAATTTATTTTTATGACTAATAAAGTTGCCCTTTTATCGATTTTATCACATAAAAATCAATAAACATATCAAATCAATCAAAATTAATCATGAAACTTTAGATCTGATATTCATATCAAATATACAATATTAGGGGAAAAATAGTCATGCCATAAAATTCATTTTAGCAATTTTTGCTAAAAATAGTCACTATTTATAACATTTTAACCATTAAAATTATAAATCGTGCATAATAAATCACATTTATCTAAAATTGTACATACAATCTGTAAAATATGAATGTGACATCATATTAAAATTTCATGCATGTTTCAAAGTTTAACTATTTTTAGTCATTAAACCTCCATTTATACCATTTTAATCACATAAAAATCATAAATCATGAAATATTAATCACATTAATACGAAATTTTATATACAATACATAGAATATTCATGTGAGGTAATACTAAAAAATTACGGCCTGTAGTGAAGTTTAACTATTTTTAGTAAATAAAAGTTCATTTTACTCATAAAAATGTAATTATTTCACTAAAAATCATTAAAATAAGCAATAATCATCCATAAATCATCAATATGACCTAAAAATATTTTAGAACCAGAATGTTTAACATGCAAAAATTTTCGTGGCTTTATCCTCATAAATCACAAAATATCTAGCTTGAATTAAGTGACATTTAACTCGGAAAAACCAAACCGATTATGCATGCAACAAAAAAGCTCTATAATAGCAATTGTTAGGTTCATATACCCTTATTAGACTCATTTAACCATTTTTTAAATTATTCATAATTTATATTTATGTGGATCTAGTTGCCTTTGAGATAAAAAGGACAAAAATAAAGAAGAAAATCACATTCCTTACATGTATATGGTTCGAATTTTTGGGGCACAAGTGAGGTGTCCCATCTTCACTTGTTCTTGAGCTAATAATATTGGAAGATCCTCCAAAAACCTCAAGCATCCAAAGAAGAATGCCTCCTCTTAGTAGCACCCAAGACTATCCCATAACACTAATTCATATACTAACTAGGTATTATGAATTAGTAACTTTAAATTTGGATCTAATATAATTTTATTACTACTATAGTAACTATTTGGTCTTATTAGATCTAGAACAAATATTATGCATAAAAATAATTTTTATGTGTAGAGAGAATGTGTGAGACATATGCATGAGAATTATAGTGTAGAGTAGAAATGAGAACTACTACACATAATATAGGGTGGGTGCCGTTTTTTTTTCAATGTATTTGGGAAGAACAATTGTATTTTTCAATTGCTTTTGTTCTTACCCATAGAACACTAGGTGTAGGTCTAGTTTAGGGTAGTCATGATTATGTTTCTCAATTGAAAAACAATAAACCATAAAACCATAAATAACCCACTTAAAACCGGCACCCCTTTTGTAAAATGGACTCCATTTTATCTTTTGTAATTTATCATTTGTAATTTGTGTGACATGTGACATGTAACATGTCATTAGTAATATAAATGCATATTTAACTAATTAAATATCATTTCTAATTAAATAAATTACATTTAACAAATTAACAAGTAATTCACAATTACATGTATATAAAATGGGTCACATTAAGACTAGTTAATATAATCTACAACATCTTATAATTATAACTAACTAATTACTCATATCTCTAATGTTTCGTAAACATTAATCAATCTTAGTAATATAACAAATTAATTACTAAATTTAATCTTATTTAATCACATTACAATAAGATATATAATTCTCACTTATAAATAAATTTGTTCAATTTAACGATTTAATTAATCTGTATCAATATACGATTAATTAACTTTTCAGTTTGGGAATCGTCTTATAGGTGTGACCTTAAGGGATCAACTGATCACCACCGTCAAACAACAGTAATATCAAACTCTAGTTAGCCAATCATTACCGATTAATGTTGATCAGTTGACTATATAATTGAATCATCCATTTTGTATTCTTGTTATGAAATTTAATATGTGATCGCACTATTGTTGAGGACACATACTCCAACACGACTTCCTAAGTAGGTGGAGAAAGACTAGGACACAGCTTGTTGAACGCCCAGACGAAGCCACTCTTGTGGAAAAGTTCGTGGATAATTTGAGACCCATTTATGCAAACCATTTGAGATACCAAAACATAAAGTCTTTCAAAGACTTGACTGTGCTAGGAACGAGAATTAAAGACGACATCCGTAAAGGGCTCTTGTCCGAATTGGTAGGTCGCAGATATCAGGGTTCAACGAGTCTTTCTTATGGCTCCACTAGCAAGACCGATGAGGTTAACCTTGTCGAATCATATGCTAAGAAGAATAACCCACAGAGGAAATTTACCTATGTTGGTGAATCTTATTCCACTGCTCTGAAAAGGCTCATGAAACAAGGTAAGCTCCAACCCATAAAACCTACACATGACCCAGAGAAAAAGTCTAAATTCTGGGACGAGAATGCATACTGCGAATATCATATAGGCAAGGGACACGATACAGAGAAATGCTTCAAATTGGAACATGTCATCCAGGATATGATTGAAGATGGTCGTCTACCCATACCTCCCGCAAGCAAGCCTAACAATACTCAGAATCCTCTTGGAGTTCTGATGATCACTGATAAAGAATCCACCTTGAATTGTTCACACCTCATTTCTCCAGTCGAGGATAAGATTCATGCACTAGAAGATGAGGGGAGTTATTCCACCATTTCTCCTACCATTGCCGATTTTATCGCATGGGCTAAGGGCGTAAGTAGGCATGTTTAAGAACAGGAAGCTGTAGTGGCGTCCCTACGCAATCAAAGCACCATACCTAAAGGAAACACGTCATTGGCTCCAACTCTATCTCAAGAATCTACTATGCAAGAGGTAATCGCAGTAATTGACAATCTAGTCGAGCAAATAATCAGTCTAGAAGCTGAAATCATCAGGTTGAGAGAGCTCAATATCGTCAACGGAATATGGGCAGACGACGATGAAGATGAAAACCTCATAGAACACTATCTAATCAAGGTTAGTGAGGATATAGTTAAGGCTAGCGAAGATCAAGATATAGACCACCTTACTCGCTCAGGACGTCCATATCAAAATGTCTCTCAGAACGGTCCTACTGTTAATGGTCCAGTTACTAACACCAATGTCATCACACCAAATGATGGCAAAGATACATCTGCTGACCATTTACTAAAACAACTACAGAAGACAAAGGCTGATCTTTTACTCTGGCAATTAGTTGCGAGTTCATTTCCCCATCGTCAAGCTTTACTGCAAGCATTGGCTAAAATGAACGTAGCGTATGATTCTACACCTGACGACGTAGTCAACCTAGTCTTCCAAGACTCAGTTAAGCTAAGTAACCCAGTTACTATTTTAGATGAGGATTTGCCTCCTTTCAGCGCCAGTCATAACCTCGCTCTATATATTATAGTCACATGCTTAAAAAAGAACGTACCGATGACTTTGGCGGATTATGGCTCCGCAGTCAACATCATACCACTAAAGACAGCATACAAGTTGGGCATGAAAGAATCAAATTGGACTCCTATCAACCAAGGTGTTCGAGCATACGATGGAACACGACGTAAAGTAGTAGGGATAGTTAACCTTACTATAGCCACAGGAACGATCGAGCGAAAGGTTAATTTTCAGAGTGGACATCGAAGCATCCTTCAATACACTTCTGGGAAGGCCTTGGATTCACGCTTCCAAAGCGGTAACATCCACCATGCACCAGAAGATCAAGATTGCCCTAGATGGCAAAGTAGTGACGATCACTTCGTCACCTATCAAGGCTGTGATAGAGGAAATGTCAAGCAATCAAGTAGTCACCGACCCTGTATACGAGCTTGGGGGATTTCAGAGCATAAATCTTATAGAGAGCGAACTGGCACCTCTATACTTCAATCCATACTCTAATTTGGTGGTCAACCACACACTCAAGTCCCAGGGATACTTCCCAGGAATGTCATTAAACACCATCAAGAAGAATACCTTTGCACTTTACAAAGAAGGGAATTCTCAAAGGATACCATTAGGTTTAGGATACAAGCCCACAAAAGCAAAAGCCTTTGAAATGCTTACTTAGTTCCAAAACCGTAAAGACAAAGGAATCCAAATGCGATCCTATATCCCTACCCTCAATGGATACTTCGTTGGGAGGGGAGTCAAGAATATTTTCATGGGTTTCCCGAACCTTGGAATTATAAGGGATCACAACTAGCTGGAATCGAGGTCTTCCACGATTGCTATTTCACCCTTCCAGAAACGGTTCCTACCTTCAAAACTCGTCAAACACCTTGTTTAAATGAACAAGCCATTATCCTTCTGTCTGGAGAAGACCGATTTTTCATAGCAGCGCAGGATGAGATCATTACCATGATACTTCAAGATGACCATTTCAACCCAACAACGCTAATTATCAACACCAGCTCAAATCAGGAGAAAGGATGGAGAAAGTTGATCAAATGGACCAACAACCAAGGAAAGCTCTTTAAGATCACTACTGGAGGAGGAGAGATGTTCAAAGGACAACCCGAAGACAATGAATTCGAGTCAGAGTCGAAATCAGAGTCTGAGTCTATAGAAGTCGCAAGAGAGTCTTCTTCTGTCATCACTCCACATCCCATTGTTTCTCCTAGCATAGCGTCACATAGTAACAGCAGCTTGGGAAATGTCCAAGCAGTTGTTCCTTTACCGCCACTGACTATTGAACAGATGGCCCCTTTGTTTTAGCTCTTTTCAAAATTTAATATGAATAAATCAGATTCTGCTTACTCCTTGTGTTTTTCTGAATGCAATTATATTTACGATGATAATGAGGATGATCCCAACCCAGACTCAATCGAATTAGCTCCCTATATAATTAAAGAGATACTACAAGAGGGGGAAGGGGCACCAGTTATAGAGAACACTGAACCCATCAACGTAGGAACCAACTAGAACGAACCCAACTGAAAGGGCCAATTTCATCGACATCCTACACGAGTTAAAGGACGTTTTCGCTTGGTCTTACAAGGACATGCCAGGGATCGACAGGGATATTGCAGAACATCGCATTCCAATCAAACCAGGTTTCAAACCTGTAAAACAGAAGCTTCGTCGGATGAGGACCGAGTGGGCTCTTAAGATCAAAGAAGAAGTCGATAAGCAATTCAAAGTCGGGTTCATTAAAGTTTCCACGTATTCAGACGGGGTGGCTAACATAGTTCCCGTACCCAAAAAGGATGGGCGAATCCGAGTTTGTGTTTATTTCAGAGACTTGAACAAAACGAGTCCCAAGGACGACTTCCCTCTACCACACATCGACATATTGGTAGATAATACAGCAAATCACGTGTTGTTATCCTTCATGGACGGGTATGCAGGGTATAATCAGATCAAAATGGCCATAGAAGATATGCATAAGACAGCCTTCGTCACACAGTAGGGCACATATTGTTATACAGTTATGCCATTCGGGCTAATCAATGTTGGAGCTACATACCAGCGCACTGCGACCACATTGCTACATGACATGATGCATAAAGAAGTAGAAGTGTATGTCAGTCACGTTTCTGGGATACGTCGTCAGCCAGAGGGGAATATAAATTGATCCATCCAAGATCAAAGCTTTAATCGACATATTGGTAGATAATACAACAAATCACGCGTTGTTATCCTTCATGGACGGGGGCACGTATAATCAGATCAAAATGGCCATAGAAGATATGCATAAGACAGCCTTCATCACGCAGTGGGGCACATATTGTTATACAGTTATGCCATTCGGGCTAATCAATGTTGGAGCTACATACCAACGCACTGCGACCACATTGCTACATGACATGATGCATAAAGAAGTAGAAGTGTGCATGGATGATATGATTGTCAAATCCAAAGATAGGAAGGGGCATGTGATAACCTTCGCAAGTTCTTCCTAAGACTGCGCAAGTACAACATGAGACTCAATCCTCAGAAATGTGCATTCGGAGTAACTTTAGGCAAGCTTCTGGGATACGTCGTCAACCAGAGGGGAATAGAAATTGATCCATCCAAGATCAAAGCTTTAATCGAAATGCCAGAACCCCAAACAGAAAAGGAGGTTAGAGGATTTCTAGGTAAAGTGCAGTATATAAGCCGATTCATATTGAAGCTCACTATGATCTGCGATCCTATTTTCAAAAAGCTCAAGAAAACAGATCATACCATATGGGACGACGACTGTCAAAAGGCGTTTGAGAGGATTAAGGAGATACTGGCTAAGCTACCAGTGTTAATGCCTCCCCAACGAGATCAACCACTTCGTTTATATCTCACAGTCACCAAAACAGCCATGGGGGCTATGCTCGAACAGACTGTTGGGAAATAAGAAAGAGCTATCTACTACCTGAGTAAGAAGTTCTTAGAATACGAGTGTAAGTACACGCCTCTTGAAAATACATGCCTCGCTCTTGCGTGGGAAACAAAGAAGCTATGCCACTACGTGCTTAGCTACTATGTCAAGGTGTATTCTTAAATGGATCCCGTCAAATACCTTTTCGAGAAACCCATTCTCAACGGACGTTTGGCAAGCTGGACCTTAATGCTCTCGGAGTTTGATCGCAAGTACGTACCTTTGAAAGTCATAAAAGGGCGCGTCATTGCCGAATTCTTCGCAGATAATCCTACAACAATACCCAAGCAATAGACACGTGGTCATTTCCAGACGAGGACATCCTACAGACAAGTGTCGACTCTTGGGATCTTTATTTTAATGGAGCATCGAATTTAAGAGGGTTTGGAATAGGAGTGTTGCTCATTTCTCCTGAAGGAGAGCATACACCACTTTCTGTCAAACTCGACTTCGAGGTGACAAATAACGCAGCAGAGTATGAAGCTTGCCTCATTGTTCTACAAACAGCAGTGAGCTTAGGCATTAAGAATCCTTGAGTTCACGGAGACTTATCCTTGATCATTAACTAAGTTACAGGATCTTGGAAAATTCGAAGTGAAAGTCTAGCACTCTATCAGGCTAGGATAGACCAAGTCGCTCAATTCTTCGATCAGGTCACTTATCTACACCTACCTCGTGAAGAGAATCAATTTGTAGACGCTCTTGCAAAACTTGCATCTTTGATTAATATTTCAGACAACATGTTTGAAATGCCTTTATGTATCGAACGACGGTCAGAATCGGCCTATGTACACCTCCTTACAGATGAAGAAGAAAGCCGAGAGGAACCTTGGTTCCAAGCCATTCTAAACTTAAAACTTAATGGTACATACCCACCAGATATGGATAAGAGGGGACAACATGCCATACGCCCACTAGCCTCTCAATACCTCCTCATGCAGGGAGAATTATACAAAAGAACACCTCTTGGTGTCGTCTTGCATTGCCTTGATCATTCACAGGAACAGAAAGTGATGGAAGAAGTTCATGATGGAGAATACGGTCCTCACATGAGTGGACCTATGATGGCAAAGAAAATCACGCGTCTAGGATATTACTGGACGACAATGGAGACAAATTGTATTAAATACGTCAGACATTGCCACAATTGCCAGATCTTCGGCAATGTGCAACATGTTCCTCCCTCAATGCTTTACACCATGACATCTCCTTGTCCATTTTCTGCTTGGGGAATACACATCATTGGGAAGATTACGCCAGCTGGAACGGGAGGTCACTATTTAATTTTGGTAGCTATCGACTATTTTACTAAATGGGTCGAGGCAACATCCTACACTACTCTTACAGCTAAACATGTGGCAAAGTTCATACAAACCAATATCATCTGTCGATACGGTTGCCCACATGAGATCATCAGCGACAACGAGTCACATTTCCAGGCCGAAGCTGCACAATTGGTAGCGAAATACAAAATCAAACACCACCATTCCTCGCCTTATAGACCCCAGACTAACGGCGCGGTGGAGGCATCTAATAAAAATGCCGTCATGATCCTCAAGAAAATGATCGACAATTATCGAGATTGGCCTAGCAAGATACCTTTCGCACTATGGGGTTATCGTACATCAGTTAGGACGCCCACTGGGGCTACTCCTTTCTTTTTAACTTACAGCATGGAAGCTGTGCAACCAGTTGAATTAGAAATCCCATCCCTACGCATTTTGCTCGAAAGTCAAATACCAGAACCTGAATGGAATAGGGATCGATATGAGGAACTCATCCTCTTGGATGAACGACGATTGCGCGCATTGCATAATGTGCAGACATATCAGGCACATATCAAACGAGCCTTTAATAAATGGGTAAAGCCCAGGAACATCAAAGAAGGAGATTTGGTGCTCAAGTCAGTCAGAGCTCTTCTACCTGTCGATCCAGGAGGAAAGTTTAAACCTAACTGGGCAGGACCTTTCTTAGTCAAGTTCATACTCTCGAGGGGTGCGGTTAGGATTACAGACCTAGATGGGAATGAATTTGCTAACCAAACCAACCTAGACCAACTGGAACGGTACTACCCTTTCCATAGGACAGAAAACACGCCTCGTGTAACCCACGTGCCGCTCATGCGACACGAAATAAAAATGGCCCTAGGCCCGCTGAAAGAAAACTTATGTCACTATGCTCTTGCATTTTGACATTTCGACATCCTCATATCATCAAATAAATTGAATTGTACTTCCCTTAGGAGTAAGTAAAGCACATGCTTATTTTTCTAAAGTTCATTACAAGCTCTTGCTTCGGACAATTATTCTTTTACGTTTACTCGAACTACGCACGGGGTTTGATTTCATTTTTTCTAATGAATACGTAGGCAATCCTTCACATGATACAACCCATTATTTTAATGTAAATAGAAGGACAGTTTCTTAACCAATAAATCTTTTATTCATTGTTGCATAAATAGTAATAATATGCCAAATACATATAAAAATATTAATGCTGAAAATAAATGCTAGGCTAGGATTCTAAAAACCCCGCCATTTATTACAACTTAAATAATAATAAATAATACTATAATAAATCACTAAGGCTATTCTTCCATTTTCCCTTTGCCTTTGTCACCCTTGTCATACTTCTTGTCTCGACCACGAGCCGGACGCTCTTGCCTTATCTCCGACCTAATCACTAATGGTCATTCTCGCGGTCTAGTCTTACCATTTCGATCCATCACCATCTCCACGGACGAGCGACTCGGAATCCGGCCTCTTCTTCCTCTTCAGTCAAGTACTTCTGGTTCTCCTTTGCTACTTCGTGGATATTATGATCCACGGGCTCGTGCTTCCTCAGTTTCTCGCGTTTTTCAGGAGTTCCAGCCTTTCTCCATTGCAAATATGAGTCAGATACCAATAAGGAGCCAACAGGAACTGGTATAAACCACATGTTCCTCTGGGCCAACCGAATTACCCATTCCCGACAAGACTCCGGAGTATGTGCCAATGGAGTTTGAGGAACGGTATCCAATTTCGAAATTTTCTGCCTAAGGCCCACTTGCCTCATCAATCTCTCCGGAAAAATACAAACCATGAATTCCAAACCAGGGACACGAAGTGATCGTGTCGGATCCAAGGATGAGACTCCAGTAACTGACTGAGATGCCACCATGGCACAATCCATCGGATCAAGGGGCCACCTTTACTCTTCAACTTTTTATCCCAGTAGTTGCATACTCGAGTGAAGTCCGCCATATATAGCCTAGTTCTCATTGCAATTGATCGAGCATGATACCCTGGCACATTAACTAGGGGCTCGATCAACCACAACCATTCCATCAGCCAAACCTGCAAAAACAGGGTGGGAATTAATACCCATGTATCGACCAAAAGAAAACAAAAAAAAAAAGAAAAAAAAAGAAAAAAAAAAGAAAAAAAACGGTCGGAAAAAAAAGAAAGAAAAAATGGGTTCTTACCTGCAGGATGACGGGACTTCCCAAATAAAGAATCTCGCGGTTGGCCTTTCTATTATACAAACCAAGAATGGTCTTCCCCAAGACTAGGCATGCTGGGCTCTTGCGCAGCTCTATTTGTTCCACTAGGCTCAGAAAACGAGGATCACCTCTCATATCCTCATCAACATGCCCTCGAAGGACATAGAAATTATGTAGACAAAACCCGAAGGCCTTGCGCCTCGCAACATAGGAGATAGTAGGGTCCTCCCTATTTATAAATCGATCGATAAAGTCAAACATGAGGACACCTTTTGAGGTCAGAAGACGGTCCACCTCGGCCTTGGTCAATCCAAGCAAGTCCCTAAATTTATTTTTATATCCGTGAGAGCTAGGGGGTACGACCGGTACATTTTCTGGGTCCCATCCTCCAACAGCAGCTATTTCTTCAGGAAAAGGACAAATTTCGCCTCCAGGAAAGGCAAATACGTGAAAATATGTGTCCCAATACTCAAGACAAGCATCCAAGAAAGGCTTCACCAGTTTCACTAACTTGAGACTCAAGATCGACCCTAAATTGAAAGCACCTATGTCGTGTTTCTCAATATTTGTAAAGTCATTCGTCCATTCCTTCAGACGGTTTTCAAAGTCATCCATGATTTTGGAAATTTTTTGATAGAATATGTGAGTTTTATGTAATAGACGGAAGAAAGAAGAAGGAATTGTGTGAATAAAAGCTCACCCGAAGTCTCTATTTATACTATTCGCTGTTTCCTAAATTCTGTCGAGGACTGACAACCTGGAGAAATGACACAGCATCTACTGCGCCTCTTCGAAGAGTCACAGCCCCTGCTACCCCTCTTCCCCAAGTCCTTTTCCGTGATGCCATCCATGATTCTTTCCTATTTTGTCTTTTGCTAGGATTTCCTATTCATATAGGATCTTAATTTGCTAATTTCGTCACAATTACCAAGTTTTATGTTTCCTAATCCTTTTCGGGTTCGCTTTTTGAGACAAAATCGACATTCCCGCCAAACGCGCACACTTACTCGTTTTCATTTCTTGTTTTTAGGGGAATTATTTCACTCCTCTTTTTCAATACATTTCGCACCTCTTTTTCAATACATTTCGCACTTAGACATTTCATTTAAAATTTTTTTTGTTAGAGGGTAGCCCTCCCTACTGTCCGGACATTTTGCTCATTTTTGCGCATTTCTAAGCATTTTGTCATTTTTGGACATTTTTGTCATTTTTTGCTCATTTTCGGGCACCTTTTTTACTTTATTCATTTTGCGCCAATTTAGGCCAGCTATATGCTATATGTTTTACGTGTAAATTCTATGTAATTTTCGGCGGCATGATGACGCAAACCGTCACCTACCGAACTTATTTTTTAAGCTAACCTGCATGAACAGCAAGCACCCAGCAGCAAAGGCACTCAGGCCATTATATACACAACCAAAGGACGGTATATACATCAAACTGGGGGCTCTCGACCGAAACAAAGTTAAAAAAAAAAGTCCAAATTGTACAAGATATACAAGACAATAGCAAAAAAAGGGCAGCTAGTCCTAGTTGCCCCTCAGCTCAGCTACGGTCACCTCAAGAGCAGCGATCTTGGCGTCTGTTGGACCATATAGATATATGATTAAGTTTTGATAATGACAAGTGTGTGCCTTCGTATTATATATACTCTTGCTCGTAATCGTTTGTTTAGTCTTTGTTAGATTAACTTAGGTTACAAGTTCAGCAAGTAATGTTATAGCATCCTTAGCTATAACATTGAAGATTTGTGAAGCATTGTTCAAGTTGTTGGACCATATAGCTTATATGTTTATGTTTTGATGATGTCAAGGTGTTTTACATTTTATATACTTGTTGCGTGTAAACGTTTGTTAAGTGTTTTAGCATTAATTCATTACGAGCAACAAAGAGGATTGTGACAATTACATGAGAAGTTCAAGCCCTTATTCAAAGATCAAACAATTCAAAGAATCATTCAAGTATTACGTGAAGACGGAGTTTGTCTAAAGGATAATCAAGCTTGGATGATGATGTAGCCTATACTCGAAGATCTCCTTGAAGATTAGAATAGTATAGGTGATTATCTCGTAATGGTAATCAAAGAATGAGGTTCTTAATTAGTAAAGTTATGGCCTTGCAGCTATAACATTACTAGTAAAAGAGCTCAATGTTATAGCTCTTCTACTATAACATTGAAGTGCTGAGTTTTTATACACGACTTTTAAATGGTTCGAAAATTGTTTTACAATTTCTTAAAGTTTATTTTATATGTTTTAATGAAAGTATTTATTTTATAAAGCCCGGTTTAGTGAGGAGTCCAGTTTTATGGTTAGCGTTAATTGATGGTTATTGGGTCAACTTATGAGTTGGACTTTACTATCAATTAGGGTTTCCATATAGCCTCTCCTAAAACCTAAATTCTAGTTATATATTAAGATTAGGGTTTGCATGATTCATGAGCTTATGAGCCGTGTTATGCGTGTTGCCTATGAGATATTAGGTAAAGATTTTATTCTATAATAATATCTTTACATATCTTATATCTTACTTAATATATTTCTTTATGGTAAAAGATATTCTTGTTTTAGGAAATCTTATCATAATCTTAGAATTTATAGTAAAGATAATACTTGGAAAGATTATATTCTATCTTTTAGAATATGCTTTATTATCTTTTATGGCTTTTAGGAAAGAGATAATAAGAAGATATAATTTGTAATTATATCTTATTATTTCGGCTATTAGGGTTCTTGTAGAAACCGTGTAGCCTACATCTTCCTTGCCTATAAATACTTTGCTATTTACAACATCTAAAAGAGAGACCTTAAGCATAAAAATTGTTTTCATATTTCAAAGAGCAAACCGTGTGTTTTTAACGAAAACCGATTTGCAATTTTAGAAGGTCGTGTGTTACAAAACTCGCATACTTGTTCTTCATTTATCGTTATAAGATAATAGTGCTTAGTTGATTTCTTAACTTGTTCATTAACGTGAACCTTTGTTAGAATCATTAGTGCTTTCTTATTAGCGTAAGTTAGTCACTCGAGTATTTAACGGTACTCATTGAGTTACAGCTAGAGTTAGTTGTACGAGTTGGGTTAGTAAATTTATAATCCGTAGAAAGGTACTAAATTTATTAATCGAGAATAGTGGACGTAGGTTTCGACTTGTGAAACTGAGCACTTCAAAAATCCGTGTGTCTCTTCTTGTTTCGTTCTTTCGTTTACTTTGCTTACAATCATTGGTTGATTAGTTAAAGTTTAATCAATAAACTTTAAATAATCAATTACATACGCACAATCGAAAAAGCTTTAAAAAGTTTTAAATCCTCAATTCACCCCCCCCCCCCTCTTGAGTATTTTGGATCAATAGACTCTTCAATTGGTATCAGAGCCTCGTGATCTTGATTGCCTAACCGCAAAGAGGCTGATCTATCTTGTTTTTCATTTATCTTACTGTTTTATATTCCGCTGCCTATGACGTGATAAATGGATTCCAAATATCTCAAGTGTCCCGTCTTTGATGGGAAGAATTATGGATTGTGGAAAAACATGATGACTCACTATGTGAAAGGACACGATTGGGAGTGCTGGAGGATCATTCAAAACGGACCGCACAAAATTCTTGTGGCATCTGAGGAAGGCACTACCTATGAAAAGAAAGAAGAGGACTATGTCGAGGCCGACTACAAGAAGGCCGAAAAGAACTTCAAAGCGATAAGTCTTCTGCAAAACGGAATGACCTCTACTGAGTTTGATCGGTTTTCTTCATGTTCCACGGCCAAGGAGATATGGGACGGGCTCGAATTGGCTTATGAAGGTACTTCCATTGTTAGGAAGCACCGAATTGATTTGCTTATGCAAAAATATGAGCTATTCATTATGGAGCCTAATGAGTCCTTAGATAGCATGTCTGCAAGGTTCTCAAGCATCATAAATGAACTAAAAAACCTAGGTAGGAAATTCAGTATTGAGGACATTGCTAGAAAGGTTCTTAGGAGTCTCACTAAGAAGTGGCGTGCTAAGGTCACTGCAATGGAGGAATCACGAGATCTTGAAACCCTATCCTATCAAGAAATCATAGCTGCTCTCATGGCCCATGAAATTACTCTTAACAAAGACGACGCTGAACCAAGTCGCAATAAGAGTATGGCTTTAAAGAGCGAAGAAGTAGAATCTGACCTAGAGGATGAAACTGTCTTGTTTGCACGACGTTTTAAAAACAAAATTTTTCGAAATAAACAAACAAAATCATCCTATAACAACAATAACAACAAGTCATTCAACAAAAAGGCTAATGACTCAAAGGCGTCCTTCGCAAATCGAGGCTGCTTCAAGTGTGGAGAATCTGGTCATATGATCAAAGATTGTCCAACATGGGAGAAGATAAAGGACAAGACGAAACGTGAGAAGACAAAGAGAGAATTCAAGCAAGTTATGATGGCTTCGTGTTGGGGAGACCTTGACTCGAAAGATGACGAGGAATCAAGACGACGAAGTAGCAAACCTTTGTCTCAAAGAAGTGTCGGTCTTGACCTAATCTCCGATGATGACGATGAAAGCACAAATTCTCACTCAAACTATTGCTTTCTTGGAGAATCAGACGAAGACGATGATGAAGAGGTAAGTTACCTTGAGCTTAAGAAACGTGTTAGGAAATTGTCTAAAAGTGCTTTAATTGAATTCTTTGAACAATCTCTTGATAAGTGTCACGAACAGGATCCGAATTGAAAGATCTAAAGGAACAGATTCTCGAAATTGCGGAAGAGAATCACACTCTCAAGACTAAAGCTAAGAAGTTGAAATCTAAGGTTACAGCTGAGAAAGCTACAACATTAGATTCTACTAAGGCTGAAAAGAAGGAATTAGAGTCCAAGGTTATAGCTAATGAAGCTATAACTTCTGACCTAAAGCTTAACATCAAGCATCTTCAAGCCAAAGTTATAGCTAATGAAGCTATAACTTTAGAACTTAGAAAAGTCAAAGAACTTTTGGAAACTAAGGTCACATCTAATGAAGAAGTAATCTTAGACCAAAAGAAAGTGATAGACTCTCTTTCAAAGCAATTGAAAGAATCTAAGACCCATATGATCAACGTTAAGAAACACCACACTGATGTTGTGTTCATTCTTAACAAACGATTCCAAGACTTTCGTGACAACTTTAAAAAGGACAATGATGTAGATCACACGAAATGTCAAGAGGAAATTAAAACCCTAAAAGACCTCCTTTTACACGCTAGAAAAGTCCATGACAAGTGGGAAGGGAGCACAAAAGTCCTAAACTTCCTAACCGAACCATCTGACAATAATATGAAGATAGGATTAGGACATGAGTGCTACAACCGTAGAGATCACTCTAAATGCAAATCAACACCTTCGGATTTTGATTTTAGAAAAAGGAAGTATGCTGATCTTCCTGAATATTTGATTTGCAATTACTGTGGTCATACGGGTCACATCCAAATCAATTGTGTCAAAAAGGCTCATGACTTACGAAAGAATGCCGAACATGCTAAAACTGTTGACACAGTTGTCGAGGATAAGGAAACCTACACAACCCACACTAACGAACCTAACGAAGAAAGGAACAATAAATTTTGTTGGTTCTATGACATGGCCTTTGACTACTCTAAGAAACCTAGCACCTCACAAAACCCTTGTAAATCTCAACCCAGTAAACCTATTCACAAGACAACTAGTCAAGAGAGACCTAGAGAAGTTCCAAGACCTAGAGAAGTTCCGAGACCTAGAGAAAACCCTAACCCTAGAACTCCTCCCAAGCCAAACAAACCTAAAGTTAGAAAAACGGTCATTAGACGTGTTTGGGTTCGAAAGGATTTAGTGTTTAGAGTAACTAATCATAAGGGACCCAACTTAGCTTGGGTACCTAAAAATTGTATCTAATCCCTTATGCAGGAAGAAGTGAAAGAAAACAATCAATGGTATCTTGACAGTGGATGCTCAAGACACATGACCGGAGATAAGAATCTGTTTCTTTCACTCAAGCCTTTCAACGGAGGAAAAGTGACGTTCGGGGACAACAAAAAGGGAAAAGTAATCGGCGTTGGCAAAATCGGAATCTCTAAGTCTCATGCAATAAGTGACATTTATCTCGTAGATGGCCTTAAACACAACTTGCTAAGCATATCTCAACTATGCGACAAAGGTAACAAAGTAGTTTTTCATACTGACAGTTGTCGCATTATTATTGAAGGTACTAGCAACGTTATTCTTGAAGGCCACCGAAAAAGAAATGTTTATATGGTAGACTTAAATGCTGTGCCCACTAACTCTTTTTCGTGCATGAAAGTTACACTTGATGATCCTTGTTTATGGCATAAACGTTTTGGTCACATTAGCTCACTGACCTTGAACAAACTCAAGAAGTGGGACTTGGTTGAAGGGTTGCCTAAAATCAAGTTCGACCAAGAAAAGATGTGTGACACGTGTGCAAGGTGCAAACAAGTAAGATCATCGTTCAAACCTAAAAGAGTAGTAAGCACAAATCAAGCCTTGGAACTGGTACACATGGATTTATGTGGACCTATGAAAGTAAGGAGCAGAGGAGGATCCAGGTACGTCTTTGTTCTTGTAGATGACTACTCAAGTTATGTATGGCCTATCTTTCTTCATTCAAAAGACGAAACGTTTGATGAATTTGATTGTCTTATGAAACGTGTTCAAAATAAATATAAGACTAATCTAGTATCTATTCGTACGGATCATGGCACCGAATTTGATAATCAAACCTTTATAGAATATTATAGAGTTAATGGTGTAGGGCATAACTTTTCTGCACCAAGAACTCCGCAACAAAACGGTGTCGTTGAACGTATGAATAGAACTTTAGAAGATATGGCACGTACAATGCTCTTGTGTAGCGGTTTACCTCGTAACTTTTGGGCTGAAGCCATTAGTACTTCTTGCTACATCCATAATCGTGCTATGATCCGACCTATCCTTAAGAAAACCCCCTATGAACTCCTTAGAGGTCGAAAACCTAATATCTCCCATCTTCGCTGTTTTGGGAGTAAATGTTTTGTACATAATAACGGTAAAAACCGTTTAAGTAAATTCGACCCTAGGAGTGATGAGGCGATTTTTATAGGATACTCAGATCATAGCAAGGCTTACAAAGTGTTCAATAAGAGAACTCTCTGTATTGAAGAAAGTGTCCACGTTATCTTTGATGAAGATAACGTGTTCGATAAGCCTTTACAGGATGAGGAAGAAGACTTGGATGAACCCGACTTTCGTCTTTCAAGAGACGATCCCCCGGATTTGGAATTAGAGGATAATGAGATTGAGGGAATAAACGATGAACTTGATCGTTCCTCAAAAGACAAAAAGGAGAAGGACAAAGTTATAGTTGATGATACTATAACATCGACTCAAAATAAGAACTCCCAAACCAATGTTATAGATGATGTTACTGTAACATTGAATCCAAATCAAGGTGTAGAGTCCGAGGTTATAATCGACTCAAACACAACACCCGAATTGGATTCAGGGGGAACTCCCTCTAATTCCGAACCAAATGAAGTCGGGACAAGCTCAAATAACGATGGCGATTCAAGCACTTCAACGAAGTGGAAATACAAGAATTCACACCCCATGGATAATATTCTTGGAAATATTAAGAAGGGTGTTCAAACAAGACGTTCCTTAAACAACTTCTGTTCTTTCTACTCTTTTCTGTCCATGATCGAACCAAAGAACATCAATGAAGCTCTTGCTGAATCAGATTGGATTGTCGCTATGCAAGAAGAGCTACAACAGTTCGAAAGAAACAAGGCTTGGCATTTAGTTCCTAGACCAAAAAATCGAACAGTCATTGTAACTCGGTGGGTCTTCAGAACAAATTAGATGATGCCGGAGTCATTGTCAGAAACAAAGCAAGATTGGTGGTCCAAGGATATAATCAACAAGAAGGAATAGATTATGACGAGACCTTCGCACCTGTTGCTCGTCTTGAAGCTATTAGACTTCTAATAGCATTTGCCGCACACAAGGGAATGAAGCTTTTCCAGATGGATGTCAAGACGGCGTTCTTGAACGGTTATCTACAAGAGGAAGTCTTCGTTGAACAACCTCCTGGTTTTAAGAATATCAAATTTGAGGATCCCGTGTTCAAATTGGATAAAGCCCTATACGGATTGAAGCAAGCATCTAGGGCGTGGTACGACAGATTATCTAAGTTTCTACTTGACAGTGGATTTAGTAGAGGATCCGTCGACAAAACCCTATTTCTAAAAACTGAGGGCTCTGACCTTTTGGTTGTCCAAATATACGTCGATGATATTATCTTTGGATCGACCAACCAAAGCCTATGCAAATACTTTTCTGAGTTGATGACTTCCGAGTTCGAGATGAGTATGATGGGAGAATTGAAATTCTTCCTAGGTCCGCAGATACAACAGAAAGATGAAGGCATTAAGATCCATCAACAGAAATACATCAAAGAGTTGATTCGGAAATTCGGGATGGAAAATTCACACGCCATGCCTACTCCAATGGTCGAGAACAAGAAATTGACATTGGACGAAAACGGTAAATCAGTTGATGAAACTACTTACCGTGGGATGATTGCGTCACTGTTATATTTGACCGCAAGTAGACCCGATATTATGTTTAGCGTATGCGTTTGTGCGAGATATCAATCGTCTCCTAAAGAATCGCATATGACGGCCGTAAAAAGGATTTTACGTTATTTGATTGGAACGGCCAACTTATACCTATGGTATCCAATGGAGTGCAATTTTGATCTAGTCGGTTATTCCGATGCCGACTACGCAGGATGTTCTCTAGACAGGAAAAGCACGTCGGGTGTCGCCACTTTTATCGGACCATGTATCATCACGTGGGGTTCGAAGAAACAAAATTCGGTTGCTCTCTCAACTGCTGAAGCCGAATATATTGCTGCAGGACTGGTATGTCCTCAACTTTTATGGCTTAAGCAACAATTACGTGATTATGGTGTTGACGTAAGATGTATTCCTATTCTATGTGATAATACTAGTGCGATAATAATCTCTAAAAATCCCGCACAACATTCACGTACCAAACATATTGAAATTAGACACCATTTTATTAGAGACCATGTTGAGAAGGGGAATATAAAACTTGAATTTTGTAGTACTGAAAAACAATGGGCAGACATTTTGACAAAATCATTAGCTAGAGAACGATTTGAGACTTTACGGTTGGAAATTGGTTTAATCAGTGGTACCTAAGCTTCTATATGTGTTTAATCCTTTTATGACTGACTAGTTAAGTTAAGATTGTATGACTGTGTCCGTATATTACGTTTCATGAATATTTTCGTTTATAGAAATATTTTTTCATAAGATTCTATTTGCTATTTAGAATTTAATTGATGTACAAACTTATTTTTATCACAATAAACAAACACACCATATCTTTTATCTTTCCAAATTAAAAAAAAAAATCTCACAAACAAGCTCACAATACACGGCTCATATCTTTCCTATATCAAACCAACTTCCTAACTCATGTCTTATCATCATAAATTTCCATACTTATCACTTTCCTATTCCTAATTAATAACACTTACCATATTACACCTACACTTGTTAACCCTAAAACCTACACCTATATCTACCCTTACTTAACCCGTCCACCCATCCCCACTTGCTCACTTTTTCTTCTTCCACATATTTACCATCATTACACATCTTCTCTTTTACTCCAACAATCACCATCATCCCCTTTTTCAAACAATCTCCATCATCATGAACACATCCCATGCAAAAAATGCCCGATCCTCAACCCGTCACCACCAAAACCGCCCCTTTCCTCACCAAACATCACCTTTGCCACCACATACTCCTCATTCCATGAATTGTCCTTCACCACAACCAAACCAAAACTCGCCCCTGTTTCGTAGTCGGGACGAATCGGTCTCCGAAGGCAAAAGGCGCCGTCTTTTCAAGGGTAAAACTAAAGTTGTTGTTGATAATGGTGAAGCGATTATAGAGGAACCCGAGGTGATAGTTCGGAATGGTGTTACTCGTACTCTGCTTAGGGATGCTTCGAAGGCCGCGACAAAGGAAGGGTTGAATCGTGTTCGGCTTACTCATGATGAAAGCATCTTGGTTAATCTAGTTTTGAGGTATTCTATTCATGGTGGTCGGTATTATCCGAAATCTTGGTTATTTAGTGTACCCGCTCTTGCTTTCTTTATTAATTTTCTTGATTTTCAAGGGTGGAGTCACATAAGTCAGTTTTCGGGTCCTATATACCCGGTTGAGGTGGTACAGTTCTTTGCTAGTGTGTCAATTAAGAAAGGAGTATTGCATGCGGTTGTTAATGGTGTCGATGTTACCGTCTCTGTTTCGGATTTTTGCTCTGCTTTTTCGGTTCCTAATGAAGGGATTGAATTAAATCCGAGTCTTGAATGGTCTAATGTTGGAAGTGAAAAGGAGTTGTTAGTGAAGCAGTATTTTGAGGAGATGACGGAGGGTGTCAATATCGTGGTTCGACCTCTTTCGGCTAAAATCAAGTTCCTCTTAAATTTTTTGTGGAACACAGTGGTGCCGAGAAGAGGGGGCCGTGATAAGATGTCGAGTTATGAGGCGATTATGGTTTATTCTTGGTTAGAAGGTCAGAAGGTGAATTTGGGTAGTGTTATCTTGCACCGTATCATTCAAACTAGTCTTACGGTTACTAAGGACAAGTTGAGTACCACAATCGATTTGCCGTATGGTATGTGGATATCTCGTTTGTTGGAAATTAAACAATTGATCGGGCCTGACAGTTACGGTGTTAGTGCTAAAGATTGTATGTGTGACAAGTTAATCAAGCTAATGGGTCTTGTTGTTGATGGACCCGAATTACAACTTGCAAAGGATGTTGAGAAAATCCCGGTGGATTCGGGTTTAGGAGCTATGGAGTCGAAGTTGGAGGGGTTTATGAGCAGTTTAATGGAGAAATTCGAGGAGCATTCGACTAGTTTGGGTACGGCATTATCACGGGTTGGACCATCTCGGTCTTTAGACTCGGGTTTGGATGCTAGTCGGGTGTACTCGTGGATGGAGGATGTGGACAAGAGATTAGCGGGTTTTGAGAGGGAGCTGAAGGCTATACGTGGGGAAGTGTTCCCACACGGTGATCGTCTCACTTTCCTTACGAGTCAGGGTGGTGCTTTGGTGATGCACGGGAAAGCGATGGCGGGAGATCAAGCTCTTACGTTGGAAGCTACAAAGGCTCTTTCTTTGAAGGTGCTTAATTTTGAAAGGAGCATTGGTACTCTTTCACAGTTGGTTAGGAGCTCATTCGACCGTCTTGATGCTTTGGAGCACCGTACTAAACCCGACTACGTGAACCCGTATAAGACCCGCAACATCTGATTTCCTTACGTCCTACCCTCATTAGCCTTACCTTAATTAGCTTTTCTTTTATTTCTTCTAATGGTGTGTTAATCAAACTCTTATTCGGCCCATTTTGGCAATACACTTGTGGTTATGGCCCAAGTGTTCTATTAGACATGTGATCATTCGGCCCACTTTGGCTTTAAACATGTTTAATTCTTAGTTTGTATGCTAATTATCTTTTGATGCTTATAGTCTTGCATGCTAATTATCTTTTTATGGCATTTTAATCTCTTGTCTCGTCTTATATTATTCTAGTCATTTTTGATTTGTTCTTAACTTTTCGATGATGTCAAGAGGGGGAAAGAACGTCTCTAGTAAGCATCTACCTAAGCTTGCTCCTTGTCAAGACCGATTGTCTCTTAAAGTTCTTAAGTTTCGGTTTTTGAATAATTGTCTTGATCTTGCGTTAATCTTTATTATCAAGGTAACGGTATTATATTGAGGGGGAACTTTTTAATTAGTCACAATTTTAGGAGACTTGCCATCATCAAAAAGGGGGAATTTGTTGTACCATATAGCTTATATGTTTATGTTTTGATGATGTCAAGGTGTTTTACATTTTATATACTTGTTGCGTGTAAACGTTTGTTAAGTGTTTTAGCATTAATTCATTACGAGCAACAAAGAGGATTGTGACAATTACATGAGAAGTTCAAGCCCTTATTCAAAGATCAAACAATTCAAAGAATCATTCAAGTATTACGTGAAGACGGAGTTTGTCTAAAGGATAATCAAGCTTGGATGATGATGTAGCCTATACTCGAAGATCTCCTTGAAGATTAGAATAGTATAGGTGATTATCTCGTAATGGTAATCAAAGAATGAGGTTCTTAATTAGTAAAGTTATAGCCTTGCAGCTATAACATTACTAGTAAAAGAGCTCAATGTTATAGCTCTTCTACTATAACATTGAAGTGCTGAGTTTTTATACACGACTTTTAAATGGTTCGAAAATTGTTTTACAATTTCTTAAAGTTTATTTTATATGTTTTAATGAAAGTATTTATTTTATAAAGCCCGGTTTAGTGAGGAGTCCAGTTTTATGGTTAGCGTTAATTGATGGTTATTGGGTCAACTTATGAGTTGGACTTTACTATCAATTAGGGTTTCCATATAGCCTCTTCTAAAACCCAAATTCTAGTTATATATTAAGATTAGGGTTTGCATGATTCACGAGCTTATGAGCCGTGTTATGCGTGTTGCCTATGAGATATTAGGTAAAGATTTTATTCTATAATAATATCTTTACATATCTTATATCTTACTTAATATATTTGTTTATGGTAAAAGATATTCTTGTTTTAGGAAATCTTATCATAATCTTAGAATTTATAGTAAAGATAATACTTGGAAAGATTATATTCTATCTTTTAGAATATTCTTTATTATCTTTTATGGCTTTTAGGAAAGAGAAAATAAGAAGATATAATTTGTAATTATATCTTATTATTTCGGCTATTAGGGTTCTTGTAGAAACCGTGTAGCCTACATCTTCCTTGCCTATAAATACTTTGCTATTTACAACATCTAAAAGAGAGACCTTAAGCATAAAAATTGTTTTCATATTTCAAAGAGCAAACCGTGTGTTTTTAACGAAAACCGATTTGCAATTTTAGAAGGTCGTGTGTTACAAAACTCGCATACTTGTTCTTCATTTATCGTTATAAGATAATAGTGCTTAGTTGATTTCTTAACTTGTTCATTAACGTGAACCTTTGTTAGAATCATTAGTGCTTTCTTATTAGCGTAAGTTAGTCACTCGAGTATTTAACGGTACTCATTGAGTTACAGCTAGAGTTAGTTGTACGAGTTGGGTTAGTAAATTTGTAATCCGTAGAAAGGTACTAAATTTATTTATCGAGAATAGTGGACGTAGGTTTCGACTTGTGAAACTGAACCACTTCAAAAATCCGTGTGTCTCTTCTTGTTTCGTTCTTTCGTTTACTTTGCTCACAATCATTAGTTGATTAGTTAAAGTTTAATCAATAAACTTTAAATAATCAATTACATACGCACTGTAATACTCCGTATTTTATTTTACTATTTAAGTCGGGTAATTGTTTAGACGATAATTACGTTAAGTTATTTTACTTGACTCGCGTTGTATCGTAAGATCGAGTTGTTTCGTAAGTTAATTGAGACGGGTTTACATGGAATTCGAGATGTGAGCTAACCCATTTACCCTCGACCCATTGGAGTTTACCCAATAACATGTTTAACCCAACACCCAACATCATGTTTTTACCTAATTCTTAACCTAATTTTTACCCTAACACTACACAACCCTCATCTCACCCGCCTCCCTTTTTTCGACGCACACCAACACACACACACACGATCCTTGCATTTGATTGAAGATTGCTCATCGATTCCAACCTAATTCGATTCCCTGTTTGTAAGTTGATTTCATTCCATTGTTTATACTATTTTAAAGTCGTTTTTTTCGAAATGTTTGAAAAGAGAGTCCTGTTTATTTGATGTCTAGTTTATGCATATAAAATATCATAGTCAAATTCTTTGTGGTTTGTCCTAGGTGATTTATTTATGAACATGTCGCTGAAAAGTCCGCGAATCTGATTTGGTTGTGGAAAATGATTTGAAACCTTAATTTTTATGTCGATTCAGTTATGAGGCTTCTTCATACATAATATTTGTATAGTCTAGATGATAATAGGATTTGGAATTTCTGAAAAATAATGTTTTAAACTCGTTTTATGAATCAATACTTTTTATGCGACGGTTTCTGTCAGTTTTTGGAAATCAGTCTGGAAACCCTTGATAAGTATGGAATTTGGGAAAAACACGTTAGATATAATTTGTAGCTAAGACTCATGGGGTTCCAATTCAATTGGCCTTGTATCAATTTGATTTTTCTGGAATTAGTTATGTATTTTATTCCGAGTCTGTCATGTGCTGGAAAATCAGGAAAAATCGTGTTTGTTCTTTAAGTTGATATTCCTATTAAGTTATGATGAGTCTAGGTTATGTTCATGATTATTTGATTGAGTAGGTGGTAATTATATATAATTATGTTATGTAGGTGATGGATATGTGAAGGTTCATAATTGATTGCTTGTGTGAGCTTGGATTGCGAAAAGGTAGGGAAATACACTTGACTTATCAGCGTTGTTGTTAAGTTGTGTTGACTTGTTGTGTTTCATATGACCAAACTGTGAACGTTGACTTGTTTCGTGGTTGTTGATTTATGTTATGATTTATATACTGGAATGTGGTTGACTGATCTGATCGTGTTGAGTATGTTATCACAACATTTTTGGTAGCTGGCATGATTTCATTCATTGATATACATATTGTGTTGCATTGATTACTGTTGCGCATTCATATGCATTGGAGATGGAGGATGTTGTGGTGATGTGGTGTAGTGATGATGATGTTGTGATAAGGCCCAGGCGGGTTCTGCAGGACTTGCCCTGGTGTCCTCACCAAGAGTGCGGATCGGCTACGGTCGATATATAGTCTACCTGGGATCGGTATGGTCAAGGCGTTCGGGTTATGAGATATGAGTTGAGATGGAGGTGGAGGTGACGGAGGAGCATGCATATCATATTTTGTTGTTTCATTGTATTCCCTACTCAACCTCGTGGTTGACCACTGTGTATTCGTGAACACCGTGACGATCCAAATATTGGGAGCCGACTTGACAGTTTATGAGATAGGATGGGAGCTTGATGGGCGTGAGACACTGGATCAGAAGACTTAGTAGCTAGATCATCATTTAGAAGACTTTCACTTTTATTTATGTTAGTTCTTGTAATTTGATGTAAATGAGGTTTTGTAAAAAGTTAAGTTAAAGAAATTATGTAATTTGCCTTGGAGTTTAATTTGTTATTCACTACCTCGGGAAACCGAGATGGTAACAGTCCGGTTTATTAGGAATGTCTTGCTAGAGGCTCCTTTTTAAATCGGGGTGTTACAAAGTGGTATCAGAGAGAACGATCCTCAGGCCTAAATCAATGAACCCAATGAACGTAGGATGTGTCTAAATAAAATGAACCCCTGGGAATAAACTGTTAGGAGCTCACAGTGCGGTTAAGAAGGCGCCCTTAATACGTGCTCTTTTGCCCTCTCAGTTTTGAACCAGGTAACCCGAGAGAAATTGAGTGAATGGGGTAGTTAGAAGGAAAACCTTGGATATAATCGAGTGGATGTACACCTTGAGACCCATATATTCTAACCATGCTGCAGGACAACGTTACGGTAAGTATTTTGTATGAATGATGGCGTGATCATGTGATGTTGTGGAGATGAGAATTAAAATTTTCGTGTTCAGGTTGATAATTGTTGGATTGTGGTAATCGTGAGCGTGAAAATAATTGCGAATTGATGATATTTATCTGGATGGATGTCGAATGACGTGTTGATAGTGCTATTATGTCTCGTGATATGCGGTTATGTGATCCCGAAGCCATGCTAGTATAGTATTGTGATAGTAATGAGAAACACTATTGAATTGCATGTTTCTAGTCATAGCAATCGTGATTTAGATGTAAGGAGTATATCGAGATGCTTAGGGATGCTATGGGATAGATGTTTACGTAAGTACAAAGTGTGAGATTTAAGTTAGGATGGGTTAGTATCGATAGTGTGGTTGTAAGAGCTTGGAACATAGTAAATGAATGACCTAGTGCTGAAACACGTTTTGTTTGATTTTACTCTCTAATTGATCTTACTGCCATTCGTTTTCTGTTTGTCGCCTATGGATGAAAATTTTCTGAGAGATAGCCTCGTGAGTTAGTGTTCATTTGGCGTTGGTTTCATGCTTATAGGATATACGGATTAGGAGTAATAAATATTTTAGTGGGCTGTGGTCAGGAAGTTCCTGTGCAGTGATGTTTTGACCAACGATTTTGTAAAAATCCTCATTTAAATTGTATTAATAATTTTTGCATAATTCCAACTCCATCGATCAGAAGATTCGCATATGTTTTCAAATTTACAAGCCACGAAAATTCTTGATGTCTCTATATTAAATGGTAAGTTTTGCAAACTAACCCAAGTTTCGGACCAATTGCTGTCACATACTTGTTTGGACCAACTGAGTTGTAAAATCCTTTAAAAATTGAATTCTTGAGCTTTGGACCTCATTCTTTTTCTCACGAATTATTAACTCTCTGTATGTTATAAAAATATAATATAACTCAAGTTTTCGTTGAACGGTTATTTATTCGTGATTTTTGGAAGTTACCACGTTAATCATAACTTTTAAAATGTGATTTCTATGTTGAGTTTTCATACGCTTGTTCGATTATTTCATGAGCCTTATTAATGTGAATTATAGTGTCCTTATATGATGATAGTAGCACACATATTCATTGGTTATGTATCTTAACAAGTGATAAAAAAAAATTAAAGTTTAGTTTATAACATTGTTGGCATGATAGTATGAGTGAAATTGAATAGCTTAATCTGATCCTTAATCGAGGGTGAAATATTTTATACGAGTCCAGTTGTTGCATATTTTATATATGTTTGGCATGTTGTAATATCTCTGGTGTGTTCATCATACTTGTATAGTGGTCGGATATATATAAATATAAAACTATATTGTCATATCTTGGTAAAGTTGGTGGCGTTAAATGTTAACTTGACTGTTCTAATATACTCGCGTGAATATTTATAATAATTATGTTTAAATGTTTACACATGGATGGTAGTAATGAGTATGTCTAAATGTTCACATGTACGATGTCATCTGGGTTCTAATGTCTTTTATGTGAGTCTGTGTGCCTATAGTTATACTTATTACTTTCATTGCATTAATTTATTCAGTTGAACCTAAACTTATGATATGATAATAAAATAGTGTCGTTGTTCCTTATTGGATATGTTCATAGTTGTATTGTCACGAAATGCTAAGGTGATTATTTTGACGGAAATTTTCTTATGTCAGCTATGTTGGCCAATTATGATGGGATAACCCTTTTATGATTCACATGATATGCGTTGGTTTAAATGATAGTCGTTATAGATACAATTAGTTGAGCCTACGAGTTGCCTAATTATTCAAATTGTGCAAATCGGAGAAGTTGTTCAAGTTGCTAATCTTTTATCATAGATAATGTCCTACAAAGTATATGAAGGCAAATGTGTATGTTTAAGCTAATTATGCGATATCTTTTGTTTTCTTTGAAAATGAGTTATACTACGTTCTTTGGACACAATTGAACGATAAGGTTGCTAAAATGTTAAACACATGTGTGATATGGAAGTAATGTTGTTGTTGTCATGGATCATATGTTGTTACTTTTATTGGGAAATATGTTTTCAGAATTTACATCATGCAAACTGACTAATTCGTGTTGCATAGCTGATGAGTCAAATGGTTTTGATTACATGTTATGTTTTCTGTGGTTTCAAAGTGTTTAAGTAGTGCGTATGTGCAGCATGTTTTAATACTCCTGGTGATTGTTAGTGGTAGGGCGGAATGAATGCGCATATGGATCAATTGTTCGGAATTAGTAATAGTTTTGACTTGAGAGAGGAATTTGGTGGGGTCAATGTTAAAATTGTATCTTTGGTATATGTATATCCTTATGGTTGATCTTTCTAAGGTTGTTGTTCTCTAGTAGATAATGCGAACTGTGATAATCTTGAGTTGACCAAAACCCTGGTACTACAAAAAACCTACTCGAAAACTTGTTATATAACTTTCGCACACTTAAACCACGTGAATGAATCCTGTATCTTAACACCTTCTACGGTATCACCCTTGTGTCCTAATTTGTTTAGCTTTCAACTCGTAGGATGGATCCCTACAATGTACACCCGCGAGATCTGTTACATGTCACTTGATACGACTTCAATGAGCATTGTGAGAAACTTCGTGTTGCCATGGACAAGTATGGCCATAATGGGCACCCTGAGTACTTAACTAATACTCAGTTAAGAGCGTATACCCTTATTGATACTATCCCTGACTCTGGCATATTAAGGGACAGCAAACACTTCTATATGAGAGAGTTGTCCACCCATTGCATGAGGTAATTCCGTGACCCCAATTACTGCGGCGGGGCCAATTACCCGCCCGAGCATACCTTTAACTTTATATCAGGCGACCTGAGATACGAATTTTATGCTAATGTACCTGATGCCGAAAGTACGACTGAACCATCCAAACCAGACTTTGGGGAAGAGGTGAACCAGGAAGGGAATGACATAGAAGTCACTAGAATCAGAGTAAGCACGACCTAGGACTGTTAGGTTAGAGCTAGTAACACCATGATCGATCTGTTATGAAACCGTGTAAACCTTTAGCTCCTTTCTTGTTGTTCTTTTAGTTTGATGTTGTGTTTTTAAGTTAAGCATGAGCTAAGTAATAAGTGTTACTTGTTGACAATCAGTTAATTCCATAATAAAACCTTGTTTTCAACTTTAATGTTAAGGCGCAGTCTCTTATCATGTGTTCTTTTCTGTTACATGTTGTTGACAGTGATTTTGTTGCATACGTATATGAAAGTTGAAAAGAGGTTACGAGGACGTAACCATGTTTTTAGTTGGGTAGGATTGTAAAATCTTAATGTTATGTTGCACTTGTTTATAGATTGTGGTTTGATTAAGTTGATGTTTCGTTGGGTGTACCCATGCAAATGAGTTCTCTATGTTGTGTTCTTACTTCTGTTAGTTGGTTGATGTGTAAGAGAAGCGTGTAGTTAAACTACTGGTATGGTGCTCTAATAGGTCGAGGTGAACAACGGTAGTAGGATGATGGAATGATTCGTGGTGATATGTTTGCATGAAGTAAGTTCCGGGACGTAACTTTCTTTTTAGGAGGGTAGAATGTAACATTTTTTTTTATGGGCCTAAGTTAGTTCTTGAGTTCTTATACTAGAAAATCTGTTTTGGTACCCACGGTGATGCTTGGAGGTTTGATAGATGAGCGAACTTCGGGACGAAGTTCATTTTAAGGGGGGAAGACTGTAATACTCCGTATTTTATTTTACTATTTAAGTCGGGTAATTGTTTAGACGATAATTACGTTAAGTTATTTTACTTGACTCGCGTTGTATCGTAAGATCGAGTTGTTTCGTAAGTTAATTGAGACGGGTTTACATGGAATTCGAGATGTGAGCTAACCCATTTACCCTCGACCCATTGGAGTTTACCCAATAACATGTTTAACCCAACACCCAACATCATGTTTTTACCTAATTCTTAACCTAATTTTTACCCTAACACTACACAACCCTCATCTCACCCGCCTCCCTTTTTTCGACGCACACCAACACACACACACACGATCCTTGCATTTGATTGAAGATTGCTCATCGATTCCAACCTAATTCGATTCCCTGTTTGTAAGTTGATTTCATTCCATTGTTTATACTATTTTAAAGTCGTTTTTTTCGAAATGTTTGAAAAGAGAGTCCTGTTTATTTGATGTCTAGTTTATGCATATAAAATATCATAGTCAAATTCTTTGTGGTTTGTCCTAGGTGATTTATTTATGAACATGTCGCTGAAAAGTCCGCGAATCTGATTTGGTTGTGGAAAATGATTTGAAACCTTAATTTTTATGTCGATTCAGTTATGAGGCTTCTTCATACATAATATTTGTATAGTCTAGATGATAATAGGATTTGGAATTTCTGAAAAATAATGTTTTAAACTCGTTTTATGAATCAATACTTTTTATGCGACGGTTTCTGTCAGTTTTTGGAAATCAGTCTGGAAACCCTTGATAAGTATGGAATTTGGGAAAAACACGTTAGATATAATTTGTAGCTAAGACTCATGGGGTTCCAATTCAATTGGCCTTGTATCAATTTGATTTTTCTGGAATTAGTTATGTATTTTATTCCGAGTCTGTCATGTGCTGGAAAATCAGGAAAAATCGTGTTTGTTCTTTAAGTTGATATTCCTATTAAGTTATGATGAGTCTAGGTTATGTTCATGATTATTTGATTGAGTAGGTGGTAATTATATATAATTATGTTATGTAGGTGATGGATATGTGAAGGTTCATAATTGATTGCTTGTGTGAGCTTGGATTGCGAAAAGGTAGGGAAATACACTTGACTTATCGTTGTTGTTGTTAAGTTGTGTTGACTTGTTGTGTTTCATATGACCAAACCGTGAACGTTGACTTGTTTCGTGGTTGTTGATTTATGTTATGATTTATATACTTTGGAATGTGGTTGACTGATCGATCGTGTTGAGTATGTTATCACAACATTTTTGGTAGTCGCATGATTTCATTCATTGATATACATATTGTGTTGCATTGTTTCTCGTTGCGCATTCATATGCATTGGAGATGGAGGATGTTGTGGTGATGTGGTGTAGTGATGATGATGTTGTGATAAGGCCCAGGCGGGTTCTCGCAGACTTGCCCTGGTGTCCTCAACAAGGAGTGTGCGGATCGGCTACGGTCGATATATAGTCTACCGGGGATCGGTATGGTCAAGGGCGTTCCCGGTTATGAGATATGAGTTGAGATGGAGGTGGAGGTGACGGAGGAGCATGCATATCATATTTTGTTGTTTCATTGTATTCCCTACTCAACCTCGTGGTTGACCCTGTGTATTCGTGAACACCGTGACGATCCAAATATTGGGAGCCGACTTGACGGGTTTATGAGATAGGATGGGAGCTTGATGGGCGTGAGACACCGGATCGAAGACTTAGTAGCTAGATCATCATTTAGAAGACTTTCACTTTTATTTATGTTAGTTCTTGTAATTTGATGTAAATGAGGTTTTGTAAAAAGTTAAGTTAAAGAAATTATGTAATTTGCCTTGGAGTTTAATTTGTTATTCACTACCTCGGGAAACCGAGATGGTAACAGTCCGGTTTATTAGGAATGTCTTGCTAGAGGCTCCTTTTTAAATCGGGGTGTTACAAAGTGGTATCAGAGAGAACGATCCTCGTGCCTAAATCAATGAACCCAATGAACGTAGGATGTGTCTAAATAAAATGAACCCCTGGGAATAAACTGTTAGGAGCTCACAGTGCGGTTAAGAAGGCGCCCTTAATACGTGCTCTTTTGCCCTCTCAGTTTTGAACCAGGTAACCCGAGAGAAATTGAGTGAATGGGGTAGTTAGAAGGAAAACCTTGGATATAATCGAGTGGATGTACACCTTGAGACCCATATATTCTAACCATGCTGCAGGACAACGTTACGGTAAGTATTTTGTATGAATGATGGCGTGATCATGTGATGTTGTGGAGATGAGAATTAAAATTTTCGTGTTCAGGTTGATAATTGTTGGATTGTGGTAATCGTGAGCGTGAAAATAATTGCGAATTGATGATATTTATCTGGATGGATGTCGAATGACGTGTTGATAGTGCTATTATGTCTCGTGATATGCGGTTATGTGATCCCGAAGCCATGCTAGTATAGTATTGTGATAGTAATGAGAAACACTATTGAATTGCATGTTTCTAGTCATAGCAATCGTGATTTAGATGTAAGGAGTATATCGAGATGCTTAGGGATGCTATGGGATAGATGTTTACGTAAGTACAAAGTGTGAGATTTAAGTTAGGATGGGTTAGTATCGATAGTGTGGTTGTAAGAGCTTGGAACATAGTAAATGAATGACCTAGTGCTGAAACACGTTTTGTTTGATTTTACTCTCTAATTGATCTTACTGCCATTCGTTTTCTGTTTGTCGCCTATGGATGAAAATTTTCTGAGAGATAGCCTCGTGAGTTAGTGTTCATTTGGCGTTGGTTTCATGCTTATAGGATATACGGATTAGGAGTAATAAATATTTTAGTGGGCTGTGGTCAGGAAGTTCCTGTGCAGTGATGTTTTGACCAACGATTTTGTAAAAATCCTCATTTAAATTGTATTAATAATTTTTGCATAATTCCAACTCCATCGATCAGAAGATTCGCATATGTTTTCAAATTTACAAGCCACGAAAATTCTTGATGTCTCTATATTAAATGGTAAGTTTTGCAAACTAACCCAAGTTTCGGACCAATTGCTGTCACATACTTGTTTGGACCAACTGAGTTGTAAAATCCTTTAAAAATTGAATTCTTGAGCTTTGGACCTCATTCTTTTTCTCACGAATTATTAACTCTCTGTATGTTATAAAAATATAATATAACTCAAGTTTTCGTTGAACGGTTATTTATTCGTGATTTTTGGAAGTTACCACGTTAATCATAACTTTTAAAATGTGATTTCTATGTTGAGTTTTCATACAGTTGTTCGATTATTTCATGAGCCTTATTAATGTGAATTATAGTGTCCTTATATGATGATAGTAGCACACATATTCATTGGTTATGTATCTTAACAAGTGATAAAAAAAAATTAAAGTTTAGTTTATAACATTGTTGGCATGATAGTATGAGTGAAATTGAATAGCTTAATCTGATCCTTAATCGAGGGTGAAATATTTTATACGAGTCCAGTTGTTGCATATTTTATATATGTTTGGCATGTTGTAATATCTCTGGTGTGTTCATCATACTTGTATAGTGGTCGGATATATATAAATATAAAACTATATTGTCATATCTTGGTAAAGTTGGTGGCGTTAAATGTTAACTTGACTGTTCTAATATACTCGCGTGAATATTTATAATAATTATGTTTAAATGTTTACACATGGATGGTAGTAATGAGTATGTCTAAATGTTCACATGTACGATGTCATCTGGGTTCTAATGTCTTTTATGTGAGTCTGTGTGCCTATAGTTATACTTATTACTTTCATTGCATTAATTTATTCAGTTGAACCTAAACTTATGATATGATAATAAAATAGTGTCGTTGTTCCTTATTGGATATGTTCATAGTTGTATTGTCACGAAATGCTAAGGTGATTATTTTGACGGAAATTTTCTTATGTCAGCTATGTTGGCCAATTATGATGGGATAACCCTTTTATGATTCACATGATATGCGTTGGTTTAAATGATAGTCGTTATAGATACAATTAGTTGAGCCTACGAGTTGCCTAATTATTCAAATTGTGCAAATCGGAGAAGTTGTTCAAGTTGCTAATCTTTTATCATAGATAATGTCCTACAAAGTATATGAAGGCAAATGTGTATGTTTAAGCTAATTATGCGATATCTTTTGTTTTGTTTTGAAAATGAGTTATACTACGTTCTTTGGACACAATTGAACGATAAGGTTGCTAAAATGTTAAACACATGTGTGATATGGAAGTAATGTTGTTGTTGTCATGGATCATATGTTGTTACTTTTATTGGGAAATATGTTTTCAGAATTTACATCATGCAAACTGACTAATTCGTGTTGCATAGCTGATGAGTCAAATGGTTTTGATTACATGTTATGTTTTCTGTGGTTTCAAAGTGTTTAAGTAGTGCGTATGTGCAGCATGTTTTAATACTCCTGGTGATTGTTAGTGGTAGGGCGGAATGAATGCGCATATGGATCAATTGTTCGGAATTAGTAATAGTTTTGACTTGAGAGAGGAATTTGGTGGGGTCAATGTTAAAATTGTATCTTTGGTATATGTATATCCTTATGGTTGATCTTTCTAAGGTTGTTGTTCTCTAGTAGATAATGCGAATCGTGATAATCTTGAGTTGACCAAAACCCTGGTACTACAACAGCTACTCTGAAAACTTGTTATATAACTTTCGCACACTTAAACCACGTGAATGAATCCTGTATCTTAACACCTTCTACGGTATCACCCTTGTGTCCTAATTTGTTTAGCTTTCAACTCGTAGGATGGATCCCTACAATGTACACCCGCGAGACTCACATGTCACTTGATACGACTTCAATGAGCATTGTGAGAAACTTTGTCTTTGCCGCCATGGACAAGTATGGCCATAATGGGCACCCCCGAGTACTTAACTAATACTCGCTTAAGAGCGTATACCCTTATTGATACTATCCCCGACTGGCATATTAAGGGACAAAGAAACACTTCTATATGAGAGAGTTGTCCACCCATTGCATGAGGTAATTCCGTGACCCCAATTCATCGGCGGGGCCAATTACCCGCCCGAGCATACCTTTAACTTTATATCAAAGCACTGAGATACGAATTTTATGCTAATGTACCGATGCCGAAAGTACGATCGAACCATCCAAACCGGACTTTGGGGAAGAGGTGAACCAGGAAGGGAATGACATAGAAGTCACTAGAATCGAGTAAGCACGACCTAGGACCGTAGGTTAGAGCTAGTAACACCATGATCGATCTGTTATGAAACCGTGTAAACCTTTAGCTCCTTTCTTGTTGTTCTTTTAGTTTGATGTTGTGTTTTTAAGTTAAGCATGAGCTAAGTAATAAGTGTTACTTGTTGACAATCAGTTAATTCCATAATAAAACCTTGTTTTCAACTTTAATGTTAAGGCGCAGTCTCTTATCATGTGTTCTTTTCTGTTACATGTTGTTGACAAAGATTTTGTTGCATACGTATATGAAAGTTGAAAAGAGGTTACGAGGACGTAACCATGTTTTTAGTTGGGTAGGATTGTAAAATCTTAATGTTATGTTGCACTTGTTTATAGATTGTGGTTTGATTAAGTTGATGTTTCGTTGGGTGTACCCATGCAAATGAGTTCTCTATGTTGTGTTCTTACTTCTGTTAGTTGGTTGATGTGTAAGAGAAGCGTGTAGTTAAACTACTGGTATGGTGCTCTAATAGGTCGAGGTGAACAACGGTAGTAGGATGATGGAATGATTCGTGGTGATATGTTTGCATGAAGTAAGTTCCGGGACGTAACTTTCTTTTTAGGAGGGTAGAATGTAACATTTTTTTTTATGGGCCTAAGTTAGTTCTTGAGTTCTTATACTAGAAAATCTGTTTTGGTACCCACGGTGATGCTTGGAGGTTTGATAGATGAGCGAACTTCGGACGAAGTTCATTTTAAGGGGGGAAGACTGTAATACTCCGTATTTTATTTTACTATTTAAGTCGGGTAATTGTTTAGACGATAATTACGTTAAGTTATTTTACTTGACTCGCGTTGTATCGTAAGATCGAGTTGTTTCGTAAGTTAATTGAGACGGGTTTACATGGAATTCGAGATGTGAGCTAACCCATTTACCCTCGACCCATTGGAGTTTACCCAATAACATGTTTAACCCAACACCCAACATCATGTTTTTACCTAATTCTTAACCTAATTTTTACCCTAACACTACACAACCCTCATCTCACCCGCCTCCCTTTTTTCGACGCACACCAACACACACACACACGATCCTTGCATTTGATTGAAGATTGCTCATCGATTCCAACCTAATTCGATTCCCTGTTTGTAAGTTGATTTCATTCCATTGTTTATACTATTTTAAAATCGTTTTTTTCGAAATGTTTGAAAAGAGAGTCCTGTTTATTTGATGTCTAGTTTATGCATATAAAATATCATAGTCAAATTCTTTGTGGTTTGTCCTAGGTGATTTATTTATGAACATGTCGCTGAAAAGTCCGCGAATCTGATTTGGTTGTGGAAAATGATTTGAAACCTTAATTTTTATGTCGATTCAGTTATGAGGCTTCTTCATACATAATATTTGTATAGTCTAGATGATAATAGGATTTGGAATTTCTGAAAAATAATGTTTTAAACTCGTTTTATGAATCAATACTTTTTATGCGACGGTTTCTGTCAGTTTTTGGAAATCAGTCTGGAAACCCTTGATAAGTATGGAATTTGGGAAAAACACGTTAGATATAATTTGTAGCTAAGACTCATGGGGTTCCAATTCAATTGGCCTTGTATCAATTTGATTTTTCTGGAATTAGTTATGTATTTTATTCCGAGTCTGTCATGTGCTGGAAAATCAGGAAAAATCGTGTTTGTTCTTTAAGTTGATATTCCTATTAAGTTATGATGAGTCTAGGTTATGTTCATGATTATTTGATTGAGTAGGTGGTAATTATATATAATTATGTTATGTAGGTGATGGATATGTGAAGGTTCATAATTGATTGCTTGTGTGAGCTTGGATTGCGAAAAGGTAGGGAAATACACTTGACTTATCGTTTGTTGTTAAGTTGTGTTGACTTGTTGTGTTTCATATGACCAAACTGTGAACGTTGACTTGTTTCGTGGTTGTTGATTTATGTTATGATTTATATCTTTGGAATGTGGTTGACTGATCCGATCGTGTTGAGTATGTTATCACAACATTTTTGGTAGTCGCATGATTTCATTCATTGATATACATATTGTGTTGCATTGTTTCTTGTTGCGCATTCATATGCATTGGAGATGGAGGATGTTGTGGTGATGTGGTGTAGTGATGATGATGTTGTGATAAGGCCCGGGCGGGTTCTGCAGACTTGCCCTGGTGTCCTCAACCGCGGAAAGCGATCGGCTACGGTCGATATATAGTCTACATGGGATCGGTATGGTCATGGGCGTTCGGGTTATGAGATATGAGTTGAGATGGAGGTGGAGGTGACGGAGGAGCATGCATATCATATTTTGTTGTTTCATTGTATTCCCTACTCAACCTCGTGGTTGACCCCGTGTATTCGTGAACACCGTGACGATCCAAATATTGGGAGCCGACTTGACAAAGTTTATGAGATAGGATGGGAGCTTGATGGGCGTGAGACACTGGATCAGAAGACTTAGTAGCTAGATCATCATTTAGAAGACTTTCACTTTTATTTATGTTAGTTCTTGTAATTTGATGTAAATGAGGTTTTGTAAAAAGTTAAGTTAAAGAAATTATGTAATTTGCCTTGGAGTTTAATTTGTTATTCACTACCTCGGGAAACCGAGATGGTAACAGTCCGGTTTATTAGGAATGTCTTGCTAGAGGCTCCTTTTTAAATCGGGGTGTTACACGCACAATCGAAAAAGCTTTAAAAAGTTTTAAATCCTCAATTCACCCCCCCCCCCCCTCTTGAGTATTTTGGATCAATAGACTCTTCACACGTAATGTTGTAGCAGCTTGAGCTATAACATTGAAGATTCTTAAAGCATCATAGTAACGGTAACGAGTTTCAAGTATGATGATCACTCAAGCAAAAGGCTAGTTCAAGTCTTTAACAAGCTCAAGATGAAGAGCTTTTGGTCAAGATAAAGAGAAAATCCTATCACTGAAGATCTCCAGGAAGATTAGCTAGTATAGGTCTTCATCTAATGACGGTATCTTAAGAAAAGAATATTGGGAAGGTAAAGTTATAGCCATTTCACCTATAACTTTACTTACCAAACTTAAAGTTCTAGCTGTTTCTACTATAACTTTGGGTAGCATTTTAATGGCACGATTTTAATAGTTTTAAAATCATTTTTCAAAGGATAAAATTCTTTAAACATATTTTGAAATCATATGTATCCATAGTGGAGTTGATATATGGGTTGTTATAATGAATAACTTGCATATCTCTATTGGTTAGTAAAACGACTTATGGGTCGTCATGCTATCTAGGGTTTGCTTGTTTATTTTTAACCTAACCCTAATCCAAGAAGAGAGATTTCCATCTAGATGGACACGGGCCTAGGGTTTCGGCCGTTGGCTGTGGACCGTTAAGTCTTACAAGTCCTCTAAAACAAGTAATCTATCTAATTAAATTTAGCTTATATTTTTATATAAGATATTTTCTTATCTTAAAAATATATGATTTAATTTGTTTACTTATCTGAGATTCTCAAGGATATAATTTTGGAAAAATAAGATTTGCTTTTATCTTATTTACCTAAACTAAATATATCTTGGATTAAAATTAGGAAAGTGATAGAGACTTATCTCTTGCGAGATAAAATGCCTATCTCACGGCATCCTAGGGTTTTGTGCAAACCCTAGTTCTCTCCTCTACTATAAATACATATGATCATTCTTTATTCTAGTTAAGTTTTTGAAATATTAAAAATCCCTTGCAAACATAATTGGCTATTTTTATTGTTTTCCGTTTGCAAAATCTTGCGAAAAGTCGTGCTCTTTAATTTGCTTATTTTTCTTAAGGTTACGTCATAAGATAATAGTACTTCATATTGTTTCTTACTCGTTCAATTGTGTGAACACTTAGAAGAACAATCAAGTGCTTTCTTAGTAACTTAAGATAGTCAGAACTGAATATCTAGTGATATTCAAATTGAGTTATAGTTAGAGTTAGCTATACGAGTGGGTTGATAATTTTGTAATCCGGAGAGAGGTACTAAAATTATTAATCAAGAATAGTGGACGTAGGCTTCGAGGTGTGAAGCTGAATCACTTGAAATATCGTGTGTCCTTGCAGTTTTTCTTTTCGTTCATTTCATTACGTTCATAATCACTTAGTTAATTAGTTAAAGTTTAATCAATAAACTTTAAGTAATTAATCATTGATATAAAATAAAAATTGGGTATAAGTTTTTTAAATACTCAATTCACCCCCCCTCCCCCTCTCGAGTATTTCGGGTGTGATAGACTCTTCAGCGTCTCTGACCTCAAGCTCCCTCAACAAATGAGCCGTCTCCTCCCGGGACTGTGCCAGCTCGCGCTCCAGGTCACGATCTCTCTACACAAAATGGAGAAATGCCTCATTTCAATAAAGTGAAGTAACATTTCGCTGCAACGAAATTTGAGACATCAAAAATAAAATAAGAAAGCGAATGGGAGGTTCATACCTGTCGTCCTTAGCCACCTACGAGTGCCTCGATGGTCGTAGCCCGCAGCCGGTTGGCCACCCTCAACAGCGCCACGTACCGAGACGGTGCCACCTGCATTCGAATAACAAAGAAGGTTCAAAAAGGAACAAAAGCATTCCTATGCGATAAAATAATAAGGACATCCAAAGAGGGGGGATTATCCTCCTCACGACGTATTGCCACTCGTCCAGACCAGCAACGATCACCTCTTTGCCGAAGTCACGGATCTCCGAGATCGTCGTCATGCCCGCCGCATCACTGTACTCCAACACATCGGGGTAAGCTAGGGCCTCGACGCTTGCCCCCTCGATCTACTATAAAGTTCGAACGACTCTTTATTTGATGATAATTCATCAAATCAGTTCAAAAATAGAAAAGAAGGTTAAATGCTTACCATGATCGGCCAGTACGCCAGCCTCTGACGAACGAACTGAGAGTACTCCTCGCCAGGAAGAAGGAGGGCGTCACGACCCGCGTCGGCCAAGTCAGCCTCTCTCTCAGCCTCAGAAGGCTCCCTAAACATCGTCCATGGAGGGTCGATGGGAACCGTAAAGGTGCCACGAGAGCACTCCCGAGTCAAACGCTTGCCCAAGTACCACAAAGGTCCCATGGGCGTCCTCAGAAACAGCCGGCTCGAGCTCCTAGGACGAAGGACCTCAGCCACGAAAACTGGAGCCTCAGAGTAGCTCTCCCAAGGTCTAGGCACCCACTAAAATAAGAAAACGAGGGGTCATTCCTATGATCAGCTCTAAACGAGAAGGGGTTGTTCCTATGATCACTTCTAAACAAAAGACAGAAAAGGAAAAGTAAATGCACTTACGCTGTCCAACGTCAAGGCATTCACGCCCCTCCGACAAACATCGTAAGAAGAGCGCTGGCTCTTCCTACGACACACCACCCAGTCCCTCACGACAGGGTACGCCATCGGCTCAGGCTCCATCCTCTTGGGCGCTAAGCTAGGGAAGTAGGAGTACACCCAGGCCTGTAGACAGAACAATCATTTATTTTTCTATGTGATAATAAGGAAATGAAGAAATAGTGATCTTTCATAATGCAAACGGAAGGTTCATACCTCCAACAGAAGTCCAGGACCGACAGTGGCAGGAGAAGTCCCCTTCTCCATCAGCTCTGGGCGTACCATGGCCCTCATATAACGAGTGAGGACCGCAAATCCAGGAGTAACCCAGTCATAACGACCTAGGCTCCTCAAGTCAGAAAGAAAAGGAAGAAGCTTCGTCAACAGCCTCTCCCCCTTGTCTCCGAGGTAAATCGAAGACAAGAACCACCACAGCCACAGACGAGCCCTCTGCTCACCAGTACAAGGAGGAGGAGGCACCTTCCTCCCATCCATCGTCACCGTCGTTGAGGTACTATAGGCAAAGTAATCCCTGACGTAAGAACTCGGTACTAACCCAGGAACGCTGCCAGAACCTACCGCCAGTTTCCAGCCGATCAGCCTCCTCGCCTCGGGCGAGTCTACTCTCATGGCCGTCAACGGCACACCAAAGGCTTATCTCCACACGACAGACTCGAGATCATGCCGTAGTCCTCCAAAGTGACCCCGACCTCTCCAAAAGGCATATGGAAGTCGAGGTCGTGTCCCAGTATTGATCGAGGAAAGCTCGAATCAGGCTAAGGTTAGCCCGAATCTTCCTTTCCCTAATCGCCCTCCAAGATCCCACCAAAGCCCCGAAGGCTCCCAGCTCGATGATAGCCTTCTCCTCCTCGCACATCCTCCCGAAGGCATCCATCATCGTCGTGTAACCGGAAAAAGACCTCATGTTCCTGGCTTCCTGTATCAATTCAAAGAAAAAGCTATCTTTAGCATAAGACAAATACGAAATGAAACAGTAGACAAGTAAGAAAGGTAATATGAAGTGACAAGTTCAAGACTTACCAAACTCCACGCCATCCTGTAAGACAGGTGGCTCTCTGCCGCCCAAATGAGATGCCTACCATCCCATTTATCGGCCCACTCGGGTGCACCCACAAGCTAGCGACCACCTCCCCCCACGTTGGCCCTCCTCGGGACCACCTCAACCTCCTCCTCGATCTCCTCCTGCCTCTCTCCCCCTACGAGAGCACGAGAAGGGTCGAAGTCCACGTCCATGGGGTCCCTCCTCGATGTAGAAGGCACATCACCTGCAAAATTAAGATAAACAAGGTCATGTCAAGCCATGACAAGCCTCTTTGAAGCCGTTTCAAGCGTTTTCGAGCATCTAAAAGTGGCTTTTCTCGCCATCTTTGGCCATTTCTTTCAAAACCCGGCCACACATATGGAAGGTTGGGGCAATTCAAGTCTAAGTTCAAGCATAGTTGCGGGTTGAAGTCGAAATTTTGGCAGCATTTCGCTATAATATCGATTATGCCCTAAAAAGTGTCCTGAAAGAGTTGTCACAAATCGAAAATTCGACATGATAGCAAGTTTACTCATTATACAAGGGTTCCAAAACACCAAGTTTCATAAAAAATGGACAATCCTAAGGTCATTTTCGAAGCGATTTTCGAAACAGAAGAGAAACCGTCTCATTTTTCGCCCAAATGCTCAATACTTGACGAAAATTCAAAAAGAATACATGGTTATGTTCCTAACATTGCCAATTACCCATTTCTAATGGCAATTTTATCATGCAAATTCATTTGAGGCAAAAGCCTCAAATTTTCGACATAAAGGAGGGAAGAACCCTATTTTTTCGGCTCAAATTCAAGCAAAAACACGAATTTAAAGCAAAAATAGGATACACACCTCGATTGGTCATGATTTATGGCACGAATTGATCAAGTTTTGGCAAATATTGGTCAGAATTTGAGAGAATTTGAGAAGAAATTGTGTTTTGTAATTATGAAATGAAACACGGTTTTAATAGGGTTTTTACCCAGACAGGGACAAGCCCATGAAAAGACGCGGCACTAGCTGCGCCCCTTCCAAATGCCGCAGCTCTTGCTGCGCCTGTTCCCCAGCGTATTTCAGCTCAAAATTTGAAAATTCATTATAAGTTTGTTACTTATGGGCCCACGTTTTGTGCGCCTCTTCTCCGATACCTTATATCATACATTTGGTTCTTTTAGGCGTTCTTTTCGTCCAGGCCCGCTTTTTTTTCTAGACGGACTACAAAGCCGTCACAACATTTTATTTCCTAGCAGGGATCCTTTGAACGCAGTTCACAAGCTCATCAGTTACTTATCAGGATTTCGCTTGCAACAACCGAGCGGATTTCCAGCGGTGCTCAGGATGCGCCACTATCAGTCAAGCCTCTTCATTTTCTTCGACGGTGTTTAAGACACACCTTTGTCAATATATCCCCAGCGAGAGTTCATTATAGCCAATGTACTTCTCAGGAAGCGGAGTTGTTTGAAAGCAGATGCAAGCAGATCTCCCAGGAATGATTCAATCCATATAGAGTCATCCATATGTTTTCTCAGCAATATTTTGCAGTGTTTCTCATGACGATCAAGATTTTCCTAATCGTCAATATATGCTTTTCCAGCGATATTTTGCAGTGTCGCTGTTGACAATCAAGACTTTATATGTTTCCCCAAGCGAGATTTTGTTGCCGTTCACAGCCCACGAATTTCTCAGAAGCAGAGTTCGCTTGAAGACCGGTGCAAGCAGATTCTCCAGTAGTTCTCCCGACGTCCTGCTGACCCTTTATATATCAAATCCTTAAGACCTTTCAGGTAATCTTTTATCTTTCAGGTAATCCTAACCCTTCAGACCTTTCAAGTAATCATTTAGTCTTCAGACACCGAGTTATCCACAGACCAAGAGTTTCACCGAAACGCCTTCAATCCCGTTTCACCAGGGAGGTTCTTAGGTATGATTTCTTCTTATGGCTGGCGAGCTTCCTTACGTAGTCTAATGGGCTTTAAACAACCCTTCCCGATAGTCGACAGACTCTAAAATGTTCCCGATGACAGGTCCTTGGTTCAGACCCCTTGAGCCGCCTTGCGTCGCCATAGTCGTCAGGTTGTAATCTTCGATTGACCTGATGGCTATACTTTGACTTTCGCCTTGTCCAAGCCTCAGTCAAAGTGGGGGCTCTGTAGATACCTCATTTCTACACCTTCCGCCAACCACCCAGTGATGATTGGGCCGCATGTTTGGTACGCGGAACGATTTATAAAAGTCCATAAGTTTATCGTTAGGTGATATCTCAAACACTCAATTCTACCCGTTGGTCGTCATCTACGCACCGATACGGTCATTTTGACAGTAATTAGAGTTCATTTGGAGTCCGGGTAAAAAACCGCTTCATTTTCTATTAAACTGTTTAAAATGCCGAGTCGGAATTTTCTAGAATGTTCTAGATATTTATTCCTAAATTAAATTTTATATCTTTTGGTAAAATATCTTCCATATATCATATTTTATGGAATAAGAAAGCATATATCTACCACAATTCCATAATAGAAACGCGGAAATCTTTCTTCCGGAGGAGGAAACCTCTGGGGAAATCACGCAGCAGATGTTGCACCTCTTGGAAGGACCGCAGCAGCTATTGCGCCTCTTCTCCAGCCCGTTTGGCTGTTTACGGAATATTTCCATGATTTCTTTCCAAAGTTTGTGTCATTCCAAAACTCTTCACATTTTTTGGTATAAATAGAGACCTTCGGTCTCCATATTTTTCACTCGAGTGTCCGCCCTTCTTTTCTCCCTTTGCATTCTAGACCTTGCTGTAATACTACGGTTTTCTATGTCTATGGGTACTCTATCGAGTGGGACTTACTCTGTCGAGTAAGTATCTTTTTACGTAAAACAATAGCTGACCTAATGGGTATTCGATCGAGTAAGTGTGACACTCGATCGAGTAAGGGACACTCGATCGAGTAAGTGGCTTACTCGATCGAGTAAGTGTGTTTTACGCGATTGTTTGGCCGGGTTTTGTTAATAACGCGAGATTAATATAAGAGGCTTCCGTCATTATTCTTAAACATTTTTAAAATTCTAAAACCTTTCAAGAGGAGACCAAGAGTTACGTTGTTCGCATCTCTCGCATTATTAGCAAATCCCAAGGCTAGGATCCTCGGTTTGTCTCGTTCTTTACGCCGTTATGATCGTTGTGTCAAGGGTAAACTTCTAATATAATTTTTATAATGTTTTTTTAGTTTTATTAAAACCCTAATTGGGTAATGTTGGGGATTTTGGGTGTATCATGTGGATTTGGTAATAATTGTATGAGTGCATGTTATAGGGGGAGGATTTGTAGAGGAGAAACTTTGATTAGCTGCGTGACGGTCTCGTGTGATTGCTATTCCAGGTAGGGTTTCCCTACTCAGTATTGATTACATAATGTGTCGGTGATTGTTTGTTGTTGTTGTATATTATATTGGAACTGGATTTGGAATTAGTGATTATTGATAGTGTAATGTAGCTGTTGTATATCGTCTGTGGTTTGCGAGGTGCATCCTCGGCTGAGTGGAGTCACTTGCAGGAGTGGATTCACGCCCTTGATTCGCCTTCTGTGGAACCCAACACATAAGGGATGTGCACATTTTGGAACTTGGGTTATCGCTTCGATGAGATGAGCGGGGCATAGTTGGGAACGGCTGCGGTCCCCCACTGGCGGTGTGAAATACTTGTTGCGATGAGTATTCTGGCAGGACTACACACTTAGTGTGTAGTCGGGTGTGTGGTGGTGTGACGGAGTTTGGTTGATTGGATTGGATTGTAATGTTTGTTTATTGCAGCTGTTTGTTTTGTGTAATCAGTACTCACCCCGTTTAATTGTTTTAAAAACTGTGGTGATCCATTCGGGGATGGTGAGCAGTTATTGAGCAGGTATGAGTTTATGCGCAAGGGATAGCTGGGTTGAGTTACCACGAGCTGTTTTAGAAGTCTTCCGCTGTATCGAACATTTTTTTATTTTGATTAGTTGGTTTGACAGTTTTGAGAACAATTGTATTTTACTTTATCGGTTTTGGTATTTGGTTTTGTATCACGTTAAAGTTACTTATTAAAGTACGTTTCTTTATGGTCTATTTGATATTCATTGCCTCGGGTAACCGAGATGGTAGAATTCTCATGCTTTAAGTGGTCCTGGTAACGCACTTGGACTATGGGGTGTTAAAAAGTGGTATCAGAGCGACGATTTTGGAACCTGTAACTAATGAACTCAATGAACATGGGAAGCCAAAATAAAATAAACCCGGGTAGGAGTTATTAGGAGCTAATGCAGAGACTTGGGAGACGTCCTAAAGTCGCGATCTCGCCCTAGAACTTTGAACCGGCCACTATGGGGTATGTTTCGGGATCATTATGTGTTTATCTTGTGATTTGTATATCTACATAGTAATGTGTTGTGTGAATTGGTGGATGAATGCATGTGGAGGATGGGGAAATGTGATGGTGAAAGACGATGAGTAGTATGAATGTGCATGATGATTGTATAACGTAATTGTATGATGAATGTTTTATAACGTGGCATTGTTAGAAACATGTGGAGTGGGATGTTTTTGTGATATGAATATCTATAGCAAGTGTTATGTTTTTCGTTTGATGTTTTGTATATAAGTATAGTTGGTTGGTAGAGTCGAGATATGCATGCGGGTAGTATACGAGTCAGTATCACTAGATCGAGTGGGGGACACTCGATCGAGTAGGTGAGTGACTCGATTGAGTGGGTGTAACTCATCGAGTGGGTTGTTTTACGCTTCTGGGCAGTAGTCTGTTTTTGGGCACTCAATCGGGTAGGTTGGGGTACTCGATCGAGTAGGGTCAGCTCGATCAAGTAAGATAGTGGCTCGATCGAGTACGTTTTTAGATGCTTTCTGGTCAGGTTCTGGAGTCGACTCGATCGAGTAAGTGGGCAACTCGATCGAGTGGCCTCAACTCGATCGAGTGGGTGATAAGGCTCGATCGAGTAGGTGCAGTGCAGGTCGTATATATGTTTGAGATATGGGATGTGTGTTTATGTTTACCTTTTCTTATATAGTTTCAAGATGCCGCCAAAGGGAACCGCGTTGTATGCTAGGGCTGAAAACATGAGTGTTGATGAGATCGTTAAAATGTTGGAGCACCAAGATGCTCTTACTGAGGCTTTAAAGAAGTTCGGGAAAGATAAAGAGGCGGGTGTTGATTTCGCCAAGATGAGTATAAACATAGCGAGGTTTAATCCAAAGGAGTACATGGGCACGGGGGCGCCAATTGTGCTAGATAATTGGCATAGAGAGATGGAGAACATACTTAATGTGGTTCATTGTCTTGAGGATTTCAAAGTGGAACAAGCTGCGTTCTACTTGAGGGATGCGGCTGGTGAGTGGTGGGACAAGGTTAGGGAGAGTGCCTTGGACTTGTATGTGAAACAGGGGTTGTCTGCTATACCTTGGAGTGAGTTTAAGAGGGCTATGAGACGCGAGTTTGTGCAGGAACATGTGTGTAGTAAGCAGAGAGGGGAGTTTGATGACTTCAAGATGACTTCTGATATGACAGTGGCTGAGTATTACCACAAGTTCAACGAGAAATCTAGGTATGTAGAGGATATGGGACTGAACCAAGAGAACATGGCATTGAGGTTTGAGAAGGGGTTGACACCCAAGATTATGGAGAAGTTGCGGGTAGGAGTCCTTACTGATGTTAAGGAGGTGTATGAGCGTGCTGGGAGAGCTGATCATGAGAGGTTAGTTGAGATGGCTAAGGAGAACAGAGAGAGAGAGCTTCTGAGAAGAGGAAGGCTGAGAGTGAGGGTGGTGGTCAGTCTAGTTACAAGAGGGACGGTCATAACTAGGTGAGAGCTTACTCTTGGGGGTCGGGGTAAAGTGGTGGAGCTTCTTACGGGCGTGGGCGTGGTGGTGGTAGTAGCATCTGAGGTTTGACTTGCTTTAACTGTGGCTGTGTGGGCCACAAGAGACATGAGTGTACCAGCGCAGCGGGCCGGGGTTTTCAGAGGCAGTCACATGGGAGTTTCTCTCAGGGTCCATCTCAGAGTTTTGCCATTAATAGGCCGGCTGGGTCGTGGAATAACCAGGGAGATCAGAACAGCAACAATGGTGGGGCTAACCGCAATGGCAGTAATTCATACCAGAGACCGGCGATGAACAATAACCACGGGTCGGCTGCTAAGCCGTCTACTTCCTCTAGTACTGTCCAGGTAGGTGGACAAAAGACCAGTGGTAAGCTGTTTATGATGGAGAAGAAGGCAACTGAGGATGATGCCCACGTTATCACGGGTACTTTTCTTGTTAATGGAGTCTTTACCTTTGTTTTGTTTGATTCGGGTGCATCACAGTCGTTTGTATCATCGAGTCATGCTAAGCTTTTGGGTTTGAGAGAGTATGAGTCTTTAAAAGAGGAAGTTTTTATACCGTCGGGTGAGTCTGTATCTTTCGGGCGGTTGTATAGGGGTGTATCTATGATAGTTGGGCATGTTCACCTACCAGTGGACTTGTTAGCGTTTCCTTTGGATGGTTTTGAGATGATAGTTGGTATGGAGTGGTTGGGTAAGTACAAGGCTAGAATAAACTGCTATCAAAACAGAGTCTCTTTGAGAGGTCCTAAGGGAGTTAGTGTGTCTTATCGTGGGTTTGTTGTCAACCCCAAAGTTAAGTTGATTGCAGCAGTGCCCTTGAAGTCTTATCTGAGGAAAGGATGTCCATTGATCTTATGCCATGTGAGAGACCAAAGTATGGTGAGTCCGACAGTTGAGCAGATACCAGTGGTAGGAGAGTTTCCAGATGTCTTTCTGGAGGAGATACCGAGTTTTCCACCGAAGAGGGAGATAGATTTCAGCGTTGAGTTGAAACCAGGGATGGGACCAATCTCTAAGGCCCCGTACCGCATGGGTCCTAAGGAGTTAGAGGAGCTGAAGAAACAGCTGGATGATTTGATCGAGAGGGGATACATTAGACCTAGTGTATCACCGTAGAGAGCACCAGTCTTGTTCGTGAAAATGAAAGATGGGAGTTTGAGGCTATGCATTGATTACAGAGAGCTGAATAGGGTTACAATGAAGAACAGGTACCCTTTACCAAGGGTAGATGATTTGTTTGATCAGTTGAATGGGGCAGCGGTCTTTTCTAAGATCGTTTTGAGGCCGGGTTATCATCAGATGAAGATTTGGGAGGAGGACATACCAAAGACAGCTTTGACATCGAGGTATGGTCATTATGAGTATGTTGTGATGCCGTTTGGGTTGTCTAATGCACCTGCAGTGTTTATGGATTTGATGATCCGGGTCTTCAGTCAGTTTTTGGATCGGTTTGTGGTGGTCTTTATCGATGACATCTTAGTCTACTCTAAGACTAAGGAGGAGCATGCGGAGCATTTGAGGTTGGTGTTGTAGACTTTGCGAGACAATAAGTTGTATGCAAAGTTGTCTAAGTGTGAGTTTTGGCTAGAGGAAGTTGTTTTTCTGGGGCATGTGATTTCAAAGAAGGATGTTGCTGTGGATCCTGCAAAGGTAGAGGCAGTTACTCGGTGGGAAGCACCTAAGAATGTAGCAGAGATCAGGAGCTTCTTGGGTTTGGCAGGGTACTATCGACGGTTTGTGAAAGACTTTTCCAAGATAGCCAGACCTATGACAGCTTTGATGAGGAAAGAGAACAGGTTTCATTGGGATGAAAGTTGTGAGACGGCGTTCCAAACGTTAAAGGAGCGTTTGACCACAACTCCAATCTAAGCATTACCCGAAGGGTGTGAGAACTTTGAAGTGTACACAGATGCTTCAAAGAATGGTTTGGGATGTGTGTTGATGCAGAACGTGAAAGTAATTGCCTATGCTTCCAGGAAATTGAAGCCTTATGAGGAGAACTATCCGACACATGATCTGGAGTTGGGTGCAGTTGTGTTTTCTCCCATGATATGGAGGCATTATCTTTATGGGGCGACCTTTAAGGTGTTTTCAGATCACAAGGGTTTTAAGTACATCTTTACTTAAAAGTAGTTGAACATGAGGCAGAGGAGGTGGATGGAGCTGATTGGGGACTATGACATGGATATTATATACCATGAAGGGAAGGCTAATGTGGTTACGGATGCGTTGAGCAGGAAGAGTGTGCATTCTCTTTGCACATCTATGTCTTTGATGAGGTTGAGAGATGAGGTGGGGAAGATGGTGATACATATGATATAGAAAGGGGATGCTAGAGGGGACTTGACAGTGGAGCCAGATCTTTACGATGATATTCGCAGGAAGCAGGTTTTGGATCCCAAGATTGTGGAGTGGAGAGCTGGAGTAGAGAAAGGGACAGTGTCTAATTTCTCTCTTCATACATATGGTAGTGTGAGATTTGATGGGAGTGGGTGCGTTCCTAGTGATGAGGAGTTGAAAAATATGATCATGACAGAGGCTCATTGCATACCATATTCGGTACATCCAGGCGGTGACAAGTTATATAAAGATTTGAAGAAGACTTTTGTGTGGCCAGGGATGAAGAGGGAAATAGCTGAGTTCGTGGCTCGATGTTTTCATGTCAGAGAGTTAAGGGAGAGCAGCGATGACCACAGGGTAAGATTCAGTCTCTTGAGGTACCTGAGTGGAAATGGGAGTCTCTCTCTATGGATTTCATAGTGGGTTTGCCGAGGAGTCAACAGGGTAATAACATGATATGGGTTATAATTGATCGTTTGACCAAGTCAGCTCACTTTGTGCCGATGAAAGATACTTGGACCAAGATACAATTAGCTTTGGCATATAGGAAGCATGTGGTTCGTTTGGATGAGGTGCCTAAGGATATAGTGTCAGATACAGATGCGAGGTTCATATCGCGGTTTTGAAAAGAGTTTCAGGAGTTGATGGGAACTACTTTGAAGATGAGTACTGTATTTCATCCTACGACAGATGGCCAGACAGAGAGGACCATCAAGATTTTAGAGGATATGTTGCGAGCTTGCGTTATGGATTTTGGTGGTAGCTGGGAGGAGAGATTGGATCTGAATTAGTTTTCTTATAACAACAACTATCACACGAGTATTGGCATGGCACCTTTTGAGGCATTGTATGGGAGGAGGTGTAGGAGTCCGATTTGCTGGGATGATAGAGCTGAGGCAGTAGTTTTAGGACCACAAATGGTATAGGAGATGGTAGAACAGGTTAAGCTAATAAGACAAAAGATAAAAGCGGCCCAGGATCGACAAAAGAGTTATGCAGACTTACATCGTCGCGACATAGAGTTTCAGGTTGGGGACAAAGTTCTTTTGAAAGTCTCTCCTATGCGTGGGGTCATGAGATTTGGTAAGAAAGGGAAGCTGAGCCAAAAGTTTATCGGACCATATGAGATTTTGGATCGTGTGGGTGAGGTTGCTTACAGGTTAGCGTTGTCAGCTGCTTTGGATAGGGTGCATAATGTGTTTCATGTATCTCAGTTACGAAAGTATGTGAGTGATCCTTCAGATGTGTTAGAGGTCGAGAACATAGAGCTGGATGATTCCTTGTCTTACCTTGAGGTGCCAAAATAGATTCTTGATCTCAAGGTTAAGAAAACTAGACATTGGGACACAGTGTTGCTTAAGGTTCTTTGGTCTAACCATGAGGTGGAGGAGGCTACTTGGGAGGCGGAGGAGGCTATGAGAGAGCGGTATCCGTCTCTTTTTGATCAAGTATATGTGGTTACGGGGACGTAACCATGTTTCTTTTAGGGGGTAGGAGATGATCGCATAAGGTTTTAGTATGTTTTATGTTGGTTTTATTACAGTTAGTAGATGTCTTGAGTCGGTTTGAGTGTTGTTTGGGAGTTGTGTTTTGAGTTTTGTTTTGAGTTGTGGTTATGTTGTTGTGTCGGAGTGGAGATAGTGTGTCTTGTTTTTGTCTATGGGTTGAACTTCGGGGACAAAGTTCTTTATAAGGAGGGAAGACTGTAATACTACAGTTTTCTACGTCTGTGGGTACTTTATCGAGTAGGACTTACTCTGTCGAGTAAGTAACTTTTTACGCAAAACAATTGCTGACCTGATGGGTACTCGATCGAGTAAGTGTGACACTCGATCGAGTAAGGGACACTCAATCGAGTAAGTGACTTACTCGATCGAGTAAGTGTGTTTTACAGGATTGTTTGGCCGGGTTTTTTTAATAACGCGAGATTAATATAAGAGGCTTCCGTCATTATTCTTAAACACTTTTGACATTCTAAAACCTTTCAAGAGGAGATCAAGAGTTACGTTGTTCGCATCTCTCGCATTATTAGCAAATCCGAAGGCTAAGATCATCGGTTTGTCTTGTTCTTTACGCCGTTGTGATCGTTGTGTCGAGGATAAGATTCTAATATAATTTTTATAATGTTTTGTTGAGTTTGTTTAAAACCCTAATTGGGTAATGTTGGGAATTTTGAGTGTATCATGTGGATTTGGTAGTAATTGTATGAGTGCATGTTATAGGAGGAGGATTCGTAGAGGAGAAGTTTTGATAAGCTGCTTGACGGTCTCGTGTGATTGCTATTCCAGGTAGGGTTTCCCTACTCAGTATTGATTACATAATGTGTTGGTGATTGTTTGTTGTTGTTGTTGTTGTATGTTATATTGGAACTGGATTTGGAATTGGTGATTGTTGATAGTGTAATGTGGTTGTTGTATATCGTCTGTGGTTTGCGAGGTGCATCCTCGGCTGAGTGAAGTCACTTGCGGGAGTGGCTTCACGACCTTGATTTGCCTTCTGTGGAACCCGCCACAGAAGGGATGTGCACATTTAGGAACTTGGGTTATCGCTCGGATGAGATGAGCGGGGCTTAGGTGGGAACGGCTGCGGTCCCCCACTGGCGGTGTGAAATACTTGTTGCGATTAGTATTCTGGAAGGACTACACACGTAGTGTGTAGTCAGGTGTGTGGTGGTGTGACGGAGTTTGGTTGATTGGATTGGATTATAATGTTGTTTTATTGCAGCTGTTTGTTTTGTGTAATCAGTACTATCGCCGTTTAATTATTTTAAAAACTGTGGTGATCCATTCGGGGATGGTGAGCAGTTATTGAGAAGGTATGAGATGATTCACATAGGATAGCTGGGTTGAGTCACCACGAGTGTTGTAGAAGTCTTCCGCTGTGTCGAACATTCTTTTATTTTGATTAGTTGGTTTGACAGTTTTGAGAACAATTGAATTATACTTTATCGGTTATGGTATTTGGTTTTGTATCACGTTAAACTTAATTATTAAAGTACGTTTCTTTATGGTCTATTTGATATTCATTGCCTCGGGTAACTGAGATGGTAGCATTCTCATGCTTTAAGTGGTCCTGCTAAGGTACTTGGAGTATTGGGGTGCTACAGTTGCTCTAAGCTTTCGACGCCTACGTGCTTGATCAATCGAGCACGTAAGCTCAGATCATTCTGAGTACCGGTCACGTTGCATGACCGACCAATTTTACCACTACACATCAATCAATTAATCTAAAATCCTCCAACGAGGGCACTTTCTACACATATTCGAGTCGAGCAATCACTAACGTTAACTTAGTCAATCTCGTTTCGTCAAACATATAAGTCTGAGGGTGTAAATCCCATCTTTTATTATTGTATTTTACTTATGTACTAATTAATGTAAGGTTTACGTCAAAAGTATATTTAAAACCAATTTTAAAAACCCTTTTGTAAAACTTTTTTTACGCAACAGCGGATACCAGACGTCGAGAAGAAACACAGCAGCAGCTGCGCCTCTTCGAAGGGTCGCAGCACCTGTTGCGCCTCTTCCAGAGGCTGCCGCTGCTCCTGCTCTTCTTCTTCTTCCTTGGGTTTCCTTTGTTTTGTTCTTTCGTGTTTACTTTTCCAAATTTCTTTCGTTCTTCAGCATATAAACCATGTTTTATTAATCCTTTTTAATTATAATGTTTTATTTCGACTTAAATCCCTTGTAATTCGATATTTGCGGGTTTTCGTCACTAAATCAAACCCGGATTGTAGAAACTCGATTTGTCTAATCAAGTTTCTAGGATTCGTCTTTTGTACATAGTTCCCTTTATTTGGTTTCAGTTTATCAAGTTCTATTTGATTTCCGAGTTCAAAGTTCATTCCTTTTATATTTCCAACCCCGTAATCTAATTGGTTCTAACTCCTTTTAATTCGTTTTTATCCGTTTTTATCGTTTTTATGACGATTCCAGATGTAATTAACCTGATAAATCACTTTCACTTGAGTCTAATATCAATGATTAATCGTAAATACACCAACGAACATTAACAGACCGCGGTTCTTACTTCACAGATAGAGCTCAACTCAAGAACAGACGCAGGAATAGCTGCGCCTCTTCCAGAGGACGCAGCAGATGTTGCGCCTGTTCTGAGATGATTTCTGTCCCTGAACTTTCGTTCTCGCTTTGACGTGGCCTTTAATTACGTATTAAATTAACTAATAATCGTAATATCACATTTAATCTGACCTATTTTGTTACTTTAATTTCTAACCTTTTTGTTTTCCTCTCTTTTTTTTATCTTCAAAATCACGTTTTAAGTGTACTTTTGACGTAAATCAATTAAGCCATTGTAATTCAATTTTAATTTTAATTATTGTTATTCATTTATCGTATATATTTATGTATGGTTTATTTTCTTGATCTTTTACATGTAATCAATTCTAAATCTCAAATCGGCATAATTAATTGCTAAATTACGTGTCCACCGACATAGTTTAATTCACATGCTAGGATTAATTTGTGGATGTTTTATTGCATGCATATAATCGACGACATATCAAATATGAATAACTTCCCTAATCATTAGTAGAGGCCATTATCGAGGCGGGCGGGTTTAGGTGTTCAATAAAAGGACTTCCTAATACGTACCCTCACCCCTTACTCCAGATCTCTGTGAACATCCGTGTTCATTGGCATCCACGAGAGTCATTATAGACATAGAATGCTAAGGGTAACGAGTTCTTAGTGTCTATGTCATTACTTTGTGGCTTGACATGACACGAGGTATTTAAATGGTTCCAATTTCCCATAAAAATTGGTGGCGACTCCATAAATTCAGGCTTATTCAACCTTTCACCGGTCTCAATGCCTCACAAATCGGTAACGGCCCATGACGTGCTTTGGCAATCCAAGGTTCCGTGGGAGAAGTACCGCCGCCTCAAACATACACAACGTGCGGGTGCGCACGGCGTGGATGGCCCATGTCCACAAATGGCGGCCTTGGAGGGGTATTTATAGAGAAATTGGTGGTTGTGTGCATTTTGAGCGACGTGGCCGCATGGGCTAGGTGAAGAGGCGCGAGCCATTTCGCGGGTCTTCGAGCTGTCTTGTCACTATCATGCAATTGAAATCATGATTTGTTATATCCTATGTTTTGGATGACATGATTTGTACTTTACCATTAAAGTATTCTGGGAATACTTATCATAGAAGCTTTGAGAAGTTTGTTTATTGTGTTTGACTCTGTTTGACTCGTTGTTGGAGTCGGGATTTGAATTTTTGAGTTGGTTTTTGGTCCGGTGTCGCTTTTGACTCTAGTTAGTGTCATTGCGACCCCGTCGTCGTGCATTAAACACTCCTGGTACTTTTGAAAAGTTTTGAAATGTATTGTTTTCGAAGTCGTTTTGAGTTTTCCGACGTATAGTTATACAAAACTGTCGATTAAACGTTGCGATTCCTAAGCATGTTGTAGTCCGATAATCATCGGGTGTTTGTTGGAGACTCGACATATACTGGGTATCTACACTTAGTTTGTAATTTAGCATCCACAAATACTCTTGTGAAGACTCTAGTTGATGTTGTTTTATTGGAATCTTCTTGATATATAAGTATTGTTAGGAATTCCTGAGTTTATGTTTGAGAATTATATCATTCATTGTTGGGCGCTAAATTATTATAAGTAATTGAGCGCTGTTTATTAGATTACACATCTACAACCGTGGCTCGAACCCTTGCATTCAAGGGTAGATCACAAAGTGTAGGAGGGTAGTTACAACCTCCAAGGTACCTTAAGGTAATAATCTTGTTTTCACACAAACAACGTTTTGGCGACCATAGTGGGAGGATTAAGATAATTGATCCTTATAATATATTAAATCTCATATTACAGTGGGAAATGGACTCAACTAGATCTAAATCTAGAATGAGGGAAGCGGACGATCAAAGTAAGGGACAAGATGCCCATACTGAAAGAACATCTCTACACATAGTATCTAGCAATGATTCATTGGAGATTACCCATTAAAGGAACTTGGAATGTCCTCATTCTGGGTCTACTCCTAATGATGAATTTCTTAATGCACTTGAAGAATATGATTACGCTAGAAGCATGGCAGATGACACAGATGATGCAAATAAGAGTTATCTACGTAAACTACATAAGTATGTAGGATCTTTGAATAATGTGTTGATCGAAGTTAGGGAGGCCATAAGAAATGATTTCTATGAACATTATCGGCTCCTAACTCAAGAAAATGTTAGAGTTTTCACAAATATTGTAAGATCAATTGCTGAAAACCATGAAGATAATCAATCAACGGAATTAGAAAGGATGTTACAAGAGATGAAAAATCTCTTAACCGATAAAGGGTTTTGTCACGTGATATCGCCTGGTTTGGGTGGATTCTGCGCAATGCTGAATCAGGTCAGGGTAGCGTTTATCGCAGGGTTAACTAGCTCGGCTACCTTGGCTAAGACAAAAGGGCAGGATAGAATATGTGTAAAGTAAAGCAAATAAAGTAAATAATTTATACAACAGATTTTATACGTGGAAAACCCTTTAATTGGGAAAAAACCATGGGCACCAAACCAGGAGAGGTTTTACTATGTATTTGGAGAATAATAATGTAACAAGCACAATATAGAATATTTTGCCAAAGTGTTGTAATCGTGTTGCTAGTAATATGTTGTGGTGTGTCTTGAGATGATCCTTGATACTCCTTATATAGTAGTCTTGTCCATGTTGCATAATATCTTCTCTTTATAACGTAATATTCCTTCCTAATGACACCATTGATTTCTCCTTAATTGCTCTTAATCACTCGGATAAATGCTTAGCCTTTATGATAGAATCTTCTCATTAATTGCTCCATAATTGGTGTAATAATGCATAATTATTCTCCATATTTATCCTTGACTTAGTCAAATATTATCCTCTTATTTGACCGTTGCTCTCTCCTGCTTGGTGCCAGCCTTGAGCTACCCTGACATCCTTGTCTTGATCGTCAGGCCATGGTAGAAGTGTATCCTGAACATAGTGCGGAAATATCAGGCCCAACAATTTCCCCTTATCTTCTCATTGTCGCTGGGTCAGGCCAGAAATGAGAAGATAACTATCAACTTAATTAAGTAACTTCTTCAGAACGGTTGAGGTATAATCATTGCAGAAAAAATGGCTAGTTAATTTAAATACGCCAAGTGTCTTATTTACTGCAACCGCTTCAATTACTGCGTGCAAGTTGCAGTAAACCCTAGGTATTCACCGTATTATAAATAGCTCTTTGACCTTTGCTAAATTCTTCACCAAAACTCGACCAATTTATCCAAAATTCTCCTAATTCTTCTTCGATCTTCATCTTTAACCTTCATATATTTCCCAGAAATTACCAGAAAATCAAATTATGGTTGTGAAAAGAAAATAAACCAGGGGCGCTATTGCTCCTTGCACGCCTTTCGTCCAAAACCCTGAACATACTTCTGAAAATAAGCCTGAGTCTTCTGAAAATCCTCCTTCTGTTCCTGCTATGGAGATGGTGTCCATCTTCTATAAAGATTTTGAATTCAAGCCATCAAAGGCGCTTGATGAACAGTCCTCTCTTCCTAATCGTCTCAAGCCTGAGATTGAGAAAATTCTGAAAGAGAAGGGGGTTATCCCTGCTGATGCTGAAGTCTGGATTTTTGAAGATTCTCCAATCAGGGCTGATTGGGCCTGTCCTGGTTGGTTTTGTATTCATGACTGGGCCTTCAGGGCTGGTTGTAAGTTGCCTTTCTCCTCTTTAATGGTTAAAGTGATCAAATAAATTGGTATTCCTCCTTACCAGATCATGCCCACGGTTTGAAAGGTGGTTCATTCGATTGAGTTTTTATATGATCAGCATAAACTGTCTTTTACTCTGGACGATTTGAAAAGCTGCTACTCCTTTAGGACACATAGTCCTGGCAGGGTTAGTTTCAAAGCTATGCCTTTGACTAACCCTCTTCTCAGCAACCTAGATAAGGGCGCTGACAAGAACTGGGTTGCTGGTTATATGTTTATCAGGACCAACTCGGCTGGCCCTGACCTGGTGTATCTCAATTTTGATGCATGTACTTATGGTAAGTATCCTGCGACTTTTACCTGTCCTGCACATATTTTGTTAGATTAAAGTAAAGCGGGAACTATTTAATAGGATATACCTTCTTTTGCAGTGGATGATTGGGTGAGCACTGTTGAATATCTTTCTGAGAGGATAACCGCTATTTTGGATATTCCTCCTGCTGTGAGGTCTTGGCCATTTTGCTCTGGGACGGAGCGTTTTCCTCGCTCCCTGAAGGGTGAGGGTGTTTCCAAGGTTCCCAGGCCTGTCGAGGTTCCTGGTGCCTCAATTAATGGCAGTAAGATTTCTTTCCCTATGCTTTTCTTTTGCATTGGTTGATTCATTATGGCTTGTCTTTATTGCTAATGTAGTTCCCCATATTGTAGCTACCAGGTCATCCACCAAACGTGCCAAGTTTGGTATGGCAGATCTGAATGCCACTCTTGCCCGGGTTGAGGGAGAAGACAACCAGGGTAGTGGTGGTCCTGGGATTAAGGGTGATAAACCGATTGACCTGACTGATGTCCCAGCTGCTCTAGTTGTACCTGATGTCCCTACTGAGACTGGTTCAGCAGCTCACAAGAGGAAGCAAGAAGAGGATGGTATTCCTCCTCCTATCAAGGAGGTCAAGGCTAGGACAGGTAGTTTGGAAGCTGCCAAGAAGAAGATCCAGGAATTTGCGGACTCCAACTCTCCTCTAATGGTGGCATTGGATCTCATTGAGTCTTCTACCAAGGCAGTTGCTATGGTAGATCATGTTGTCAATCTTATGACTGGCGCTCTTGGTTCCTTGGGAGATATCATGAGTTTTCTTTTGGTTTATTTTCTTGGATATTTTCCTAATTCAATTTCTAACATTTCTTTTATCTCCCTGATCAGGCGGCGATAGCCTGTCTTGTCAATGCTTATCAGACTACTACGTTGGTGGCTAGGACTAACATGCTCAACTCTGATGTTGATAAGCTGAAGTCTGAGCTTTCCTTTGCTTAGGCTGACCTGGTTGCTGCCAAGGCTGATTTGAAGAGAGCACAGGTTGAACATGATGCTGCCAAGGTCGAGGCTGGGTCCAGCAAGCAGTTGCTGCAGGAGGCTTTGGAAAGGAATGAGGAGCTCAACCTTGAAAAGGATGATTTGGAAGGCAAGCTAGATGATGTTGTTTTCTATTTCTTTGTCAAGGGGAAGGTTGGTGCCATGTCTGAACCAGTAGAGGCCAGGGCAAAATGGGATCCTGAAGCTGAGATGGTGCTTGCGGCTAAGAGATATCCTAACCTGCACAACCTTGGTGAAGAGGAGGAAGTTGAGTGTCCAGGGGTGCAGGATGCTGAGGATGCCAAGGAGGCTGATGATGATGTTGCTGATGCGGCTTCTCAAGAAATGCAGTAATTTTTAAATAGTAATTATTTTGGTTTTTGGCTCATCCAGGGGGGATGTTCCTAGAAAAACAATTTGGTATTTTTTGTTCCCCTTGTCAGGGAGGTTATCCCTGACAAGTTAAATATTTGGCTGCCTTTGCCCCAGGGGTGAGGGCTTTATTAATGATAGCAAGTTTGCCTTTTCTGGCTTGCTTTGTTCCAAATCTTTCTTTCTTTTTGACGCTTTTTCCTTAACCTGTTAGCCTGTTAAATAAATGATTTTCAACCTGTTAACCTGTTAAATATATGATCTTTAACCTATTAACCTGTTAAATATATGATCTTCAACCTGTTAACCTGTTAACCTGTCTTGTGTTTTAATTCGGTGTTAATCTTCAATCATGTACAGTTTTTCTTCCTTTCATGGTTGAAGTTGGTGGGATCCGGCCTGACTGGAGGACTTATGTCCCCTGCCTGGCTGGAGGGCTTGGTATTCGGCATGTCTGGAGGACATATGGACGTGTCGTCAAGATCTTTTACTTTATTACCCATCACAATTCTGCGTCCAACCGTTGTAGAGGTGTGCAGTGAATAGTTGGGTCAGGCAAGCATTTCATGCCTGATTGGTCCCGTATTTGCCGTATCTGGTGTGGGTTACCAATATTCGTTTGGGCACGACAGGGTGTAACGAAAATAAGGAGAATAGATCATGCATAATTTTTCAGGATTCAAATATTATATCAGGATACATATTAGCAGGATAGAACACATAAATTTTGCATACAAGATAAACATTGAATTTGCATGTTGGACATATAAAGTAGGTAGTTTTGACAGACAAAACATACACGGTTAAATATATCAAATAAGTGTAAGCAGAGTTGAATTTTTACCTTGTCAGGACAGGGTATATTATTCTGAGAATTTATATATGAAATAGTTTCAAATGAGTTACATTCCAGGACCTTGGGATCATTTCTCCCTCTAAGGCTTGTATCCTGTATGCTCATTGCCCGACGATTGGGTCTATTAAATATAGGCCTTCCCATACAAGGGCTAGCTTGGCTGCTGATTGTTCTTTTTTGTTTGGGAATACTTTTCGTAGGACTAAGTCCCCTTCCCTGAAAACTCTGATTTTGACAATTTTGTTATAACTTCTAGCTATTGTTTGTTGTTATGATGCTATCCTGATTTTGGCGGCATCTCTCAACTCTTCAGTTAGGACTAGGTCGTCCTGCATCAGGCTGTTGTCTGCTTCTATGTTATTCAGGTAATATCTTAAAGTTGGCACATGTACTTCTGCAGGGATGACCGCTTCACAACCATTTACTAAGGAATAAGGTGTTTGGCTTGTTGAAGTCTTTGGGATTGTCCTGTCTACCCACAGTACTAACGGAAGCTCTTTTGCTCATCTGTCTTGTCTGCTCTTTAGCTTCTTTTTCAAGCACGGATGACCACCTTGTTGCTTGATTCAGCCTGCCTGTTTGCTTTTGGGTAGCCAGGGGTTGAAGTTACCAGGTTGATATTCCATTCATCACAGAAAGCTTTGGTTCTCTTTCCGACAAACTGAGTGCCATTGTCATAAACTATCTCTGAAGGGACTCTAGACCTACATATGATATTTGTCCTGATGAAGGATATTACTTCCTTCTCAGTAACTGACACGCCTAAAATGTCGCACTAAAAGACGGCCAAATTAACAATTTATATACCACTAAACACACTAATTAGCACTAATTATAAACTAGTAAAATAGCAAGCAAGGGGTCGAACCCAAGAGAAGATGGGTTTTGCGATAGTAAAATTAAAAGAGTAATTAGAACAATTGTGACAGCAATAACAGCAAATATATAAAGGGGGGGGGGGGGGGTGGTTGAGTTTTCAATTGTAACAAAAGCAAGGAAATTCAAACAAGAGTGCAAAGCAAGTAATCAATCAAGAGTTTAAAGACGGAAATTAATCAATATTAAGAGAGACTTAACCCGACCCAAAGTTTGGTACTTTAGTTGACAAAACCCTCAATCAATTATATATTATCACCCTACTGTGAAGATAAATCTTCTAAATCTCCTTAGTAATGGCCAAATGACAAGGAAATCACACTTAATCAAATAACCCAACTTATCAATTCTACCAAGTAGAAATCACATACATTGGTCAAATTAACAAGAAGATATGAGCACAAGAGATTCAATAGAGGTAATTAGACACAATGAAATCACAATTAATGCCTAATTACAAGTTAATCCTTTACTTGCTAATTAAGCCAAGAAGAAATCACATTCATTAGCATAATAACAAGGTGTTGCAAAGATGAGATTACAAGGAAATCACACTTAATAATCCCAACAACAATAAATTAAGGAACTTGATTAATTAAGCAACAAGGAAATCACACTTAATTACTCAATATAAACAAGGATTCCAAAATTCAAACAATAAACACAAAAGGATTAACAATGATAATGAAAATTAAGGAAGGATTAAAGGGTCTTACAACCAAAGATTAAGCCTTGAGTCGGATTAAGATAGGAGATTAGTTCTCCATAATTAGATCTAAAACCCAATTCAAAAGATGAAAATATTCCCAAATTACAACCTTGATTAATTAAAGTGAACAAAACATGATTAACCTAATTGCAAACTTCCTACTTATATCCACCGAAACCTAATAATTAATGGGCTTAATAAAGGGAGGGCCCGTAATACAAAACGGCAACAATCGTCATTAAACCCAGAAATTTCGCACGGTGCGAGTTCTGGGCCTGGAAAACTCGCACGGTGCGAGTTTGCTCCTGGAGTGCGCCTTTCTTTCGCGATTCCTTTGATCCTTTGGAGGGCTTTCTTGTGGCATTTCTTCAAGCTTGTTCTTGGCTCTTCCTTGGACACTTCTCTCGATATTTTGGCTTCTTAATCTTCACTTGAAATTACGCTAAATGGTGAAGCATATGGAATTGGCTAAATAACGTCAAAAACGTCAAAAACCGTCACCAAGTGCTACCAAATGAGCTCAAAATGGTGCCAAAATGTAGTTGAAATAGGAGCTCATCAAACACCCCACACTAAGCCCTTTGCTCGTCCCGAGCAAACTAGAATAAACCTAATCACCACCTAGGCCAAGAAGTATGGGCACTCCTAATTCCCCTCTCTTCACCTCACTTATTTCTTCTTATGTCATCCCTCGATTAAGCTCATGGTCACTTTCCTTCATAGCTCCAATAAGTGAGTAAGTGACCCAAATTCCACCAATTTTTCACCTCACTTCTCCCTCCTTATGTCATACCTCTTCTAAGATGATCCTAAGTCCACCAATTCATCCATTCATCCTTCCCAAAACTCAACACTTCCTCCTTATTACTCCCCCTTATCACTCCACTTGGTAATACAAGGCTACCATGGTCACTAAAGCCTCTCCTATCTATCAATTTGGCAACCTCAAACACCTCAATTCTTCAACAATTCACAACAACTCAACAACTCATCAACCAAACATAACTCTCCAACAATGCATAATACAAGTCAACACAATCCCACACTTCAAGTATGCCAAGCACTAGTAACAAAGTAAGCTTCCAAATCCCCCTCCTAGTCTTGGCATATCACTATCCGACCCTTCCGGCCTTCTAGAGCTCCACCACGTATGTCACCAACTCCAAATGGAAATAGTCAAGTATGTGACATGATTTCGAGGCTTCAAAGAGGTCACATGATTTTTCAATTTTTTTTTCCTACTTCTCTCATTTTGCCTAAACCGCCCTTTCGGGTTTTCGGTTTAGCTCTTTTCCTCACCTCTACTCTCGTGGCTCGCACTCTTTTCTTCATTTTGCCCGGAGCGCCCTTTCGGGTTTTCACTCCGGCCTCGGCCACTTTCCCATTTTTGCCTAGGATGCCCTTTCGGGTTTTCATCCTAGTTGGGTTTTTTTTTTTAAATGAACTACAATGCATGGAATTGAATATATCACAATATATACATGATACCAACTCATGCCCACCCCACACTTAAATCTTCACTTTGTCCCCAAAGTGTGAGGTGAACACCCTAAACTCGCTCAAGAGTGTGAGCTTGAGGCACCTCCAAAGTCCGAAGGTCCTCCACTTCTTCGTGATTCTCTTCTTCTTCGGAATCTAGCCATTTCGGCTCTTGTTTCCTCAACCTTGGTCTCACTATACCCTTGGTATTGGGTGGGAAATTGATGCATGAATTGAGCATTCATCGCGGCCACCATGTTAAAAGTTGCGTTTGAAGTATAACGTATCTCTTCCAAATCCTCTTGATAATGGTGGTAGCGGTTTTCGGTGATTCCCCACCGAGCATTCTCCGTTAGTTGCATTTGGGAGAGGGTAGATTCAATGTTTGAGACACGGTTGGTGATGTCGGTTTGCCATGATTGAAAGGCTGGGTAGTTGAATTGAGGGTTCGAAAAAGGATATTGTTGTTGTGTTTGTTGTGGCATTTGGGGTGGAGTGAAGTGGGGCTCATCATAGGGGGCATTAGGCATGGGTTCATCGAATGGTGCATCATTATGAGGCATGTCACCAAAAGTCAAAGCCCCCCCACTTGCGGTTGCACTCCTCCCTCATCCTCTTCCGGCTCAACTACTTGGGCTCTATCAACCCAAAGGTACACAAAGGCATCGTCGGGAGGCATGTAGAAATCTTGTGCACTCCCCCAACCCAAGGGTGAGTTAGAGGGACAGGGTAGGTAAATGTAATGCTTGGAGTTTTGCCCACCCATGCACCAAATGACTAAGGGGGCGGTTTTGTCAACCACCTCAATCATTTTTGCGTGCTTCAAGTAATGTAAGTCTATGCGACAACTACCCTCTAGTTCAAAAGCATTGGGTGGAAAAGGTACACCCGTCTTTTGCACAATCAATTCGATCATGCCCCCAATAAAATTGGTCCCCTTTGGATTCTTTTGTAGTTCAAGGCAACCACTCACAAATAAATCCACCCAATCCGGTACTCCCCTCCCTTCCGGGGTCATCGACCATAGACATTGAATTTGTTGGTATTGCATTTTTGTTGGTTCGGTCATGACCAAGAAGTTTGTGTTTATATGACGGCTTAGGAGGCGCAAGACCGGGTTGGGGATGGTGGTATTCTTTGAGTTCCCATGACGCACATCTCCCGTAATATCGTTCCAAAAAGCACTCATCAATTTTTTATCAAGGTTTTCTTTGACGGGGGCTTTGGTGATATGTAGGGCCTCTCGTACCTCATCATATGTCAAGGTATGGGTAAGGCGACATGCCCAGAATTTGATCCCCGGGACCTTGTCCCTTCCCAATTTCACTTTTTTCCAACGAAGATAGAAACTCAAGAGTAACACCCCTTCGGGTGTATGCGGCCATGTGAGTGTAGGCCTCAAGTCCAACTTTTTCCAATAGCATTCGGGTCAAGTCAAGCATTGACAATTTAGAGAGAACGTTTTGGTCCAAGAATTTGGTTTGTACAATAGTTGACACCGAAGCAAATTTCCTCCAATTTGAGAGGGCCTTGTCTCGGAGGCCCTCCTTACCCGAATATTCATTTTCATCATAATCCGCGGCTCCCTTGGGTCCTTTTGAGGAGGAAGCCGCAGTTTCTTTGCCTTTGCCCATTGTAGAACAATTAGATTTTCAGAAAACACAATTTTTGAGGAAAGTTTTGGGTGAGGCAAATGATCAAACACCTAATATGCACTACAAAAAATGTTGTGCTAATTAGCTATTTGTTAGAATAAAAACACCTCACAAGTTAAAGGATTGTTTAAGGACGATTTCAACACAATAAAACAACTAAATTTCGATTTTGAGGCACTCAAATTCGAAATCTAGTAAACTAGAAATGACAAGGAGAAGAATAAGGTGTTATACCTCCCTTTGATCCTTGTTTGTGTTGTTGGTTGATGAATACTAACCACAAATGCTTAAAGTCGTCCCTCCAATCCAATTTGCAACCCAAAATCTTCAATTTTTTCAATTACCCGAAACCCTAAGTCGAAAATGATGATTGTTTTGTGACTTTTCTGCAATTTACCTCGCCCAAATTGATGTTGGGAGATGAAAGTTGATAAAACTGGAAGGTAAATTGCTTGATTTGGGTGATTTGAGAAGGTTTTGATGGGTGATTTTTAGGGGTTTAGGGTTATGGTGAAGAGGGAGTGTGAGTGCTAAAGGAATTGGGGACGAACAAATGGGAAAGTCGTGGGAATTGAAACTGAAATGCACGGTTCTTCAAAAACTCGCACGGTGCGAGTTTGGCTCTCAGAAAAGTCGCACCGTGCGACTTTGCTGCTGGAAGTTGCTTTTTTATTGCTTAATTCTCCACTCTAGCCAATTCTTTTACCCATCATTCTTCCTTCCTTTCTTCACATATGCCCTTGAGTTGATATCCTATCACTAAAACACACATTAAAACATCCTAACATGCTAAAAACATTAATGAAAATGCAAATGATTTAATTTATAATCCAAGAAGTAAAGGATGCAATTAATTTAAACATGCAAAATGCAATATAAACAATGCAAAATGACAAATGCAATAAAGACAATGCAATGCGGAATTTAAATATGCAAGGGAAAGAAATATTTACAAAGTTTTTGCCGTTTATTTAACGTCGATGGCTCGACAAAGTTGTACTTTCCATCAATTTGAATAAATTGGATCAACAAGGTGGAGTATTTCCACTTCACCCACTTCAATTCCTTCATGATAATGCTTAAGACTTTGACCATTCACCTTCAACACTTTCCCGGATTTCAAGCATTTGATTTCAATTGCTCCATATGGGAAGATACGAACCACTTCATATGGTCCCATCCACCTAGACCTCAATTTCCCGGAGAAAAGTCTAAGTCGATTTTGAAAAAGTAAGACTTTCTCTCCCACTTGGAACACTCTTCTTGAAATCATATTATCATGCCATGCTCTTGTTCTTGCCCTGTAAATGGAAGCATTCTCATAAGCATCATTCCGAATTTCGTCCAATTCTTGTAGTTGAAGTTTCCTATGAAGACCCGCTTCATCCATTTGCAAGTTAAACGACTTGACCGCCCAATAAGCTCGATGCTCAACCTCCACGGGTAGATGGAATGATTTCCCAAAAAGTAAGCGGTAAGGTGACATCCCGATTGGCGTTTTGTAAGTCGTGCGATAGGCCCACAAGGCATCATCCAGCCTCAAGCTCCAATTCTTGCGGTCGGGATTCACCGTCTTCTCAAGGATAGCTTTAATCTCCCTATTATAAACGTCGGCTTGGCCGTTGGTTTGAGGGTGATAGGCGGTTGAGACTTTATGAAGTACCCCATACTTTTTGAGAAGAGCTCCAATGGCTTTGTTGCAAAAGTGAGTGCCCCGGTCGCTTATCAAAGCTTTTGGGAAACCAAATCGAGAAAAGATGTTGGTTTTGCTGAATTCTCCAACCACCTTTGCATCATCGGTCTTGGTGGCCTTAGCCTCTACCCACTTGAAGACATAGTCCACCGCCAAAAGTATATAGATATTGCCACAAGATGCGGGAAATGGTCCCATAAAGTCAATACCCCACACATCAAATATTTCACAATAGATCATGGGTGTTTGGGGGCATTTCTCCTCTTTTTGAAATATTGCCAACTCTTTGGCATCTATCACATGTCTTCACCATGGCATGAGCATCTCGGAATAATGTGGGCCAAAAGAAACCGCTTTCCAACACTTTCCTAGCCGTTTTCTTGGCTCCAAAATGCCCGCCACAAGCATACTCGTGACAAAACTTAAGAATTGGAAGGATTTCGGTATCCGGGACAAATCTCCTAATAACTTGATTGGCACAAAATTTCCAAAGATATGGGTCATTCCACACATAGTACTTGGCATCACTCTTGATCTTGTCCCGTTGAGAGCGAGAAAGACCCTTTGGAAACACTTGTAAGACCAAAAAGTTGACTATATGGGCATACCATGGCTCAATGGATGACAATGCTAGGAGTGTGTCATCCGGAAAGGAAGCTTGTATTGCCGATTCCAAGATTTCTTGAGGCTTCTCTAGCACAATTCGACTTAGGTGATCCGCCACCGTATTAGTTGTGCCCTTCTTGTCTTTGAGTTCAACGTCAAACTCACTCAAAAGTAGCACCCATCTCATCAAACGGGGCTTGGAATCCTTCTTGTTCACCAAATGCCTTAAGGCGGCATGATCCGTGAAGATGATGACTTTGGCTCCAAGAATATAAGGTCGAAATTTCTCCAAAGCAAACACTACCGCAAGAAATTCTTTCTCGGTAGTTGTATAATTTCTTTGATCCTCATTCATCATCGTCGACGCATATTGAATAACATGAGGTGCTCTTCCTACCCTTTAGCCAAGTACCGCGCCAAGGGCATAATTGCTTGCATCCGATATTATCTCAAAAAGTTCACTCCAATTGGGAGGTTGAATTATAGGTGCCGAAATAAGCTTCTCCTTGAGCATATCAAAAGCTCCCTTGCATTCTTCACTCATGACAAATTCACAATCCTTTTGAAGTAGCTTGCATAGAGGAGCGGCAATCTTTGAGAAATCCTTAATAAAACGCCGGTAGAACCCGGCGTGACCTAGGAAAGATCTCACTTCACACACATTAGTAGGATAAGGCAAGGTGCGAATGGTATCGACCTTTGCCTTATCAACCTCAATCCCCCTAGAGGAGATCACATGTCCCAAGACTATTCCTTCATCAACCATGAAATGACATTTCTCATGGTTGAGAACGAGTTTGGTATCAATACTTCTCTTCAAGACCCAAGTGAGATGACTCAAACAATCCTCAAAAGATTGGCCGTGAACGGTAAAATCGTCCATGAATACCTCAATAAAGTCCTCAACATGATCCGAAAAGATACTCATCATGCACCTTTGGAACGTTCCCGGAGCATTACAAAGACCAAAAGGCATCTTTCTATAAGCAAACGTTCCAAAGGGACATGTGAAGGTTGTTTTTGTTTGGTCCTCGGGTACAATTGGGATTTGAAAATAACCCGAGTAGCCATCCAAAAAACAATAAAAAGCTTTTCCCGCTAACCTCTCCAACATTTGATCCATGAAGGGGAGCGGGAAGTGATCTTTTCGGGTCACGACATTGAGCCTACGGTAGTCGATACATACCCTCCACCCATTTTGAACTCGAGTGGGGGTCAAAACACCTTCATGATTCTCGACTACCGTTAGCCCGGATTTCTTTGGGACAACATGGGTTGGACTAACCCATTGACTATCGGAGATAGGATAAATCATACCTACATGAAGGAGTTTGAGTACCTCTTTCTTCACCACATCCATCATTGGAGGATTCAAACGTCTTTGTGGTTGTCGGACGGGCTTTGCTTCATCTTCAAGAAGAATCCGGTGCATGCATAAAGTGGGACTAATGCCTTTGATGTCGGCCATTGTCCACCCAATTGCTTCCTTGTGTTGCTTAAGAACCCGGATGAGAGCCTCTTCTTGCTCCTTAGTAAGCTTGCTTGAAATAATTACCGGTAAAGTTTCTTCATTTCCTAGAAATGCATACTTCAAGTGGCTTTGTAAGAGCTTCAATTCAACAATAGGAGGCTTGACAATAGAGAGAACGTGTTTCTCTTTTGGTAGCTCTTCTAATAATTTGGAATAAAGGAAGAAAATTTCCTGGACAGGGCATAACTCGCACCGTGCGAGTTCTGGAGATGGAAAACTCGCACCGTGCGAGTTTAGTGCTGCTTTCCGGATTTCTTCCTTTTCTTCCCATTCTTCCATTGGGGGATTTTCCTCTAAGTCCTTGATTGTTTCCTGCAAATCACAAGACAAAGCATACCCCGTATCCTCTCCAACCAATCCATTAGTCAAAACAACATTTAATGCATCAACTTTGCACAATTCATACACGGTTTGCACAATTGGCTCAAAAATTTCAAGAAAACACAAAGATGAAGTCTCGGATGGGTATTTCATAGCCTCGTGTATGCTATACTCAATATTTTCCCCCTCAAATTCCATTGTGAGGCGTCCACTAGATACATCAATCTTGGTGTTGGAAGTTCTCATGAAAGGCCTTCCCAACAAAATGGGAGTGGAGCCTTTCTCGGGTTCCATTTCAATCACATAGAAGTCGGCGGGGAAAAGCATCCCCCCCACCTTCTCCAAGACATCCTCCACAACCCCTTTAGGATAGATATTGGACCTATCGGCCAAAGAAATGACCGTACGAGTCGATTTCAAAGGCCCTAACTTGAGTGACTCATAAAGGTAATTGGGCAAGACATTGATGGATGCACCTAAATCAAGCATAGCATGTTGACAATCCAAGTCACCAATTTTACAAGGAATAGTGAACATGCCCGGGTCACTACATTTTTGTGGCAATCGTTTTTGAAACATTGCCGACACATGTTCACTAGCCCTTACCTTTTTCATGCTCTTTGCCTTGTTGGTCCTCTTAGTAGTGCACAACTCTTTCAAAAATTTTGCATGCTTGGGTACACTACTAAGAAGATCAAGGAGAGGAATGTTTACCTCCACTTTACGAAAGATATCATAAAGGCTTGTAGTCTTCTTGTCAATTATCCTTGTATCATTCAAAGCACTTGGAAATGGAGCTTGTGGCTCATATTCCGGAAGCGGTTCATTCACCCTTACTTGTTGAGGTGTAGATGCTTCCCCTTGTTCCACTACCACTTCAATTTCATCTTCAATCACATCCTCCACTTCATGAACAATAGGAGTTGGTCTTGTCTTCTTAGGAGCCTTGGGTGCCTCTACCAACTCTCTACCATTCCTCAAAGAGACCGCTTTTGCTTGTTCCTTGTTGGGTGGAGGAATGGTGTGAGAAGGGAGACTCCCTCCTTGGGTGGGTTGAGAATTAAGTGTAGTGAGGATTTGACCAACTTGGGTCTCAAGGTTAACAAACCTTGAGTCGGTGAGTCGGTTTTGTTGGAGCACGGCGGTTTGAAATTCCTTGGTATTTTGTTGCATTGCCATTTGATTCATTGTAAGTGTTTTCATCATCTCTTCCAAGGAATTTTGGGATTGGTTTTGATTTTTATTTGGCTTTTGAAATGAAGAGTTTGAAGCCCCTTTTTTATTTTGATTTTGGTTATGATTTTGGCTTTGATTTTGGTTTCCACCCCACCCCATATTTGGATGAGATTTACAACCTTCATTGTAAGTGTTAGAATAGGGGTCAAACTTCCTAAACCCAATAGCCTTCACCGCTTCAATTGCCTCCTCCGTTTGCAAAGATGGACACCCATCGGTGGGATGAGTTGGGTCATTACAAAGACCACAAAATTTAACATGAGAAGCACTCCCACCTCCTTTTGTAAGTTCCTTGACTAAATTGGTGAGAAAATCAACTTTCTCCTCCATATGGTTGGAGCCTTGCCTTGAAGAGAATGTTCCACTTGACTTCTTAATTCTCCTCCCAAAATTCCTAGAGCTTCCTACCAACCTTTCAATCAACTTATTTGCTTCTTGGACCGACATGTATTCAATTAGACCACCACAAAAGTTCAAGAGAAGGTCGTGATCGGTATACCCATGGTATGGGCAACTAGCAAGAAGTTGTTTAAACCTCTCCCAATACTCATACAAGTTCTCCCCATCCATTTTTTCAACATTACTTATTTCTTTCTTCAATTGAGATGAGAGACTAGCGGGAAAATACTTTTCTAAGAAAGCCTTCTTCATTTGATTCCAAGTGGTGATGCTCCCGGTAGGGAGATAATAAAGCCAATCATTTGCCGCGTCCTTGAGTGAGAAAGCGAAGGCCCTTAGTTGAAGTTGCTCATCGGTAACCCCATTAGGCTTCATGCTTGAGCAAACAACATGAAATTTGTTGAGATGCTTGTTGGGATCTTCCGTGCTAAGTCCATGAAATTGGTGAATGAGCCCGGACATCAATTCAAAGGTGGCATTTTCCGCCAAGGCCGGAAAGGAGATACACAAGGGCACTTGTGTGAGATCCGGGGCGGTAATTTCCTTAATAGTTCTAGGCCGTGGTGGGTTCTCTCTTTCACCATGCCCATGTGGTTGTTCTTCCTCACGATCACCCATGATGATTTGTATGGGTATGGGTTGTTCAAAAGGGATGTTGTTATCTTCTCTTTGGTCTTGTTGAAAACCGGGATCAATTTCTTCAATAACCGGGTTGTCTCTTCTAATACCTCCTCCTATCCAAGCAAGTGATCTTTGAATCTCCGGATTGAAAGGAAAACGTGGTTCACTTGAATTCCTAGTATTGACCATAAACAATTCTACACAAGAGCACACAATCAAAAGGTTCACACAAGTGATAAACAAGACACTATCAACAAGAAACAAAGACTAACTAACACAACTATCCTAAAAACACAAATAACAAACACTAGCAAAACCAATACCTTCCCCGGCAACGGCGCCAAAATTTGACACGCCTAAAATGTCGCACTAAAAGACGGCCAAATTAACAATTTATATACCACTAAACACACTAATTAGCACTAATTGTAAACTAGTAAAATAGCAAGCAAGGGGTCGAACCCAAGAGAAGATGAGTTTTGCGATAGTAAAATTAAAAGAGTAATTAGAACAATTGTGACAACAATAACAACAAATATATAAAGGGGGGGGGGGGGGGTTGGTTGAGTTTTCAATTGTAACAAAAGCAAGGAAATTCAAACAAGAGTGCAAAGCAAGTAATCAATCAAGAGTTTAAAGACGGAAATTAATCAATATTAAGAGAGACTTAACCCGACCCAAAGTTTGGCACTTTAGTTGACAAAACCCCTCAATCAATCCTTCAATTATATATTATCACCCTATTGTGAAGATAAATCTTCTAAATCTCCTTAGTAATGGCCAAATGACAAGGAAATCGCACTTAATCAAATAACCCAACTTATCAATTCTACCAAGTAGAAATCACATACATTGGTCAAATTAACAAGAAGATATGAGCACAAGAGATTCAATAGAGGTAATTAGACACAATGAAATCACAATTAATGCCTAATTACAAGTTAATCCTTTACTTGCTAATTAAGCCAAGAAGAAATCACATTCATTAGCATAATAACAAGGTGTTGCAAAGATGAGATTACAAGGAAATCACACTTAATAATCCCAACAACAATAAATTAAGGAACTTGATTAATTAAGCAACAAGGAAATCACACTTAATTACTCAATATAAACAAGGATTCCAAAATTCAAACAATAAACACAAAAGGATTAATAATGATAATGAAAATTAAGGAAGGATTAAAGGGTCTTACAACCAAAGATTAAGCCTTGAGTCGGATTAAGATAGGAGATTAGTTCTCCATAATTAGATCTGAAACGCAATTCAAAAGATGAAAATATTCCCAAATTACAACCTTGATTAATTAAAGTGAACAAAAGATGAATAACCTAATTGCAAACTTCCTATTTATATCCACCGAAACCTAATAATTAATGGGCTTAATAAAGGGAAGGCCCGTAATACAAAACGACAACAATCGTCATTAGACCCAGAAATTTCGCACCGTGCGAGTTCTGGGCCTGGAAAACTCGCACGGTGCGAGTTTGCTCCTGGAGTGCGCCTTTCTTTCGCGATTCCTTTGATCCTTTGGAGGGCTTTCTTGTGGCATTTCTTCAAGCTTGTTCTTGGCTCTTCCTTGGACACTTCTCTCGATCTTTTGGCTTCTTAATCTTCACTTGAAATTAGGCTAAATGGTGAAGCATATGGAATTGGCTAAATAACGTCAAAAACGTCAAAAACCGTCACCAAGTGCTACCAAATGAGCTCAAAATGGTGCCAAAATGTAGTAGAAATAGGAGCTCTTCAGTAACCTACTTGAAATAATCTGCTTCAATCCACTTGGAGAAGTAATCAGTCATGGATAACATGAATACTTTCTAGCCTGAAGCTACTGGGCATTTTCCTACTATATCTATGCCCCACTTCATGAATGGTCAAGGTACAGAAATTGAATGTAGTAGCTCTGATGGTTGATGGATAATTGGATCGTGTATTTAGCAGGCTTCACATTTTGCACAATAGTCAAGACAGTCAGCCCTCACGGTTGGCTAGTAATAGCCAGTCCTGAGTATCTTGCTTGCCAGGCTTCTTCCTTTTTTATGGTTGCCATAGTATCCGTTATGTATTTTTTGATGTACTTTTTTGGCTTCGTGTGGTTCATGACACCTCAAATAAGGTCCAGCCTGAGATCTGTTAAACAAAGTCTTATTCATGATAGAATAAGTAGAAGCCCTAATTTTAAATGCTTTAGCTTCATGCCTGTCCTAAGGTAGTATACCTTGCAGGAACGAATCATAGTAGAATTTAGTCCAAGAGTCATTGTCAGTATTAATAGGGTTTACTTGCTCAAGCTTGCTGATGGCAGGTTCAAGTAAATGCACAATAGGTACTTTATCAAAAATAGCAGGGGTGAAATTAGAACCAAGGCTGGCCAAAGCATCAACCTGAGTATGTCTCTTGATATTTGCTCAATATCAAATGAAATGAATTTATCGCAAAGTTTTTTAGCATATTCCAAATATAAATTTTTTTTTCATCCTTTGCTGTATAAATTCCTTTTATTTGATTTGTAATTAAAAGTGAATTATTTTTTACCTTTAAGTTTTGAACACCGAGGTCTAGACATACCTTGAGTCCTGCTATGAGGTCTTCATACTCAGCCTCATTATTGGTAGCTTTGAACTCACAACTAACAGCCTGGCTATAGTGTCCCCTTGTGGTGACTTTAGCACTAATCCTAACCCTGTACCTCTTACATTAGATGCCGCGTCTGTGAACATGGTCCACTGCTGGTCTGAGGTTTTATTTTCTAACTGGTTAACTTCCTTGGTCAGGTCTGATTCTAGGTTAGGGCTGAAATCAGCCACAAAGTCTGCTAAGGCCTGTGACTTGATTGTTGTCATGGTTTCAAAGGTAATATCATAGGTGCTAAGTTGGACTAATCATTTGGCCATCCTGCATGATAGTTCAGGCTTCTGCAGGACAGATTTTATTGGTAGGTTAGTCTTGACTATTATGGGGTAAATTTTAAAATAAGGACACAGTTTAGTACATGACATGATCAAAGGTAAAACATACTTTTTAAGTAAACCATACCTCATTTCAGCATCTAGTAGACTTTTACTTACATAGTAGATAGGATGTTGCTGACCTTCCAGTTCCTTTACCAAGACTGCATTTACCATGGTGTCAGTAGCGGAAATATATACTGACAGGGGCTCCCCTTTTTCTTGTTTGGCCAGTAAAGGTGGAGAAGAAAGATATAGTTTCAGATCTTGAAAGGCTTCCTCATGTTCCGGGGTCCACTTGATCTTTTTGTTTTTTCTGAGCAGGTTGTAAAATGTTTTACACCTTTTAGATGACCTGGATATGAACCTATTCAGGGCTGCTACCCCTGCCTGCCCAATTTTTGAATGTCTTTGACAGACTTGGGTGACTGTAATTCCAGTATAGCTTTGATTTATTAAGGGCTGGCTTCTATGCCTCTTTTTGTCATTTTATAGCCTAAGAACTTCCCTGCAGAAACTCCAAAGTGGCATTTGAAGGGTTGAGTTTCATGTTGTACTTTTCCAAGATTTGAAATGTTACTTCCAGGTGCTTCACATGGTCTTGTGAATCCTTGGACTTCACCACCATGTCATCTATATAGACTTCCATGATGTCCCCAATCTGCTCCTTGAACATCATGTTGACCAGGCGCTGGTATGTTGCCCTTGCATTCTTTAGACCGAATGGCACGACAGTATAACAATATATGCTTCGGTCAGTAATGAATGCGGTACTCTCCTGGTCAGCAGGGTTCATCTTTATCTCGTTAAATCCACTGGAAGCATCCATGAATATGAGCATCACATGCCATGTCGTTGCATCTACCATGACATCAATATGTGTAAGAGGGAACGGATCTTTAGGGCAGATTTTGTTTAGGTCAGTGTAATCTACACAAACTCTCCATTTGCCATTCTTTTTCTGCACGACCACCATATCTAGAAGCTTGTCCACTTCTTCATCGATAATGGCATTTCTTTCTGGTGCAAACTTTCGTCTTTTCTGTTGTACAAGCTTGAAAGATATGTCAATACTGAGTTTATGGATAATAATATCAGCACTATTTCCAGTCATATCAAAATGAGACCAAGGAAAACAGGAAGATTTATTTTTAAGAAAGCTTACTAATTCGGGCCTGACGGAATTAGGGGCGTCAGAGCGAACTAAGACATACCTGTCAGGATACTCAGGGTTGAGGATTACCTGATCTATTTCCATCCTGGGTGGTGCTACATATGTGCTCTTGACAGGGTACGGTAATTGCTATGCGAGGGCCTTACCTACCTTGGATAGCTTTAAGGCCTTTGTATAGCATTCCTGGGCTGACTTGTGCTCATCTTTGATAGTTGCCACTCCCTAGTCTGTTAGTATCTTGATACACTGGTGATAAGTAGAGGGGACAACCTTGACATTGTAAAACCAGAGTCTGCCCAGAATGACATTGTAGGAGGATAGACAGTCTAAAACTCCTAATCTTTCATAAGATGCAACGCCTTCAACATAGGTAAGGAGATAGATCTCTCCCAATGTATTCTTTGTTTCACCGATGAACTACAGTGTAATGCCCAAGGGTTTAGGCCAATACAACAACCAAACCAGCAATCCAAAGATAGTTTCTCAGGAATGTAGTAAACTTGTGCTATTTATTAAAATTATCAAATGACCTCCTAAAATCATAAAACTTGGTAGTAATTAACGTTAATATAAGATCTAATTCTGAGCAAAATTCCAAGATTTTTAAGGGACTCAAAGTAATTTTAAGACTCAATTGAACTGACTGACAGACACCATAGACTGTGAATGAAGCAGTTGTGAAATAGTGATTGAAAGAAAGGATCTTTGGATATAATTATCAACTGAAAACCCACAGAATTCTCACAGGGAGTTAAGTTAATAATTTGGAGGACTTGAGCTAAGAATTTCCACAGATTAACACAGGAAAGACTCAACTGAAGCAAATAGCAAAGCTAAACAAACCACAGACTCAGCATAGGAAAGTTTAGACTCTACTAACAGGTACTTAATCAACAACCACAGTCTAAGCACATGTTGTTATAAAGCCTTACTCTAATATACAGACTAAGCACAAGATTAAGAGATTTAAATTTGAGAGAGTTCTCAGGTTTCATTTATAAATCAGCTGTGTTACAACAGTCTGAGTCAAGGTTTTTATATAGGCCTTTTTAGGTTACAAACTTGAAAGGAAATTACATTCAAGGGTCAGGATCCTTCCTCACATGCTGATAAGAGTCCAAATACAATATTACAATGGTTTAAAACCTCTTAATTGTAAACTGGAATGAAAACAAAAGAGAAATGCAGGTGACAGTGACAGGTTGTGGTCCTTTGCTGCATTGCTGACTTTTCTGTTGCGTGTAGGCACTTGAGGACGAAATGATTGGGTCCTTGGCATTAAAATTGGCTCTAGTTTGCACCTGGTAAATGGTGAGAGAAGTCAAAAGCTCTTTGATTGCCTTTTCCTCATTGTTTAGCCAAAAATGGAAAGGTTGCTTTTTTTTGCTGTTTGTCATTTGCTGCGGTTCTGTCTAGCTTGAATTTCTGGGACTTGCATTGTGATTTACCCTTGAACCCCTAGGACTTTTCTAAGCCTAATTCAGTGGCCAACCAGCTGGCCATGGTGGCAGCTGGTGGTTGGGTATGTACACATATTTATTGACCACTAAACTTGGCTCAGCTTGACTGGTTCCTGAAACTGGTGTATTGTCTCCCTGGCTTGCCTGTGAGTGTGAGATGACATGGCCTGTGGCTCCTGATGCAACCTCCCCTTGTTGAATAGGGCTTTTCCTTAAGCCTGGTGGCGCCTCCCATTCAGCATCATCATAATATGGACTGAGATCACCCACATTAAAAGTGCCATGCACCTCATATTCTCCAAGTAGATCCACTTTGTAGGCATTTGGACCAATTTTCTCAACAACTTCAAAGGGGCCATCAGCTCTTAGCATTAAGTTGTTCCTTCTCTTTGCTGGAAACCTCTCTTTTCTTAAGTGGACCCAGACCAAATCCCCTGGAACAAATTCTTTCTTCTTCTGATGTACCTTGGACTGTTTCATGTATTTCTCATTGTCTTTCTCAATTTCTCTTTTTAGAGTTTCACGGAGTTTCAGCAGCTGTTCTGCCCTGGCCTTAGCATAATTCATCTCATTCCTTGGCACAGAGGACAAGTCTGTAGGCATTAGAGGGTTAATCCCATAGACAACCTCAAAAGGACTGTGACCAGTAGCAGTTGATGGTGATCTGTTGATTGCAAATTCTACTGCTGCTAACTTGATGTCCCAATCTTTTAGACTCTTGTTGACAAGACATCGCAGAATCCTACCCAATGTTTTGTTAGTGACCTCAGTTTTGCCATCTGTTTGAGGGTGGTGAGATGTAGTGAACAACAGTTTGGTCTTGAGCAGCTTCCATACAGTTATCCAAAAGTAACTCATGAATTTTGCATCTCTGTCTGAAACAATTATTTTTGGAACTCCATGAAGCCTCACAATTTCCTTCAAGTATAGCTCAGCAACACTTGCAGCATCTTTTGTTTTCTTGCAAGTTATAAAATGGGCCATTTTACTGAACCTGTCAACAACAACCATGATTGAATCATTTCCTCTTTGTGTCCTTGGCAATGCAACAATAAAATCCATGCTCACATCCTCCCATAGCTTGTTTGACACTGGCAATGGAGTATATGGACCATTCTGGAAAGAACTCTTAGCCATTTGACATGCTGAACATCTCCTGAAAATATTTTGGACATCTCCCATCATGTTTGGCCAATAGAATTGTTCCTGCAGTATGTCCAGTGTCTTTTGAACACCAAAATGTCCTCCTAAGCCCCCTGAGTGGATTTCCCTGATCAGGAGATCCCTGTAGGAACCCCTTAGCACACAGAGCTTCTTGCCTTGGAATAGAAATCGATTCTGTAGCAGATACTTGTTTCCTGGAACCCTATGCCCCTCAACTTGTGTGATCCACTCTTCAGAGAAGTCAGGGTCCTCCTTGTACATTTCTTTCATGAACTCAAAACCAAGAACCTTGCTCTCCATAGTTGACAGCAAGGAGTGCCTCCTTGATAGAGCATCTGCCACTACATTTTGTTTCCCTTTCTTATACTTGCTGGAAAAAGTGAACGATTGCAAATATTCCACCCACTTGGCATGCCTGTGACTCAATTTGTGTTGGCCATTTATATACTTCAAAGCTTCATGGTCAGAATGCAACGCAAATGGTTTTGGTTTCAAATAATGACTCCAATGCATGACTGCCCTGATAATTGCATAAAATTCTTTGTCATAGGTAGAGTATTTCAATTTAGCTCCATTTAATTTCTCACTGAAATAAGCTACAGGTTTCTGAGCTTGGATTAGGACTGCACCAATGCCTACACCACTGGCATCACACTCCACTTCAAAGAGTTGATCAAAGTCTGGCAATTTCAGGATAGGAGTCTCACACATCAATTTCTTAATCTTCTCAAAGGACTGTTGAACACTCTCACTCCAGTCGCACTCTCCCTTCTTCATACACTCAATAATTGGAGAAATAACCGAACTGAAGTCCTTGATAAATCTCCTATAAAATGAAGCCAATCCATGAAACCCCCTCACCTCAGTGATTGTCTTAGGAGTTGGCTATGATTGAATGGCTGCAACCTTTTCCTGATCAACTGTAATGCCCCTCCCAGAGACAATATACCCTGGGAATGCCACTTCTTCAACCATAAAAGTGCATTTTTCCAGCTTGCCAAACATCTTTTGTTCCCTGAGGATCCTGAACATAACTTCAAGATGTTTCAGATGTTCACCTTTGCTGCTGCTGTAAACCAAGATGTCATCAAAGTAGACCACTGCAAACTTGCCTAAACATGGTCTCAGCACCTCAGTCATCAATATCATAAAGGTGCTTGGTGCATTAGAAAGACCAAATGGCATCACAAGCCATTCATATAGTCCATGTTTAGTTTTGAAGGCAGTTTTCCACTCATCTCCTTCTCTTATCCTGACCTGGTGGTACCCTTGTCTGAGATCAATCTTAGAAAAAATTATGGCACCACTGAGCTCATCTAACATGTCATCCAACCTTGGGATTAGGAACCTGTACTTAACAGTAATGTTGTTAATAGCCATGCTGTCAGTACACATCCTCCATGTCCCATCTTTCTTTGGAACAAGTAGAGCAGGCACTGCACAAGGACTGAGAGATTCCCTGACAAATCCTTTGCTCATAAGTTCCTCAATTTGATTTTGTAATTCTTTGGTAGCAGCTGGATCACATCTATAAGTTGGCCTACTAGGAAGCACTGAGCCTGGAACAAGGTCTATGTGGTGCTCAATGCCTCTCAATGGAGGTAACCCACTAGGTAGTTCCCTTGGAAACATCTCCTTATACCTCTGAATTAGTGGCTTGACTTCAGCAGGCATTTTATGGCTCCCTTCCTTGCTCACTTCTTTAGATAATAACACCCAGATAGGCCGTTCTTGATTTATTTCTTTGATCATGGCTGCTTCAGAAAGAAATAGCACACCATTTCCCTCCTCTAGCATACTTGGACTTCCATAGTTCCTCTGGTTAGGTGGTAATGGGGTCAAGGTGACCTTCTTGCCTTCATGCCTGAAACTATAGATGTTATCCTTCCCATGATGAGTGGTGTTCCTGTCATACTCCTATGGTCTCCCTAAGAGTAGGTGGCAGGCATCCATTGGGACAATATCACACAAGACTTCATCTTTATACACCTTCCCAATAGAAAATGGAACCAAACATTGTTTGTCCACCCTTGCTTCTGCTCCCTTGTTCAACCATCTCAACTTGTAAGGACTTGGGTGCTCTTGAGTTATCTGGTTGAGCTTGCTAACCATGGCACTTGATGCCACATTTATACAACTTCCCCCATCTATGATCAGGTTACAAACCCGTCCGTGAACTGTGCATCTGGTTCTGAATATCAGGGACCTTTGATCAGCTTCCAAAGGTGTGTGTTGGGAATGCATGACTCTCCATAAGACCAAGCTGTGACCTGTGTCAGGGTTGGCCATAACTTGCTCTTGTTCTGGTTCCTCCTCAATCTCCCTTTCCTCCAACATCAAGGTCTCATCTTCCTCATACTGAACCAAACCATCCCTCTCCCATTGTTCTACCTCCATTGTTGTCACGGTTCTCTTAGAAGGACAATCCTTCCTAAAATGGCCATACCCTTGGCACTGGAAGCATTTAATTTTCCCATCAGTTACAGGTGGGTTGGTTTTAGGATTCATATGACTCTTTCCCTTGTCTGGTGTTGGTTGGGTTGCAGGCTTTGGGTTCTCTCCAATCCTAACCCCCAAAAAAGGTTTGAAAGTAGGTCTGGTAATGGGTTTGGAAGCAGTAACCTTAGCCTTTCCAATCTTTTCAATTCTCAATGCCAGGTTGACTGCCTTATCAAACGACCAAACTTGATGCATTCTAAGCCCTCAACAAACCTAGCAATCTTTTGTTCAGGCTTTTTAGTAATCTCACATTGCAGGGTAAGTTGTTCAAAGCTCCTAAGGTAAGACTCAATAGATTGTTGGTCTTGCTTTAGCTGGGTTAACTTAATAAACATGGCCTGTGTGTAATCTATAGCTATAAACTTATCTTTCAACTTCTTCTTAAGTTTTAGCCAAGATTTAATGGGTTCCTTGCCCTCTCTAATTCTCTGGTTTTTCAGGGTTTCATACCAAAGTGAGGCATAGCCCTTGAATTTAAGGATAGAAACTTTGAAAGCTTTTCTGTCAGTATATCCTTTAAACTCAAAGACTCTTTCAATAGTTCTAATCCAATCTAATAAATCTTTAGGATTTAGGCTGCTATGGAAATTAGGAATCTCTACCGTTATGTCTTTGTCTCTTTCCATGTAGATGCCCTCTGCCATAGGTTCATCAGTATCTGAGAAGCGATCCTCCTCTTATTCTTGGTAGTATTGATGTCCTCTTCTTGCTCCAACAAAGCCACTACCCCTGTCTTTGCCTCTGTGGAGTGGCCTCCTTGGATCATGGCTAGGAATCCCTTCTACAAGAGTGTTAACAACATTCACCAAGTCATTAATTCTTCCTGCTATCTGTTACACTCTAGTTTCAATACCAGTACTCCTCTCTTCACTCATTGGGGTATTTTTGTGTTTTTGTTGTAGTTATGGTAAAAATGAACTCACTTTCCTCTCCCAAGACTAACACAAGATGCAATTGTGTTATGACCTTGCTCTGATTACCAATTTGCAGTGTAATGCCCAATGGTTTAGGAAAATACAGCAACCAAACCAGCAATCCAAAGATAGTTTCTCATGAATGCAGTAAACTTGTGCTATTTATTAAAATTATCAAATGACCTCCTAAAATCATGAAACTTGGTAGTAATTAACGTTAATATAAGATCTAATTCTGAGCAAAATTCCAAGATTTTTAAGGGACTCAAAGTAATTTTAAGACTCAACTGAACTGATTGACAGACACCATAGACTGCGAATGAAGAAGTTATGAAAGAGTGATGGAAAGAAAGGATCTTTGGATATAATTATCAATTGAAAACCCACAGAATACTCACAGGGAGTTAAGTTAATTATTTGGAGGACTTGCGCTAAGAATTTCCACAGATTAACACAGGAAAGACTCAACTGAAGCAAACAACAAAACTAAACAAACCACAGACTCAGTACAGGAAAGTTTAGACTCTACTAACAGGTACTTAATCAACAACCACAGTCTAAGCATGGGTTGTTATCAAGCCTGACTCTAATCTATAGACTAAGCACAAGATTAAGAGATTTAAATTTGAGAGAATTCTTAGGTGTCATTCATAAATCAGTTGTGTTACAACAGTCTGAGTCAAAGTCCTTATATAGGCCTTTTTAGGTTACAAACTTGAAAGGAAATTACATCCAAGGGTCAGGATCCTTCCTCACATGCTGATGAGAGTCCAAATACAATATTAAAACGGTTTAAAAGCTCTTAATTATAAACTGGAATGAAATAAAAGAGAAATGCAGGTGACAGTGACAGGTTGTGGTCCTTTGCTGCATTGCTGGCTTTTCTGTTGATTGTAGGCACTTGAGGACGAAATGATTGGGTCCTTGGCATTAAAATTTGCTCTAGGTTGCACCTGGTAAATGGTGAGACAAGTAAAAAGCTCTTTGATTGCCTTTTCCTCATTGTTTAGCCAAAAATGGAAAGGTTGCTTTTTTTGCTGTTTGTCATTTGCTGCAATTCTGTCCAGCTTGAATTTCTGGGACTTGCATTGTAATTTACCATTGAACCCCTAGGATTTTTCTAAGCCTAATTCAGTGGCTAACCAGCTGGCCATGGTGGCAGCTGGTGTTTGGGCTTGTACACATACTTATTGACCACTAAACTTAGCTCAGCTTGACTGGTTCCTGAAACTGGTGTATTGTATCCCTGGCTTGCCTGTGTGTGTGAGATGACCTGGCATGTGGCTCCTGCTGCATGAACTCTACCAAGACACTGGATTTCGGGTAATTTGATCCTCGCTGATTTGCATGGCTTTGAGTACGTCTAGCATGATCAGGTTCACTGAGCTGCCTCCGTCTACCAAGATTCTATTTACGTTGGCAGTTCTAACTTGCATGGAGATCACAAGGCCATCATGATATAGGTCATGGATGCCCACCAAATCACAGTCACTGAATGTGATAGGTGGTATGTTGCCAAGCTTGCAGGGCAACTTAGTTTGACGAGTCCTGGCTATCTTTTTCGCTGCTGAACTGGTTAGGCCACAAATCTCTGATCCGTCATTTATGAATTTTACTTCATAGAGTGGAGGTGGTGGAGGGAGATTGCATTCCTGTTTTTGCTCCGGGTTGACTTTGCCAGGATCTTTATTCCATCCTCTGGCTTTGATTAGATCTTTGAGGTATCCTGCCTTTAAAAGGTTGGCCACTTCTTTCCTAAGAGTAAAGCAATCCTTCGTTATATGCCCAATACCCATGTGAAATTCATACCACTTGGTATGCTCCTTCCTTAGATTCGGGTTATCTGAATTTCTGGGCCACCTGACCACTGGTCCCATGTTATCCGGTTGCTGGATCATACCTGCAATGTCAACACAGAAGTTATGTTCAGAGATAAGTGGATGAACTTTAGCCTTACCTTGTTGTTCGTGCGCTAGGTTGACTTTTGACTGTTCAGGTCTGGTATATGAGCCACTCCTATAGTTATTGCTCCTGCTGGCACTTCTCCTATTCGGCTTATCATAGTCTTTTGCATTGTAGGGTCCTCCAACCTTATAACTCTTGTTTTCCTCTAGCCTGATATAGGCAAGCGTCTTTTCCTGGATGTCTTCGAAGGAATGACAGGGATACTTGATCAGCTCACCATAGAGATCAATATTATGTAGTAGTCCCTGCCTGAATGCTCCACTATTGTTCCAACGTCACACCTGGGAATTAATACTTTCTCCTTGTTGAATCTAGAAAGGAAGGCTCTGAGGGTCTCATCTGATTTCTGGGTAATCCTGTACAGGTCACTGGAACGCTTCTCTAACTCCCTGCTACTTGCGAACTACTGGTTGAATGTGTTGATCAGGTTGGCAAAGGATCTGATACTGCCATTTGGCAGGTTGATATACCAATGCAGTGCAGGACTAGTCAAGGTGGTTCCAAATCCTTTGCACATGCAAACCTGCCTAAACTCGCTTGGAATAGATGCTGCCAAGTTTTTTGCTTGTAGAACACCACATGGTTTTGTGGATCCGAGGTCCCATCATAAGTCCTCATGGATGGAATCATAAATTTTTAAGGAAGATCCACTTTGGCTATCTCGTCTATAAAAGGTGAGTCAGCATAGGTTTCAGGGGCAACTTCTTCCATGCTGGCAGGAACTCCAGGTATTTTTTCAAATTTTTCATTAAGCTTTTTAATTTCCTGGACTACTGCCATCATGATAGTCGTTACTGACTCATCATGTTTATCATCTTTAGGAGTATCATCATCAATGTTGATCACGTTTTTGGTACCACTTGGACTCCCAAAACTTGAAAAATCAAAGTGCTTGATAATTGATGAGAATGGGGTTCCTGACTGGATTTTGGAGCCTGATCCCTTAGATTTCTCTAATTTTTGTTTCAAGGCTGATTCAGATTATTTCAATTGCAAGATTTCAGCCTCAGAATAAGCCATTTTTTTTCTTTTAGGCTCTCCATCTCTACTACCTTTTGTAGTGCAACAGTCAATTGTTCTTCCACAGTTGGTTGAGACATTTTCTTATTAGTTTCTTTGTTTTTTTGGATTTTTTGTGAAAAGGAAAAAAAAAATATTAATGAGCTAGATGTCCCATGGTGGGCGCCAATTGTTTTCGGTGGATTCTGCGTAAAGCTGAATCAGGTCAGGGTAGAGTTTATCGCAGGGTTAACTAGCTCGGCTACCTTGGCTAAGACTGCAGGGCAGGATAGAATATGTGTAAAGTAAAGCAATTAAAGTAAATAATTTAGACAACAGATTTTGTACGTGAAAAACCCTCTAATTGAGAAAAAACCACGGGCACTGATACCGTCGTTTCAGTACCAAAAATAAATACCTAGCTACTACTAACGGAAGTCAGCGGTAAGTAGGGTCGATCTCCACAGGGAGGCGGTCACTGTCTACTTGTCTATTCGGTCTGTCTACGGTCACAAGATGGGGGGTTTGAAATGTTTTGACTACACTAATAAGATAAAGCAAGAGAAAGGGAATAAGAGAAATTAACAAAGAAGAGAGAGGGAACTAGGATTTCGGGTCATCAATGAACGTCAATTAATCGCAGTTAAGGCCACAGATTAGTCGATGTGTCGGTCTAAGGGGCAACGAATATCTCCTTCCGGTCTCAATTCGCCCTAAAATGCTACTAGCTTAGCTTCCGCCCTCACTAAAGCATTCTATTTTTCACTGCAGGTCTCACCCCTTCCAACCATCCGGTCTAGGTCAAGGCTTACCAAAATTAAAAGGCTAATTGCATCGATTCAACTAGCAGGATACAATTAAAGCAGTGATTAACAACATTGACCAAAACAACAACGTCAAATCTATAAACCTAATTTACAATTAACATCGGTTCATCGAATCACCTAATCCTAACTGGGAGAATTAGCTAGACATGAATAAATAAAGAACAAGAATAAATGGAAGAAGAACAATAAACATTAATTAAAGAGAAAAGGGAAAGAAAGAGTTACAGAAATAAATCCGGAAATAAAGAGATGAACAAAGTAACAGTAGAAAAGCAGCGTTCGATCCAGTATTAGATTATCAGAGATGTGGGGACAGAGAGGAAGAGCCCTACAAATGACGTCCGCCTTTCCTATTTATAGAAAATAGGAATTTATTTGACCTAATGACGAATTAAAACTAAAAAGCCCGAGCCCATTAGAGAAACCACTCGATCGAGTGATTTAAAACCACTCGATCGAGCAGAATCAGACTCAAACATTTCGATCGAGTAGAAAATCTACTCGATCGAGTAAACACTAAATAGACACTATTCGATCGACTAAGGAAAGTGTTCGATCGACCTATTATTTGATCCAAAACCACTCGATCGACTAGTAATGTACTCGATCGAGTGAAATATGACTCCAACAGCTACTTGTTCGTTAGTTTTAAGCTTTGACTTGATTATTTAGCTCCCGAAACGGCTTCACGCATCACAATACAGCTACATTTCCGCTCCAAATTCACTCTTCCTCCAAATGCATGCAAAACGGACGGTAAAAGGCTTGATTTCACTACTTTCTGGTCCATTCCTGCAAATAATACAAAACAAACCAAAGTAGCATATTCGGGGCATTTCGTAGCATAAAACTACGATAATAGCATAGAAGTACGTGCATAAAAAGGCCAAAAAGGACTATATAAAATGCACGTATCAAATCTCCCCAAACCAAACCTTTGCTCGCCCTCGAGTAAACTAAATGCAAACTAATGGAACGGAAAAGATAACTCAGAGCTAGCTACAAATGCCCATTTAAACCAATTTAGTGCAAGCAAACTAACACTTATAGCAAACAGTCAAATGCAAACGAATTATAGGATGTTCATAATAAAGCTGAACTGTCGACCTTGCAAGACCTTTAAAATTGGACTCTGACGGGTCACTCTTCTCTCATGAAGCAAAGGGTGAACATATATATATAAGAGAGAAAGAAAAATAGTCGCTCACCTAAACTACGACCCACATAAACATGCATGCAACTAATATGATAGACAATTCTAGCTACCGTACACACATTCCAACCAAACAAGGTCCTGTCACAGCCGAGGGCTTACAAAAATATGGTAAAGTGAGGCAATGGGTAAGAAAAAGCAGAACATTTATGGGAATGTGGAGGTATAGGTAATCAAGCTAGTACCTAAACAAAACCATATAACAACATCCATTTTCAACTCAATTATAGAATTAAGCACATATGCCCTTCATTTGGCACAAAACTCACCAAACCGAACTGAAAATACTCCTCAATAAATGTAAATAAAGCGTAGGAGCGAAACCGTCTCATCAAACAACATCTTTTTCTTTCTTCTTCATTTTTTTTTTCTCTCCTTTTTTTTCTCTTTTTTTTCTCTTTTTTCTTTTTCACGTCTTTTTTCATCAACTTCCTTTTCTTCATCAAATACCAACTCCAAATCAGTGGATACAAGCCAAACTTGGCATAATGAAATATATACCACAAAACATACACTAACTAGCTTAACAAGGCAGGCTAAATTTGGATGTAGTTAAGGGTCAACAGGCAAATTTGGTTAATGTGGAGTTAAATGGGTAAAAATGAATGAAAGGGAAATTATAAGCACCTCCCTGCATGTGACACCAACCACTAACCCGAATGTATGCAGGAAACAAGCAATTGAATTTCATATACGTGCAAATTGATGAACATGCTATGCAAGGAGTAACTACTCACAATCCTACATGAAACTGGTCACAAATGACACCAGTTTATACGGCTCTAATTCCTTAGAAGTTATAAGTAGTTTGCCAAAATTTTCAGATCAAATCTATTCGTTGAGCTAAATTTTAACATAAACTCGTAGATATGCAAAAAGACAAAGCTAAAAGAATATATAGTTCAATGCAAGGCTTAAGCAAAAAGACAAATGCAGTGGAATTTCATCATTGAAATATACCGTTCCGACTCAACCTATATGCTAAAATAAACGTGAAATTTTTCTATTGAAGTTTTTTGAATTTTTTCTATTATTATGAGATTTTTGAATTTTATAAAAATAAACAACAATGCATACAGAAATTAAATGTGATAACAGAAATGCAAATAAAGACGACATGCAGACATAGATATGGATGCATAACCTCCCCAAACCAAACCGTACAATGCCCTCATTGTACCTAAACATGGAAAGGAAATGCAAACTAAAAGAGAAAGAGAGTAAATACGGAAGGCTCACAAGATTGCGCGAAGTAGGGACCTCCCCAAACCAGCCAGCAACGTGGGAGGTCACTAAATAGCTCCATCAGCAACACAGGAAGCGAATCCAAGTCAAAACCACTCGATCGAAAAGGAATAATGATCAATCGAGTGGAATGGGCATCAAAAACAGTGACGTGGGCGCGTCGTTGTACACCCAATCAAAACACATTTATAATACTCAACAAACAACTAGTTAGCGGTAAGTCGAGGTCGATCCATGGGACGGTGTGCTTTGGGTTCTAAGTCTATCTATCTCAATTTATGCTAGTGTCACAATTTGGTTGGGTTTGTAGTTGTGTCTAGACTAATGCAAACAATAAGGTAAAACAAGTAATAAGAGAAAGGATGTAAACAATTGATTAAATGTGCTAGGATATCATGGGTTCATAGGGGATTCATGGAGTTGATCATACAAACATGTTTATAATTATAAGCAAGCAATTAGTGTTGTGGAGGAACCGAGTTGGTTTATGTCTTACGGTTCTTAGGAAGAGTTGGGTCCCGGAGTCGAATCGATTAGATTGTACAACACCTACAAGTCGACTTACTTTCCTCCTAACCAACTTCCATGCATGGTCTAACAAGACTCGAGTTGGTTTATATCATACAAGTCAAGTTGAATAGATACGAGATGGTTGTAAATGCAAGGATTCATAGGCTTGACATTTCATCAAACATGACATGTGCATAAAGTTGACATCACAGCAAGCAAGCAAATTAATTATGTGAACATATTAGATTAAGCATGGATCAATCCCATGTTTGGTTTCCCTTAGTTACCTACTAATCCTAGCTAAGAGATTACTCACTCATTATCAAGTTTAACATGCTAACAAGGTTGTCAATCATATTAACAAGGTAAAACATGATGAACAAGTAAGAAAGATTAACAATAATTAAAACAAGGATTAAGAGAATTATACCTATCGAGATTCCAAAATAATAATGCAAAGAATAAAAGAAGAAACTTGATTGATTGATGAAGGGTTGTCAATCCTCCAATAATAACCCAATAATCTTCAATTACCCAAAAGTAACAAACTTGAACAATAATTAAGGAGAGATTAATGTGAGATTTGTGGAAAGATTAAAGAGTAATCTATTCTAATCTACTCCTAATTGAATCTAAAAGGAATTTCTAATGTGGAGGCATAGCCTAATCTAAAACTCCATCCTATGATTATTTACAAGTGGGGTATATATAGTAGAGCTTCATTAGGTTAACTAAGACTAAATTAGTAATTACATTTTTAAGTTTTAAGTAGGGAAATGCTAGTCTTTTTGGAAAGATGAGCATCTCGGCTGAAAACGCCGCAATCCATCCATCTAGGAGGGGAAGACGCTCGGATTCATGCAGGGGTAGACGGGCGTCTTTCTGCAAATCCTCTCGGATTGTAGCAGAGGAATCCGAGCGGCTTCGGGGCTTGGACGCTCGGATTGTCACCCTGGACGGCCGGCTTGTTCCTTTGGACGCTCGGATTCTGTGTCAGAATCCTTTTTCTTCACTTTCTTCTTATTCATGTAGGATTGGTCTTTAGTTCTCGCTTCCTCTTCATACTAGTCCATCAAACATCGTTAAATAGCTTCCAAATATGCACGAAAGACGGGAATTTCCGCCTAATTATCATCTTTCCTACAAAACATATGAAATGCACTAGGAAAGCAAATAGGAAGGTTTTGACGGATAAAATGGCCATAAAATGCTATAATAGTATGCAAAATAGGCTCAATTAGGGGACTAAATGTGCGTAAATAATGTTCGTATCAAATATCCCCAAACCGAACCTTTACTCGTCCCGAGTAAAGAGGTGACAAAAACTAGACCTTTGTTTTAACTAACCTACTAATATAGCCGATACGAGACAATTAGCGGGTATCACTCAGCCCCTTCAACTCACAACAAGACAACCATGAGGTAGGATGCCTTCTTGCAAGGCAAGGTGGGTCTTGCCAAAATGGCGACACATCCAAACATTAAAGCACTCAAAACATGTAATGGATGCATCTACAAAAGAATAGCCACTTTCCTCATCTAAGTGGCGGAAATTATCTACAAGGGAAGCAATTCAAGGGTATACACTCCTTCATAGATGCAATTTCTTCAAACTACTAAGCCTAGAAGGATACCAACAAATCACCTCCAAGTTGTGTCAAGCTAGGGTACCTTTGTCCTCAATCGTTAAAATGCTTTTGTCAAGAATAAACTCCCTATGGTGTTAGAAACACAGGAGGATCGCGGAATTCCTCCTCTTGCCTAGACAAGAAGAAGGGCCGTCCCCTCTCTACCATGCACAAAAATGGATACGATGGATAAAGGGATCAATAGATATTTGAGTTTGATTTTAGGAGTTTGCTTTTGTTTTTGTTTTCCCCCCAATTTCTTGTGCCATATAACATTTGAGAACACTTTCTTTTGCCATTTCTTTTGATTTTTGGCTTTTCAATACTTGACAACTTTTCAACTTTTTGCATTTCTTTTTGAACATTTTCAAAGTCACCCCAATTAGTAACGAGGGTGCCTTATATTTGAAGCATAGGAGTTTTCATTTTTGTTACTCCTCTTTTCTTTTGATGCATTTGCAAACTTTCTTTCACTTTTAATTTCATTTCTTGAACTCAAATTTTTGAACAATTTTTGTGCCCATTCCCTTTTTGATGACAAAATGTATGGTAGAACATGGATGAATGACGGTTGCATGGTTTCAAGGGTCACCTTGGAATAAATGGTAGCCAAGGAGTTATCACACCACAAGGTACTCTTGACTAGGCCTTAATCCATGGGTCAAAGGATACTAGCATGACACATCTTAGGGTGTTTTACAAGTATTCTAACAAGCAAAGTCTTAAGAAGAAGAAGCATCTACTAGGGCCTATATACACTTGTCAAGCTTCCCAAGTAGACGGTTCCACAAAATTTTCTAACCATGCAAACTACATGCCATGATGCAACTAACATATATACAACCTAATGCATATGATTCTACCAACTAGTATGTCATATAAACTAAATGCAACTCCTAACAACACATAGATACACAAACCGCAACAACAAAATACACCACATCCTCCTTGACATGTAAGCCCATCCTCCTCATATGAACAAAAAAAAAGAAATGGAAGGGAAATAGAGATTAGAACGATTATACCAAGCGGTCTTCATTTTCCCTTTCTAATGCCTCAAATGTAGTGTTGTATCTATGTGAGAAGAGAACAAAATCACAAGTATATACAATTCTACACTACTAAATTAAAGAACATGTTTTTGGTTTTTGAAATTTTCAAATTTTTATAGGTTTTTGTTTTATGAAATTAGAAGACATATTTTTGTGATTTTTCGAAATTTTTCAATTTTTATGTATTTTTGGAATATAAATTCCCATCCCCCACTTTATTTTGGACATTGTCCTCAATGTACATGTAGGAGTAGGAATAAAAAAAGAAAGTACATGTTTTTGGATTTTTGATTTTATGAAATAAAGTACAAATGCAATGATATGGTATGAATGAATGCATGCTCTAACTAAATACAATTCTATATGACATATATAACAAATGAATGCAATCTAAACTATATTATATGATGCATGATTTAAACTATGGTCACTTATGATCAAACCTCCCCAAACCGATTTAAACACTATTTCTAGTGTAGAAATGAATAGGTTTGGCCATTAGTGACTATGCATGAATTCTAGTCTATATGCAACTATCTATATGAGATATATTACAATGCAACTATACTATATGAACTAGCTAATGCAAATGCAATACAATACAAATGCATGCGAAAGCTACACTAAATTCAATGTATATACAAAAGAGAGAGGGAGAGAGGAGTATCATACAAATGGAGGTGATGAGGTAGGCCTCTTTCACTCGTCATCATCCTCATCTTGGGAGTAGCCATACCGGTGAGAACTCCCGCCTTGGTCATACCCTCCTTGGTCATACCCTCATCCTTGACCCGAGTACCCTCCACCACCGAGATTCCAAGCTTGATTTTTGATGTGAGGGAAGTGTTGGGTGGGGATGAAGATGAATGTTTTAGGGTTAGATAAGGTGAAGAAATGCGGGAGAAAGGGGGTGATTTTATAGAAGAAAGGGGGAAGCCGAGCGGATAAGAGTGAGGCCTGGCCGGATGGTTCGAGAAAAAGACCCCAATCCGAGCGTCTTTCATGCGGGACGACCGTCTTTGGTCTGTAGAATCCGAGCGTCTCTCTTAAAATCCGCTCGCATTTTGAGACAGGACCTCAGCAATTTCTAGAGTAGGCAAAAGACGAGCGTCTTCTGTTTTGGACGGGCGTCTTACTTTGGACGGGCGTTTTCTCAAAAATCCGCTCGGATTTCCTGGCAGTTTCAAAACTTTACTTTAGATGTCATTTAGGACGAGCGTCTCGTGGAGAATTCGAGCGTCTTCTTTGAAGACGAGCGTCTTGTGCCGAATCCGCTCGGATTCTTAGACAGTGCTAAACATTAATGCGATGAGGGCCCTGGACGAGCGTCCAGCCCTCGGGACGGCCGTCTTTGGCTGCTTTTCTTCCTTTTTCTTTCTTTTCCTTGCACAATCATACCCTTTCACCGATTTTTTATTCCTCCTTATCTTTTTCTGAAATTTGCTCAATAAAAATGTAAGAAGACTCTCTCTCACTACTCTCATGCAAGAAATCAAATACAAGTGCAAAAAATGTACAATACTATACAAAGTAAGGAATCCAAGAAATATCTTACAAATGGTGGTTTAAGATAGGACTCCACCAAACTAGTTCGAATTGTAGAAATTTTTGTCCATAGAGCTTAAGGCTCTTAATAGGAGATCAAAAGCTTGTGAACAAGCTCCAAATAAACACAAGTATGGTTTGCTTAACTTCAAGACGAAGCTTGGACAAGGGACCTTGTCATTCATTCTTGTTTTCTTTCCCTTCTTGATACTTGAATATTCACGATGCTTCAAATCAATAGGCCCATGATTCTTGTCAACACTGGGTATGAAGTATGGCTTATTTTCATCCGGAGATTTCCACTTGCCACCTTCTCCTCTAATTTTGGTGATGATGATAGCGCTTTGATTATTCAATCCTTCCAAGGTAGAAGGAGAATTCTCATAAATTTGATGATCGAGTTCCTTAGAAGTTGTCATTGTGGGTGCCAAACTTCCACAAGTATCTTCACAAGCAAGTTTCTCTTTGAGCTTTTTCACCATATCCTCTTCGACAATCATTGGCTCCATGGTAGGTTTTAAGTAGTGTTCATGGGAGATAGGGAAAGGACATTCATCTTCATGATAGGATATCTCAAATGTCTCAAGGATAGGCTCCTCAAGCAAGGTGATATTACAAGTCCATCCCTTAGGCTCGTCATCATCGTTGCTATCTTCATATGAATCATGAATGGGGGCTTCATTCGACTCTTTCTCCAACGTCTCAACATTCACTTCAAAGGAAACACCCTCATACTCACAAAGGCTAAGAGTATTTGGCTTACTCATCCTCATGTCTTCCTCATCGAACACAACACTTTCATACTCACAAGAGCTCACGGAGATTGGCTCTTCCCATTCTTCATTTTTCATGTCAAAAGTTACTACTTCAAATTCACATTCATGATCAACGTTCAAGGAATGGTGGGGAGTGATTGCTTGGGATTCTTTCAGTTGGGCTATTTGAATCTCCAACTCCTCACCTTGGGCAACAATGCCTTGAAGCACATCGTCCCTCTTTTGGCTCTCCTCTAGCATTTGTTTGAAGAAGTTTTGTTGATCTCCCATCGTTTGGAGAATCATATTTTAAATGGGTCATCTTCTTGTTGTGGGTAGGTGTGAAAGTGGTTGTATTGTGGCAATTGAAATTCATTATGAAGTGGGTATTGGGTGGGTGGTTGTTGTGGATATTGGATGTGAGTGTTTTGGTTGGAAAATTTGGGGTAGTAGTTAGGATTTTCATTGTATGAATAGTAAGGTAGGTTTGTGTTGACTTGCTTCTCAAACTCCCCATACCCATAGTCATACTCAAAAGATCCAACACAAACTCCATATGACAAGTCTTGAGCCATAATAGCTAAGACAAGGAAACAACTACAAGCATGGAAACTACACAAAAACGGTAAGAACAATCCTTGAGGAACAAGTTCCTCAAGGTGAAAGCAAAATCAAAATAGACAAACAAGTAAGAACTTAATCACATAGCACCATCCCCGGCAACGGCGCCATTTTTGACGTGGGCGCGTCGTTGTACACCCAATCAAAACACATTTATAATACTCAACAAACAACTAGTTAGCGGTAAGTCGAGGTCGATCCATGGGACGGTGTGCTTTGGGTTCTAAGTCTATCTATCTCAATTTATGCTAGTGTCACAATTTGGTTGGGTTTGTAGTTGTGTCTAGACTAATGCAAACAATAAGGTAAAACAAGTAATAAGAGAAAGGATGTAAACAATTGATTGAAAGTGCTAGGATATCACGGGTTCATAGGGGATTCATGGTGTTGATCATACAAACATTTTTACAATTATAAGCAAGCAATTAGTGTTGTGGAGGAACCGAGTTGGTTTATGTCTTACGGTTCTTAGAAGAGTTGGGTCCCGGAGCCGAATCGATTAGATTGTACAACACCTACAAGTCGACATACTTTCCTCCTAATCAACTTCCATGCATGGTCTAATAAGACTCGAGTTGGTTTATATCATACAAGTCAAGTTGAATAGATACGAGATGGTTGTAAATGCAAGGATTCATAGGCTTGACATTTCATCAAACATGACATGTGCATAAAGTTGACATCACAACAAGCAAGCAAATTAATTATGTGAACATATTAGATTAAGCATGGATCAATCCCATGTTTGGTTTCCCTTAGTTACCCACTAATCCTAGCTAAGAGACTACTCACTCATTATCAAGTTTAACATGCTAACAAGGTTGTCAATCATATTAACAAGGTAAAACATGATGAACAAGTAAGAAAGATTAACAATAATTAAAACAAGGATTAAGAGAATTATACCTATCGAGATTCCAAAATAATAATGCAAAGAATAAAAGAAGAAACTTGATTGATTGATGAAGGGTTGTCAATCCTCCAATAATAACCCAATAATCTTCAATTACCCAAAAGTAACAAACTTGAACAATAATTAAGGAGAGATTAATGTTAGATTTGTGGAAAGATTAAAGAGTAATCTATTCTAATCTACTCCTAATTGAATCTAAAAGGAATTTCTAATGTGGAGGCTTAGCCTAATCTAAAACTCCATCCTATGATTATTTACAAGTGGGGTATATATAGTAGAGCTTCATTAGGTTAACTAAGGCTAAATTAGTAATTACATTTTTGAGTTTTAAGTAGGGAAATGCTAGTCTTTTTGGATAGATGAGCATCTCGGCTGAAAACGCCGCAATCCGTCCGTCCAGGAGGGGAAGACGCTCGGATTCATGCAGGGGTGGACGGGCGTCTTTCTGCAAATCCGCTCGGATTGTAGTAGGGGAATCCGAGCGGCTTCGGGGCTTGGACGCTCGGATTGTCACCCTGGACGGCCGGCTTGTTCCTTTGGACGCTCGGATTCTGTGTCAGAATCCTTTTTCTTCACTTTCTTCTTATTCTTGTAGGATTGGTCTTTAGTTCTTGCTTCCTCTTCATACTAGTCCATCAAACATCGTTAAATAGCTTCCAAATATGCACGAAAGACGGGAATTTTTGCCTAATTATCATCTTTCCTACAAAACATACGAAATGCACTAGGAAAGCAAATAGGAAGGTTTTGACGGATAAAATGGCCATAAAATGCTATAATAGTATGCAAAATAGGCTCAATTAGGGGACTAAATGTGCGCAAATAATGTTCACATGAAACAGCTCGATCGAGAGGAATAGTGGTCGATCGAGGACTTCTTTCTTCGCAGGCACTCGATCGAGTAGAATAAATGCTCGATCGAGTGATTTCAGCAGAAAAAGTTCTCGACCGAGTACTAAAAGTACTCGATCGAGTCATCCTCAGTATGTTCCAGCAAAACGCAATAAAAACAGCCCGCAAACTAACAAAACAAGCAATAAAAAATAGTCTTTGGTACGAAGACCAATTATTACAACTAAAAATAAATTTAATGCAATGTTTGAAAAACAACTAAAGTAAATATCCGGGTTGCCTCTCGGGTAGTGCTAGTTTCAGACAGGTCCCAGCTCGACCTTCTTTTTCATCCAGCTGCTCCAATAGTCACAATCAAAACAGCTCAAAGCTCTTAGCATGAGATCATATATCTGCGCATGTGCTACACAAGAGCATAAGTAGCACCGTAATGGAATAAAGATATAGGAAATTAAAATGTACAACTGTTTAAGCCTAACAAATTTCCTATGAGAGCTCCTAAATTTGTCAATAAAATAAAGGAGCTCAGGAGCAATTAATAATGATTTAGGGCTCCATTTCAGATTAACAAGTTTGTGACGATAAGTACGGTAAAAAACTATTAAATTACTCGTCCAGCTAGGAGGGGGTATAGTATTAAAATACAAAGCATGAGTCAAATGATGCAATGTACTGTTTAAACAAACAATAATAGAATTATCGTCTACTACCTCGGGTTGGTTGCTCTCAATGTCGGAATCATTGACAAAAGAATATATTACCTCATCCGTGTTAGGAGCAATCACTGACTCAGCTGCCTCCTCTGTGGAAGTCGTCCCGTAAATCGCAGCCTCAAGCGCATCCAGCTCGGCCTTGAAAAGGGGCGACTCACCATAACCGTTGTCGTCATCAAAATTGTCGTGTAAAATGAACCTAAGTAACAAATCATTGCTCTCGCTGGCCAAACTACTCGATCGAGCAGTATTACTCGATCGGCAAATTTCCTCTTGATAATTACTCGATCGAGCACTTGGAACAGCTCGATCGAGTACTCCCTCTAAACAGTTGTTCGATCGAGTGATGCAAACTACTCGATCGACCGTTTCTTCAAGAATTTCACTCGATCGACCACTAAAGTCCATTCGATCGAGTGAAAAGTGCTGATCAGTGCATGAATCTTCGTCTGAAGAGTCACTATATGATAGAACTTCGTAATCCGAGTCATAGAAATCATCATCAGCATTAGGCAACACGGTTTCTTCATGGGAAAAACCGCACTCTGCGTAGGTAACGCAGGCTTCCTCTAGTTGCCTAATTTTCGACTCAGCAGCTAACTGAGCTATTTCATACTTGAGCTAATCAATTTGCGCACAAACTTGTCTATCATATTCTTCCCTTTTGAGTGCAAGTGCCTTCAATAAAGACTTCAACTCAGCAATCTCTTCTTTCTGATTATCAGGAGGCGGAGCGTCTTGTTGCGGTGGCCAGATAAATGGAGGCTATTAGTAGCCTCGTTGATAGGGAAGATGTGGCGGCACAACTACAGAAGGTTGACTAGCTCGTCTATGCTGCTTGAATGCGTAGACCTCGTCATTTTCTGCCATGCAAAAAGCTGCATTGTGCTCAGCAGCACCACATCTCCCGCAGTAAATCACCTGCTGTGCCATATAATGGAACATAGGTGACGGGTCAAAGGTACTCAAGCCTTCCCTTTGACGATCTTTTACCTAGAACTATCTAGGTAGGACCTATAGGGCCTATTAAAACAGCACTAAAGAAAAAGATTTGAACGGCCTCAAGGGAAAAATCCCTTGAGGCTAAAAACAGACAGAATTAAACAAATAAATAAAGTAGTTGCCTCCCCGGCAACGGCGCCAAAATTTGATACCGTTGTTTTAGTACCAAAAATAAATACCTAGCTACTATTAACGGAAGTCAGCGGTAAGTAGGGTCGATCTCCACAGGGAGGCGGTCACTATCTACTTTTCTATTCGGTCTGTCTATGGTCACAAGATGGGGAGTTTTAAATGTTTTGACTACACTAATAAGATAAAGCAAGAGAAAAGGGAATAAGAGAAATTAACAAAGAAGAGAGAGGGAACTAGGATTTCGGTTCATCAATGAACGTCAATTAATCGCAGTTAAGGCCACAGATTAGTCGATGTGTCGGTCTAAGGGGCAACGAATATCTCCTTCCGGTCTCAATTCGCCCTAAAATGCTACTAGCTTCGCTTCCGCCCTCACTAAAGCATTCTATTATTCACTGCAGGTCTCACCCCTTCCAACCTTCCGGTCTAGGTCAAGGCTTACCGAAATTAAAAGGCTAATTGAATCGATTCAACTAGCAGGATACAATTAAAGCAGTGGTTAACAACATAGACCAAAACAACAACGTCAAATCTATAAACCTAATTTACAATTAACATCGGTTCATCGAATCACCTAATCCTAGCTGGGAGAATTAGCTAGACATGAATAAATAAAGAACTAGAATAAAGGGAAGAAGAACAATAAACATTAATTAAAGAGAAAAGGGAAAGAAAGAGTTACAGAAATAAATCCGGAAATAAAGAGATGAACAAAGTAACAGTAGAAAAGCAGCGTTCGATCCAGTATTAGATTATCAGAGATGTGGGGGGAGAGAGGAAGAGCCCTATAAATGACGTCCCCCTTTCCTATTTATAGAAAATAGGAATTTATTTGACCTAATGACGAATTAAAACTAAAAATCCCGAGCCCATTAGAGAAACAACTCGATCGAGTGATTTAAAACCACTCGATCGAGCAGAATCAGACACAAACCTTTCGATCGAGTAGAAAATCTACTCGGTCGAGTAAACACTAAATAGACATTGTTCGATCGACTAAGGAAAGTGTTCGATCGACCTATTATTTGATCCAAAACCACTCGATCGACTAGTAAAATACTCGATCGAGTGAAATATGACTCCAACAGCTACTTGTTCGTTAGTTTTCAGCTTTGACTTGATTATTTAGCTCCCGGAACGGCTTCACGCATCACAAGACAGCTACATTGGTCGTGATCCCTTATGAGGGGTTTAGTTTTTAGTACTTGTCGTTAAGAGCACCTAGACCAAAACACAATTTATAACTTCACAAACAACTCTACAATTAGTAAAGAGGCAAGTAATGGTCGGATCCCAAGGGACGGGAATTGAAATGAGATTTTCTATTGCCACTAGTGGTGTCTAAGGGTGTCACAATTGGGGTTTGAAGTAGAAGATCACTAAAATAAATAGCAATAAAAGTAAACAAGCAAGATGAATTAAAAGGGATGTAAACACATGATAAAAAGCACTAGGGTGACATGGGGTCATAGGGGATTCATGGGAATTGATCATACAAACATATTCGCAAATTATAAGCAAGCAATTATTGTTGTGATGGATCGAGTTGGTTTATATCTTACAATCCTAGGAAAGTTTGGGTCCCGGAGCCGAACCGATTAGATTGTACAACACCTACAAGTCGACTTAATCTTCCCTACTCAACTCTATGCATGGTCTAATGAGACTCAAGTTGGTTTATGTGTTACAAGTCTCATTGAAAAGATAGGTGATGGGTAAAAAATGCAAGGATTCATAGGCTCGCATTTCATCAAACATAACATGTGCATAAGTTGAGATCACAACAAGCAAGCAAATAAACTATGAAAACATATTAGATTAAGCATGAATCATTCCCCATGTTGGTTTCCCCTAATTACCCATTAACCCTAGCTAAGGAAACTAATCACTCATTATCATGTTGAACATGCTAGCGAGGTTGTCAATCATACCAACAAAGTAAAACATGATGAATAAATGAAGATAATTAACAATAATTAAAAAGGGATTAAGAGAATTATACCTACTAATGATTCCAATAATAAAGCAAAGAATAATTGAAGTACTTGATGCTTGATTGGAAGGTTTTCAATCTCCCAATAATAACCCAAATAATCTTCAATTACCCAAAATAAAGGATGAACAAGAGAGAGATTAAGGAAATAAAACTTGTATTAAAACTTGATTAAATGTTGATTACAAGATTAAAGAGAGATTTGATTGATATTAACTACACTAAAGATTGCTAAGAAGAACATGCTCTTCTAATTAGACTAATGGGGTATTTATTGTGGGGATTAGTTACATAAATTAGGGTTTACTAAGGGCTTAAATGACGATTAAGTCCTTGAGGAATCGCCGGTCTCCAGGGAGACTCTGGTCTCTTTTTCGCCGGTCTTAGAAAAAGATGTGCATCCTTCCTTGTAGTTTGTAGAAGACGAAATAGCTGTAAGGGAATCCGGGCGGCTTAGGCACGGGACGGGCGGATTTGGGTGTTTCTGGACGGGCGTCCAGCTGGGGAAGACGCTCGGATTGGCGGGGTTTTGGACGGGCGTCTTGTGGAGGAGGACGCTCGGATTGCACCTCCTGGACGGGCGTTTTGTAGACAATCCGCTCGGATTGTCTTACAGCTTCGTTCCATCTTCTTTTCTTCCTTTTTGTTCATAAAATCCTTGAGGATTTCCTCGGGGATGCAAGGATCTTTCCTCATCATTGCCCATCTACTATAGTATATACAAAGGCCTTCTAATCTTGTCTCTCCTTGATGCTTGGTCATTGAATTCAATCAATTTAGCCTCATTTTGCCATGAAAATGCAAGGTTTGCACTTCTTTCCTACCAAGGACACAAAACCTCAAAGAATATGCAAAACAAAGAACTAAAGACAATAAATGACCCAAATATGCACTAAAAAGCATGGGAACAAGGCTAATTCGGGGACTAAATATGCTCTAATTATGGTCACATCAAATATCCCCAAACTGAACCTTTGCTCATCCCGAGTAAAGAGGTGACAAAGACTAGGACCATTATTTAAACTAACCTAATAACATAGCCGATATGAGACAATTAGCGGGTCTCACTCCGCCCCTTAAACTCACAACAAGACAACCTTTAGGTAGGATGCCTTCTTGTAAGGCAAGGTGGGTCTTGCCAAAATGGCGACACATCCAAACATTAAGCACATAAAATCAAGTAATGGATGCATCTACAAAAGAATAGCCACTTTCCTCATCTAAGTGGCGGAAATTATCTACAAGGGAAGCAATTCAAGGGTACACACTCCTTCAAAGATGCAATTTCTTCAAACTACTAAGTCTAGAAGGATACCAATAAATCACCTCCAAGTTGTGTCAAGCTAGGAAACCTTTGTCCTCAATCGTTAAATGCTTTTGTCAAGAATAGACTCCCTATGGTGTTAGAAACACTTGAGGATCGCGGAATTCCCCCTCTTGCCTAGACAAGAAGAAGGGTCGTCCCCTCTCTACCATGCAGAAAAATGGATACGATGGATAAAGGGATCGATAGAATTTGAGTTTCACTTTGGGAGTTTGCTTTATTTTTGTTTTTCCCCCCAATTTCTTTTGGCATATAACATTTGAGAACACTTTCTTGCCATTTCTTTTGATTTTTGGCTTTTCAACACTTGACAACTTTTCAACTTTTCTTTGCATTTCTTTTGAACATTTTCAAAGTCACCCCATATGTAGTGAGGGTGCCTTATATTTGAAGTTTTAGGAGTCTATTTTTGCTCCTCTTTTCATTTGATGCATTTTTGCAAACTTTCTTTTACTTTTCATTTCATTGAACTCAAATTGATTTCTTTTTGTGTCCATTCCCTTTGATGACAAAAATGTGGTAGAACATGGATGATGGATGGATGCATGGTTTCAAGGGTCACCTTGGAATAAAAGGTAGCCAAGGAGTTATCACACCACAAGGTACTCTTGACTAGGACTTAATCCATGGGTCAAAGGATACTAGCATGACACATCCTAGGGTGTTTTACAAGTATTCTAACAAGCAAAGTCTTAAGAAGAAAAAGCATCTACTTGGGCCTATATACACTTATCAAGCTTCCCAAGTAGACGGTTTCGCAAAAATTTTCTAACATGCAAACTATATGCCATGATGCAACTAGCATATAAACATCCTAATGCATATGATTCTACCAACTAATATGACATATAAACTAAATGCAAGTCCTAGAATCACATTGTTATACCGCATCAATCAAAATAAAGCCACATAATCATTAACATAAAGAGGAAAAAGGAGATTGGAAAGATCATACCATGCGGTCTTCAATATCCTCACGTCTCGGATGTGGCGTAGTCAATCAATGTGAAAAAGGATAGAATAAATACAATATATACAACAATATATACATGACTACACTACAAAGGTTATGAACTTGTTTTTGCTTTTTCAAATTTTAAAATTTTTATGGTTTTTCGAAATTTTTTGATTTTTTTGGATTTTTGAATAAAAGTTAAGTTAGAATTCCCCATCCCCACACTAATATGGGCATTGTCCTCTATGGCCAAAATGATGGGAAATTATGCAAACATGATGCATGAATTCTACACTAAATGCAAGCTATACTAATCTACATTACATGATGCATGGGTTTTTGTTTATGACGGAGAGCGTAATTTAGATTACCTCCCGTTGCGTATGCATGTACTTCCCCAAACCGAGATAAACATTATTTCTAATGTCCTAAAGTTGGGTGAGTTCATGCACACAAGATGCAATGCATGAAACTAAATTTGTCATTTTGGATTGTCAAAAGTGGGAACAATAAGATCACCTCAATGGGGCCGAGGTGTTAGTCCTCTATGTTGCTAGGACTCTCCAACCGAAGACAAAGTCAAATATTGTACAAGTTAACAAAACATAAACTTCTTTCATGAAAATTGAAAATAAAGAGAAGAGATGAGGAAACTTCACTTAAGCTTGAGATGGGTGCCTCACGCCCGCTCCATCTAGCTATGAAGAGATCCTCTAGAGATTGCCGTCATCTCCCTCTAGATCACTATCCCATATTTCCTTGGATGCATCACTTGTATTCGGGTCCATGAACTTGTCCTCTTCACTTCCAAGCTCCACCGTGTCCCCACCGCAAGATTTGTCGCTCCCTTCCTCTTGTCGCCCATTTGCCCCTTCATTTGCCCTCTCTGAATTGGGGAAGAGTAAATCCAATTGTGCCCAAGAGGGAAAGGCTCCCTCCTCACTAATCTTTCCCCTTTGAATCATATCGTGGTATTGAGGATAAAGTGCATAATAATTGTCCACGGTAGATTCGTATTGTCGGAAGTGCAAATCTTGTAGAATTCCCGTCACAAAGTCATCACAGGGAAGGATAAAGGGGTTGGGATGGTTGTACGGTTGATAAGGAAATGGGTAGGGAGGTACTTTGATTTTCTCATCTTGAGGTTGTTGCTCTTGTTGTTGTTTTTGTTGGGGATTTGGAGGTGGTGGTGCTTGCCTTGTTTGGGTTGGGTTTGGAGGGATGAGGTAGGATGGAATTGGTGATAAAGGTCCGCTTCTTGGTGAGATTCTTGGTAGTCCGGTCATTGGTAGGTAGATTGGTGTAGACACCTCATTTCTGCACCTCTCGCAAACCACCCGGTGATGATTGGGCCGCATGTTTGCTACGCGAAACGATTTGTGACCGTTCGTAAGTTTATCGTCAAGTGATTGCTCAAATACTAATGTCTACCTCTTAGTTGTCATCTACGTGCCGATACGGTCGTTTTGGCAGTAATTAAAGTACATTTGGAGTCCGGGCCTAAAACCGTCTTCATTTTCTGATAACCGTTAAATCCCGAGTCAGAATGTTCTGGAATGTTCCGGATATTTCTATTCCATATTTTATAAATATTTCACAATCTTTAATCTTTAATAAACAATTTCCCGTAATATTCACATAAGGTATTAAGGAAAACCAAATTATTCCGTCCTTCTATAACTCAAACACGGAAATCTTTCTTCCGCAAGAGGAAACCACTTGGGAACAGACGCAGAAGGTGCTGCGCCTTTTCCAAGAAACGCAGTGGCTGCTGCGCCTCTTCCCAGGTCCTTTTCTGTGTAATTCTCGTATCTTTTTCATATCTTTCCGAGATTCACTTCCAAAGACTCTCCGAAACCCTAATTCCTTCACGTGATTAGTATAAATAGGAGCCTTCGCTCATCATATTTCTCACGCGAGTGTCCGCCTTTCTCTTCTCCCTTTGAATTCTAGACCTTTGTTCTTACTTTTTAGCGTCTACGTGCTTGAACATTCGACCACGTAAGCTCGGATCTTTCTGAGTACCAGCCTCGTTTGCATAACCGACCAATTTGACCAACTCCACAATCAATCAACTTAATTAACTTAATCGTTTTCCTCTTACGAGGGCACTTTCGTATTTGCATTATAGTTCGAGTCGAGCATCGCTAATCGATAACTTAGTCCTTCTCGTTTCGTCAAACATGTAAGTCTGAGGGTGTAAATCTCGCTTTTTATTATTGTTATTTATCTTTTTGTATCATTATTGTAAGGTTTATGTCGAAAATACCAATTAAAACCGATTTCTAAAACCGTGCTTTAAAACCTCTTTTTTGCGGATTTCCAGACGACAAACCGTCGAGAAAGGACGCAGCAACTGCTGCGCCTCTTCGAAGGAGCGCAGTTCCTGCTGCGCCTCTTCGTGAGGCTGCCGCAGTTCCTGCTTCCTTTCTTCCTCCTTCGTCCTCTATAATTCGTTCTTTTGTTTGTTTTCGTTTGTTTCTTATTAATTGTTTGATACAATAGCATATTAATTTCACCTGTATATTATTGTTCATCATTAACATGTTTTATCCATCATAAATCCGACTTAAATCCCTTATAATCTCATATTTGCGGGTTTTTCGTCATAAAATTCAATCCGGGTTGTAGGAATTCGATTTGTTCATATCGGGTTTTTGGAATTCGATCTTTGGTATATTTCCGTCTGTTTATTCGTCATTAATTTGTCATCAATTCATCATGTTTAGTTTATTTCATTCACCCATGTCACTAATCAATCATTGGTTCATGTAATTAATTAGTAATATTCCGTCTCATCCATGTTTTGTTGTTTTATGACCTTCAATCACATGTAAATAACCTATTAATCACTTCCATCTGAGTAAATATATTAATTGATCCTTAAATTCACCAATTCTAATTAATGATTTGCAGTTCCGACTTCACAGCCAGAACTCACCCTTGGAACAGAAGCAGCAACTGTTGCGCCTCTTCCAGAGGGCGCAGCTCTCCTGCGCCTCTTCCAGGATGATTTCTGTCTCTGAACTCCGTTGTTGCCTGACCTAGTTTAATTAGCTTACGTATAATTAACTATTATTCGTATTATCACCTTCTGACTTGTTTGTTAATTTATTCCTTTATTCGTTTTTCCAAATTATCCGTTTTAAAGATATTTTCGACATAAATCGCCTAATCCATTGTAATTATTGTAATTTTCATTATTGTAATTTTCTTTTATTGTATTTATCATATTTCCTGTATCATTTGTATGTTTTCACATGTAATTGAACATAAATCCCTACTTTGACCCAATTGTATGATTAAATTACGTGTTAACCGACTTAGTCTAATCTTCACATGCTAGGATTAAAAGTTGGATGTTGCATTGCATGCATATAATCGACGATATATCGAGTATAGATGATGTCCCTAATCATTAGTAGAGGCCGCTATCGAGGCGGCCGGGATTAGGTGTTCGATCAAAAGAGCTTCCTAATACGTACCCTCACCCCTTACTCCAGATCTCTGTGAACATCCGTGTTCATTGGCATCCACGAGTCATTCTAGACATAGAATGCTAAGGGTAACTGATGTGAACATTATTTGCGCACATTTAGTCCCCTAATTGAGCCTATTTTGCATACTATTATAACATTCTATGGCCATTTTATCCGTCAAAACCTTCCTATTTGCTTTTTTATCGCATTTCATATGTTTTGTAGAAAAGGAGATAATAAGGCGGAAATTCCCGTCTTTTCGTGCATATTTGGAAGCTTATTGATGATATTAGATGGACTAGTATGAAGAGGAGGCAAGAATGATGACCAATGATGTAGGAATAAAGAGTATAAAGATGGGTCATAAGGTTTAAAGCAAGGAGGAAAAGCAAGGAAGTCATTCATGAAGAACATTGCTCGGAACGCAAACCAAGAGTTGCTCCTTTGGCTCTGAAAATATGCTAGATGGAACGGCGTCGAAAAAATAAGCGATCTAGGCTTTTGAATCACTCCAATAGGAGTCCGGATGAGAAAATGACGTCCGTTTTACAATCCGAGCTCAAACAAAGAAGCTGTACAGGAATCCGCGCGTCCCGCGCTGAAGACGCTCGGATTGCCCTACAATCCGCTCGGATTGCTCTGAATCCGCTCGGATTCCCCCACTACAATCCGAGCGTCTTGCTTTTGAATCCGCTCGGATTCCACCGCAAGAATCCGGCCGTCCCGACTCCAATCCGCTCGGATTTCTTTCCAGTGATTTTCGTGTTCTTCAAGCTCCGAGAAAGACGCCCTTCCTCTGAAAAATACCGGAGTCTCCTTGCTCAAATCTAAAAAGTGTAATTACTAGTTTAGCCCTTAGTTAACCCTAATGCATCCACCTAATTTCCACTATAAATACCCCATTTGTAATAATCAAATCATCAAGTTTTCATTAGGTTAATTTAATCCTTCTTTAGATTAGATTAGGAGTAGATTAGAATAGATTATCATTTAATCTTTCCACAAATTACACATTAATCTTTCCTTTAATCATTGTTCAAGTTTATTATTGAGTAATTCAAGTTTATTATTGGGTTATTAGAAGATTATTGGGTTTATTGGGAGATTGACAACCTTCCATCAATCATCAAGTTCTTCTATTATTCTTTGCATTATTATTTTGGAATCTCCATAGGTATAATTCTCTTAATCCTTGTTTAATTATTGTTAATTACTTTCATTTATTCATCATGTTTCATTATGTTAGTATGATTGACAACCTTATTAACATGTTAAACTTGATCATGAGTGAGTAGTTACTTAGCTAGGATTAATGGGTAATTAGGGGAAACCATTATGGGAATGATTCATGCTTAAATTAATATGCTTTCATGGTTTATTTGCTTGCTTGTTTTGATCTCAACTCATGCACATGTTATGTTTGATGAAATGCTAAGCCTATGAATCCTTGCATTTACTACCATCTCTTATCTTTTCAATGAGACTTGTAAGACATAAACCAACTCGAGTCTCATTAGACCATGCATGTTGTTGAGTAGGGAAGATTAAGTCGACTTGTAGGTGTTGTACAATCTAATCGATTCGGCTCCGGGACCCAAACTTTCCTAGGATTGTAAGATATAACCCAACTCAATCCATCACAACAATAATTGCTTGCTTATAATTTGAGAACATGTTTGTATGATCAATTCCCATGATTCCCCTATGACCCCATGATATCCTAGTGCTTTTTAATCAATCGTTTACATCTTTCCTTTTGTTGCTTGTTTATTGCCTTTATTAGATTAGAATCATCAACCCATTATAATTGTGACAACCCCAAGCATAACCATAATTAGATTGAATAATTTGAGTAACCACCGTCCCATGGATCGACCTCGACTTACCACTAGCTAGTTGTATGTTGAGTATTATAAATGTGTTTGATTGGATGAGTGACGACATCGTCCACATCAAAATGGCGCCGTTGCCGGGGACGGTGTTGTTTATTTGAATTGTTCTTTTGTCTAGTTTTAGTTGTGCTTCTTTTTCTTGAGTTTTGTTGTACTTGCATTATTTCATATGTTTAACATGTCTACATTCACTTTTTGGCAATATGAAAATGAATCATTTGATAAATATGTTGCAAGATTTGAAGAATATATTACTCATGCTTGGCATCATGGTTTTACTATTTCAAATTATGAAGCATATTGTGTTGTTTATAATGGCATGAACCTTGTAACCCGCAACTTGGCATTTCACTTGAGTGGTGGTAGGATATGTGAGATGAGTTGTGAGGAATTTTGGGAATTTGTTGAGTTCATGACCACCCATTGTCTTAAGCAAACTATACATGACATCTTTGAGAATGCCAAGGAAGGTATGGAAGTGATAAAAACCACATTTCAAAAATTCATTGAGGAAAACTATGATGAAAATGAGATTTGTGAGGATGAGAAACCTTCCTATAACCTTGAGTCAACCCACTTTGTCCACAAAATTACCCCACCTTGGGAAGATGGAGTGCTAGATGAAGAGAGTGATGATGAGGAGGAGTACATTCTTGATTGTGAAACTAATGCTTGGATGCCGTCATCCTACTCTTCTTGTGTTTCAATGAACTCAATCTCCATGGAATTTTATGTTAATGGGCAAAGTGAGAATGATATGGATGAGAGCTTGAGTGAAAACTCACCCTTTGAGGATGACATATTTGAGGGAGACAATTGTGTTGAACATGGTGAGCCTTGTTACGACAACCCCTTTGATAATGGACCTTGTTGGGATGAGGAATATGATGAGGACATTTAGGAACCTCAAATAGACACCCTTAAAATCACCTTGGATGATAATGAGAGTACTTGCATTGAATGTGGTGATTTTGACTATTTGGAGGAAGAGTTGAGTGAATTGCCAACCAACTACCTATTTCATGTTCCTACCATCCATCATTTCTCTTATGATTTTTGTCATGATACTCTTGATATGCTTGTTCGGTCTTTTACTTGGGCATTTTTCAATTGCATAATCTTGTGTTGCTATGCATGCCTATTCATGTCCCACTCCCAAGAATTTGACCGACTTCTACGTGCTTTGAGTGCTAGTGATGATTTTCCATGAAATTGTTAATTGATAATCTTTGGTTTGATGGAGTCCCTTAAAAACCATTAAATTGTATATATGCATTTAGTATAGTTTGGATTGTAATATATCTCACATGATTCATGTAGATAGTTGCATATAGACTAGAATTCATGCATAGTCACTAATGACCAATCCTATTCTTTTCTACACTAGAGATAGTGTTTAAATCGGTTTGGGGAGGTTTGATCATAAGTGACCATAGTTTAAATCATGCATCATATAGTATAGTTTAGATTGCATTCATTTGTTATATATGTCATATAGAATTGCATTTAGTTAGAGCATGCATTCATTCATATCATATCATTGCATTTGTACTTTAATTTCCATAAAATCAAAAATTCAAAAACATGTTTTTCTTTTTCATTCCTACTCCTACATGTACATTGAGGACAATGTCCAAAATAAAGTGGGGGATGGGAATTTATATTCCAAAAAATACATAAAAATTGAAAAATTTCGAAAAATCACAAAAATATGTCTTTTAATTTCATTAAAACAAAAACCATAAAAATTGAAAAATTTGAAAAACCAAAAACAAGTTCATTTCCTTTGTATATATTGTCTTGTATATATTGTGTTTGTTCTATCCTTGTTCACATTGATCGACTACGCCACATCCGAGACATGAGGATATTGAAGACCGCATGGTATGATCTTTCCAATCTCCTTTTCCCTCTTTATGTTAATGACTATGTGGCTTTATTTTGATTGATGCGGTATAACAATGTGAACTTAGGACTTGCATTTAGTTTATATGTCATATTAGTTGGTAGAATCATATGCATTAGGATGTATAAATGTTAGTTGCATCATGGCATGTAGTTTGCATGTTAGAAAAATTTTGCGAAACCGTCTATTTGGGAAGCTTGACAAGTGTATATAGGCCCTAGTAGATGCTTTTTCTTCTTAAGACTTTGCTTGTTAGAATACTTGTAAAACACCCTAGGATGTGTCATGCTAGTATCCTTTGACCCATGGTTTAAGGCCTAGTCAAGAGTACCTTGTGGTGTGATAACTCCTTGGCTACCGTTTATTCCAAGGTGACCCTTGAAACCATGCAACCATCATTCATCCATATTCTACCATATCTTTGTCAACAAAAGGGAATGGGCACAAAAAGAAATCAATTTGAGTTCAATGAAATGAAAAGTGAAAGAAAGTTTGCAAAAATGCATCAAATGAAAAGAGGAGCAAAAATAGAACTCCTAAAGCTTCAAATATAAGGCACCCTCGTTACTAATTGGGGTCACTTTGAAAATGTTCAAAAGAAAATGCAAAAAGTTGAAAGTTGTCAAGTGTTGAAAAGCCAAAAATCAAAAGAAATGGAAAGAAAGTGTTCTCAAATGTTATATGCCACATGAAATTGGGGGGAAAAACAAAAACAAAAGCAAACTCCCAAAATGAAACTCAAATATCTATCGATCCCTTTATCCATCGTATCCATTTTTGTGCATCGTAGAGAGGGGACGACCCTTCTTCTTGTCTAGGCAAGAGGAGGAATTCCGCGATCCTCCAGTGTTTCTAACACCATAGGGAGTCTACTCTTGGCAAAAGCATTTAACGATTGAGGACAAAGGTACCCTAGCTTGACATATTTTGGAGGTGATTTATTGGTATCCTTCTAGGCCTAGTAGTTTGAACAAATTGCATCTATGAAGGATTGTGTACCCTTGAATTGCTTCCCTTGTAGATAATTTCCGCCACTTAGATGAGGAAAGTGGCTATTCTTTTGTAGATGCATCCATTACTTGATTTTGTGTGCTTTAATGATTGGATGTGTCGCCATTTTGGCAAGCCCCACCTTGCCTTGCAAGAAGGCATCCTACCTCATGGTTGTCTTGTTGTGAGTTGAAGGGGCGGAGTGAGACCCGCTAATTGTCTCATATCGGTTATATTAGTAGGATAGTTTAAATAAAGGTCTAGTTTTAGTCACCTCTTTACTCGGGACGAGTAAAGGTTCGGTTTGGGGATATTTGATGTGAACATTATTTGCGCACATTTAGTCCCCTAATTGAGCCTATTTTGCATACTATTATAACATTCTATGGCCATTTTATCCGTCAAAACCTTCCTATTTGCTTTTCTATCGCATTTCATATGTTTTGTAGAAAAGGAGATAATAAGGCGGAAATTCCCGTCTTTTCGTGCATATTTGGAAGCTTATTGATGATATTAGATGGACTAGTATGAAGAGGAGGCAAGAATGATGACCAATGATGTAGGAATAAAGAGTATAAAGATGGGTCATAAGGTTTAAAGCAAGGAGGAAAAGCAAGGAAGCCATTCATGAAGAACATTGCTCGGAACGCAAACCAAGAGTTGCTCCTTTGGCTCTGAAAATATGCTAGATGGAACGGCGTCGAAAAAATAAGCGATCTAGGCTTTTGAATCACTCCAATAGGAGTCCGGATGAGAAAATGACGTCCGTTTTACAATCCGAGCTCAAACAAAGAAGCTGTACAGGAATCCGCGCGTCCCGCGCTGAAGACGCTCGGATTGCCCTACAATCCGCTCGGATTGCTCAATCCGCTCGGATTCCCCCACTACAATCCGAGCGTCTTGCTTTTGAATCCGCTCGGATTCCACCGCAAGAATCCGGCCGTCCCGACTCCAATCCGCTCGGATTTCTTTCCAGTGATTTTCGTGTTCTTCAAGCTCCGAGAAAGACGCCCTTCCTCTGAAAAATACCGGAGTCTCCTTGCTCAAATCTAAAAAGTGTAATTACTAGTTTAGCCCTTAGTTAACCCTAATGCATCCACCTAATTTCCACTATAAATACCCCATTTGTAATAATCAAATCATCAAGTTTTCATTAGGTTAATTTAATCCTTCTTTAGATTAGATTAGGAGTAGATTAGAATAGATTATCATTTAATCTTTCCACAAATTACACATTAATCTTTCCTTTAATCATTGTTCAAGTTTATTATTGAGTAATTCAAGTTTATTATTGGGTTATTAGAAGATTATTGGGTTTATTGGGAGATTGACAACCTTCCATCAATCATCAAGTTCTTCTATTATTCTTTGCATTATTATTTTGGAATCTCCATAGGTATAATTCTCTTAATCCTTGTTTAATTATTGTTAATTACTTTCATTTATTCATCATGTTTCATTATGTTAGTATGATTGACAACCTTATTAACATGTTAAACTTGATCATGAGTGAGTAGTTACTTAGCTAGGATTAATGGGTAATTAGGGGAAACCAATATGGGGAATGATTCATGCTTAAATTAATATGCTTTCATGGTTTATTTGCTTGCTTGTTTTGATCTCAACTCATGCACATGTTATGTTTGATGAAATGCTAAGCCTATGAATCCTTGCATTTACTACCATCTCTTATCTTTTCAATGAGACTTGTAAGACATAAACCAACTCGAGTCTCATTAGACCATGCATGTTGTTGAGTAGGGAAGATTAAGTCGACTTGTAGGTGTTGTACAATCTAATCGATTCGGCTCCGGACCCAAACTTTCCTAGGATTGTAAGATATAACCCAACTCAATCCATCACAACAATAATTGCTTGCTTATAATTTGAGAACATGTTTGTATGATCAATTCCCATGATTCCCCTATGACCCCATGATATCCTAGTGCTTTTTAATCAATCGTTTACATCTTTCCTTTTGTTGCTTGTTTATTGCCTTTATTAGATTAGAATCATCAACCCATTATAATTGTGACAACCCCAAGCATAACCATAATTAGATTGAATAATTTGAGTAACCACCGTCCCATGGATCGACCTCGACTTACCACTAGCTAGTTGTATGTTGAGTATTATAAATGTGTTTGATTTGATGAGTGACGACATCGTCCACATCAGTAACGATTGCTTGGTGTTAATGTCTCTACTTTGTGTCTTGACATGGCACGAGGTATTCGAACATGTCCAATTTCCCATAAAAATTGGTGGCGACTCTAACAAAAATGCAAACGCTTGTTCTCTTCCTCCCAAGCGCCCCCGTGGGCCCCTACTCCCACGTTTGGCGACTCACGGGGAAAATACACTTACGTGTAGCCAAGGGTGAAACTTGAACAAGGTTAGGGAATAGTTTATACAAGACAATTGTCGGTTTTCATAACTCGGTCTTTCTAGACCGTTTCATTCGGCCTTCCTAGGCCCAACCCAACCCATTCGACCAATCGTCCCGTCTAGACGGTCCTAATTCTTATTTGGGCCTAAGGATGGATAGCGATTGACGTCATCCATACCATGATGCTTACTCTTGTTTGTATCAAGGGCCTTCACTACTTGAGGAAATGGACTAGGAATCGACTTACTCTTGTTTGGCACGAGCCTCTCCACAGACTTCGAGTTTGATGGTTCGGTATGGCAACCCACCCTTTAAACCAAAACCCTTTTAAATGCACTCAGCATCCCGTTATAATAAATGATTGTACCTTACGTGATCACCATTTCTAAACGAAACCATGACGATTTTTGCAAAAATCAAAACCCTTTTTTTAATCAAAATTTCGAAAAAGGCCATTGGATTAGTGCAAAACCCAGTCGAAACTCTGTCCGTTTGTCGAGTCAAAATTCGCCACAAGCCCATTTCAAAACCTCACTTCGAGTCCACTCCTACAACTACACTATAGTGGACTAGGATACACATTTTTCAAAATTTTGTCCTTTCTTCAAAGCTCACTCAACACAAGTGGCACACACCCACTTCACGAGTCAAAGCATTTCTCCTTTTAGCAAGTGTGTTAGAATGGTCGATCGTATTTTGATTCGGCATCGACCTCTTATCCAGTTTTCAAGATGCCTGGAACCAGTGAAACAAACCTCCACCAACTTCAAGATGGTAATGATCGAATCCTAGCCACACTAGCTCAGATCCAAGTTACTCAAGACCAAGTGTATGATCGCCTTGACACCATCGAAGGTCGGGTCTACGCCGTAGAGGGGAGATTGCCTCCTCATGAAAGTGAAGTAGTAGGTGACTACGCGGATGAATCCAGGGACGAAAATCCTCCCATGGGACTGACTGTAGCTGAGAAAAGACCCCAATACTTAGAGGAGCAATTCCAAATTGCCAACCAACTTCAATATGACGGATATCCCTAAATTCAAGGGGCACGAAAACCCTTTGAACCACATCCGCGCCTTCAAGGATTACATGTCTATCAAAGGCATCAAACCCGAGATGTTCTTAAGGATCTTTCCTTCATCTCTTGACACCATCCCAAAACAATGGTTCTACTCTTTAGAACACAAGAAGATCTCTACTTGGGAAGATGCCGCGATCGAATTTGCTAAACAATATGCGGATAATGCCGAGATCCAAGTTAACATGCGCACTCTAGAGGTTCTTACCCAAAATGACAAAGAAGGATTCACCGACTTCCTAAGTAGGTGGAGGAAGACTAGTACCCAACTAGTTGAACGCCCGGATGAGGCTACCCTTGTGGAGAAGTTCGTGGATAATCTCAAACCCATTTATGCCAACCATTTGAGATATCAAAACATCAAAGCTTTCAAGGACTTAACCGTACTAGGGACAAGGATTGAAGATGACATCCGTAAAGGGCTCTTGTCCAAAACAGTAGGTCGAGGATATCAAGGCTCAACAAGTCGTTCTTACGGCTCCACTAGCAAGACTGATGAAGTTAACCTTCTCGAGCCATCCAAGAAAAGTACCCCACCAAGGAAATTCACAAACCTTGGGGATACTTACTCCAACGCTCTTAAAAGGTTAATGAAGCAAGGCAAACTCCAACCCATAGGACCTACTCCTGAACCTGAAAAGAAATACAAGTTCTGGGACGAGAACTCATATTGTGAATACCATCGGGGCAAGGGGCATCACACAGAGAAATGCTACAAATTGAAAAATGTGCTTCAAGACATGATTGAAGATGGTCGACTACCAATACCGCTGGGAGGTAAACCCAACAAAACTCAGAATCCTCTTGGAGTTCTAGTGATTACAAGTGACGAATCTACCTTAGATTTTTCACACCTCATCTCTCCAATTGAAGATGAAATCCATGCAATCGAGAATGAAGGGTTCTACTCTACTATCTCCCCTACCATTTCCGACTTCATCACATAGGCAAGGAGTGTGGATAGACAAGTTTGGGAATTAGAAAATATGGTGACAACTTTACGTGATCCCAACGGAACACCCAAGGAGAATGTGCCACTAATCTTCTCTCAAAGTGCTACTATGCAAGAAATAGTCGTTGTGGTTGACAAACTAGTCGACCAAATCATACGACTAGAAGATGAAATCATGAGAATGAGGGAACTAGCTACAATCAATGTAGTATGGGCCGATGATGATGAGGACGAGTACCTCATTGAAAACTCCCTAGTCAAAGAAATAGTCCAAAATGGTGAAGACCAAGATGTGGACCACCTAACTCGTTCGGGACGTCCATATCAAAACACTACTCAAAATGGTCCAACCAACGTTGTCACACCAAATGATAACGAAGATGACTCCACTAACCATTTGCTCAAGCAATTACAGAAGACAAAGGCTGATCTTTCAGTCTGGGAATTAGTAGCAAGCTCATTCCCACATCGCTAAGCTTTACTGCAAGCTTTGGTCAAACTAAATGTAACACATAACTCGACACCCGAAGATGTAGTCAACTTGGTCTTCCAAGAATCACCGAAGCTAAGTAATCCTATTACTTTCTCATACGAAGATTTGCCACCTTTTGGCGCTACTCACAACTTAGCTCTTTACATCACTGTTATTTGTCTAAAGAAGAACGTGCCAATGACCTTGGTAGATGATGGCTCTGCGGTCAACGGCATACCCCTCAAAACGGCATACAATTTAGGCATGAAAGAGTCGGATTGGACCCCTACCAATCAAGGTGTTCGCGCATATGATGGTACACGACAAAAAGTGGTAGGACTTGCTAAAACCATAGCCACAGGGCCGATGGAGCGAAAGGTTAACTTCCAAATAGTGGACATCGAAGCTTCCTTCAACATACTCCTAGGAAGACCTTGGATTCACGCTTCCAAAGCAGTGACATCCACCCTTCATCAAAAGATCAAGATCCCACTAAATGGCAAAGTGGTGACGATCACTTTGTCACCCATCAAAGCAATAATCGAAAAGAAGTCGAACAATCAAGTTCTTGCAGATCCAGTATATGAACTTGGGGGCTTCCAAAGCATAAGTGTCATAGAAAGCGAATTGGAACCCTTATACTATGATCCCTACTCCAACTTGGTGGTCAACCACATACTCAAATCCCAGGGATACTTTCCTGGAATGCCTTTGAATCCTATTCGAAGAAACATCTTCGCACCATACAAGGAAGGCAAATAAAAAAGGATACTACTTGGACTAGGGTACAAACCCACTAAAGAGGAGGATCTCGAGATGCTCGCTCAAGTTCAAAACCGTAAGTATGTAGGAGTCCAAATGCGACCCTATCTCCCTACCCTAAATGGGTACTTTGTTAAAGAAGGAAGTCTAGAACTCTTTCACGGATTTCCCGAGCCTTGGCATTATCTCGAGAGGAAGCTAGCCGGAATCAAGATCTTTCACGATTGCAACTTCATCCCTCCAGAAACGGTTCCTACCGTCAAGCACCTTGCTTAGACGAACAAGCTGTTAGTCTATTGTTCGGAGAAGATCGATTTGTTAGAGCCGCGGAGGATGAGATCATTACCATGATACTTCAAGACGATCGCTTCAACCCCACCGCGTTAATCACAGAAACTAACGCGAGTCAGCAGAAAGGATGAAGAAAGTCAATCAAGTGGACCAATAATCAAGGAAGACTCTTCAAGCTCACCACTGGAGAAGGAGATATGTTCAAAGGAGAACCAGAAGACGATGAATTCGAGTCTGAGTCGGAGTCAGAGTCGGAGTCTACAGAAGTCACTAGGGAGTCTCCTCCTGTCGTCATCCTCATTCCCTTTGTTCCTCCTAGCTTAGCCTCGAGTAGTCACAGTAGTTCGGGAAATGTCCCAACCACTTGTCCTTTTTTGCGCGCCACCGACCACGGATCGATGGCTTCTTTGTTTCAACTTTTCTCAAACTTTAATATGAATAAATCGGTTCTCGCTTACTCTTTGTGTTATCTTGAGTGCAATTCTGTTTACGATGATACTGAGGATGACCAAGACCCAGACTCAATCGAAATACCTCCCTACATAGCCAAAGAAATACTACACGAAAGGGAAGGGGGACCAGTAATAGAGGACACCGAACCCATCAATGTAGGAACCGAACTAGAACCCCAAGAACTTAGGATAGGGACTACCTTGAGCTCAACCGAAAGGGCCGATTTCATAGACCTCCTAAACGAGTTCAAAGACATTTTCGCTTGGTCCTACAAAGACATGCCAGGGATCGACCGGGATATCGCCGAACATAGAATCCCGATTAAGCCAGGTTTCAAACCTGTAAAACAGAAGCTTCGACGAATGAGAACGGAATGGGCTCTCAAGATTAAGGAAGAAGTCGATAAGCAATTCAAAGCCGGGTTCATCAAAGCATCTGAGTATTCTGACTGGGTAGCCAACATAGTACCTGTACCCAAAAAGGATGGGAGAATCCGTGTTTATGTTGATTTTAGGGACTTAAACAAAGCAAGTCCTAAAGATGACTTCCCTCTACCACACATCGACATATTGGTGGACAATACTGTAGACCACGCATTACTATCCTTCATGGATGGATATGCGGGTTATAACCAAATCAATATGGCCATAGAAGACATGCATAAGACCGCCTTTGTCACTCAATGGGGAACCTATTGCTATACGGTCATGCCGTTTGGGTTGATCAACGCCGGAGCTACATATCAACGCACCACAACTACACTCTTACATGACATGATGCACAAAGAATTTGAGGTATACGTGGACGACATGATTTTCAAATCCAAAGATAGAGAGGGGCATATTGCGAACCTTCGCAAATTTTTCACAAGGCTACGAAAGTACAACATGAGACTCAATCCTCAGAAGTGCGCATTCGGAGTAACGTCTGGGAAACTCTTGGGATACGTCGTTAGCCAACGAGGTATAGAAATAGACCCTTCCAAGATCAAGGCTCTGATCGAAATGCCACAACCTCAAACAGAAAAAGAAGTCAGAGGATTCCTGGGAAAAGTGCAATATATAAGTCGATTCATATCGAAACACACCATGATTTGTGAGCCTATCTTCAAAAAGCTCAAGAAAACAGACCACGCCATGTGGGATGATGATTGTCAAAAGGCATTTGACCGAATCAAAGAGATGTTGGCTAAACCACCAGTGCTCATGCCACCACAACGAGATCAACCTCTTTGTTTATATCTCACGGTAACCGAAATAGCCATGGGTGCCATGCTAGCTCAAACCGTAGGAAGTGAAGAAAGGGCTATCTACTACCTTAGTAAGAAGTTCTTGGAGTACGAGTGCAAATACTCACAACTCGAAAAGACATGCCTCGCTCTTGTGTGGGCAACTAAGAAGCTACGACATTACATGCTTAGCTACTCCGTCAAAATATACTCCAAAATGGATCCAGTCAAATACCTCTTCGAGAAACCTGTCCTCAACGGACGCCTAGCAAGATGGACTTTGATGCTTTCAGAAATCGATCTCAAATACGTGCCTCTGAAAGTTATAAAAGGTCGCGCCGTCGCCGAATTCTTCGCAGAAAATCCCATCAATGATGCACAAATAATAGATACTTGGTCATTTCCAGACGAGGATATACTTCAAACTGATGTAGACTCCTGGGACCTTTACTTTGATGGAGCATCAAACTTAAGAGGATTTGGAATAGGAGTGTGGCTCATTTCTCCTGAAGGCGAGCATACACCAATCTCTGTCAAACTCGACTTCGAGGTGACAAATAACGCTGCAGAATACGATGCTTGTCTCATTGGACTACAGGCGGCAGTGAGCTTAGGCATTAAGAACCTCCGAGTACACGGGGATTCATCCCTTATCATCAATCAATTTACGGGATCTTGGAAAATTCGAAGCAAAAGCTTAGCACCTTATCAAGCCAGAATAGACCAAGTTGCCCAATTCTTTGATCACGTGACATATCTACACCTACCTCGGGAAGAAAATCAATTTGCAGATGCTCTTGCAAAACTCGCATCTTTGATTAATATGCCAGATGACATGGTGGAAATGCCTTTATGCATCGCACGACGGTCAAACCCAGCTTATGTACACCAAAACACAGATGAAGAGGAAATCATGCAGGAACCCTGGTTCCAAGCAATCCTGAATTTCAAGCTTAATGGTACCTATCCACCCGATATGGACCAAAGGGTACAACGTGCTATACGCCTACTAGCTTCCCAATACGTTCTCATGCAAGGAGAGTTATACAAAAGAACACCTATTGGTGTAATCCTACGTTGCCTTGATCATTCACAGGCATGAAAGGTGATGGAAGAAGTCCACGATGGAGAATGCGGTCCTCACATGAGTGGGCCCATGATGGCAAATAAAATCACACGTTTGGGGTATTACTGGACCATAATGGAATCCGATGGCATCAAATACGTAAGACATTGCCACAATTGCCAAATCTTCGGGAATGTACAACACGTCCCTCCTTCATTGCTATATACGATGACATCTCCTTGGCCATTTTATGCCTGGGGAATTGACATAATCGGGAAGATAACCCCAGCCGGAACATGAGGTCACTGTTTCATCCTAGTGGCAATCAACTATTTCACCAAATGGGTAGAAGCGGCTTCCTACACTAGTCTCACGGCTAAAAATGTGGCAAAGTTCATACAAAACAACATCATCTGTCGATATGGGTGCCCACATGAGATCATTAGTGATAATGGATCACATTTCCAAGCTGAGATTGAGCAGTTGCTAGCCAAGTACAAAATTAGGCATCACCACTCTTCGCCCTATAGACCACAGACTAACGGCGCGGTAGAGGCAGCAAACAAGAACGTTGTCACAATTCTCAAGAAAATGATTGACAACTATCGAGACTGGCCAAGTAAGATACCCTTTGCTTTGTGGGGATATCGTACATCTGTTAGGACGCCCACTGGGGCCACACCTTTCTATTTGACCTACGGCATGGAAGCTGTACAACCAGTCGGGCTAGAGATACCATCCTTGCGCATTTTACTCGAAAGTCAAATCCCAGAAGCCGATTGGAAGAGAGATAGATACGAAGAACTCATCCTCCTGGATGAACGTAGGCTACGCGCCTTGCATAATGTCCAAACATATCAAGCACGTATCAAACGAGCTTTCAACAAAAGGGTTAAGCCAAGAAACATCAAGGAAGGAGACTTAGTACTCAAATCGGTTAGAGCTCTTTTACCTGTTGACCCACGGGGAAAATTCAAACCCAATTGGGCCAGACCATTTCTAGTCAAGTCCATACTTCCAGGGGGTGCGGTTAGAATCACAGACATAGACGGGAATGAGTTTTCCAACCCAATAAACCTTGACCAACTAAAACGGTATTATGCCTAGAATAGGAACAAAAACGCGCCTCGCGTAACCACACGTGTCGCTCTTATGGCACTGAATAAACGGCCCCTGGCCAAGCTGAAATAAGCTAATGTCACTATGCTCTTGCATTTTGACAAGTTTGTCATCCTCATATCATCAAATAAACTAAATTTGCACCTTCAGAGTAAGCAAAAGCTCATGCTTATTTTCTAAGTTCATTACAAGCTCTTGCTTTGAACAATTATTCTTTTACATTTACTCGAACTACGCGCAAGGGTTTGATTTCATTTTTAATGAATACGTAGGCAATCCTTCACAGGATACAACCCATTATTTTAAAATGTGAATAGAAGCACGATTGCATTGCATTTGGAATTTGACAAGAATAATAGATAGAAAATCACAACGGTTTCATAACCATTTAACCTTTTTTATTTCATTCATTTTCTAGTAATAGTACACTACATAATAAAAATAAAAATAGGCTAGGATTCTAAAAACCCCACCTCTTTATTACAACAATAATAATAATAATAAATAATAAATAAAGACTCGGGCTATTCTTCCATCTTCCCTTTGTCCTTGTCATTTTTGTCATATTTCTTGTTACGACCTCGAGCCGGACTCTCTTGCGCCACTTCGGACCTAATCACCAACGGTCTTTCTCGAGGCCTAAACTTCCCATTCTTGCCAATCACCATCTCCACGACAGGAGAGGTCTTCGGTTTCTTCGAATGATGAACGACTCGAAACCCGGCTTCCTCCTCTCCCTCAGTCAGATATTTCTCCTTCTCTTTTTCCACCTCGCGCACCTTGTAGTCGACGGGCTCGCGCTTCCTCAATCTCTCGCGCTCTTCCGGAGTAGTAGCTTTCCTCCATCGCAGATAAGAGTCCGACACCCATAAGGCATTAGCAGAAGAGTTCAAGACCAATACGTTTCTTTGGGCCCATTTAATGGCCCACTCCCTTCGGCTCTCTGTAGTAACCGCCACGGTGGTCTGCGGAACGGTATCAAGCTTCGGGATCGTCTGTTTTAGTCCAACCTGTCTCATCAGCCTTTCCGGGAAGATGCACACCATAAATTCCAAGCCAGGAATGCGCACAGATCAGGTAGGATCCAAAGAAGACACTCCAGTGATAGATTTGAGGTGCCATCACGGTACAACCCACCTAATCAAAGGGCCATCATCACTATTCAGTTTGTCCTCCCAATAATTGCAGACTCGAGTGAAGTCCACCATGTAAAGCCTGGTACTCATTGCAATTGAACGAGCATGATAAGAAGGAACGTGAACTGGGGGCTCGATCAATCGAAGTCGTTCCATAAGCCAAACCTACCCAAAAGCAGGCATAAGACATCAAAAAAAAAAAAAACGAACGAAAAAAAAAATGAAGAAAAAGAAAAATAAGCGTTCTTTTACCTGCAGAATGACGGGACTTCCCAAATACGGTAGGTCGCGGTTGGCTTTTCTATTATCCAAGCCCAACATGATCTCTCCTAGACATAAGCAAGCTGGGCTCCTGCGCAGCTCCATTTGCTCAACAAGGCCCAGAAGACGGGGATCACCTCTCAAGTCTTCATCAACATGCCCTTGGAAGACATACACATGCAACAAGCAAAACCCAAATGCCCTTCGCCTAGCAACATAAGAAACGGTGGGGTCGGCCTTGTTAATAAATCGGTCAATGAAGTCCAACATTCGCACTCCCTTCGAGGTCACTAGACGGTCCACCTCGAGTCTAGTCAACCCAAGCAAGTCTCTGAATTTGCTCTTGTACCCTTGCGAAGTAGAAGGAATGGCAGGCAAGTGTTCAGGGTCCCACCCACCAATCGCAGCAATTTCTTCAGGAAATGGGCAAATATCGCCTCCAGGGAACGCAAAAACATGGTAATTCGGGTCCCAATAATCAAGACAAGCATCCAAGAATGGTTTGACTACCTTGATAAGTTTCAAACTCAACAATGATCCAAGATTATAGGCGCCCATATCATATTTCTCCATGTTTTAAAATTCGTTGGTCCATTCTTACAGGCGAATCTCCAAAGTATTCATGATGAGAGATTATTTTGAGAACTTTATGTAATAAGACGAAGAAGAGGCGGAAGAATTGTGTGAATAAAAGCTCCATCGACGTCTCTATTTATACTAATTTTTGTTTCCAAAAATCTGCTAGAACGGAACCACCTGGGAACAGGCGCAGCACCTGCTGCGCCTCTTCAAAGGGACACAGTTCATGCTGCGCCTCTTCCTCAGCTTGATTTCTGTGATTTTCCGCGTTGGATATTTCCTAATTCCTCGACGAATAATTTCCTATTCCTACGGGTTATTATTTTGGTAAATACGTGGAAGTTACCATATTTCGTGTTTCCTAATTCCGCGGGCACGCATCTCGAGACGACATCGACATTTTTGTCATTTTACCACACTTGTACATATTCATTTTAGGAAATAATTTTCATTATAATATAATTCATTTCAAAATTTATATATTTCTTCCATTTATATTTATTTCATTTCTTTTTTAATCATTTCATTCCTAACTTATAGGTTTCTATTTTCTTCTTTTTTTAGGGGTAACCCTCCCTACCGTCCGGTCACTTCCGCCAAAATTTTGCATTTTTGCGTGCTTTTGAGTCAGTCGTTTTGCGCTAATTCAGGCCACGTGTATATACAAATGTATGTTTTGCGTGATTTCTATGTAAATTTCGGCAGCATGACGGCGTAAACCGTCATCTACCAAACATGTTCAAAGCTAACCTGCAGATACAAGCAACACCACCCAGCAGCAAAGGCACTCAAGCCATCTTATATACAACCAAAAAATGAAATGTACAACAAACTGGGGGCTCGAGCCCCAAACAAAGTCTGGAATGTTCAAAATGAAGGTCCAAAATGTACAAATGTGCAAAATACAGCCAACAAACAAACAAAAACTACACAAAACTACTGTCGGTCGCCCTCCAGCTCTGCAACTCTTGCCGCAAGAGCAGCAATCTCGGCATCTCGAACCTCGAGCTCCCTCAAAAAGCGAGCTGTCTCCTCCCGAGACTGAGTCAACTCTCGCTCCAGCTCGCGGTTCCCCTGTAAACAACAAAATTGGCTCATGTCAATCATTTCAAGCAATTACAAGAAAAGTTGGAAAATCAAAATTCAAAAATGGAACAGGCACAAGGTTCATACCTGACGGCCTCGACCGCCGACAAGTGCCTCGACGGCAGTAGCCCGCAGCCGGTTGGCCACCCTCCATAACGCCACGAACCGAGACGGCGCAACTTGCATTTTCAAAAAGAATTTCTCAATAATTGAACAAACTCAATCAAATGTGTTCCTATACAAAAATTACGTAAAATTAGAGCCTCACCATCCGAATAAATTGCTGCCAGTCGTCCAGGCCAGCATCCATCACAGGCACGTCAAAGTCACGTAGCTCGGAGATCGTCGTCCTCCCAGTCGCGTCAGTGTACTCGAGGGTCTCAAGGTACTCTGGGGGCTCGATGCCCGCCACCTCAACCTCCTGCAAAACCAAATATTTCTCATTAATCGATGATCTTTCATCGTAGTCTCAAAATCAAGAATAAAGAAGAGTAAAGATGCTCACCACTACCGGCCAGTACGCCAACCTCCCGTAGAGGGACGCCGAGTAGTCCTCGCCAGGAAGAAGGAGGGCTTCACCACCGACGCCAGCCAAGTCAGCCTCCCTCTCAGCCTCAGAAGGCTCCCTGAACATCGTCCTAGGAGGATCGATGGGAACCGTCAACACGTCCCCGGAGCACTGACGAGCCAAGCGCTTGCCCAAGTACCACACAGGACCCATCGACGTCCTCAACAACAGCCGGCTCGAGCTCCTAGGTCGAAGGACCTCAGCCGCAAAAGGAGGCGCTCCAGCGTACTCCGCCCAAGGCCTGAGCACTCACTGGGACAAGACAAACAAGGAATCATTCTTATGATAAATTTAAAAGCAATGAAGAAGTAAATGAATATAAGTGAGATGTTTACGCTGTCTAGCTGAAGAGCGTTCACATCCCGCCGGTAGACACCGTGAGAAGAACGCTTGCTCTTCGACCTGCACATCACCCAATCCCTCACCACGGGATAGGCCTTCTCCAGCGGCTCAGTCCTCTTGGGGGCGAGGCCCGAAAAGTAGGAGTACACCCACGCCTGTGAAGCAAGATAGTTAATAACGATTTTTCGTAATTTTACAAAGAAAGGAATTGATTTCAGTCTAAATGAAGGTTCATACCTCCAACAGTAGTCCAGGTCCGACAGCGCCAGGAGAAGTCCCCTTCTCCATCAACTACGGACGAACCATGGCCCTCATGAAGCGGATGAGGACCGCAAAACCAGCAGTGACCCAGTCCCAACGCCCTAGGGAGCTCGGTCAGAAAGGAAGGGAAGAAGCTTCGTCGACAGCCTCTCTCCCTTGTCTCCGAGGTAAATCGAAGACAGAAACCACCAGAGCCACAAACGAGCCCTCTGCTCAGCTGTACATGGAGGACGAGCTGTCTCCTTCCCGTCAATCGTCACCAGCGCCGGGATCTTTCCCGCGAAGTAGTCTCGAACGTAGGAGCTGGGTACCAAACCCGGCACTGTGACAGCCTTCGGCGACAAGTTCCAGCCGATCAACCTCCTAACCTCGGTCGAGTCCACCCTCATGGCAGTCTCCGGCCACTCCACAGCCTCAGTCCCACATGGCAGACCAGAAATCATGCCGTAGTCCTCCAGAGTGACTCCCACCTCACCAAAAGGCATGTGAAAAGTGGAAGTCGTATCCCAGAATTGGTCCAAGAAAGCGCGGACCAGGCTAAGGTTATCCCGCAGCTTCCTCTTCGCGACATCCCTCCAGGCCTGCACCGAACGCTCCACGCTCGATCATGGCGCGCTCCTCCGCCGACAGCCGCTCGTAGCACTCCATCGCTGTCGTGTAACCCGAGAACGACCTGATGTTCCCGGCCTCCTATTGTGATTTGAAACAAAAGCTATCTTTAGTTTTTTAAATGAAAATTGGAAGAAATATGAACAAATGAACGAAAGGACATGAATAATGAGTAGTGAATTCCTATTTACCAAGCTCTTCACCATCCTGTAGGATAGGTGACCCTCTGCAGCCCAAAGCAGGTGCCTACTCTCCCAGGTCTCAGCCCACGCGGGTGCTCCCCTCAGCTAACGACCTCCTCGTCCAACGTTGGCCCGTCTCGGCGCCTCCTCCTCCTCAACAGCCTCCTCCTCATGGACCTCGTCCCCAACAGCCATCACCGCAGCGGTGAAGGCCTGCTCCAAAGCCTCCTCGATTATAGCAGCGTCTATCTCCATGGGAGTCCTCCCAGAAGTAGAAGCCTCATCACCTGCAACATTAAAGCAAATTTAGGTCGCGTCACGTGACGACAAGCCTTGGTTAAGGGATTTTCGAGCCTTCGGAAGCCCTGAAATCGCTCTTTCTCGCCATCTTTGGCCATATTCTCACAAACCCGATCACTCATGTGGTAATTTGGGTCAAGTCAAGTCTAAGTTGGAGCCTATTCCTTGGGTTCAAATCGAAATTTCGGCAGCATTTCGTTAAAACAACGATTATGCCCTAGAAAAGTGTCCTGAAAAAGCTGTCACAAACAAAAATTATGAGATGGTAGGAAGTTTACCCATCATCCAAGGATCCCAAATATCAAGTTTCATCACAAATGGGCAATCCTAAGGCTATTTTCGAAGCAATTTACGGTTTAGCTGTGAAACCGTCTCAAATTCACTCAAATGCTCAAAACTCAACGAAAATTCGAAACAAATACATGGTTATGTTCCTTGTATTAACAATTATCCGTTTCTAATACCAATTTGACAAGGCAAATGCATTTGGGGGAAAAGCCCCAAATGTTCGATTAATTGGGTCATAAACCCTAATTTTTTCGATCCAAAATTGAACAAATACAGAAGATTAATGTAAGAATGAGACACATACCTCGATTACTCATGATTAGTGCAAGCTTTTGGATCAAACCTTGGCGGAAATGGTTAATATTTGAGAGAGTATTGTGTGATTTGTGTTTCGAAACAAATGAAATAATTCCTCTGTTTATCGCGTTTTTACGCAGCAAATAAACCCTTAGGAACAGACGCAGCAGGCGCTGCGCCTATTCCAAGAGACGCAGCTCTTGGTGCGCCTCTTCTTGGTGTTTCCTCCATACGAGTTTTCAAAAATTCGTTATGAGTTCGTTATTTGTGGGCCCATCTTTGGTGCGCCTCTTCCCCGATGCTATTTTATTCTTTTGGTCCGTTTGACGATTATCTCTCATTCCGGCTCGCATTTCTAAACCAGCAACAGACTATTACACGTTATTTATCGCTTCCAAGACCCTTACTTGTCACAACGAGCAAATATTCCTTCCCAGGTGTTTCGACACGCCTTCATTATATTTCCCCAACGAGAGTAAGCGGATAGACTTTCCCTCTCGAGACATGGAGATTAATTCCCGATTATGTTCCCCAACGAGAGTAAGCGGATAGACTTTCCCTCTCGAGACATGGAGATCAACATCAACCCCTATTTCTTCCGAAGTTTTGTTCGAAGCTGAACACGAACAGATTTCTCCCAGCAGTTCCCGACTGTGTCCCGCTGTCTTTCCTCATTATTTCCTTATAATCCTTCAGACACCAAGTTATCTTCATGCCAAAGAGTTTCGCCGAAGCACCTTCAGTCCCGTTTCGTCCGGAAGTCTCAGGTATGGTCTCTTCTTATGGCTGGCGAGCCTCCTTACGTAGTCTAATGGACTTTAAACGACCCTCCCCGATAGTCGACAGACTCTAAAATGTTCCCGACGACGGGTCCTTGGTTCAGGCCCCTTGAACCGCCTCGCGTCGCCATAGTCGTCAGGTTGTAATCTTCGATTGACCTGATGGCTATACTTTGACTTTCGCCTTGTCCAAGCCTCATTCAAAGTGGGGGCTCTGTAGACACCTCGTTTCTGCACCTCTCGCAAACCACCCGGTGATGATTGGGCCGCATGTGTGCTACGCGGAACGATTTGTGACAGTTCGTAAGTTTATCGTCAAGTGATTGCTCAAATACTAATGTCTACCTCTTAGTTTTCAACTACGTGCCGATATGGTCGTTTTGGCAGTAATTAGAGTACATTTGGAGTCCGGGCCGAAAACCGTCTTCATTTTCTGATAACCGTTAAATCCCGAGTCAGAATGTTCTGGAATGTTCCAGATATTTCTATTCCATATTTTATAAATATTTCACAATCTTTAATCTTTGGCAAACAATTTCCCGTAATATTCACATAAGGTATTAAGGAAAACAAAATTATTCCGTCCTTCTATAACTCAAACACGGAAATCTTTCTTCCGCAGGAGGAAACCACTTGGGAACAGACGCAGCAGGTGCTGGGCCTCTTCCAAGAGACGCAGTGGCTGCTGCGCCTCTTCCCAGGTCCTTTTCTGCGTAATTCTCGTATCTTTTTCATATCTTTCCGAGATTCACTTCCAAAGACTCTCTGAAACCCTAATTCCTACACGTGATTAGTATAAATAAGAGCCTTCGCTCCTCATATTTCTCACGCGAGTGTCCGCCCTTCTCTTCTCCCTTTGCATTCTAGACCTTTGTTCTTACTTTTTGGCGTCTACGTGCTTGAACATTCGACCACGTAAGCTCGGATATTTCTGAGTACCAGCCTCGTTTGCATGACCGACCAATTTGACCAACTCCACAATCAATCAACTTAATTAACTTAATCATTTTCCCTTACGAGGGCACTTTCGTATTTGCATTATAGTTCGAGTCGAGCATCGCTAATCGATAACTTAGTCCTTCTCGTTTCGTCAAACATGTAAGTCTGAGGGTGTAAATCTCTCTTTTTATTATTGTTATTTATCTTTTTGTATCATTATTGTAAGGTTTATGTCGAAAATACCAATTAAAACCGATTTGTAAAACCGTGCTTTAGAACCTCTTTTTGCGGATTTCCAGAAGACAAACCGTCGAGAAAGGACGCAGCAACTGCTGCGCCTCTTCGAAGGAGCGCAGTTCCTGCTGCGCCTCTTCGTGAGGCTGCCGCAGTTCCTGCTTCCTTTCTTCCTCCTTTGTCCTCTGTAATTCGTTCTTCTGTTTGTTTTCGTTTGTTTCTTATTAATTCTTTGATACAATAGCATATTAATTTCACCTGTATATTATTGTTCATCATTAACATGTTTTTCGTCATAAAATTCAATTCGGGTTGTAGGAATTCGATTTGTTCATATCGGATTTCTGGAATTCGATCTTTGGTATATTTTCGTCTGTCTATTCGTCATTAATTTGTCATCAATTCATCATGTTTAGTTTATTTCATTCACCCATGTCACTAATCAATCATTGGTTCATGTAATTAATTAGTAATATTCCGTCTCATCCATGTTTTGTTGTTTTATGACCTTCAATCACATGTAAATAACCTATTAATCACTTCCATCCGAGTAAATATATTAATTGATCCTTAAATTCACCAATTCTAATTAAAGATTTGCAGTTCCGGCTTCACAGCCAGAACTCACCCTTGGAACATACGCAACAACTGCTGCGCCTCTTCCAGAGGGCGCAGCTCTGCTGCGCCTGTTCCAGGATGATTTCTGTCTCTGAACTCCATTGTTGCCTGACCTAGTTTAATTAGCTTACGTATAATTAACTATTATTCGTATTATCACCTTCTGACTTGTTCGTTAATTTTTTCCTTTATTCGTTTTTCCAAATTATCCGTTTTAAAAGTATTTTCGACATAAATCGCCTAATCCATTGTAATTATTTTAATTTTCATTATAGTAATTTTCTTTTATTGTATTTATCATATTTCTTGTATCATTTGTATGTTTTCACATGTAATTGAACATAAATCCCTACTTTGACCCAATTGTATGATTAAATTACGTGTTAACCGACTTAGTCTAATCTTCACATGCTAGGATTAAAACTTGGATGTTGCATTGCATGCATATAATCGACGATATATCGAGTATAGATGATGTCCCTAATCATTAGTAGAGGCCGCTATCGAGGCGGGCGGGATTAGGTGTTCGATCATAAGAGCTTCCTAATACGTACCTTCACCCCTTACTCCAGATCTCTGTGAACATCCGTGTTCATTGGCATCCACGAGAGTCATTCTAGACATAGAATGCTAAGGGTAACGATTTCTTGGTGTTCATGTCTCTACTTTGTGTCTCGACATGACACGAGGTATTCGAACGGTTCCAATTTCCCATAAAAATTGGTGGCGACTCCAACAAAAATGCAAACGCTTGTTCTCTTCCTCCCAAGAGCCCCCGTGGGTCCCCCGCTGTCCACAATTGGGTCACTTCTTTTTGTAAAACACTTGACCCTTTTATCAACCCCCTCAAGGGTTATCCAATGATGATGAATAAGAAGAAGGTCTTCATTTATCCTTGTATTTCCGGAAAGAGGAGCATACTCATTATTCTCATTGAATTTCGGATTGAAATGCTTTGCAATCTTTGTAATGAGACCTCCATTAACAATGTGTTTTATCCCATCATCATCACCGTTCCTAAAATTTGCCCATTTTTCGAGTAGCAAAGAGGCGCATTGAAGTGGTACCCACCCCTTCCTTGGATATTGAGATAAGGCTCCATGAACACAAGGTCAAGTTCGTTCACTATTGCCGGGTCTCGGCGAGCAAGTAGAGTGCCGGAAAGGAACCGGTAAGTAAGTCTCAAAATAGGATTTTGAATGTGGAAAGCTAGACACTCCTTGATGTACATGAAATCTCGGCCGGTCATGGCCCTCCATTAGGGGTTCAACACTATATCTCTTCGGTTTTGATGTTCGGGTAGGCGAGACATCGAGACCAAGCACATTAGCAAATTCCACTAGAGTCATCATTCTTGAAACACTTTCCAACCTAAATTCTATGCATATTGTTCTATTCAAGGTTGTAATTTTCAAAAAGCTCAAAAATTCAAGCACAAGGGATCGGTAAGTTTGCTCGTGCATCTGGGAAAGGGTAGAGAGACCAAACAACTCAAAAAGAGCTTCCATTTGGTGATAAATCCCAAGTTTCCTTAAAGTTCTATGACATAAAAACTTAGTAGGGAGAATGTTCTTACGAAGAAGCTGGTAGAAAACGAGTCTTTGCACATCATTGACGAATTCAACATTTGAGAAGTCATCAAGCCTTGTAAGATCTACAATTTCTTCATGCTCTCTTCTTAAGGTATTGATGTGGGAGGTAAAAGAACTTCCTCTTACCCTTGGTCTTCTTCTATCCCTAAAGGAAGATCCCTTTGGTGGCATTCTTTGATTGTTGAGCTGGAATTTTTGATTTGTTAAAGTATAAAGATGCTCTTTGTGGATTAAATGTTGCCTTTGGAACCCTAGAAAATTGGGGCTTTTTGATTTTGTGGGGTAAAAGAGTGATTGGGATATGCTTTGGAGTCATAAGGAGGTGGGTTTTTATAATTCAAGTGGAAGGAAGGGTGATGTGTCACAAATTGTGAGGTGGGGTGTTTTTAATTTTAGGAAAAATCGGGATTGATTACCGCAGGAAGACGAGCGGATTTGTGCACAAGACGCTCGGATTCCAGCATTTCGGGATGAGCGGATTTAAGGGAAGACGCTCGGATTCCCTTACAGCTTGTTTTTGCAAAAATTTGACGCAACCAAGACGAGCGTCTCGAGCATAAGACGGGCGGATTTTCTGAAAGAAGACAGGCGTCTTTTCCCAAAGACGGGCGGATTCTGTGACAGTAACTTTTCTTAAAATGCATTGGAAAAAGGACGCTCGGATTCCAGGTAGGACGCTCGGATTCTAGCTGGACGAGCGGATTCTCGAGAATATGGACGTCTTTGTACAAAACGAGCGGATTCTCTCTTTGGACGCTCGGGTTCCCTGCTGCGGATTTCTTTTGATTTCCTTGATACCGATAAAAGCTTTCCCACACTTGAAAATTGGTTCCTTCCTTCATTCAAAATTCATTAGTGACCCTCCCTCACTTACTCTCTTGGAAAGAATTTATGTTTATGATAAAAGGGAAATGCAACAAAATTATAAATACAAGTTCGAGGGTTAGTATATTTACAAGTGGTGGTTTAGGGAGGACTCCACCAAACTCTCCCTTTGATGATTCTTTCAAGGATGAGGAGGCCCGAGGTAGGTGACCTCGACCTCTCCAATAAACGCTCCCTCATAGTATGGCTTCAATCTTTGACCATTGACCTTGAATTTGCTCCCATCTTCCGCATTGATTTCAAAATCCCCATATTTTCCAACTTCGGTGATCACATAGGGACCCATCCATCTAGAGTTCAACTTTCCCGGAAAAAGTCAATAACGGGAATTGAATAGAAGGACTTTATCCCCTTTGTGCAAGGCTTTTTGCTTAATCCTTTTGTCATGGAGCAATCTTGTCCTTTCCTTGTAGATCTTGGCATTCTCATATGATTGTAGTCGGAATTCCTCCAACTCTTGAATTTGAATCATCCTCTTTTGACCACTCAATTTGAGATCAAGGTTAAGTGCTCGAATTGCCCAAAAAGCTTTGTACTCCAATTCGATTGGCAAATGCCATGCTTTTCCATAGACAAGCTTGTAAGGGGAGGCTCCTATGGGAGTCTTATAGGCTGTCCTATAAGCCGAAAGAGCGTCATCAAGCTTTGTGCTCCAATCTTTTCGGGTCTTATTCACCACTTTCTCAAGAATTTGCTTGATCTCTCTATTCGAAACTTCAACTTGATCGCTTGTTTGAGGATGGTATCCTAAACCGGTTCTATGTTGAACACCATACTTGGTCAAAAGAGATGCGAGCTTCTTTTCATGAAAATGCGTTCCTCCATCACTTATGATTGCTCTTGGGAAGATTATTTTCTTGAAGAGCTTGGTGACCGTTTTCGCATCATCGTTTGGAGTGGCAATTGCCTCCACCCATTTTGAGACGTAGTCTACGGCCACAAGGATATACTTATTCCCATTGGATGTCACAAACGGACCTTGGTAGTCGATCCCCCAAACATCGAAGATCTCCACCTCTAGAATGCCCCTTGGTGGCATTTCGTTCCTCCAAGAGATATTCTCCGTTCTTTGACAAGCATCACAATGAATGATGAATTCCCTTGTATCTTGAAACATTGTAGGCTAATAAAAGCCCGATTGAAGAATTTTTGCAATGGTCCTCCTTGCTCTATGGTGCCCACCGTACGGTGATGAGTGACACCCTACCAAGATTCCTTGGACTTCCCATTGAGGGATGCATCTCCGGTAGAGCCCATCACTACACTCTTTGTAGAGGTTTGGGTCATCCCAAAAGTACTTCTTTACCTCGAATAAGAACCTCTTCCTTTGGTTGTAGTTCAAATTTGGAGGGAGTACTGTTCCAACAATATAGTTGGCATAATCGGCAAACCATAGGGTGATGTGCCTTTCAAGTTGTGTTTGAATGGCCATCAAGATATCGTCGGGACACTACAAGAAAAATGCGGGTTACTGACGGCCCTGCCGACGAAAAAAAGAGGCCGTCAGAAACACGGGTTACTGACGGATGTGTGACGGATATTCAGTCAGTAACGTTTCCTGACGGATATCCCGTCAGTATCTATTGGAGCGTTGACCAAGTCCAAGGCGCCAAAAAAGCTGTGACGGAAATTCCGTCAGTAATCCCTTAATCCTGACGGAATATCCGTCAGTGGGCTTCACACATTAAATTGGAGTACAGCTGGAAATCATTTTAGCCCACTGACGGAATATCCGTCAGTTTTTTCAAAATCCTGACGGAATTTCCGTCAGTGGGCCAAGATATTTGAATGTTGTGTTGATGACAGGCTGTCACAGTATTTGGCCCACTGACGGAAATTCCGTCAGGATTTTGAAAAAACTGACGGATATTCCGTCAGCGGGGACAATAATTGTGACGTGTAAAGTTTCTGCATTATTGTCCTGATAAAGGTGCCAGTGACGGATATTTCGTCGGTGTTTTTAATATACTGACGGATATTCCGTCAGTTTTTTTTTATACTGACGGATAATCCATCAGTGGGTCCTTTTATCTCAACCACGGGAGCATCCCGTATCACTTTACCAATTTTTTTCCCCAAATTAAAAATCGCCAAACCCTCCTCCACCACCTTAAAACCTGATACCACCACCACCCTCCTCCACTTCCGGCGCCGCCACCACCACCAACAACACCACCACGCCGTCGCCATCACTATAAGGTAATTTTATTTGTTTTTCTTCTTTTCTCCTTTCTCTTTTTCCTTATTCTTTAATTTTTTTTTAATTTTTTTTTCTCCATAGCCTCCCACCGCCACTACTACCGCCCTTACCGCCGCCCTTGCCGCCGCCCCCTGCCGCCACTTCCCTCTTTCCCATCCTTCTTTTTCATTATTTTCTTTGTTGAACTAATTAGGTATTTTCTCTTTTAATTTTTTTTTGTTTAATTATCTTAATTGAATTAGAATATTAGTTATTGTTTTAATTACTGTTGAATTATTGTTGATGTTGATGCATGTTGACTTAGGATAGAAGCCAATTTTGTTTAAATGTATGTTGTGACGGTTTTATTGTATGCATCTAATTTTTTTGTTAATTAGATTATTGTTAAATTTTGTTAAATGTTAATGTTTTTAAAATGATAATTAGACTAGATATGTAAATTGAAAAATTATTGATGTTAGTTTTTAAAATGATAATTACACTAGATATGTAAAATGAAAAGTAAATCATGTTAGTTTATGTTAATTGAAAAAGTAGTAATTGTTGTATGTTTTGTTTTTAATATTGTTAAAATTATTGTTCATATTGACCTAGTACCCGTTCAAAAATTACTCACTAGGAGTAATTTTTGAATAGTCCCCGTTTTGGGACTGTCTTTGTACGTTTTAAGTCACTTAGGTAGTAAACATGTGCTTGTGATTTGTTAATGAGAAAAGAGTTTGGTGACAATTCCTTTAATGTTCTCTAAATGCATATGTAGAGTAATTATTTATTCTATATTGTGTATTTGGAGAACGGATGTGAATTGCTGCCGAATTTTTTTTCTCATTAATAAATCACAAGTACATGTTTGCTAGTGACGTAAAACGTACATTGATGGGTTTAGGTTGGAGTGATAAGGACCCAATTCAAAGAAATACAGTATTTATATTGGTTAAAATGTTAAATTATTGTTTATTATGCTTGAGTTTAATTGTTGTTAGGTTATTATCTTTTTTAATGACATATATAAATGTGTAGATATATAATAACATGAAAAGATTAGAACGGCAGTAGATGTATGAAAGATTAGACGAAAAAAAGAAACCCAAGAAAGCATATGCAGAGGGGGTGAAAGAGTTTATTAAATTCGCGGAAGGAAGTAGTGAGTACAAGAATTAAGGTGAGATGAGGTGTCCGTGTAAGAAATGCAAAAACCTAGGTTTTAAAAGGAAAGCAGATGTTCAAATTCATATTTGGTCGTATGGTTTCGCCGATAATTATTATGTATGGACATATCACGGTGAGAAACTACCTAGTACAAATGCTAGTGAGAATCCTTACCGTGAGTTCGTGGAAAATGCATTGCGTGATCCTGTTGACCAAATTTTGGAGGATCGACTTAATCGTGATGACCTTAACGATAAAGAAGTGCGTTATGAAACCCCGAACCCCCAAGTTTCTTCGTTCTTTAAAATGTTAGAGCAAGCCGAACAACCGGTGTTTGAGGGGAGTGATATGAGTTTGTTGCAAGCAGCTGCTAGGTTGTTATCACTCAAATGTGAGAACAACATATCTCTTAGATGCGCTAATAGTTTTGTGTCGTTCGTTGGTGACATAATTCCAAAGGAAAATCAAATGGCGCGCAATTTTAATGAGATTAAAAAAGTTCTGAAGGGACTCCAACTTCCCCATGAAAAGATTGATGCATGTATCAATGGATGCATGCTTTTCTGGGAGGAAAATTCTAATCTTGAAGAATGTACAAAGTGTCGTGCATCTCGGTATAAAGGTAAAAAGAATTCAAGTGGGAGGCGAATTCCATGTAAACCAATAACTTATTTCCCGCTTGCGCCAAGGTTACAACGACTATATGCAACCAAGCACATAGCAGGTGAGATGAGTTGGCACTACAAAAACTCTCGATTAAGAGAAAGGGGGACAATGGCACATCCAAGTGATGGAGAAGCGTGGAAGCATTTCGATAGAAAGCATCCAGATTTTGCAAGTGAACCCCGGAATGTTAGGCTAGGTTTGTGTACGGATGGATTTCAACCTTTTGGGCAGTTTGGGATGAAATACTCTTGTTGGCCCGTGATTGTGACTCCGTACAACTTACCTCCTTGGTTATGCATGAAGAGACAATTTATGTTCTTATCTATACTAGTTCCCGGTCCTAAGAATCCGAAGTCAAATTTAGATGTTTTCCTCCAACCGTTGATCAAAGAGTTGAAACAACTTTGGGAAACCGGCGTGGACACCTATGATGTCTCTAAGAAACAAAATTTTCAATTAAAGGCTGCATTAATGTGGACGATCAACGATTTCCCGGCATATGGCATCCTTTCTGGTTGGTCCACAAGTGGATATCGTGCCTGTCCTTATTGTCCAGAAAATGATCATAGATCTTTTTGGCTTAAAAATAGCAAAAAGGTTTGTTGGTTTGATTGTCACCGTGAGTTCTTAACCCCTGATCATCCTTTCCGCGACAATTATAAGCATTTTCTTAAAAACAGAAAAACTGAGAATCGCATAGCCGCATCGAAACTAACGGGTGATGAAGTGTGGGAATCCGTAAAAGACTTGCCTAAAATAGTTGATGCTTCTGATAAAGAATTGAAAAGACTGAAAGATCAGAATGAAGGTTGGTGGAAACAAAGCATATTCGGGAACTTCCTCTTGGAAAACGTTGCTGATTCGACACAACTTGGATGTTATGCACATTGAGAAAAAAAATTTTGAACAACTTATCAACACCATCATGGATGTACCAGGTAAAACTAAATTTGACACTAAGGGTAAAGAAGACTTTAATGAACTTTGCTATAAACGGACCACATCATCTAGGTTTGTTAGATCAAACGCGGAGAAAAAGGCTCTATGTGACTGGGTTGCTAACTTAAAATTCCCGGATGGTTATGCTTCAGATTTGAGTCGGTGTGTTGACCATAAAAAGATGGTGTTACATTCCATGAAAAGTCATGATTGTCATGTCTTTATGGAACGACTACTCCCCGTTGCCTTGAAAAAGTTGCTCCCGACAGGTCCTTGGAATGCAATAACTGAGATAAGCCAATTTTTTAGAGACCTGTGTACTTTTACGATTAGAGTTGATTCTATGGAACGTCTGGAGTCAAACATTGCGGAGATAATATGCAAGTTAGAGAAGATATTTCCCCCGTCTTTTTTCAATTCCATAGAGCATTTGCTCACCTACCTTATGAAGCGAAAGTTGGAGGACCTGTTCAATATCAATGGATGTATCCATTTGAGAGATTTCTTAATCATATAAAAAAAAGATTGGCAACAAAGCTCGGGTGGAGGGTTCAATATGCAACGCTTTTTTGTTAGAGGAAATTTCAAATTTCTGTTCTTTTTATTTCGAAGATCACATTGACACAAAAGCAAAAGACTTAGATGTTGGTGTAAATTCCGATGACTAGTTGAAATCTAAGTTACCTGAGTTATTCAATGATGACATGGCAACTACAACCGGAAAATGTATACAGAGGTACTTAACTGAGAAAGAGTATGAAGAAGCTCATTTTTATGTGCTAAGGAACTGTGGAGATTTTTTAGATACTTATGAAAAGTAAGTTAATACTTCATCATTACTCAATTGTTTTTTAATTATCAAATTAGATCGAATTTATAGGTAATTAATACATAACTAAAACATGCTTTCCCTACTTATAGGGAATTTGAGGCACATATCAAAATCAATTTTCCTGATGTCACATCCTCTGTTGATGTTTGGGCATCACATGAGAAAAGTTTTCCGAAATGGTTCCGAAATCAAGTAAGTGATGATACATTTTCTTTGAAATTGAACTATACATTTAGATTTCTTATTAGATATTGAAAAAAATATAACAACTTAATTAACATTTTTTTATTCATAGGTTCATAGATTGAAGGATCGTCTAATAATAGCTTTAGCATTGGGTCCTAGTAACATGGTGAAGTCTTGGAGACGGTATTCCATCAACGGCTATAAGTTTCGAGCTTATAAGGAGGGAGTTGATGTTTCGAAGTCTACGTTAAGCAATGGGGTTTCTGTGAATTCAACTGAAGGGTTGGACTACTATGGAACCCTAAATGAAGTAATTGAGCTTTCTTATTATGCCGAGCAAAGGGTTTATAGGGTTATATTGTTTAAATGTGATTGGATTGATAATTCCCCACAAGGACTTAGTATCCATAAGGTTTATGGACTTGTAGATGTAAACGAGAAAAAGAAACTTCGTGGACATAACCCATTTGTGGCAGCTTTTCAAGTCGATCAAGTTTGTTATGCTCATTATCCAACCATTAAGAAAGGTAATCAAGGTATTCAGTGGTCCGCGGTTTTTAAAACCAAGGCAAGATCACAAGTTTATGCTCCTATTGAAGAAAGTGTCTTTCAAGAAGATGTGGTTGTGAATGATCACTCAATTTCATTGATTTTGTTGGAAGATATAGAGGATGAAGATGTATGCGAAGTGATAGTGGAAAGAGGTCAAGGGGAATATGACAGAGACGTCGGAGAAGAAGGGGATGAAGATGAAGTTGAAGAACTTATTAGATACGAAAATGAGGAATCAGAGGAAGAAGTAGGAGTGCTTTTTTCAGAAGATGAACCTGTTTTAATTTGTAGTGATAGTGATAGTGAGGAGGACTAGTTGTAATTGTACAATTATTAAACATTCAATAAAATTTGCCCTCCGTTTTTTATTACTTGTCGTTCTAGCCTATTTGGTTTTTTGTTTTATACATGTCGTTTTAGCTTAACATCAATAGTGTGTTTCAATTTCCAAGGTTTGGTCATAAGAAACCTCTCAATTCAACCAATAAAATGCATTAAAGAAGAGGCAAGTGGTAATTAGTTCACAGTTTTCCATAGTTAGTGTTTGTTTCAATTGTTTATATATATCCTGCAGAAATGGATGTTTTGAACTAACGATTTTTTCTTTGAACTAACAATTTGAATTGTTTTCATGCAGTGATTATGCCGAACATTTTTCGCCGTTATTTTGGGAGCAATAGTAATGCAAATGCATCTCAACAGAATCGGGAGGACAACGAGGTTGAGAATGAGGAAGACCCTGATCCTCCATCACGAAGACAGGAGAACATGCAGGTGACTCTCTCAGCGGCCCGTGCTTGGCCAGATCATTTTTAGTAAGTTTATGTTAATTTTTTAATTTTTAAAAAACTTAACATTTACAGTTTTAATTTCAAATATTTGTGTATTTTTCAGGTGGGATGACGAACCAATCAAGAAATATGTTACTTGGTCCTTCACCCGTAACACAGGAGATGAGTAGTTCACTAGGTGGGGTGAAGCGAGTAACGCACAGCGTCAGAAGATGTGGAGTTACTTTGCGGTAATTATGTTTTTCAATAATAATTTTCTTAAGTTTATAATAATTTTCTTAAGTTTATAAGAATTTTCATAAGTTTTATATAACTAATTTCACATTTGTTTTTGAAACAGAGTCATGTAAGATCCATCGATCCTGAGTATGATCCTATTCCTGAGTGGCAGGCGTGGGTAACGAGGCGGATTACCACTCTTATTAATGGACTAAAATATAACAAGAAACCTCCAAAGTGGGTGCCTGCTACTTGGTTGGAGAACCTTAGGAATAGGCTAAATGATCCTACTTTTGCCAAACATTCGAAAATCAACACAGCAACTAGGAAGTCAGGTAGGAAAGATGGGAAAGCATTGGGCACCCACACTCTTGGTCGGAAGAGTTGCTCCGATGCTTTCAAGGAATTGGTAAGTATTGTTTATATTGCTTTGAAAAAGTGGTTAATATATATGATTGACAAATTTATACTTGATTTTACTTGTTTCCATACTAATTTCAGGGTCAAGAGACCACCCCCCACAAGATGTTCATGAAGACGAAGAAAAATAAGAAGGTCGAGTGGGTTAACCCTCGAGCGGCTGATATTGAGGTAAATTCTTGTATTTAATTTAATATTTATTTTTATTACAAAGAACGATAATCTCTTTCTTATAAAGATAGGTATATATATATCATTTCGACGATTTTCTATTTTTTTCAAATATGATTTCCAAGCGGAGATGAGTCGCCATTGCCACCGGGATCTCCCGACGAGATTCAGGCCTACTACAAGGTCAGTAGGAGGCTTTGACGAGAAGAACCAGATGTTTGGGACCGGAGATACAGGGGCCCAAATATGGTATGATCTTCCTCCTAACAAAGCTGGCCGACGGTCTTTGTCTTATGCTCCTAGCATGATTTCACAGCTTTCCACCCAAATGAATGATGACCGAGCCGCTCGAGTTGCTCTTGAAAGACAGGTTCGTGAACAGGCTGAAGAAATGGCGGCAATGAGAAAGGCTTGGGCTGATATGCAAGCATCTCAACCCCCAAACACGTGTTCACAATTTCCTACTCCACATAGACGGGATGACTTTGGGGGTGGTGATGACGGGTTTGGAGGTACTGGTAGTTTTATTGAGCCTATAATAACTTAGAGCTTTAAGTTAGAGCCTTTAGGTTAGAGCCTTTAGGTTAGAACTTTAGTTTAGTTAGTATTGTCGTCTAGTAGGGAGTATGAAAGACATGGTAAGACAATTCTCTTTCGTGTTTAATTTGTAAGACAATGTACAAATTTGACTATGTTTTTATGTAAAACAATTTGCGTCCCCTTCTCTTTTGTTGTCTATTGATTCCCGCATTAGCGGTCGACGTGAAAATGGATTCCCGCTTGGCGGTCGACGATTGGATGTCTTTTGCAGGTTTTGGTTATATTGGAAACGATGCAAATAGGCATCGTGGCTGTATTTGAAACGATACAAAAAACGCATCATGGCTGGGCAGCAGGCTGCTGTTTCCAGGCCTGTTATTTAATATATCTGACGGAAATTCCGTCAGTAATTTTAAAATACCGACGGAATTTCCGTCACTTCTTTCCCTCTCCATTTTTCCAGATTCAAGAGGAAAGTGCCACGTGTCCATGTAACTGACGGCTTTTCCGTCAGTAAAGTGAGAAAACTGACGGATTTTTCATCAGTAAAGTGGGAAAACTGACGGATTTTCCGTCACTCACTATCTTGCCCATTTTCCCTGATATCACCCTAAAAATCCACGTGTCAGGACCACCGACGGAATTTCCGTCAGTAATTTTAAAAAACTGACGGAAATTCCGTCACTTTGGGGCTGAAAATAAAGACGGATTTCCCGTCACAGATCCGTCAGTATTTTGAAAGACTGACGGAAATTCCGTCAAGACAGGTTTTTTAGTGACGAAATAAGCTGACCCTGATTCCTGACGGAATTTCCGTCAGGAAAGTGAAATACCGACGGAAAGGCCGTCAGTATGGGCTTAAATTTTCCGTCAGTTTCCCGCATTTTCATTGTAGTGGGAAATGAGTCATTGATCGGTGTTTCTCCTTGTTCATCATGAAACCGGATCCTTGACAAGTGATCCGCCACTACATTTTCGGCTCCTTTCTTGTCTCTTATTTCCAAGTCAAATTCTTGAAGAAGCAAAATCCATCTCAACAACCTTGGTTTGGCCTCCTTCTTTATCAAGAGATGTCGGAGAGCACGGTGATCCGAAAAGACAATCACCTTGGATCCAAGTAAGTAGGAACGGAATTTGTCCAAAGCATAGACAATGGCAAGAAGCTCTTTCTCGGTGGTATCATAATTCACTTGGGAGGGATCAAGAGTCTTGCTTATATAATAGATGGCATGAAGAGCTCTTCCTATCCGTTGGCCAAGAACCGCTCCAACGGCGTAGTTACTAGCATCACACATAATCTCGAATGGTAGTTCCCAATTCGGAGGTTGAATGATCGGTGCCGAGATTAGTGCTTCCTTGATTCTATTAAAGGCTTCAACACACTCATCAGTGAAATGGAATTGGGCATCTTTAAGTAAGAGTTGAGTGAGGGGTTTCGCTATTTTTGAAAAATCTTTTATGAAACGGCGATAGAAACCCGCGTGACCGAGAAAACTTCTCACCCCTCTAACATTCACGGGAGGTGGGAGTTTCTCTATCACCTTAACCTTAGCCTTATCGACCTCGATGCCCTTTTCGAAATTAAATGACCCAAAACAATTCCTTCATTGACCATGAAGTGACACTTTTCCCAATTTAAAACAAGACTAACATCTTCACATTTTTGCAATACAAGAGAAAGATTATGCAAACATGAGTCAAAGTCCTTTCCATAAACGCTAAAATCATCCATAAAAACTTCCATTATGGTCTCTAGGTAGTCGGAGAAGACACTCATCATGCATCTTTGGAAAGTGGCGGGGGCATTACATAAACCAAAAGGCATCCTCCTATATGCAAAAGTACCATAAGGGCATGTGAAGGTGGTCTTATGTTGGTCATCCGGGTGTATAGGGATTTGGAAGAATCCCGAATACCCGTCAAGGTAACAAAAGAATTTGTTGGAGGCTAACCTCTCAAGCATTTGGTCAATGAATGGTAGGGGAAATGATCCTTTCTTGTTGCGGAATTCAATTTTCGATAGTCAAAAAACATACGCCAACCGGTGATCTTCCTTGTGGGTATTAACTCATTCTTTTCGTTTGTCACCACCGTCGTACCTCCTTTCTTAGGTACCACTTGAACGGGGCTAACCCACAAAGAGTCCGATATGGGATATATGATTCCCGCATCAAGCAATTTCATAACCTCTCCCTTGACAACTTCTTGCATGTGGGGGTTTAATTTTCTTTGAGGTTGAATGGTAGGTCTATGGTCCTCCTCTAGATGAATTCTATGCATGCAAAAGTTGGGACTTATCCCCTTAAGGTCATCTAGACTATAACCTATAGCCTTCTCATATTGTTTCAACACATCAAGCAATTTTCCCAATTGGTTTTCATCAAGTCTATCATTAACAATCACGGGTTTGGTCTTTGATTCATCAAGGTAAGCATATTTCAAATTTGGGGGAAGGGGTTTTAAAGTAGGGGTTTGTACCTCACTTTCCTCCTTTGGAGGTTCGTTGAGAATTTTCTCCATCCCCATTAGACATTCCATTCTCATTGCATATTCAACTTGTTCTTCATTCTCATCAACCTCATCACATTCGAATTCCATGACGAATTCCTCTTGCTCTTGAGCTTGTATGATGTCTTCTAGGATGGATTGCTCATCTTCTATAGGTTGACATGCTTCCACAAGGAAGTTATGTACTAATTTGGATTGTGCATGAGTAAGTTCTTTGTTAGCTAGAGCGGCCTCAAAAAGATCTACCTCCAATTCCCAATACATATTTTTAGCCTCACGTGCTTCCAAGGCTTCCAATGCTTGCATGGGATCTTTGAAGAAAGGTATACTTAAGTGGTCCTCTACAAAACAATCTATAAGGTCCATCTTGCAAAATATCGAACAACTTGAAAATAGTTAGAACAAACCTTGAATAGTTTTACTTCCCCAAGGCAAAGAAAGACACAACTAATAACAATACAAGAAAATCTAAATCAAGTTACCACCGTCCCCGGCAACGGCACCCTTTTTGGTCGTGATCCCTTGTGAGGGGTTTAGTTTTCAGTACTTGTCGTTAGGAGCACCTAGACCAAAACACAATTTATAACTTCACAAACAACTCTACAATTAGTAAAGAGGCAAGTAAAGGTCGGATCCCAAGGGACGGGAATTGAGATGAGATTTTCTATTGCAACTAGTGGTGTCTAAGGGTGTCACAATAGGGGTTTGATATAGAAGATCACTAAACTAAATAGCAATAAAAGTAAACAAGCAAGATGAATTAAAAGGGATGTAAACAATTGATAAAAAGCACTAGGGTGTCATGGGGTCATACGGGATTCATGGGAATTGATCATACAAACATATTCTCAAATTTTAGGCAAGTAATTATTGTTGTGATGGATCGAGTTGGTTTATATCTTACAATCCTAGGAAAGTTTGGGTCCCGGAGCCGAGTTGATTAGATTGTACAACACCTACAAGTCGACTTAATCTTCCCTACTCAACTATATGCATGGTCTAATGAGACTCGAGTTAGTTTATGTCTTACAAGTCTCATTGAAAAGATAGGTGATGGGTAAAAAATGCAAGGATTCATAGGCTCGCATTTCATCAAACATAACATGTGCATAAGTTGAGATCACAACAAGCAAGCAAATAAACTATGAAAACATATTAGATTAAGCATGAAACATTTGGGTGTTTCTGGACGGGCGTCCAGCTGGGGAAGACGCTCGGATTGGCGGGGTTTTGGACGGGAGTCTTGTGGAGGAGGACGCTCGGATTGCACCTCATGGACGGGCGTTTTGTAGACAATCCGCTCGGATCGTCGTACAGCTTCGTTCCTTATTCTTTTCTTCCTTTTTCTTCATAAAATCCTTGAGGATTTCCTCGGGGATGCAAGGATCTTTTCTCATCATTGCCCATCTACTATAGTATGTACAAAGGCCTTCTAATCTTGTCTCTCCTTGATGCTTGGTCATTGAATTCAATCAATTTAGCCTCATTTTGCCATGAAAATGCAAGGTTTGCACTCCTTTCCTACCAAGGACACAAAACCTCAAAGAATATGCAAAACAAAGGACTAAAGACAATAAATGACCCAAATATGCACTAAAAAGCATGGGAACAAGGCTAATTCGGGGATTAAATATGCTCTAATTATGGTCACATTATACATTTCCGCTCCAAATTCACTCTTCCTCCAAATGCATGCAAAACGGACGGTAAAAGGCTTAATTTCACTACTTTCTGGTCCATTCCTGCAAATAAGACAAAACAAATCAAAGTAGCATATTCGAGGCATTTCGTAGCATAAAACTATGATAATAGCATAGAAATACGTGCATAAAAAGGCCAAAAAGGACTATATAAAATGCTCGTATCAGGCACCAAGCCAGGAGAGGTTTCACTATGTATTTGGAGAATAATAATGTAACAAGCACAATATAGAGTATTTTTCCTTAAGTGTTGTAATCGTGTTGCTAGTAATATGTTGTGGTGTGTCTTGAGATGATCCTTGATACTCCTTATATCGTAGTCTTGTCCATGCTGCATAATATCTCCTCTTTATAACGTAATATTCCTTCTTAATGACATCATTGATTGCTCCTTAATTGCTCTTAATCACCCGGATAAATGCTTGGCCTTTATGATAGAATCTTTTCACTAATTGCTCCATAATTGGTGTAATAATGCATAATTATTCTCTATATTTATCCTTGACTTAGTCAAATATTATCCTCTTATTTGACCGTTGCTCTCTCCTGCTTGGTGCCAGCCTTGAGCTACCCTGACATCCTTGTCTTGATCGTCAGGCCAGGCTAGAAGTTTATCCTGAACATAGTGTGGAAATATGAGGCCCAACATTGCCCAAGAGGTTATTAGCCAATTAGAGTCATTGATAGACAGACATAACAGCTTGAATGAGCGGTTATGCAAATTATTGGATGATGGATTCCAAGAGATGAACGCACGAATTAACAAAGGAGAATATATTAGGGGCGATCATAGAACCCTTAACATTGGTTGTAGTGAGCCTAGATCACGAAATCCTTTAACTACTCATTCAAGAGTATATGAGGCACCATATGGACCATCTGGCGTCAGAAACCAGATGTTTGAATATGGTGAGTCATCAAGACATTTGGACAATAACCAAAATGTATATGGACATCAGCGTCGTGTGCTTGTTGAGCGAGGTGTTGATTATAATGGTACTCGTTCAACAGGGCTAGCGTTTGATGTCAGTAGAATGACGCCTAATCAAGGTGGGTTTTCTACCCCCAGTGCACAACCCTTAGCAGGGAATGGGGGGCCTTGAACCTCCATTAGGTTATCCTCTTAGGGATAACTGCGCCCAACCTCCACCATTTATGAGCGATTGGACGGGCAATAGGTGGACCTCAGAGCCTCGGGATTTAAGATATCAGGCGCATGTTGGTAATGATATTGGACACAATGATCTATGTTTCCATAGACAGAACCTTAGCCAGGCGGGCTGTAACAATCCCTATACCAGAGCAGGAGGGAACCCATGGAACCCATTTTATCAATATCCCCCTGATCAATTTCCTGATCAAGGACAAGCCTATGTTGCTAATCCGATTCCATTAATGGTGCAGGTTGAACATATGATAGAAAATTATATAAACGCCGGAAACTGAAGGAATTAAAGGATTTGTCATGAGAAACCGTATCCTGAGTGGGTGGATAGACAATATCCATATCCTCCAGGATATAAGATTCCCGATTTTACCTTTTTTTTCCGGAGATGGGGAATTCTCCACCATAAAATATCTGACTAGATTTACTAGCCAATGTAGAGAAGCTGCAGATAATGACTATTTGAAACTAAGATTGTTTCCTAGTTCATTAACTAAAACAGCATTCAGTTGGTATGTTCATTTAGCGCCGAATTACATCCCTGATTGGGAGGCGCTGAGAAATCAGTTCCATAATCATTTCACTAGAATTGATACTGGGATAACTATAAGTGATCTAACAAGGATACAATAGAGGACAGAAGAACCTATCGCTGAGTATTTAACTAGATTTTAAAATGCTAAAATTCGATGCCATTTGAATTTACCAGAGGGGGAATTCATAAGAATTGCTTAGGTTGGTCTTCCAATTCCTTTTAGGAAGCGCTTTGATGGTATCATTTTTAGAAACTTTATAGAATTAACGGATTCGATTAGTAAATATGAGCAAGTGTTGAGTGAAGAAAGTCAACAACGTCAAAAAGTGTTCAATTGTGTTACCATTGAAGAAGAGGATGATTTCTGTGAAGTTAATTTAGCGGAAATCCCAAAAGGGCCTCATTTTCAATGTGCGCCATTAGAGAAGAAAGGGGTTTCTGGTAGTAGGGACATGAAAAATACTAAGAAGCGTCTCTACACCTTTGACATAACCAAAGGGGAAGAAATTTTTAGGCACTTGCATGCGAATAATATTATTAAAATTAAAGGAAATCATAAGATTCCTTCAGCGCATAAGCTTAAGGAAAAAACTTTCTATTTATGGCACAACGCTAGATCTCATGCTACCAATTATTGTTTTGTGTTTCGAAATATTTTGCAGGATTTGATTGATAATGGTCAGATTTTGTTTTCAAGTGGTGACAGTGTTAAGACGGATGATGATCCATTTTCAGTATTTAACTTTGAATGTAATATGTTTGATGTCAAATAAACCCTAACAATTCCAAATGGTGATTGGCAGGAGGAGAGAGCAAAATGTTTGTTTGACCATTTGGTAAATAAGCATTTGTTGGTGTTTCCGAAAGTGGACAGCGTGGATATGAAAGGGATTTGAAAGTAGAACATGACTGAACTCCACACCACAGATAAGTGTTTGACTTTTCCGGGCCTTTGTAGCAAAATTGGTCCAGAATGGGAAGATTACATTGCTCCCATCCGATGAAGAAGCTCTAGATTTAGCCAACAAAAGCAAAATCTTATAAGCGGTGAAGGGGAAACCTAGTAAGACTGATGAAGGATCTGCGCCTAAATCCTATAAGGAGGCCGTGGATGTGGATCCTAGTCATGCACGTTTGATCCAACGCATAAAGAATTTGCAGAGGAACGTGTGTTTTAGTTGTGCTGATATGCTGCACTTCGAGCTTGTTCGAACTCAAGCTATTCCAAATGATCCTAAATGGGTTCCAGCTTATCAGCGCCAGACAATAAAAAGGATCAGAGACCTGGAAAATGTGGGTTCTAGTAAAGGATCTTAGGGAATGCAGTCCCTTGGATTTGTCAGGAAGCCTCTCAAAGATTTGAGGAATCAAATGAATGACCCTGAACGAAAAGGTGTTCTTGTTACTAAGAGCCAAAAGAAGAAACATGCTAAGGCATTGGCGGCGAACGCTAGGGCTAAGGTGGAGTTGCAGTTAATGCAAGAGGCAATGGTAGCAGACATTCGGGTCCAGGATCAAGAAGCTGCGGAGAAGGAGGATGATACTAGTATCGAAGCTTGTGTTAATGCCATCGATAAGCTGAGCGATCATGTGATCGGTGCTGCCAAGGAAAACGAGGATTTAGGGGATTTCTCTGACTCTGAAGAATTGGATTTGTTGGTGACTCATGAAGATTTACAGCCAATTCAATTTGGTTCTTTGGACCCAGATACGATGGAATGTATGATGGTGACTATATTGCCAAAGGAGTTCAATGCAAAAGGGTCATTGTCTGTAAGTTCAGATTTGCCAGGATCAGGTATCTCTGATTGTTTAATTGCAAGTAATTTCATTCGTAATAACGCTGTGGATAGGAATTTAACTGACTAGGAAGTGAATGGGATAATTAAGGCTTTGTCCATACGTCGGGGTGTGAATAATGACCATTATAAGCCTTTATATATTAAAGTCAAATTAGAAAACCGTGTGGTTAGTAGAGTCCTGATTGATAATGGGGCTACCACTAACATAGTCCCAATGGCTATTCTTCAGTTGGTTGGAAAAAACAAAAAAGGATATAACTCCTTGTAAAATGTCGGTGACTAGTTTTGCTGGAACCACGAAATGTTTTGAGGGAACGATATCATTGGCGATTAAAGTAGGATCGTGTACAAAAACAATGCCTTTTTATGTGGTTAGAAGTATAACTACTTATAATGTCTTGTTGGGAGGAGTTTGTTGCATAAACCCTATACTATTCCTTCTTCATTACATCAATTATTAGTTATGTGGAATGGTAGAAAATATGAGATTATTTACGCTGATATTCCTACTGTCGAAGTAAATGTCACTAAGTTAGGAAATGATTCTAAGGAACATGCATTAGATCTGCGAGTAGAAGCGCTTGATCAATGGCAAATAGTAGATGTTGAAGAGCATAACGTCTTCAATAAAATTCAAGAAATTCACATAGAAGAATTAGAGGACATTCCCGAAGAAGGTCCAGCAGTAGCAGCAAGCACTCAAGAATTGAGCTTATTGCCATTTAATTACTAGAATGTAGTAATTGCTATGTATTTTCTTTTTCTATAAGCATTGTAATGACTTTTGAATTCAATAAGAATTACAATTTAGAAAATAATGATTCTTCTATAGAAATAGTTGATGATTTATGTCCAAATAGGAAAAGTAGTAAAAGTACATCATTAACATGGGTAGAAAGACCATGGGTAAAGAATGATGGTATTAGAAAGAAATCACAAGATCCTTTAGAGGAAGTGAATTTAGGAACCGAAGAAGCGCCTACATTCACATATATGAGCCAAAACTTATCATATGATGAAAAAGAGGCGATGAAAACAATTCTGTTTGAATACAGAGATTGTTTCGCTTGGGAACATCATGAGATGCCTGGCGTTGATTCAAGTATTTCTAGACATCGTTTGCCGATTAAACGCGGTTGGAAACCAGTATTCAACAGCCTAGAAGAATGTCGTCAGAAGTCATTCAGACTGTTAAAGATGAGGTTGGCAAGCTTTTAAAAGCGAAGTTTATCCGCCCAGTAAAATATGTAGAGTGGATTGCTAATATCGTTCTAGTCATTAAGAAGAATGGGAAGATTACAGTTTGCATTGATTTTCGAGATTTGAATCAGGCCACTCCTAAGGATGAGTATCCTATGCCTTAGGCTGATGTACTCATTGATGCCACCACAAGGCATAAGTATCTAACTTTTATGGACGGATGCGTTGGGTATTACCAGATAAAGGTCGAGGAGAAAGACTGTTATAAGACAGCATTCAGGTGTCCTTGTTATTTAGGAACGTTTGAATGGGTGGTTATGCCATTCGGATTAAAGAATGCGGGTGCCACGTATCAGCGAACTATGAATTGTCTTTTTCATGATTTAATAGGAGATTCAATGGCCATCAACATTAATGATGTCGTTGTCAAATCCAGTGAATTTAATGAACATTTGTTTCACCTTAGACAGGCATTTGAAAGGATGAGGAAGTTCAATCTTAAAATGAATCCTTTGAAATGTGATTTTGGCATTAGTGCCGGAAATTTCCTTGGATTTTTGATTTATTAGCGGGGAATTGAAATTGACAAGAATAAGGCTAAAGTAGTGATAAATGTTAAACCGCCTTCTAATAAAACGGAGTTGCAAAGATTCCTGGGGCAGGTGAATTATGTTAGACGATTTATTTCTAATTTAGCTGGAAAGACTAAAGTTCTCTCTCCGTTGTTGCGATTAAAAAAGGAAGATGCTTTTGTTTGGAAGGACAACCATCAGGAGGCATTTGATCAAATTAAGAAATATTTGATTAATCCACCTATTCTAATTTCTCCACAAGCAGGGAAAACGCTTAGGTTTTATTTGTCGGTCATCGACCAGTCAATTGTTTGCATGTTGTCTCAGGACAATGAGCAAGGCTTTGAACAAGTAGTATTTTAATTAAGCCGAGTCCTCCAAGAAATGGAGCAGCGTTATACTTATTTGGAAAAGGTGTGTTTAAGTCTTTATGACCCATCGGTTAAATTACGACATTAATTTATGGCTCATACTATAGAAATAGTATCAGCGATGGATGTGATGAAGCATATGTTGTCACAATCTTTATTGAAAGGACGTTAAGTAAGTGGAGTATTCATTTGCTTCAATTTGATTTGGTTTATATTCTGCAAAGAGCGTTGAAAGGTCAGGTATTAACTGATTTTCTTATCGAGCACCCTTGCTTTGATATAGAAACAAGTGATAATAACAACGGTACACCCTGGGAAATGTATTTCGATGGATCGTTCACTTCAAATGGCTCAGGTGTGGGCGTTGTTATTACATCTCCTAAAGGGAGAGAATGAAATTAACTGTAACTTTGCGTGGTCAAGGTACTAATAATAAAATGGAATATGGGGCGCTTATTACTGGTTTGGAGAAGTTAATTGAACTAGGTGCCCTCCATGTTCGAATTTTAGGTGATTCCCAACTTGTAATAAACCAAGTTAATGGTTTGTTTAAATGTAAATCTTTACCATTATTGCAATATCTTCAGAGAGTTGAAGGTTTGTTAAAGCATTTTAGAAGAAATGAATGCATTCATGTGTTAAGAGATCAAAATACAACGGCCAATAAGTTGGCTCATTTTGCTTCTGGGTATAACTTGGAAGATTTTGATGTGTTAACAAATGTGGAGCATTTAGAAAGCAATTTTATTGTAAAGGAAGATACTTTTACAGCGGAAATTTGTTAGGTTGATATTTTAGAGCAGCCTTTGGATTGGCGAACTGACACTATAAGTGTTTTAAATAGTCCGTCTCAAAAAGGTATGAATCTTAAGCTTCGAAAGCAAGCCTTTGGATACTTTTTGCTTGATGGCGTCCTATATAAAAAGGATAATCCGGGGGTTTTATTGAAATGTTTAGGCGCTGATGATGCTTTACTCGTCATGGCAGAGGTTCATGAGGGTGTTTGTGGTGCTCATCAGTCTAAACCAAAGATGCGGTGGTTGATTCATCGTCATGGTTTTTACCAGCCTTCTATTTTAGAAAATTGTGTGACATATGCAAAAGGTTGCAAGTTCTGTCAGCGATATGGTCAAATTCGTAGGGTTCCTACTAATGATTTAAAGCTTATTATAAAGACATGGCCTTTTCGTGGTTAGGCAATGGATATGATTGGTGAGATCACCCCACCTTCATCCAATGAACATAAGTATGTAGTGGTCATTTCTGATTACTTCACTAAATGGATTGAAGCTAAACCTTTTAAAACTATGAAGACACAAGATTTGGTGGAATTTTTGAAGGAGCTTATCTTTATTCACTTTAGGGTGCCATAAAGTGTTGCAGTTAACCAAGCGCATGTCTGTAATGGGCCATCTATGCAAGAATTTACCACTCAATTTAGGGTGAAACTGTTAAATTATTCTTCATATTATGCTCAGGCAAATGGGCAAGCTGAATCTACGAATAAGTTGATTAAGGCTGGGATTTCTAAAATGATTTATGACAATCTTAGATCTTGGCATGAAAAGTTACTTGATACGTTATGGGCTTATAGAACTTCAAAAAGAGGGGCTATAGGGTACACTCCTTATCAGTTAGTCTTTGGCCATGATGCTGTGATTCCAGCTGAGGTTAATGTAGAATCTGCCCGGATTTTGTTTCAAAATTCGGTGGGTTTAGGTTCTCATGTTGAATCTATGAATATCGCTAATTTAAATATTGAACATCTAAGAGAGCAGGCGCTGGCGAATTTATTGTGAAATAAGATCAAGTTAGCCATAACTAATAATGCTCGGTTTAAGGCTAAATCTTTTCTAGAAGGGGATTTGGTATGGAAAGTGATCTTACCAGAGGGGCATAAAGATCATTTCTATGGAAAATGGTCGCCTAGATGGGAAAGACCATTTAAGGTTAATAAAGTATTTTCAGGGAATGCGTATGATATGCAAAAATTTGATGGAACATAATTCAAGAGAAGTATAAACGGAAAATTTTTGAAGTTCTATCATCTCACTATTTGGGAAAAGTACACAACAAATATTAAAGCACAATATCTAGAGTTTTGGGATAACATAGGGGCATTACACTGATTGTATAAAATCAGCCCTCAGAATGTTTGGCTTGACGAACAAAAGCCAGGAAACATGAGATCTCGTCATTATGGGCATGGGAGCACGAATTCCTTGGTTCTTCATTTCGTCCAGTTGTTTCTGAATTAAGGAAACTTGTTGCTGGCTTTTCTCAATCTGATCTCGAATCAGATGGGTTGGTTGACCAAGTAACAAAGGCAGCATGGATAGACCTTTGGACAAAACTTGGCGTTGAGCTTTCATCTCATTGAGGGCATTTTCTACATCGCCTATTTTCTGATCAAGTTCCTCAATTTGGCGTTCATGTTAACGTTGAGCATCAAATGTTGAGATTACTTGATAACAGAGGGTCTGCGTAGACACATTGTCAGCACAAAATTGTTCATGAAGATGTTCGTACCTGTCAAAGTCGCCAAGCGCCGACGCTTGTAGTTGACTTATCTTTTCAACATAACTCTGAACTCGTGCGTGGAAGGAAGAAGAACTTCCTGATACTTGGCATAGTTTATGAAGTTATTGAAGTAGTTCCCTGTTGGTTGGTAGTAACACTAAACATTCCAACTTGGCAATAATGGGAAAAGGTGAAGGCGAACTTATCATTTCCTCAGCCATTGGTGATTGTTCAAGCCATGACAGTGCCAGTGGTGTAAGCTTCTCAAGAGTATTTTCTTGGCGGGTGCTTTCGGGAGGAGATGGCGTTTGAACCACTTTCGTCTCTTTGAAAGAGTCTTCTTCTGAAGAAAGAAGAATAACTTGAAAGGTTTCAGAATCTGATGGTGATTGTTCAGGTATAACATCATCTGTAATCATGGTTGCAACAAGGTCTCTTTGAAGTGCCTTGCTTGAATTCATGGCTGCGTGAATGGGAGATGATACCCATGAAACAGCTTGAAAATCTTGTTCTTATGTGGTCAATATAAGTTGGTCAACAACCTCTGAAGCAACAGCCATAGACCAGGCCTACCTAAGACATAGCCTAGGCCACAGCCAACCCATGACAGGCCACAACCAAGTCAACCAGACTGCAAAAACAATCCTTGAACAAGCAACTTTGGGAGCTGAGAACAACCTCTTAACCACCAACTACCAGCTGCCACCATGACCAGCTGAAGGGCCCCTAAAATAAGTCCAAACCACGTCCAAGCCAGAGCCAAGACACAGTCCAAAATCCTAGCCAAGAGCCACTCACATGTTGCTGGGAAAAGTCAGAAAAAGCATAAAGTAAACTTTCCTCTTTTGGTAAGGCAATTGTGAGGCAACTTTTAAAGGATCATTGCTCAGTCTTTCCCTTTGAATGCAAACCTCAAGAACCACATAAAAGCCTTGACTTTGAAAGGAGAGTAACTAGACTCCAAGAGAAACAGTAATCTGCACACGACAAGCCAAGGACAGACTCTTTTGCTTTCTATATGTCAGTCTGTTTCACCAACAACTCTTGTTTTTAACATTTTACCTCTGTTATTTCAGTTGGTAATATATTATCTTTTAGTTGTACTTATCCTAGCAGAGATATTGGCCCTAGGATGAAATGTATTCGAATTGTAACCTAAGCTCAAGGCTTATATAATGACCTTGACCCAGCTGTTTACAGGCAGTTGTTTTATGAATGAAAATTGAGTCTTCTCAAATTTAAATCTTCACAACTTGTGCTCAGTCTGTAGTTGTAAGTCAGGCCTGGTAATATCTTGTGCTAGGCTATAGATATTGATCAAAGCATCTTGGCAAAGTCCTTTAAATCATGTGCATTGGTTGTGAGTTGTTGTTCTTTATTGTCTGGGGTTTTACTTGAGAATTACCTGTGTTAATCTGTGGTAATCCTTGAATTAAACTTCCTAAATTTTTAACTTTAGTCCCTGTGAATGTCCTGTGGGTTTAGAGTTGATAATTATATCCTTTAGTCATCATTCAATCACAATTACATACCAGTATCTGTTCTCAGGCTTGCATCTGTCAGACCAACTTTTGAGATTTATTAAAAATACTTCTGGTGCTTTAAAAATCACAAAATTTTAGTCAGATTCAGATATCCTATCAAAGTATATTAACACAAATTTTCATGATTTTAGAAGGTCATTTAGTAATATTTTCAAATTAGCAAAGTTTGTTGCATTCTGAGAGAGTTGTGCTTGAAATCTGTCTAACCCCTGGGTTATACTCTGCAATTTGGTAACCAGAGCCAGGTTATAACACAATTTCACCTTGTGTTAGTCTTGGATTGAAAGAAAGAAAGTTCATTTTTCCCAGCTACAACAAAAACACAAAATTGGCCTAATGAGTGAGGAGAGGCTTGTTTGTATTGAGGCAAGAATAGAAAATTTTATAGGAAATGTTGATGTCTTGGTAAATATTGTACACACACTAATGGAAAGGATCCCAAATCTTGATCCAAGGAGGGAGCTGAAAGAAATGTAGATCTTTATACATACTAACATACTCATATATGTCGAAATTAATTTATCATAAAATTAAATACGGATTTTATGCATGCAAACAATATGAAAAATAGAGGAGAAATCATGTCCTTACATTGGTGATTTCGGTTTAATGGGCACAAGAGAGATCACCTTTCTCTCTTGTTCTTGAGCTTTCCCTTATGGATGAACCAAGATCCAAGTGTAGGATCTCTCCCTAAGCTTTATACCCAAGGCTTTCTCTTAATTCAAATTAATATTATAAGTACTAGTATAATATTAATCTAGTAGAAAATTGAACCAAAATATTTATAAAACACTTAAAATATTTCGGTTTTGATGAGAGAAGAAGAGGAGGATTTTTATTCTCTCTAGAATTGTATTTTTGGATGATGGAATGAATAATGAATACACTAAAACATTTTAGTGTTATTAGGTAAAAATTATAGAAAAAACCATGATGGTTTTGCCTTCTCAAAACCGGGTGGAAGGGGCTTTTTGGGTGAGCCAATGCATGCAAGTGTTGTTCTTTACAATACACAATAGGCTTGCATGGCTAAATAATAGGTAATCATTGTGTTGCCATTATCTTAATCAAACACAATATTAGCCCATTTCTTCCCCTAATTTCGGCACACATGGATAACAAGTAATCCATTTTATTTTTGTCAATTGTCAATATTTCACATGTCATATGTGACATAAATTTGTTATGTATTTTTAACATATTAAAAATCAACGTATTAATAAAAATACGTCACATACAAAATCGACTTAGTAATTTCATAATTACTTGTGCCAAAATATTTTACCATTTATAAATCACAACAGATTGTATTTATAATAATTCATTCAATTTCGATTGTTTCTTTAAACATTAATTTCATCCGAGTAATGATACAATTCAATTACTCAAATCAGTATCTCATTTAATCACATTTCAATTTGATACGTAAATTTTACTTCCAAAAATCGTCCGTCAATTTTCAAGTAATTTAATTAACTCGTAACATTATACGATTAATTAAATAATCAATTAAGAGTGTTGCCCTATAGGTATGACCTAGGGGGTCAACTGATCACCACCGTCGCACGACAGTAATGTCAAACTCTAGTCAGCCAATCATTACCGATATATGTTGACCAGTTGACAATAAAATTACTTCCCAATTGTATTCTTTATAATGAGATTTAAACATGTGATCATCATGATCAACAATCGTGATCGCATTATTGTCGGAGGACACATATTCCAACAATCTCCCACTTGTCCTCGACAAGTGTGCGTCACCAATTCTCTTGTCCTATTACTATCTCCCACTCAATGCAAGGTGTCTTTCAGGTCGTACTTGCAAGTGATCATATCGAGAGTGGTTTCCTCGATCTGGAGAATAACTAATTGACCAGACTTATCTATCATAGATACTTTCCGAGCGTGGCCACGCATTTCCAGTTCATTACTCCTCGAGTGGCCCTGAGATATTGTTATAACCCTGACTAGGGGTGGACAATTCCTATCGCACTCATTCCCTTCGACTAGCCACAGCCATTATAACCCAAAATATGCCCATTTGACCCCATTTACGAAGGTCGTAGTAACACAAATCAAAGTTAATCTGAAACTGTGCCATCTTAGGCGAATAGTCTTTAGTCAAAAGAATCGACTCATTTGAATACTATAGTAGCTCTTGCCACGACCAGGCTATATAAATTTGCGAGAACTCTATAAGCGGTCATTAGGCCCGACAAAATGTTCCTAACAGTCTGCCTATGTGATCGACTAATCATCTCACATGACTCTATGGCATTTGAACTTGCCATCAATCGCATCACACTCTAGTCACTTCGAGACGTCACCTCATATAAGTAACTATGGGCAAAAACAATGTTAATCCATGTTCACTTTAACGGGGTTCAATTGTCTCTACAACCCGTTTGGATATAACAATGTACAAGGTGAGTTAATAATAACTCAAACGACAAATGTCGACATCACACTCGGGTAGTCAATATCATATTACAACCTTGTGATGTATATCGTAAGTGTAAACACTTATTGATTGCAATAGAAGTTTAACATGTCATGTGTCCATGTGTTCAAACTTCTTACACGTGCAATTTCCTTCACATTCATGTTCTCTCTCATAGCATGAATCTTACCAAGTACACATCAAGGTTCCCGACCTTGGTTTTGGTTCTTTAACTTGAAAGAACTTTCTTATCGACTATCACATAACGAACGAATTTGCGATGAATTATATAACTTGTACCGATCAAGTATTCCATCCACACACAATGCACTAGGTATATGTTTTGTAGAATCTTATAACAATTGACAAGATTATTTAGCTTAGCACTTCTCACAAGTCCTAGCTTTACTAGGAAAGATTATTTTTGAATAACCTCTTATTCAACCAAACATCTTTCCAAAACTTCTCATTTCTCTTTCTGGGCTTGAAAGAATTGGGATTCTCATAAATCCTCATATGTGCTCGGATTTTCTACAATATGTGCAACCTCTTAACACACAATGGAACATTCCGCCAAACACTGAAATCGCTCATCGGATTCTACTTGAGAATTCATGACGTTTCTATTATGGCTTACAAATCAATCATTATGCTCTTCTGCATATGATTCATAATTGGACATGTGCATGATAATTCTAATGGCGGAAACATTAGTAACTAATAATCATGAGATCAACCGTTCTTAGGTTCAATGAACTACCATGACTGCTAATGGTAATCCCATTTTCATTCATATGAATAACCTATGTGTATGTTGATACGATGTGTATCTCTTAATACTAATCCAACATCCCTTGATGTAATTGGATTCATCATTGTCCATTTTCATCCAGAATTGAAAACTCAAAAGCTTCTTTATGAAAGAAGGTATTAGCTCGTCATTCTTTAATGAGTGATGAGTTGTAAACATTCAAAGGATGATAGCTCCCACTAAATTCCATGTCTTCACATGAGAATTTCCTAACTCCCACTCAATTCTACACATTTCGAAATTGACTTCTCAATCGAAATTTATTCAAGAATTTAAATATAAATTGCATTGCCAAGTTATTAGGATAAGACCATATATGTTCCCATCATATCCCTTCAAAATACCTATTTTGAAGTGGTCTCATCTTAACCTTACGGAAAGATATTTTAAATCTCCAACACACTCATGTCATAATGATGTGTAGTAATGTCATTATTCAAATATAAACAATATCTAGAATACGTCCTTCGCAAATACCCTTTTGGAAGGAGGTTTAACCATTTCATAGCGAGGTTAAGCAATGACATTTGCGTGGTTAAAACTTTGGTCGTTGAAGATATCGGTATATCAATCTTTGCAACTCGATCATAACTAGTATATGTTACTATGATTCTTTTAGGCTCTTAAGTAAATCTCAAGGTTGAAACTATTGGTCAAATGTTTCATAAACTTAGTCAAAAACTTGTTAAGACTTTACATTAGTCATTTTTCTTCCAAAACTTTCTTTTGGTCTCCTCGTGTAGTTATCTTGAGAATATTCTCTTATGATTACTACACTTGGTCTCTTTAGTCATATAGAACTAACTTGAGACCATAGATCTCATCTATTCGGCATACTATGTAAATAGATATACCTACATTCAAATCATTCTCTCTTGCGTAGATCTTCATTTACACAAGTACACAATTTTATCTTGCCTTATGTGTTGTGTCCTCATTTTTCTCCCACTCTATCTTTAGAATAAATACACTAAACATTCAAAGATAGCATATGAGACACAAATTAATGATGTTGAAGTATAAGGAGAACTATCTCATAGATAGACTAATAGTTATTGATTTCATATGTGTACTTGGTGATTGACATACCTTTAAGAGAGTTCATAGACTCAAAATCGCTTTATAAATGATCATACACAAGCCTTAAGCATGTGGACATATAATGATACCCGTCATTATATTTGTCTATTAGATCAGTTTAAGTGACTAATCTTATGTTTCAAAGTGCAAGCATTTAAAGATGAATTTTAGAACATAAAAGGATAAATGATAAAACGGGTGACTTGGGTTGCAAACCAAGTCACCATCATTCAAAATACAAACCATTATCCAAAATACTTTTCCATGTCAAACACGGAAACTTAAAGTTCTAAAATCCAAAACATAAATTAAAGTAAGACAATGAAAAGCAAAGCTCCATAAAAGCTATCCATAGCTTCTCCATGGTTTATCATGCTTGCTTTTCCTTTCCCTTGTCTTTGCTTGGTGGAGGCCCTATTTACAATAAAAGGGAGATACATTATCACAACTTTGCATCATAATACAATAGTTGAATTAGAAACATAAAAGAAGGATAGTCATTTACCTACTGGAGTGATCTTTCCAGCTTTGATATCACCAAGGTATTTGGAACAATTTATTTTCCAATGTCCCATGCCATTACAATAATGGCATTTATCAAGAGGACCCTTCTTGACTTTTGAGGTGCTAGCTTCACAAGACTTAGCTTTGGTGAATGTGAGAGCTTGCTTCTTGCCCTTTCTCCCATTCTTCTTGAACTTCCCCTTATTTTTAGTGCTTATGTTAAGCACATCTTTGGGAGGGTTCACATTTAACCCCATGTCCCTCTCGGCTTGCACAAGTAACTTGTGCAACTCCTCAAGAGACACATCCTTGTCTTGCATGTTGAAATTCACCCGGAATTGCACATATGCCTTGACTTCGGACAAGGAGTGTAGAATCCTATCTACGATGAGTTCTTTGGGGATTTCAACCTTTTGAATTTTCAAGGTCTCGACAAGCTCCATGAGTTTGAGCACATGAGGGCTAACCTTTTGGCCCTCCTTGAAGTCGAGATCAAAGAATGCCGCGGCCGCCTCATATTGGACGATCCGCGGAGTTTGTGAAAACATGGTCACAAGTTTGGAGTATATCTCATTAGCATTGCCCATTTTAAAGGCTCTCCTTTGGAGGTCCGCCTCCATCGCAAATATTAAGACATTTTTCATTGCGGCGGACTCCTTTTGGTAAGCCTCATATGCTTCCCTAGTGGCCGCGGTGGACCTAGTGGAGGGTTCGGGTGGAGAGGCCTCGGTAAGGTAACGAAGCTTGTCGTCACCTTCGGCGGCTAATTTGAGTTGGGCATCCTATTCGGAGAAATTTGACCCATTCTTTTCAAGTTTACATCGATCCATAAAGGATCGGAGCCATGACGAACTAGCGAGAGGTGTGGCATTAGGAGTTGGTGTTGGTGTTGCCATTTGTTATGAAAAAGAAATGGTCTACAAAACAAAATATAAGGAGTAAAACAATTGTCGTTTAAATAATACTCGTAAAAATGTATGATTTAAACAAGTTTTTATGCATTTTTCTAGTGACCTCTACCCAACTAGATAAATGATTCCAAGACCCAAATTCATATCGACTTAGGCACGGTGGGGCCGATTCATCCTTTATCAATACAACTTGGTGGATTAACGTTTAATCGATTCTACTTTTAGAACTCTTGGTCGATAATATTACATTAACAATTATCTTTAGCCCAAAACACATCCGACAAGGGCACGGTGGGGCCGATACATCCCTTATCAAAAACTTTTGTTGAGTTCAATCCAAATTTCGAATAAATGTGTCCATGATCCAAACTCACATTAACTTGGGCACGGTGTGGCCGATACATCCCTTATCAACATGAATTCGGTGGATTAACATTCATCACCCACTTCCCCTACGTAACAAGGTTTGTACCCCGGTGGGGCCGAGCGCACTCCCTCGCGAAATAGGTTTTCATGGTTTCTACTATTTGGTAAGGCTATGTCTCAATTAATTGTTTTAGCGAGAGGTCATGTCAATTTATTATCTATCACGTTTTAAGTGAACTAAAGAGGTGAACTACGATAATTTTAATTGACATGGTCGAAAAACTCGATAAAATGACAATGCATGTTTAGTTATGGCGATTTAGCGATGCATGTGACATAAAATAAAATGCAAGCATAAAGATAAATAAATCCTAGTATGGCCTTTCCTAAAAATAGAAAAACTATTTAACTATTACATATTCGGAAACCAACTCCATTGGTCCCTTGAACTTCGGTTGTGGCACGCATCTCGAGGTAACACCATCTTTATGTATCGCCATTCTTGAAGAAATCCGTCTTTGGAAACTCCGGAATGAATAAAATTACATAATAAATTACATAATTTCCTATTATACATTTGTAACTAAAATAAAATAAATCTATTAAATTACAAAACGGTGATACGAGATCACAATAAAATTACAACCGAATCGATATTCCAATACATTTCGGGAAATACCAATTAAAATCTAAGGCCATACTAAGTAAAAATACATAATTCAAAATTACATAAATTAAAATTATGACAATCATAAAGAAAATGCAGAATTATAATATGTATGAACATGCTCAATTTTATGCTAAATCGCCTTTAAATAGCCAATATCGTATATTACTCGGTTTTTACGGATTTGCGTGATTTCAACATTTTTATAATCACAAAAATACATAAACTCATATTTATGCATAAGTTAATTACCCTAACCTCTTAGGACTCAAAATTTAGTCTTCACTAATAATTTGACCATAATTAACCCATATTTTATAAAATTGTTCATAAATGGACCAAAAATTACAAAAATAAGCCATAAACTTCAAATAAATCACAAAATTTCAAATAAATTCAAAAATTTGAAATTTAAATTCATGAACATTCTGTAAAAATACCATGACACTCATAATGTTCAAAATCTTAGGTTAAAAATTTCGAAATTTTCCGGAAAAACAATGTTGCGGTTTATCGATTTTTAATAAAATAATCATAAAAAACATGGAAAAATTATTTTCATTAACTTTTCAATTTTAGATCTGAAAAAGATAATAAAATGCAACATTAGACGTTTTTCCTAAGTCATAGATTATGTTTTATTAATTTTCCACTAATAATGTCACAATTTATGCTATTTTTCTTCAAAAATCCATAAATCATGCAAAAAGACTTCTTTATAGCCAATTATTTTACACAAATCTTGTAAAATTGCATGTGACAACATATTAATTTTCTATGACCAGATTCGAAATTTAACTCATATTAACCTATTTTTCACTTAAATCCCAATTTAACAATGAAAAATCCATTTTTCGAGCATAACAAGTCCAAAAATTATGAAAATTTACAGGTTATCTCAAAATAATATATGTGACAACATATCCAAAAATCAAAAAACAATTCGAAGTATAGCTAATTTTAGACCAAAAATGACATTTTTACTCATAAAATACTATTTAAATGCCATTATTGTATAATATGAACAATAAAAATCCGACAAATTAACCAAAATATCCTAAAATATTTTAGGACCAGAAATATTAACATGCATGGATTAATTTCGTGATATCTCATAATAACACAAATTTTACAAGTTTTATTTGTTATTCTTATAACTCGGAAAAACTTTTAACCGATTTGCATGCAAACAACCGTGGCTCATGATACCGATTGAAAGAAATGTAGATCTTTATACATACTAACATACTCATATATGTCGAAATTAATTTGTCATAAAATTAAATACGGATTTTATGCATGCAAACAATATGAAAAATAGAGGAGAAATCATGTCCTTACATTGGTGATTTCGGTTTAATGGGCACAAGAGAGATCACCTTTCTCTCTTGTTCTTGAGCTTTCCCTTATGGATGAACCAAGATCCAAGTGTAGGATCTCTCCCTAAGCTTTATACCCAAGGCTTTCTCTTAATTCAAATTAATATTATAAGTACTAGTATAATATTAATCTAGTAGAAAATTGAACCAAAATATTTATAAAACACTTAAAATATTTCGGTTTTGATGAGAGAAGAAGAGGAGGATTTTTATTCTCTCTAGAATTGTATTTTTGGATGATGGAATGAATAATGAATACACTAAAACATTTTAGTGTTATTAGGTAAAAATTATAGAAAAAACCATGATGGTTTTGCCTTCTCAAAACCGGGTGGTAGGAGCTTTTTGGGTGAGCCAATGCATGCAAGTGTTGTTCTTTACAATACACAATAGGCTTGCATGGCTAAATAATAGGTAATCATTGTGTTGCCATTATCTTAATCAAACACAATATTAGCCCATTTCTTCCCCTAATTTCGGCACACATGGATAACAAGTAATCCATTTTATTTTTGTCAATTGTCAATATGTCACATGTCATATGTGACATAAATTTGTTATGTATTTTTAACATATTAAAAATCAACGTATTAATAAAAATACGTCACATACAAAATCGACTTAGTAATTTCATAATTACTTGTGCCAAAATATTTTACCATTTATAAATCACAACAGATTGTATTTATAATAATTCATTCAATTTCGATTGTTTCTTTAAACATTAATTTCATCCGAGTAATGATACAATTCAATTACTCAGACCGTATCTCATTTAATCACATTTCAATTTGATACGTAAATTTTACTTCCAAAAATCGTCCGTCAATTTTCAAGTAATTTAATTAACTCGTAACATTATACGATTAATTAAATAATCAATTAAGAGTGTTGCCCTATAGGTATGACCTAGGAGTCAATCGATCACCACCGTCCGCACGACAAAGAATGTCAAACTCTAGTCGACCAATCATTACCGATATATGTTGACCAGTTGACAGTAACAAAATTACTTCCCAATTGTATTCTTTATAATGAGATTTAAACATGTGATCATCATGATCAACAGTCGTGATCGCATTATTGTCGGAGGACACATATTCCAACAGGAGCCACCAGGCAGAGGCAGAGGTAGGGCTCGAGGGATCTATATGGGAGCAAGGAGAGGCCAACAATTTCATGGGCATGAGGAATGGTCAGATTCAGAGGAGAGCCAAGCTGGGCTCAATTAAGAATCAGACAAACATCTCAAGGTAGGGATTCCTGGATTTTCTGGTTGTCTTAACCCTGATGACTTGCTAGAAAGGATTAGAGATGTTGAAAAAAAAATTGAGTTTAAAAACTACACTGATGTTAAGGCTTTTAAGGTTGCAGTCCTAAAGTTAAAAGGTTATGCCTCACTGTGGTATGACAACCTTAAACATCAGAGGCTAAAAGAGGGAAAGGAGCCTCTTAGATCTTGGTCCAAACTTAAAAAGAAAATGTTAGATAAGTTTGTCACCAAAGATTATACTCAAGATCTGTTCATCAAACTGTCTAAACTCAAACAAGATGACAAAACTGTTGAGGCTTACTTGAGAGAGTTTGAGCAACTGGCCCTTCAATGTGAAGTAAATGAGAAACCTGAACAAAGAATTGCTAGGTTTCTTGAGGGGCTTGACAAGAGTATTGCTAATAGAGTCAGGATGCAACCACTATGGTCATATGATGATGTGGTAAACCTAGCTCTCAGAGTAGAAAAGATGGGGAAAGCCAAACCCACTGTGCCTAAACCTAAACCTGTTTACAAACCCTATGCTGGTGTTAGGATCGGAGAAACACCAAAACCAACAACCCAACCAACACTAGACAAGGGTAAGAGACCCATGAACCAGAGAACCACCCTACTTGTGACTGAAGGGAAGATCAAATGCTTTCAGTGTCAAGGCTATGGCCACTTCAGAAAGGACAGACCTTCCAAAAGAACCTTGACAGCAATGGAAGTAGAAGAATGTGAAAGAGAGGGTCTATTTGAATATGAGGGAGATGAAAACTTGGTCATAGATGAGGTACAAGCTGAAGAGGGACCAAGTCCAGATCAGGTTGTAGCTCACCCTGACACAGGACACATCTTGGTCTTATGGAGGGTCATGCACTCACAACAGGCTCCACTAGAAGCTGATCAAAGATCCTTAATTTTCAGAAGCGGATGCACAGTTCAGGGGAGAGTGTGTAACATGATCATAAATGGAGGGAGGTGTACCAATTTAACCTCCGCCACTTTGGTTAGCAAGCTGAGCTTACCCACCCAAGAGCACCCAACCCATACAAACTGAGATGGTTGAACAAGGTGAAAGGTTATATAATCCTCTAATTAAATTCCTTTAATTTTAGATATAAATATCTCATAAAATTAGATGTTGATCTTATGCATGCATAACTTAATAAAATAGAAAAGTAAGAACAAGGTTCCTTACTATGATGAAAACGATTTTAAGGGCACAAGTAAGAAAACCTTTCTTAACTTGTTCTTGAGCTCAGATGGATGATCCCCTTAGTCCCAATAGTGTGAGAACCTCCTTTCAATTGCACCAAGACAACCCCTTAATTCTAATTAATATATTAACTAGATATATAATTAGAGACCTTAAAATTAATCTTATTATTATTTCTATTACTACCTTTAGTAATCTAAATATAAGATTTTTGAACATTATTTTTCTAAAACTTATTTTAGAGAGATAAAGAGAGAAGTAAGAAGTGAATAATCTATGAATGAATCCTCTTTGAATAAGAACAGTTCTTATCAAATAAAGAGGGGGAAAACCGGTGGGTATGGGGTGGTCTAAGGACCCAATGCATGCCCTTCAACTTTTAGAATTTGTTCTTATCAAAAGAACTAGGGTGTAGATTAGGTTAAGAAGTTAATCATTATGTTTTCCATAATATAAAATAATTAACCATCTCACCCCATTTACCTTCTAAAAACCGGTTCCTTTATGTAATATGGAGTCCATTTTATTTTTGTCAATTGTCAATTTGTCATATAATGTGTAACATGTAACATGTAACATGTTATTACTAATATTAATGCATATTTAACAATTAAATATCATTACATATATTAATTCAATTATATATAACAATTGACTAGTAATTCTTGATTACAAGTATATAAAATGCTTCATGTTAATATAATCTATAATAGATTGTAATTATAATTAACCGATCATTCTTAATTTAATTGTTTCATAAACAAAGTTTTAGTATTATATAACATTTTATTTACTAAAACGAATCTCATTTAATCGAATTACAATAAGATCCATATTCTCACTCACATATGTAAATTGTTCAATTTTAAGGAATTAATTAATCTGTATCAATATACAATTAATTAATTTGTCTATTAAGGGAATCGTCCTTTAGGGGTGACCTTAAGGGATCAACTGATCACCAGGGTGAAACCACAATAATGTCAAACTCTAGTCAGCCAATCATTACCGATTAATGTTGATCAGTTGACGTATACAAAATGAATCATCCCTTGTGTATTCTTATCACGAGTTTTAATAATGTGATCGCACTATTGTTGAGGACACATACTCCAACACAAGGGAGTAGAGGTAAAGGTGAACAAGCAGTGCTCGGTCCCCTTTTCTGTTGGAAAGGTGTATAAGGATGAGGTACTGTGTGATGTTGTTCCAATGGATGCCTGTCATCTATTGCTGGGTAGGCCTTGGGAGTTTGACATGAACACTACACACAAGGGAAAGGATAATAGCTATAGTTTTAAAAATGAAGGCAAGAAGGTCACCCTGACCCCATTGCCACCCAATCAAAAGAACTATGGAAGTCAAAGTATGCCATATGAGATTAATGGAATACTATTTCTATCTGAGGCAGCCATGATTAAAGAGATGAAACAGGAGCAACTTGCAATGATATTATTGTCCAGGGAAGTGGTTGAAAGGAATGAATCAGAGAAACCTGCTGAGATTGAACCATTGATTCAGAGGTTCAAGGATGTTTTTCCTAAGGAATTACCTAGTGGATTACCACCACTGAGGGGGATTGAACACCATATTGACCTAGTCCCAGGCTCTGTACTCCCAAATAGGCCAGCTTATAGGTGTGATCCCACTGCCACCAAGGAACTACAACATCAAATTGAGGAACTCATGAACAAGGGATTTGTCGGGGAGTCCTTAAACGCTTGTGCAGTCCCTGCACTACTTGTTCCTAATAAGGATGGAACATGGAGAATGTGTACTGACAGCAGAGCTATCAATAACATTACTGTCAAGTACAGGTTCCCTATTCCTAGATTGGATGATATGTTAGATGAACTGGGTGGTGCCAGAGTGTTCTCTAAAATTGATCTCAGGCAAAGATACCACCAGGTGAGAATCATGGAAGGAGATGAGTCAAAAACAGCATTCAAGACAAAGCATGGGTTATATGAGTGGTTGATAATGCCATTTGGCCTGTCAAATCCACCTAGCCCTTTCATGAGACTCATGACTGAAGTGCTAAAGCCGTGTCTGGGTAAATTTGTTGTACTATACTTTGATGATATTCTGGTTTACAATGCTAGCAAGGATGAGCATCTCAGGCACCTTGAAACTGTCTTCAGGATTCTCAGGGACCAGAAACTATTTGGCAAGTTGGAAAAATGTATCTTTCTTATTGAGGAAGTGACATTTCTGGGATACATTGTATCAGGGAGGGGCATTTCAGTGGATCAGGAAAAAATAACAGCAATCCAATCCTGGCCAGCTCCTAAAACAATCACTGAGATGAGGGGGTTCCATGGGCTAGCCTCCTTCTACAGAAGATTTATCAAGAATTTCAGTTCCGTTGTTGCACCTATCACTGAGTGCATAAAGAAAGGAGAGTTCCAATGGACTGAAAATGCTCAGCAACCTTTTGAAAGGATCAAAAGGTTGATGTGTGAAACTTCAATCCTAACACTACCAGATTTTGATCAATTGTTTGAAGTAGAATGTGATGCTAGTGGTGTAGGCATTGGAGCAGTTTTAATCCAAGCTCGGAAGCCAGTGACTTATTTTAGTGAAAAGTTAAATGGGGCTAAGCTAAAGTACTCCACCTATGATAAGGAATTATATGCCATTGTTAGGGAACTCATGCATTAGAGTCACTATTTGAAATTTAAGCCCTTTGTGCTGCACTCAGATCATGAAGCACTAAGATATATCAACAGCCAACATAAACTAAGCGACAGGCATGCAAAGTGGGTAGAGTTGTTACAGTCTTTCACTTTTTCCAGCAAGTACAAACAAGGCAAGCTGATTGTCATTACAGATGCCCTCTATAGGAGGCATTCACTCCTAACAGTCATAGGCAACAAAGTTTTGGGCTTTGAATTCATGAAGGAACTCTACAAAGAGGACCCTGGCTTCTCTAAAGAATGGATGACACAGGCTGAGGTAAACAAAATTCAGGGGAGCAAGTACTTGATGCAGGAAGGGTTTGTGTTCTATGGCAACAAGCTCTGTGTGCCAAGGGGCTCTTATAAGGATCTCTTGATCAGAGAGGTACATTCAGAAGGCTTAGGGGGGGGGGGGCATTTTGGGGTATAAAAGACACTGGAGATACTCCAAGACTACTTCTATTGGCCCAAAATGATGGGTGATGTTCATATTGTTCTCAGGAGATGCTCAGTGTGCCAACAAGCTAAGAGCTCATTCCAAGCTGGTCCATGCACTCCCTTACCAATCCCACATAAGCCATGGGAGGATGTAAGCATGGACGTTTTTTTTTATAAAATGTAAGTATATATATATCAAAAAAAAAGTGTTCACCATACAAAGAAATCAAGCCGATATGTCAAAACACACTAAAAACGGGCTCGATCCTATACTAAACCCGACCAGAACCATAAAACAAAACAACCACTCCCAACAAAAGGAGATAAACCACACGGATCCAACAACAAAAGGGGATAGAAATCAGATCAAAATCTTATCCTATCCTCTTCCCCCGCACAAAAACATCTCCATATTTTCAATCACCAACCCGATTTTCCAAATACCATCCTCAACCTCGCGCTTTTCATGATTCTTTTATCTTCCCCTATCTCTAATTAATCTCTGAAGCAAGTATTTGTCACTGTTGTCCATCTTTTGATTGTCAACTCCTCTGAATCTAATATTCAATTCATTGATCATGATGTTAGCCAACTTACTGGGACGGAGAAGAGTAAAATCAAATTTACTCTTGTTGTGTTGTCGCCATATGTGATACACACTCGCATTCAAGACCGCATTAGTCAGTTCCAGGTCTAGTCTTGAATCCCTCCTTCTCAATCGCCAGTCCAGAACATCTCGATTAGGAAAGGAGAATCCAATCCATCGGCTCATCGGTCCAAGAACCTCTCTACTATATTAGCATTCGAAGAAGATATGGTCAATATTTTCACATCTGTTCCAACACATATAACAGGTATCCTCTGATATTATCCCAATTTACATAATTTTTCTTTGGTATTCATATTCTTATGATGATAAATCCATGAAATAAAGCTATGCTTAGGGATTGTCCACTTATTCTAGACCATCTTGTACCATCTGACTTTCTCGCCTTTATCTCGAAGGAACTCATACTCCTTAGTAATCGAGTATTCATGACTTGCCCGATTAATCCATTGTTGTTGTTGGTAACCTTCTGCAAAAATACGTTTAATATCACACACCTTCCTCCAATACCAACTAGCTGAGTTTGGAGGGGAGTAGGTATGCCAGTGTTTATTTTTCAAGTAAGTGTGATTGACCCATCTGACCCACAGATGGTCAGATTTTGATGGAATCCACCAGATGAGTTTACATACTGCTGCTTTATTCCACAGTGTATCATTTTTTAGTCCTATCCCCCCCCCCCTCGTTCTTAAGCTTGAAAATTTTATCCCATGAGACCAAGGGAGATTTTGTATACTCCATTCCTCCATCCCAAATAAAATTCCTGAAAATTCCTTCAATTTTTCGTATAATTCCATTTGGCAGGATGAACATAGAAGCCAAATAAGTATGCAGAGTTTTTAAAACAGCTTTGACTAGAACTAACCTTCCTACGTATGATAGCGTCTTAGCCCCAATTGATCTAATCCTGCTTATAATTTTATCAATAAGCGGCTTGCAAACCTGAGCGGATAGCATAGTAGTCTTTATAAGGACAACAAGATACCTGAAAGGGAGGACCCCCTCCACCAATCCTGACACTTGCATGATCTCCTTTTTTTATAGCATCACTAACACCATTGAAGTAAGCATTGGACTTTCCTTTGCTCATTTTAAGTCCTGAAGATTTAGAAAAAGTTGCGAAGGTCCTTAAAATAATCATCATGGAATAAGCGTCCCCTTTACAAAATAGAAGCAAGTCATCGGCAAACATTAAATGTGTCAATTTCATAGGCTTGCACATAGGATGGTACTTGAAAACCCCATTGTCAGTAGTAAAATTAAGTAGTTGGGTGAGGTATTCCATACAGATGGTGAACAGTAGAGGAGATAAGGGGTCACCTTGTCTCAATCCCCTTCGACCCTTAAAGAAACCAAACATATTCCCATTTAGGTTCAGTGAATAACTTGCAGTAGTCACACACGTCATTATCCACCTCCTGAATTGAGTTGGGAAATTTAGGGCTTCCAACATTTGATCTAGAAATTCCCACTCAATAGTGTCTTAGGCTTTTTGAAGATCCATTTTAAATAAACATCTGGGAGACACACCTTCCGTTCATATAACTTGATGAGATCCTGACAGATTAAGATATTTTCCATTATACTTCTGTTTTTAATGAAGCCTCCCTGGTTCTGAGAAATTGGTTTAGGAAGTACAGTGGCCAATCTAGTGCATAATAACTTAGAGATACATTTATAAATGACATTGCAACATGCAATAGGCCTGTATTGAAGGACAGATGAGGGCATATCCACCTTGGGGATTAGAGTAATGAGAGTACAATTGAGTTGTTTGAGCAACTGTCCTGAATCAAAAAAACCAATTATTGCATTGCTGACCTCCTCACCAACGGTCTCCCAAGTATCTTTAAAAAATTTACTAGAATAACCATTCGGACCTGGCACTTTGTCATTAGGTATATGAAAAATGATATCCTTAATTTCCTTCTTAGTGACAGGTCTCATAAGCATCATTGTTGCTCTACCAAGAACTCAGAGAGGCAAGGACTCAGTGATGGTGGTTATTGATAGGTTCAGTAAAATGGCTCACTTTGTAGCATGTAAGAAGACTGAAGATATTGCTAGTGTTGCTGAACTCTATCTAAAATAAATTGTGAGACTTTAAAGGGGTTCCTAAGACCATAGTGTCTAATAGAGACACTAAATTTATGAGTTACTTCTGGAATACCTTGTGGAAACTTCTGAAAACTAAGCTGTTGTTCAGTACCTCCCACCACCCTCAAACTGATGGCCAGACTGAGGTCACTAACAAGACTCTAGGAAGGATACTGAGGTGTCTTGTTAACAAATCTATGAAGGATTGGGACTTGAAACTACCACAAGCCGAGTTTGCATTCAACAAAGCATCATCTGCTGCGACAGGACACCGTCCCTTTGAAATAGTCTATGGGATAAATCCATTGATGCCCTTAGAATTATGCAGTGTCCCAAGAGAAGAACTCAACTTTGATGCAAATAAGATGGCTGAGCAAATGCTAAAGTTACATGAGGCAGTCAAAGTTAAAATTGAGAGGGAAAATGAAAGGTACAAGACCAAGGTCCCTAAGAAGAAGAAAAAGTTCATGCAGGTGGATTTAGTCTGGATCCAGCTATGGATGGAAAGGTTCCCATCAAATAGGAGGAACAAGTTAATGCCATGAGCTGATGGCCCATTTAAAATCATTGAGAGGATTGGCCGGAATGCTTACAAAGTTGACTTGCCTGGTGACTATGGAGTATATGGAACCTTCAATGTGGGTGACCTGAGCCCATATTATAAAGATTCTAAGGGAGAGGAGGCCACAGGCTTGAGGGCAAGCCTTGTTTAACCAGGGGAGGTTGAAGCAGGAGCCATAGACCAGCCCAACCTAAGCCATAGCCTAGGCCACAGCCAAGCCATGACAGGCCACAACCAAGTCAACCAGACTGCCAAAACAGTCCTTGAACAAGCAACTTTAGGAGCTGAGATTAGCCTCTTGACCACCAACTACCAACTGCTACCATGGCCAGCTAAAGGGCCCCTAAACTAAGTCCAAACCAGAGTCAAGACTCAGTCCAAAATCCTAGCCAAGAGCCACTCATAAGTTGCTGTGAAAAATCAGAAAAAGCATAAAGTAAACTTTCCTCTTTTGGTGAGGCAATTGTGAGGCAACTTTTATAAGATCATTGCTCAGTCTTTCCCCTTAAATGCAAACCTCAAGAACCACACAAAATCCTTGACTTTGGATGGAGAGTAACTAGACTCCAAGAAAAACAGCAATCTGCACACAATAAGCCAATGACAAACTGTTTTTCTTTCTATATGTCAGTCTGTTTCACCAACAACTCTTGTTTTTAATCTTTTACCTATGTTATTTCAGTTTGTAACATATTATATTTTAGTTTTACTTATCCTAGAAGGAATCTTGGCCCTTGAATAAAATGTATTCGAATTGTAACCTAAGCTCAAGGCCTATATAAGGACCTTGACCAAGCTGTTTACAGGCAGCTGTTTTATGAATGAAAATTGAGTCTTCTCAAATTTAAATCTTCACAACTTATGCTCAGTCTGTAGTTGTAAGTCAGGCCTGGTAATATCTTGTGCTAGGCTATAGATATTGATCAAAGTCTGTTGGCAAAGTCCTTTCAATCCTGTGCATTGTTTGTGGGTTGTTGTTCTTTGTTGTCTAGGGTTTAACTTGAGAATTATCTGTGTTAACTGTGGTAATCCTTGAATTAAACTTCCTAAAATGTTAACTTTAGTCCCTGTGAATGTCATGTGGGTTTAGAGTTGATAATTATATTCTTTAGTCATCATTCAGTCACAATTACATACCAGTATCTGTTCTCAGGCTTGCATCTGTTAGACCAACTTTTGAGATTTATTAAAAATACTTCTAGTGCTTTAAATATCACAAAATTTTAGTTAGATTCAGATATCCCATCAAAGTATATTATCACAAATTTTCATGATTTTAGTGTCATTTGGTAACTTTTTTCAAATTAGCAAAGTTTGTTGCGTTCTGAGAGAGTTGTGCTTCAAATCTGTCTAACCCCTGGGTTATACACTGCATCATCAAAGCGTTTTTCTCGAGCCAGATCACCCTCCTCCTTGTGGGTGGGGGGGGGGGTATGCATTGCTTGCTTTATTACAATTACTGGATCAGAAGGCCAAGATGCATGTTCTTGGTTTAGAATGGTCAAGGAAGAGGGGGTTATTTAACCCTGATCAACAATCTCAATTACTTGGGTGGTTGGAGCCTGGGAATTATCAGGTGCAAGATCATCGACTTTTCGCTTTTTGGGGCTTTTCTTGGAGGTGGAAGGGCCACCTCGTTTCCTAACAAGGGTTTTCCTCAGTAGTTTCATCTGAGTTTTCTGGTTGGAGGGGTCCTGCTTCCTCTACCTCGGCGATGGTAAGGATCACTTTCATCTTAGGTATGAAGGTTGAACTTCTCTGGGAAGTCAACGGGAATATTAAGCTCATGGATGGTGGAAGTTGTAATATTACGGATTTTATAAGCCGGTACTCGACCGAGTATGGCCTACTCGGTCGAGTAAAGTGTGTTGGTATTCTGTTTGGCTTCTACCTAGGAATACTCGGCCGAGTATGAGTAATACTCGACCGAGTAGAGGGTACTCGGCCGAGTATACTCGACACTCGACCGAGCATCCTGGTCGACGGGTAATATTTCAAATGGTTTGATTTGGAGATGATTAGGGTTATATTAAAAAGTAAATCAGTTTCTAATTACACTGTTCCACAACATATCACTCAACGACGCTCTAATCTTCTTCAAATCTCTCCCTATGGTGTGGATCGTTTGTGAGTCTAGTTCATCTTTCGTTGTGCCGATTGTGTCGGTAAGCCTCTAATTTCATAAGTTTCATTAATTGGTCTTTTAGGGTTTTGCCCTAATTTGTGATTTGGGGGAAAGGGATTTTGTGCGATGTGGTAATTGGAATTATATGTGATTATTGTATGTAGGTGACGGTGTCATGAGGAACTGCTATTGATTGCTTATGTGTGCTTGGATTGCGAAAAGGTAGGGTTTCCCTACTCGGTTTCTGTTAATTGATTTAAGACTGTGCTTGTGTTGTAATTGTTGTTATCCGCTGATCATCGTGAGTATGGTCATGTTGTGTTGTGACGGTTGTGGAGTTGGGACAGCTGTGATGCTGTGTGTGTTGTGATTGTGGTGGAGTCACTTGCGGGAGTGGCTTCACACCCTAGTTCGTCCTCCGTGGAACCCGTCACGGGAGGGGATGTGCACATTAAGGGACAGGGATTTTCAGTCGCTCGGTTATGAGCTGGACTTGGTGGGATGGGCTGCGGTCAACCACTGGCGGCGTGGATTATCTGTTGTGATTGGTAATCTGGCAGGGCTACACACTTCGGTGTGTAGTCAGTTACTATGTGAGATCGGGAGACCGGAGAGTGTGGATGATCAGCCGGATGCATCGTTTGTTTGTCTTATATTGATTGAACAGTACTGACCCCGTTGTTGTTGTTTTATATAACCTGCGGTGATCCATTCGGGGATGGTGAGCAGATTGTGACAAGTAATGCAGATGTTTAGCTATGGGACAGTATGGGGGTCACCACTCGAGTCTAGCTTCTGCCGTCAGGAGACTTAGCTTGCATTATTTGTAATTAATAGATTTTCATCGTTATGTTTTGGTTTGGTGTAGGAAACATGTAATCGCTAACTCTTTATACTTTAATAAAGGTTGTTTGGAATTGGTAACTTTGATATACTAACCTCGGGAAACCGAGATGGTAACAGCCTTTCATGCTAGGGTAGTCCTTGGTAAGGTACCTTGGTATGAGGGGGTGTTACAAAGTGGTATCTGAGCCGAAGATTCTGGCACCTAAAACTAATGAACCCAATGAACTTAAGGAGTCTAAATAAAATGAACCCGGGGAGAGTTGTTTGGAGCTACCGCAAAGACTTGGGAGACGTCCCGAGGTCGTACTATGGCCCTCACAATCTCAAGCCGGTCACCAGGGGGAATTTGTTGTGAGACTTTTCGATGCGTGTGTGTGGTATTTGGAACTTGAATGGTTGAATCATGTGAAAAGAAGTGAGATGTGTGGAAACATGTGTAAGACATGGTGAAACTTGTTGAAATGGATTTGGTATGAAATATGTTGGCATGTTAAGTGTTTATTATGTGGCTTTCAAAAGGGTAGGGGAACATGCGTACATAATCATGATAATGTTAATGTTTGGTTGTTGGTAGTAGCATGTGATTAAGGTCATGCGTCTATGCATATGAATGTCATGTTTAATTTTAATGTGGGTATGATAAAAGTTCATCTCTGTACTGGGTTTTAGAAGTATTGGGTCGTTATTGTTTGTTTTATGCATGTTTAAGTTGTTTTGTTAAGAAATTTTGATTTGTATACAAACCGATTTTGGAAGGGTTGTCTTAAAACTATCATAAGTCGCGTTCTGGACATGATATTGCTGTGATTCCAAGTTGAGGAGATAGCTTGTCCTCTTACGATTCTAACGATAGGTCACACGCCCAAAATGACCAAGTAACGAGTGAGATATGACTGTTTTACGAAAAATGGATCAGTCTTGAGAATCTGGCTGATACTCGACCGAGTAGTCCCTACTCGGCCGAGTATCTTTTATACTCGACCGAGTATTCCATATTCGGCCGAGTAATCTCTCTGTGATAATATTGTTTAGCGTCTGGAGTCGTGAACTCGGCCGAGTAGTCTCATACTCGACCGAGTAAGGTCTACTCGGCCGAGTATTCCCAATACTCGACCGAGTATTCCTTCTGTGACAATTGAGTTTGCTTCTGGAGTCGAAAACTCGACCGAGTAATATAGTTACTCGACCGAGTACCTTGTACTCGACCTAGTATGTTATGTACTCGACCGAGTACCTCATTGGGTGGCCACTTTGAGCCGGTGGCTATGTTTTTACATTGTTTTGAGTCGTAGAGTATATACACATGTATGTTTTGAGTCTTAACACATTCTTTTATATGTGAGACGGTCTTGATACGTAAGTTACCGGAAGTTATGACATGGAGAATGACGGCTTATGAGGGACATGTGTTGGGTAAGGAAGACATGTGTTAATGTGGTTGTGAAGGATAGTGGAAAAAGAAAAGGGAAGAATGATGAGCTAATCGAGGTAAAGAGCATGTTTTGTGAGATATGATGAGTGATATAGTCGTGTGTTGAGTAGTATAAAAGTAAGTGTATATGGGCTAGGGTGATGTAAGTATAAAGAAGCATGAGAATGAAAGATTGAGATAAGGGATACGAATAGTGGCATATTTGGATGTGTAAGGGTTTATGGAGGAAGACAGCTAGGATAGAGTTGCTTAAGGATATATGTAATGGAAGGTTATTGCAGGAAGATAGGAAAGAGAGGTATATAGTGAACTTAAAGGAAGTTATGTCGCGATGTGGATTTGTAGATAGTGGCTAAGTTTGGGAAGTTGGAATATCAAGGGGTGAGCCTAGTGTGTAATTCTTTGGACAGTTAACGGTATGAGGTGAATTTTGGTTTCTAGAGATACGAAAGGGAGATACGACTAATTGAAGAGTAACTGTTAGTGCGTGGACTTGATGGTGACAAGGGTGAGTGTGAAGCAAGATGAGAGATGATAAATGATAAGAAGAATGATAAGATATTGATATGAATTAATGGAATTAGAGTTGTGGAGCTATGGAAAATAAACAAATTACTACAGAGATAGGTAGAAAGAGAAAGGAGAAGAATTATTAACTGGTATTATTGAGTAAAAAGGTAGAAAGAAGGATGGAAGTAAGTTGAGAGAACGTTGACCGAAGCTAATGAGCATGAAGGTAGGAAAATTATGAAATGTACGATATCCCCACTAGAGGGTGTGAGTTAATGGTTATATAGTAGAGCAGGACGACGTGTTAGCCGTGAGTTTCGAGGTATTAAGGGAATAAGAAGCTTGTGGTGTGTTGCAAGGCCTCGGCATTCTTTGATCTCGATTTCAAGGAGGGCCAAAAGGTTAGCCCTCACGTGCTCAAATTGTTGGAGCTAGTCGAGACTTTGAAGATTCAAAAAGTTGAAATCCCTAAAGAGCTCATTGTAGATAGGATCCTACACTCCTTATCCAAAGTCAAAGCGTATGTTCAATTCCGGGTGAATTTTAACATGCAAGACAAGGACGTGTCTTTTGAAGAGTTGCACAAGTTACTTGTGCAAGCCAAAAGAGACATGGGGTTAAATGTTAGCCCACCTAAGGATGTGTTTAACATAAGCATCAAGAGCAAGGAGAAGTTCAAGAAGAATGGGAAAAACGGTAAGAGGCAAGCTCCCATGTCCACCAAGGCTAAGACTTTTGAAGCTAGCACTTCCAAGACCAAGAAGGGTCCTCTTGACAAATGCCATTATTGTAATGGTGTTGGACATTGGAAAAGGAATTGTTCCAAGTACCTTGGTGACATTAAAGCTAGAAAGATCACTCCAGTAGGTAAATGACTATCCTTTCTTTTATGTTTCTAATTCAACTATGGTATTTTGATACAAAGTTGTGATAATATATCCCCTTTTTATTGTAAATAGGGCCTCCTTCATGCAAAGACAATGGAAAGGAAAAGCAAGCTTGAGAAATCATCAAGGAGCTAGGAGTAGCTTCCAATGAAGCTTGGCTTTTTATTATTGTCTTATTTTAAGTTGTGTTTCGGATTTTTAGAACTATTTTGATTTCCGTGTTCGACATGGAAATGGTTGATCCTTTCTAAACAATTGTTGTATTTTGGATTATGGTGGCTTGGTTTGCAACCCAAGTCACCCCTTTTATCGTATTTCCTTGTTCTAAAAATTCGTCTTTATATGCTTGCACATAGAAACATATGATCATCTACTTAAAGTTATCTAATATAAAACTATAATGATGGAATTCATTATATGTCCACAAGCTTAAGGCTTGTGTATGATCAATTATAAAGTGATGTTGAGTTGATGAACTCTCCTAAAGGAATGTAAATTACCAAGTACACTTATCAAATTTAAAACTATTTGCCAATCTATGAGATAGTCCTCCTTATACTTCAAAATCATTATTTGTGTCTCATAAGCTATCTTTGAATATCTAGTGTATTTATTCTAAAGATAGAGTGGGAGAAAAATGAAGACACAATAAATGCAAAGATAATTTGTATACTTGAGTAAATGAGATCTACGAAAGAAAGAATGATTTGTATACCTAAATAAAAAATATACATGAATATATAAGATCTATAGTCTCGAATAGATGAGATCTACATGACAAAAGAGACCAAATGAAGTAACCAAAACAATATGTTCTCAAGATAACTAAACGAGGAGACCAAAAGAAAGTTTTGGAAGAAAATGACAAAAGAAAAGTCTTAACAAGAGATTTGGCTAGTTTATGAACAACATTTGACCAAGAGTTTCGAATATTGATATTTACTTAAGAGCCTAAATGAAACAAAATTGCATCCTTGAAAATAAATGAGATTTATGACTAAAAGTTGCAAAGAAAGATATGCCGATATCTAAAAGAGCTAAGTTAATTGTTAACCATGCTAATGTCATTACTTAACCTCATTATGAAAATGAAATGGTTAAACCTCCTTTCGGAAAAGGGTATTTTGAGAAGGACGTGTATTAAATGAAATTCACATTTAAATAATGACATTGCTACGCATCATTATAAAATGAATGAGTTAGAGATTAAAAATCTCTTTCCATAAGTTTAACATTGAAACCTTTTCTAAATAGGTATTTTGAAAGGATATGCTTGGAACATATATGGTTTTAATCTTAATAACTTGGCAAAGCAAAATGTATTTCAATTCTTAAAATGTTTCGATTGAGTAGTCAATTGCGAAACATGTGGAATTGAGTGGGAGTTTAAAATTATCATGTACAGACATGGAATTTAGTGGGAGCAATCATCTTGCAAAATTTATAACTCATTACTCATTGAGAATAACGAGCTAGTACTATCTTTCACAAAGATATATTTGATTTTTCAATTCTGGATGAAAATGGACTATGATGAATTCAATCACATCATGGGATGTTGGATAGGTATTGAGATATACACATCAAATCAACGAGAAACGTAGGTTATTCATGTCAATGAAAATGGAATTACCATAAGCAGTCATGGTCATTCATTGAACCTAAGAATGGTTGATCACATGATTAAAGATTACTAATGTTTCCGCCATTAGAATAATCATGCACATGTCCAATAATGAATCATATGCTTAAGAGCATGATGAGTCATTGGCAAGCCATAGAAGAATCGTCATGAATTCTCGAGGAGAACTAATGAGCTATTCTAGTGTTTGACAGAACACTCTGTTATGTGATAAGAAGTTGCACATATTGAAGTTCGGAAACGCGTAAGGATTTGTGAAAATCCTAAGCTATTCAAGCTAAAAGGAGAAATAAGAAGTTGGAAAGATACTTAGTTATAGTAAGAAGTTACTCAAAACTAATATTTTCTAATATGCTAGGACTTATGAGAAGTGCTAAGCTAATCATCTTGACAATTGTTGCAAGACCCTACAAAACGTATACCTAGTGCATTGCGAGTTGGTGGAACATTTGACCGGTGCAAGTTATATCATCCACCACAATTCGTTGGTTATGTGATAAACAACAAGAAATTTCTTTCAAGATAATGAATCTAAACCTAGGTTGGGAACCTAGATGTGTACTTGGTAAAGTTCATGCTATGAGAGATAACATGAATATAAAGGGTAGTGTAATACAAGAAGTATGAACACTTGGACACATGGTATGTTAAACTTCTATTGCAATCGACTAGTGTTTACACACTTACGATATACATCACAAGGTTGTAATATGGTATTGACTACCCGGATGTGATGTCGACATTCGTCGTTTGAGTTATCATTAACTCACCTTATACTTTGTTACATCCAAACGGGTTCTAGAGACAATTGAACCCCGTTAAAGTGAACACGGATTAGCGTTGTATTCGCCCATAGTCACTTACATAAGATGACGTCTCGAAGTGACTAGAGTGTGATGCGATTGATGGCAAGTTCAAGTGCCATGGAGTCATGTGAGATGACTAGTCGATCACATAGGCAGACTGTTAGGAACACTTTGTCGGGCCTTATGACCGCTTATAGAGTTCTGGCAAATTTATATAGCATGGTCGTGGCGAGAGCTACTATAGTATTCTAATGAGTCAATTCTTTTGACTAAAGACTGTTCGTCTAAGGTGGCACAGTTTCAGATTAACTTTGATTTATGTTACTACGACCTTCGTAAATGGGGTTAAATGGGCATATTTTGGGTTATGATGGTTGTGGCTAGTCGAAGGGAATAAGTGCGATAGGAATTGTCCACCCCTTGTCAGGGTTATAACAATATCTCAGGGCCACTCGAGGAGTAATGAACTGGAAATGCGTGGCCACGCTCGGAAGGTATCCATGATGGATAATTCCGGTCAATCAGTTATTCTCCAGATCGAGGAAACCACTCTAGATATGATCACTTGCAAGTACGACCTGAAAGACACCTTGCATTGAGTGGGAGATAGTAATAGGACAAGAGAATTGGTGACGCACACTTGTCGAGGATAAGTGGGAGATTGTTGGAATATGTGTCCTCCGACAATAATGCGATCACAATTGTCGATCATGATGATCACATGTTTAAGTCTCATTTTAAGAATACATGTGGGAAGTAATATTTTACTGTCAAATGGTCCACACATATCGGTAATGATTGGCTGACTAAAGTTTGACATTACTGTCGTGCGACGGTGGTGATCAGTTGATCCCCTTAGGTCATACCTAAAGGGTAACACTCTTAATTGATTATTTAATTGATCATATGACGATACGGGTTAATTAAAATACTTAAAATTGACGGACGGTTTTGGAAGTAATATTTACGTGTCTCATTGAAATTTGATTAAATAAGATACGGTCTAAGTGATCGAATTGTTTTATTGCTTAGATGAAATTATTGTTTACAAAAACAATTGAAACTGAATGAATAATTTAATATAAATACAAGACGTTGTGATTTATAATTGGTAAACCGTTTTGGTACAAGTAATTATAAATTGCTAAGTCGATTTTGTACATGACGTATTTTTATTAATACGTTGATTTTTAATATGTTAAAAATGCATGACAATTTTACATGACTTGTGACATGTGACAATTGACAAATGACAAAATATAAAATGGACTTCCCATTTTATATAAGTGCCGAAAAAATGGAGGGAGTGTAATGTTTAATTTGTGTTAATTATTTAAGTGGAAACAAAATGATTACTACACATTCTAGCCATGCACACCTAGTTACTTATGTGAAGAGCATCTTGGTCATGCATTGGCCCTTGCCACCCCCTATACCCGGTTTTCCTAGAGCAAGGCCAAGGGTTTTTTTCTATATTTTTCTAATATACACTACAACAAAATGTGTGAAAAATAATTCATTATTTTCAACATCTAAAATATATAGAAATTTTAGAGAGAAAATTACTCCTTCTTCCCTCCTCTCTTAACCGAAAATCAAGAGACCAAAATAATATTTTGGGTCAATTTTAGTAAGATTTATATTGTTCTAGTTCAAATAATATTTATATTTTAAGAGGTTATCTTGGGTATTCATCTTTGGGAGGGATTCTATCTTTGAATCCTTGTTCTTCCATTTGTAAGGAAAGCTCAAGAACAAGTGAGTATGAGAACTCATTTGTGCCCATATATCCGAAAACTCAAAGTAAGGAAAACGATTTCTTATTTTTCTTAATCATGTTTGCATGCATAAGATCTAAATTAATTTTATGACTAAATTAATTGTAACATATATGAATATGTCGAAATAATGAGATTAATAATTTCTAACATGTTATACCCACTATATATACTCCATTTGTAATAATCAAGAGAAATCTCTCTTAGATTAGATTAAGCTCTCATTAGGAGTAGATTAGAATAGATTAATCTTTAATCATTCCATAAATTGCACTTTAACCTTTCCTTAATCATTGTTCAAGATTTCTTATTGGGTAATTGAAGATTATTGGGTTATAATTTGGAGAATTGACAACTCTTCATCAAGCAATCAAGTTCTCTTCTATTATTCTTTCCTTTCCATTTGTTCATCTTAAGATTGGTATAATTTCTTCACTCTTTACTTAATTATTGCTTATTGTTTCACTCTTCCATCACGTTTATAGTTGTTAAGATGATTGGAACCATTGTTAACATGTTTTTCATGATAATGAGTGAGTACTTTCCTAATTAGGGATTAGTGGGGGGATTAGGGGAGTTAATCATGGGGAAGATTTATGCTTTATGAGTTTATATGAATGCTTTCTTATTGTACTTTCAACTTACGAACATGTCATGTTTAATGAATTTCTTGATTGACAATGTAGCATGATTCTCTTGTCCTTTGAACAAGACTTGTAAGACATAAACCAACTCAAGCTTGTTAGACCATGCATATAGTTGAATAGGAATAATTAAGTCGATTGTATGTGTTGTAAAGTCTTGACCGACTAGGCTCCGGGACCTAAACCTTCCCAGGACTCGTTTATGTTATCTCACCATGAATAGGGAAAACAAAGTCAACTTGTAGGTGTTGTAAAGTCTTGACCGACTCGGCTCCGAGACCTAAGTTTCCCTAGGAATTGTAAGATATAAACTAACTCGATTCCAAAAATAATAATTGCTTGCATCTATATGATTCATTTATGCTATTTCACCATGATTCCTCTATGATCCCATGATTCCCTAGTATTGTTAATCATTTATTCACATCCTTGTTTTTATTGCTTGTTTTACCTTTCGTTGCTCTTTATTGCTTTTATTAGTTTAGAATCATCAACTCAAACCAATTGTGACAAACCTAGTGCAACTACAATTAGATGGAACAATTTGAGTACCCCCGTCCTTTGGGTTCAACCCCGACTTGCTTGATATGCTAGTAGTTGGGTATAAATGTGTTTGACGACGGACAATGACCCGTCGCGTCATTGAGAAGTAGGGAACATTTTATTTCATATCCAAAATTGACTTCAAATTATTTCCTTTTCCATTACATATCTTGTGTGTGATTCTCTCTTGTACCATGTAAAGGAACACTAGAACCGGCCGTGGAAGGAATGCCCGCCAACCACAACAAGAGGCACCACCCACTATCACCCTTCCGGGTTACCCGACGATAGCCTTTGGGAGTGAAGATCACCGGAGTAACTTTGAGGTCCTAGCCACTAGAAGGATGGCCCCAACAAAGTTTACGTCGGTAAGTACCTTGGAGGCCTTGGGAATAGATAGAGAGGTACGTGACATCTTTACGGTTCTTGGGTTGGAGGGATTGTACAACTTAGCGGAAATAAGCTACCATAACCTTACCCTCAAATTTTTGAGATATTTCACCTATGATAAGGAAACCCATGATGTGAGGTTTAGGCTCAAGGACACAACTTTCAACCTAGGTAGTGATGTCTTTGCCGACCATTTGGGAGTGGGTAAGCGAGTCAAAGGTCTCCATAATAAGGTTAAGAAGGACATGAAGGCTTCGAGGTATTTTCATCTCTACATGAGTGAGATATATCGGTTTGAGTAACATGAAGACTAGTGATATCCAACACCCCGTTCTAAAGATTTTTTTGCACTCCTTGACCAACATTCTTTATGGGAGGAAAGACTCGAGCAAACTCAACTCCACAGAGGTGTTGATCTTGAGTTCTTACCTTAACCCCCGCCGTGAAGAGCATTTCTACTTCAATGCTATATCTATGCTGTGTCTTGGCCTTGAGAGAATGACCGAGTCAGCCAAGTGCACCTTAGATTGTGGGGCATTGGTAACTCGGTAAGCCAAGAACTTGCTAGCTTATGAACCGAGCGCGTTGGATGCACTCATGTCTAGGGGAGTTGTTTATTTTGACCTTGCGTGGTTGAAGGGTAAGTATTGGGTTGTGGATGGGGTGGATAAGGATACCTATTCTTTGAGAGTTGATGAACATTGGCATATGAAGCTCCCTATAGACACCGCGTTTCTGCACCTCCCGCCAAACACCCAATGATGATTGGGCCGCATGTTTAGCATATGTCGCGATTTTATGATGTTTTGTAACTCGGATAATAAAAGGTAACTCATACACTTGTGTCTACCTCATGGTCGTCATCTAGGTGTCATTACGGTCGTTTTGGCAGTAATTAGAGTATATCTAGAGTCCGAGTCAAAAACCGTCTGCATTTCCTATAAACCGTCGAATGCCGAGTCAAAAAGCAATGTTCTTGTCTACCTAAGGTTAGGGTGTCATAAAATGGTGAGATTATATCTCATTTTTAGTCCCATGTCACTTCTTTGGGCTAAACTTAAAGTTTACATTGCAAAATGTCCATTTCATTTAGCTAAAATGACTACCTGACATTTAGGCCCGTTTTATGAGGTGATAACGACTTTTTTGGGTTTGGCCTATTCCCTGAAAGTTCTATATTTTTGTTTTAGCTTTCCAACGCCACCAAAATCACCCTAATCCGAGTCTTTTAGAGAAAGTTATGCCTAAAATACGACATGCTGTCAAACGCGTTTTCTTGCGCAGAAGGTAACTACCCGAGAAATGACGCAGCAAATGTTGCGCCTCTTTGAAGGATCGCAGCACCTGCTGCGCCTTTTCTCCAAGCTTTCTTTTTGTCCAAGTTTCCGTGTTTCAACTAAGTCGGTTGTTTCCGGATCTTTCTTTCCTATTCTTTCCCAAATTCTACCCTTTCCATAATTCCTCCGTGTGTTTACTATAAATAGAGGCCTTCGCCTCAGATATTTTTCACGCGAGTGTCCGCCCTTCTCTTCTCTCTTTGCATTCTAGACTCTTCTCTAAGCTTTCAACGCCTACGTGCTTGATCAATCGACCACGTAAGCTCAGATCATTCTGAGTACCAGTCACGTTGCATAACCGACCAATTTGACCACTACACAATCAATTAATCAATCTTTTAATTCCTTTTTCAAGGTCACTTTCATATTTGCATAGATCGAGTCGAGTTACCACTGAAAGCTGATTTAGTTAAATCTCGCGACGCTAACATGTAAGTCTGAGGGTGTAAAATCCCATCTTTAATCTTATTTATATTATTGTTGTATTTATTCTTATGAGTTTACATCATATTAATGCTAAGACGTAAAACTATTTCATAAAATAAAAGCCTTTAAACCTTCTTATCGAAATTGTCCAAATCATACAGGCGGAGAAAACACAATGTCTGATGCGCCTTCTGGAATAGTCGCAGTGCTTGCTGCGCCTATTCCAGAGGCTGCTCTCAGCTGCTCTGTTTTCTCTACCTCTCGGATTCGTTCTTTCCTTTTTCGTTTCTTTTTCAATGCTTATCTTTTCTTTCTTCTTTTAATTGATCTTCATCTTTTCACATGTTTTCATCAAATTAGTTCACCTTTCAACTTAATTTTATTATATTCTTGACCCTTTTCTTTTCCGAGTCGATTTAAATCGCTAGTCTTCAATATTAGTGAGTTTATTCCGTCTCATAATCAAACTGGGTTTTAGAGGCTTGATAATCCATATTTGGTCTCTTAAAATACAATGTTCGTAGATTAAAGTTTCTGTTTTGCTATATTTTAATCCTTTAGTCTTCAAATTTTTTTCTAACCGTCTCACAATCGTTAGTAATCAATATTAATTGGTTCGAGACAGTTTTTGTACATAACATTCATTCTTAATATTTATCAGTCGAGTTTAATCATTAACACTTAAATACAATCAATTTTTATAAATAATCAACCATAACAACCAACCGAGTCTGACTTTCACAGTCAGTACCCATCCCGGAACAAACGCAATGGGTGATGCGCCTCTTCCAAAGGAAGCACCCATTGTTGCGCCTGTTCTAGGCTGGCTTTTGCCTCTGAACTCATTCCCGTTTTGACGTAGTGTATATATTATACGACTATTATTCGTATTATCACCTATTTAGCTATATTTTAAATCTTTTAATTTATTTTTGTCAGTTTTAATTCATTTTCTTATTTTCCAATTTTTCTTATTTTCCGAAATTCCTAATTTTCCAATTTGCCTTATTTTCTAAAGTTCCTTATTTTCCAATTTCCGTATTTTCCAATTTTCCTTTTTCTATTTATTTCCTTTTCTTTTATTTCCTTATTTTTTTTTTCCAATTTTCCTTTTTCTATTTATTTCCTTTTCTTTTACAATTTCTTTTCTTTTAATTCTTTCCTAAATCCCGTCTTTGGCATTCATATGATGTACATTCAGTTGAAAGTTATATTTTGTTCTTTTATCTAGCTTTTTCACATGTAATTAATATAAATTCCAACTTCGACGTAATTAATTGCTAAATTATTTGTTCACTGACATAGTTTAATTCACATGCTAGGATTAATCTATGGATGTTGCATAGCATGCATATAATCGATGACATATCAAATATGAATAATTTCCCTAATCATTAGTAGAGGCCGCTCTCGAGGCGGGCGGGATTAGGTGTTCAGTAAACGGACTTCCTAATACGTACCCTCACCCCTTACTCTAGATCTCTCTGAAAATCCGTGTTCATTGGCATCCACGAGAGTCATTCTAGACATAGAATGCTAACGGTAACGAGTTCTTAGTGTTCATATCACTACTTTGTGTCTTGACATGACACGAGGTATTCGAACGGTTCCAATTTCCCATAAAAATTGATGGCGACTCCATAAATGCAGGCTTATTAAACTTTTCACCGGTTTCAATGCTTCACAAATCGGTAACGGCCCATGACGTGCTTTGCTATACAAGGTTCCGTGGGAGAACTGCCGCCGCCTTAAAATAATCACAAACGTGGGGGTGCGCGCGGCGCGGGCGGCCCATGTCCACAGTTTGGCGACTCTGCTGGGGATGATTCCCCTACGTGTTACCCAGGGTGAAATTTGAACGAGGTTAGAGAATAGTTTATGTGAGACAGTTGTCGGTTTTCATTACTCGACCTTCTTATGTCGTTTCATTTGGCCTTACTGGGCTTAAACCAACCCATTCGACCAATCATCCCGTCTGGACGGTCCAAATTCTTATCTGGTCCTAAAGATGGATAGCGATCGACGTCAACCATACAACGGTACATACTCATGTTTATATCGAGAGCTTTCACTACTCGAGGGAATGGACTATGAACCAAACTTACTCATGTTTGGCACGGACCTCTCCACAGACTAGGGTTTGATTGCTTGGTATGGCAACCAACCTTTTAAGCCAAAACCCTTTAAATGCACTCAGCATACCGTTATAATGCTCATATGTATGTATCGTATACGTGATCACCTTTTGTAAACAAAACCATGACAAAATTTTGTAAAATAAAATCCTTTTCAAAATGTAAACATTTTCAAAACAGCGCAAAACAAAGCCAAACTCTGTCCAAATGTCGAATCAAACTTCGGGCCTCAAACCCATTTCGAAACCCGTGCAAAAAAAAACGTAAAAAAAAATCTAAAAAAAAACCAAAAACATTTTAAACCAAAATATTTTCAGACAATGTAAATGTAAATATGTAAATTCAATCGGGCTAAGTTACAGTCAAAATTCAAACCGACTATGTCCTAGTCAGAACTCTATCGAGTTATGAACCCGTCTTCCTTTACATTTTTGGTCTTTTCAAATTCAAGTCAAGTCCTAAGGCGCCACGCCGTCATTTTGGACCCCCTTACCCCAATTCAGTTAGCATCTAAACATTTCCGACACCTCGAGTCGCACGTGCCCAAGTCATACAAAAAAGACTAATTAACACCTATAAGCACACCTCGGGTATCTACACTTATACCTGAGTCTAGAATCAACACGTGTCATCAATCCCGTCAATAAGGTCAGCCATATAAGAGTCACTCCGTCAAAGTCAACACTCGAGTCTAAATTAAAGTCAAGCACCGTGAATTCAAACACAAGAAGTCGCTCACGACATTTCATGAATTCACAAGTCGACGTCAAGATTTGTTATCTTATCCTCGTAATTACTTGTCCCTTCCTGTGTTCATTGCTTATTGCCTTAGTATGCGTGATCCCATGTTGAATCGAGTTGTAATGCGCGTCATTTATGTCAAATCATGAATCCAACGAGTTCCCTCAGTCGGCAAAGTCACGAATCAGCCAAAGCCACAATCACCGTGTCTCTCCAAGATGTTTATGCCATGGTCCTGTGAGTTCAAGCTACAGTGGAAAATTTGAGTATTCGCGTCCTCACCCTTGAAAATGGGATGGTGGAAAAGAACACGCCACCTAGAGAAACCTCTAGTCTAGGTCGTCCAAAGCTTACCTCTTGCAATAACTGTCGTCCTAGAAAGCCGAAGACAACCAAAAGGAAACCTGGGAGGCATCAAAGGGTGCTTTCTGATTTAGGCATGTCATACGCCGATGCTTTGAAGAGACTCTCTGCCAAAGGGAAGCTACATTCAATAGGTCCGACTCCGGATCCACCTTTAGAGAAGCAGGTGAGCCTCTGTAAGGGTAACAAATACTGCCTATATCACCAAGGTAGAGGCCATGATATTGAAGAATGTTTTCTCTTGAAACACACCATCCAAGATATGATCGAAGAGGGCAAGCTTCCAATGCCACCTTCTGTCGAGCAATCCAAGAAGATCAACCCTCTTGGGTCTAGCAGCACTAAACATGATGAAGAATCATCCCTATATTGTTCTCACCTCCTCGCTCCGCATGATAACAAAGAAATCAATGTCCTCGAAGACGACGATATCCAAAGTGGAATGCTCATGCTTTCCATTGCTTTCAATAATAAATTTTCCAAGTTAGAGGGAGCCATTGATAACCTAAACTCTCAGCTTTCCAACATAGAGAATTAGTTTGCTGAAATGGGTAAGAAGCTTGAGGCCCAACCTCTCAAGATGAAAAGTGTCCAGACAAACCCTAAACCTGACAGTCCTAAAGAGAAAGCAACAAGTGATCTATCTATTCCAAGTTCTTCTCATCCAGGAATCAAAATCAACAAAGTCAACCTCATGGAGCCTTCGTCAAAGAAACCTAACAACTCTCCAAGGTCATTTATAAAAGCTTCCGACAAGAAGGACACACCTCCTATGAAATTTACCAACACTGGTATTACATATGCAGATGTCCTTCAGAGACTCATGGAACGACGAATGTTGAAGCCTATCGGTCCTACACCAGATCCAGAAAAGAAGTCTGGGTTCTGGGATGAAAATGCCTACTGCAAGTACCATAGAGGCAAAGGGCATGATACAGAGAAATGTTTCAAATTAAAACATGTCATTCAGGATATGATCGAAAGCGGGAAGTTGTCCCTCTCAACCTTTAACTCACAAGGCAGCTAAGACAATCCTCATGGATATGCCACTTATCAGGAAACTCTTCTTGACCATTATCCTTTTAGTATTCCCAATGATGAGGACGAGGTGCTCAAATGGGTGAATGCTCAAAGCCAGATGCCGAAGCCAGTTGCTGGGAGAGTAAATGTTCAAGCGTGGGCCGATGATTACGAGTCTGGATCTAAGATCGAGTCAAAGTCCGAGTCCGAGTCCAAATCCTAGGCTTTCTATTCCTTAATTATTTTATAGTTTTTTTTTCTTTGTGTCCATTTCCATTTATAGTGACAACCTGGGGGCTGTCCCACGAGTCACATGTCTATGTTAAATACATTCATTCTTCATTTCAATAAAAGTACAATTTTCAATCCATTCTATTCTTCTTTTCCTTTACGTTTTGTTGTGACAACAAGAATTGGTTTGAGACATTTTAAAACGATCAACAACACATGTCAGTCGATGTGAGTGCACTTTAATGATGTTCCATTCCAAGTTGTAGAGGACCTAAAACTCCGTGTCCATTTTCCTTACCTATTCCATGTCTGGTAATAGAAACCTCACTATACCCCAGTTTAGGACGAGTCTATCTCAATAGATTCTAGGATGAATCCAGACCATCTCCCTTGTTAACAATCCATGACGGAAGGCAAGCCCATTCCCCACAATAAACAACCCGTGTTACTAAAAACCAACCCATTTCACACCCAACGGTGCTAGTCTGACCCGAATCCATGGTAGCAAGCAAATCCAAGACGATACGAGCCGTGATCAAAGACAAAGGCTCAATCAATAGAAATGATCAAGATCAATATCCAAGACAAAAGAGTCAAAATAACAAGGCTCAATCAAGCAAGTCAATGTCGGTATCCAAAGTCAAAGTTATCTTCAAAAACCTAGACCAAAATCTGAGTCTGAATCAAAAACAAGCATCAAATGCTTAACAGGATAATGCTGAATTCTATAGAATCAAGACATCGATGAAGATGGTCAACTATCACCCTCACTTAGCCTTTCCCACATCAAACACCCTAAGTTCTTCTCGAGACCGTTACAGGGAGATAGTTAGGAATTTTGAGAATCCTCTCAAGCTTGTCAAGTATACCCATCCTTTAAGGCCAAGACCTGGAAAGTTTATCCCACGTCATTTTAACCTACCTTTATGTGCTCAGGCTAAATCAAGCCAGGAGACTCCATTTCCATGCCACATAACAAACCATAACCTAATCAAGCCTTAACTCCACAAAATCAAGCTCCAGAGATTTGTCCATCAAAGCCTCTTATTTCCGAGCTCCACATTCCAACTATCCAATCCAGTTTCACCTTGACCCAGGCACGGAGTCTTCAAATACTTTGCTACTTAGGACGGGACATACCCATATCCATCCTTAGGGTCCACTTTTAGGTGTTCCCACACGACAAAGAAATTTTTACAAACTTAATTATACCTCTTTGGTCTATGATCAGAGGGAGTTATCTCAAATCAATTCTTCAAGTCACCAAAGGAATATATCCTCGTGACCCATGCACTTTAAAGCCCTGAAAACAGAGCTTAGGCACACACCTGAACTACGAGCATGGTTTAATTTCACCTCTTTAGGTGGATACGTAAGCAGTCTTTTCTTACACAACAAGGATACAACCACAACACCCAAACAAAATAAACCAAACCTCAAAACTACGATCTCGTTTGATTTCCCTTCACGTGAATACGTAGGCGGTCCTTAAGGACACAACCGTCCCAACTTTTAACTTTTAACCTCAATTATCAACCACCTCAAACATCAACTTTCAACCTCAATTTCAACCTTCCAACCACAATTTCCGTTTTTACCTCTTTACTGGGGGCTCCTTCTTATAGCCCAGTCTCTTTTTTACCAAATTCCAGGGTCCTTTTCTCATCCTAGCGGCTTCCCTTCCGAGCTGCCACCCTTCCTTTATTCCTCTCTTAATTTAAGTCGAGCTAGTGCTCGGTCTGGACAATGAAAAAGGTCTTAGATCGATTCTCCAAGTTATCGTGCCTCAAGAGGGATCTCTTTTACAGCAAGCGGCGGCAAAGGGTGTCCAAGTAGACAGCGGATCTACGACTTATGCCTTACCTTTATATGTCCCCATCATTCTTGCAATTCTTCTACCTTGGGAACAGATACGCATTGTCACCTATCCTTGGCTAGGGGTTGCGCATACTTAGGTAAAGTCTGTCAGAGTCATCCCCGTGTTGCATCCTAGTAGGTCCGCGTCCGTGTCAGTCACGTGTTTAAAGCCCATTTGAATATGCATAACGCAATACAAACGACAAATTTCTTTGAGCAAGTTTTAAATAACTTTTATAAAGAAACAAATTTTGCAAAACCTATGTGCTTTCTCATTTGAGGTCCATGTGATGATTGCATACGTGTGTTTCCTTATGTGCTATGTGCTATTTGCCTATTAGATTACATTCTTGTGTGGCTACTAACCATAAAGGTAAGTATCAGAAGCAGTGCTCGCTCCAACTAGGGGCTTCGCCCAAGTCTTCATTCTCCCCAGCGCAGCAGTATTTTGCAGTATTGCTCACTCAAGGTTTCTTCCATGACGATCAAGATGTTCCTAATCGTCGATGTGTTCCCCAGCGATATTTCGTTTCTTCTTCCACCCCTTGTATTTCTCGGAAGCACATTTCGCTTGAGACCGATTCAAGCATATTCAACCTCAAGTTTTTGCCAGATTTCGCTTGAGACCGACGCAAGCAGATTCCCCAGCAGTTTCTACCGACGTCCTGCTACCCTCAGTATTATTGTTTCCTCACAGGTGTCGTTCTCCGGAAGTTCCCAAACCAGAGCCTCCTTCCTTAGGTTCGTAAACCCAAAGTTAGGATCCATAACCTTTGATTCTTAGATCCCAAAATAGCTTCCTTAGGTTCGTAAACCTGAAAGCTCTCATACTAAATATCCGTAGGTTTATAAACCCATAAATCCTTTGGAAGTTTTCATACCTTTTCCTTTCTTCCTCGGAAAGCCTAGACGCATGTGTTCAAAACAAGAATTAGTAACCCAGTAAGTTTCTAAACTTAACCTTGGGATCCCAATTCCTCTTAGGTTCACAAGCCTTTAAGTTCCAATACCAGCCTTTCCTTTTAGGTTCATATACCCATCTTCATACACCCAGCTCTTTAGGTTCCCAAACTCCCTAGAGTTCGTGTACTTCTACCCTTAGGATCATAATTCTTTAGGATTACTTCCTTAGGGTTCCTAAAACCAAACCTTGGTTACCCCTTAGGTCAAACTTATATTTGGCCTCCTTCCCGTCGATGTTTTCCTTTAGGGCCCCACACCCTAGCACAATCCTTACATATCTTTTAGGTCTTACCCTCAGCTCCTACGCACCTCCGGAAACATCTCGAGAAAGAAGTCAAAGGTATGGTTTCTTCTAATGGCTGGCGAGCTTCCTTACGTAGTCTAATGGACAATAAACGACCCTCCCCGGAAGTCGACAGACTCTAAAATGTTCCCGACGACAGGTCCTTGGCTCAGACCCCTTGAGCCACCTCGCGTCGCCATAGTCTTCAGGTTGTAATCTTCAATTGACCAGAGGGCTATACTTTGACTTTTGCCTTGTCTAAGCCTTAGTCAAAGTGGGGACTCTGTAGACACCTCGTTTCTACACCTCCCGCCAAACACCCAGTGATGATTGGGCCGCATGTCTAGCATATGTCGCAATTTTATGAGGTTTTGTAAGTCGGTTAATAAAAGGTAACTCATACACTAGTGTCTACCTCATGGTCGTCGTCTAGGTGTCATTACGGTCGTTTTGGCAGTAATTAAAGTACATTAGGAGTCCGGGTCAAAAACCGACTTCATTTCCTAAAAACCGTCAAATCCCGAGTCAAAAAGCAATGTGCTTGTCTACCTAAGTTTAGTATGTCATAAAATTCTGAGATTATATCTCATTTTTAGTCCCATGTAACTTCTTTGGGCTAAACTTAAAGTTTACATTGCAAAATGTGCATTTCATTTAGCTAAAATAACAACCTGACATTTAGGCCCGTTTTAAGAGGTGATAACGACTTTTTTGGGTCTGGCGTATTTCACTGAAAGTTTAGATCTTTCTTTTAGCTTTCCAACGCCACTGAAATGACCTTAATCCGAGTCTTGTAGAGAAAGTTATGCCTAAAATACGACAGGCTGTCAAACGCGTTTTCTTGCGCAGAAGGTAACTACTCGAGAAATGACGCAGCAAATGTTGCGCCTCTTTGAAGGATCGCAGCACCTGCTGCGCCTTTTTTTCAGGCTTTCTTTTTGTCCAAGTTTCCGTGTTTCAACTAAGTCGGTTGTTTCCGGATCTTTCTTTCCTATTCTTTCCCAAATTCTACCCTTTCCATAATTCCTCCGTGTGTTTAATATAAATAGAGGCCTCGCTTCACGTATTTTTCACGCGAGTGTCCGCCCTTCTCTTCTCTCTTTGAATTCTAGACTTTGATCTAAGCTTTCGACGCCTACGTGCTTGATCAATCGACCACGTAAGCTCAGATCATTCTAAGTACCAGTCACGTTGTATGACCGACCAATTTGACCACTACACAATCAATTAATCAATCTTTTAATTCCTTTTTCAAGGGCACTTTTATATTTGCATAGATCGAGTCGAGTTACCACTAAAAGGCGATTAAGTTAAATCTCGCGACGCTAACATGTAAGTCTGAGGGTGTAAAATCCCATCTTTAATCTTATTTATATTATTGTTGTATTTATTCTTACGAGTTTACATCATATTAACGCCAAGATGTAAAACTATTTCATAAAATACAAGCCTTTAAACCTTCTTATCGAAATTGTCCAGATCAGACTGGCAGAGAAAACGCAGTGTCTGATGTGCCTTATGGAATAGTCGCAGCGCTTGCTGCGCCTCTTCCAGAGGCTGCTCTCAGCTGCTCTGTTTTCTCTTCCTCTCAGATTCCGTTCTTTCCTCTTTCGTTTCTTTTTAAATGCTTATCTTTTCTTTCTTCTTTTAATTGATCTACATCTTTTCACATGTTTTCATCAAATTAGTTCGCCTTTCAACTTAATTTTATTATATTCTTGACCCTTTTCTTTTCCGAGTAGATTTAAATCGCTAGTCTTCAATATTAGTGAGTTTATTCCGTCTCATAATCAAACTGGGGTTTAGAGGCTTGATAATCCATATTTGGTCTCTTAAAATTCAATGTTTGTACATTAAAGTTTCTGTTTTGCTTTATTTTAATCCTTTAGTCTTCAAATCATTTTCTAACCGTCTCACGATCGTTAGTAATCAATATTTATTGGTTCGAGACAGTTTTTGTACATAACATTCATTCTTAATATTTATCATTCGAGTTTAATCATTAACACGTAAATGAAATCAATTTTTATAATTAATCAACCATAACAACCAACCGAGTCTGACTTTCGCAGTCAGTACCACCCATCCCGCGACCAACCCTGTGGGTGACGCGCCTATTCCAGAGGCACCCATTGTTGCGCCTGTTCTAGGCTGGCTTCTGCCTTTGAACTCATTCCCGTCTTGACGTAGTGTATATATTAACGGCTATTATTCGTATTATCACCTATTTAGCTATATTTTAAATCTTTTTATTTATTTTTGTCAGTTTTAATTCATTTTCTTATTTTCCAATTTTCCTTATTTTCCAAATTTCCTTATTTTCCAATTTGCATTTTTTTCCAATTTTTTTTATTTTCCTATTTCCTTATTTTCCAATTTTCCTTTTCTTCTATTTCCTGTTCTTTTATTTCCTTATTTGTTTTTCCAATTTTCCTTTTTTCTATTAATTTCCTTATTTTTTTTTCCAATTTTCCTTTTTCTATTTATTTCCTTTTCTTTTAAAATTTCTTTTCTTTTAATTATTTCATAAATCCCGTCGTTTTCATTCATATGATGTACATTCAGTTGTAAGTTATATTTTGTTCTTTTATCTAGCTTTTTCACATGTAATTAATATAAATTCCAACTTCGACGTAATTAATTGCTAAATTATTTGTTCACCGACATTGTTTAATTCAAATGTTAGGATTAATTTATGAATGTTGCATTGCATGCATATAATCGACGACATATCAAATATGAATAATTTCCCTCATCATTAGTGGAGTCCGCTATCGAGGCGGGCGGGATTAGGTGTTCAATAAAAGGACTTCCTAATACGTACCCTCACCCCTTACTCTAGATCTCTGTGAACATCCATGTTAATTGGCATCCACGAGAGTCATTCTAGACATTGGATGCTAACGGTAACGAGTTCTTAGTGTTCATGTCACTACTTTGTGTCTTGACATGGCACGAGGTAATTCACCCTGCCCCGAGGCCCAACGGTACACCATTCCTAGTAACCTCACTTTTGACCTTGAGGATGTTACCATGGAACGCGAGACCCCACCACTACCTTCCCCACCTCGTTATCCCCATCGAACAAGCTCCCACCTCTTTTCCCCATTCTATGCTTACATCAATGATGCCCCCACCTTATGCCGGGAACTTTGGCCAAAACCAACCCACCTTTAACTCCAACTATCCTATTTCGTACCTTATCCACCGAGTGAACACTGACCTTGTGTTGAGAGACATGCACATGGCGGCTTATTACCAAGGACTACGACCCGTCCACCGCCCTAGCTTTTGGTCCAGAGACGGAGACACCACCGGAGTCTTTAAGGCCTGTGGTATCCAACCATCGGACTGGGCTAGCAACATCCCTTTCGGTGTAGGACACATACGTGACCCATATATGGGTGATGTCGGGATCTATTTTGGCAATGTCTACCATGGAGGTGGAAGTGAGGCGGAAACATCCGCGGCGGCGGAAGGCATTGAGATTGATGGTGTGTGGGAGGAGGCGACACGTAGAGGAAAGGGAAGGGAGAACGAAGAGGAGGAAGAGGAGGAGGACAAGGAAGAAGAGAAAGTGGAAGGAGGAAGAAAGACGGTGAATAATCGTTTCGGGTGGGCGAAATAGATGTCGGGCATTGGCAAGAAGAGGAAGACCTCCGAGTAGTGGCGACCTTTTGATTCAGGACTCCTTGAGACATTTCTTTATCGTTTGAACTTTGAACAATTTAATTCTCTTGTTGTAAACCCAGCCATAAGGCCAAAACTAGTAGACCTTGTATGGTAGCATGGTGTAGTGATCATTTGGACTCCATTGCATGTATGCTCGACCATAAAAGGACTTGGAGGCCATTAATGGCTGAATTCTAGACTACCCAGTAACACTCGGCCGAGTTCCATCTTCACTCGACCGAGTGGCAGTCCACTCGACCGAGTGACCCCCTTCACACGATCGAGTAAGCCGAAAACAGACCCTTGAAACCTCCTGTACACACCCGTACTCGACCGAGTGACACCCTCACTCGACCGAGTGACATTTACTCGACCGAGTAGGTCATAAGCTGGACCGAGAAATATGGAATTTGAGCATTTCTAGAAACTCTCAATCGCCTATGACGTATTTGACCTGATTTTAGACTATATCAACTTTCTAAGAGTCGAGCGACCATAGGAACTCCACGCGGTGGACTTTCATGAATTGTTTACATTTGATTTTGTCACTTGTTTGAGTAGTATGCAAGGGCAATTAAGTTACAAGTGATTATGTTATAGCATAGAGTATATGACGATATGTATGCACTCCGTGATAGTAGGGGATAAGTAAACAATAATGACAAGTACATGTCACATGGCAAGCAGTTAACGCTAGTACGACCGATAGCGGTTCACTACGATATGTGAATAATATGATGAGTGTAAAGAGTGTTTGGGTATATATATATATATATATATATATATATATATATATATATATATATATATATATATATATATATATATGTATATATATAGAGAGAGAGAGAGAGAGTGTGTTGGGATCCGGTGAGAACTCTTAAATATCCGAGGATTGAGGATTTGAATACAATATCACAGCTTTTTCATTACAATATCACGAAAAATCGACATGTCCAAAAAAAATTTAATAAAAAAACCAACTATTTTTTTTTGTGATATTTTTTCGAATAACTTTTGTAATATTGTATTGCAATCCTCAATCCTCAAAAAGATAGTGTATCCTCACATGATCTCATATATATATATATATATATATATATATATATATATATATATATATATATATATATATATATATATATATATATATATATATATATATATATATATATATATATATATATAATATATATATATATATATATATAACACTCTTTTTTTTTTTTTACAAAATCTCAGATACACTTTTGACTATCGTAAGTACACTTTTTACAAGAATTCTATATATACACTTTTTAATAATGTAGATACACTTTTTGTTTTACCCGAATCTCAGATACACTTTTGACTATCATAGGTACACTTTTTACCAGATTTCTATATATACACTTTTTAATAATGTAGATACACTTTTTTTTAAAAATAATCTCATATACACTTTTAACTATCGTAGGTACACTTTTTACCGGAATTCTATATATACACTTTTAATAATGTAGATACACTTTAACCCGTCCCAGATACAATTTTTCATATCCTAGATACACTTTTTTCTCGCCTACGAATATTGTATCTAATAATATAATTAATGTATCTAATAATATTTTTAATTTATCTTCAAACAAATACACTCTACAAATTATTATTTAATAATTAAGGAACACAATGTTGTGCAAATTCTTTTACCGGTGCAAAATAAATAAAAATTTGCAGCACAGTTACATCGGTTGAATGTCCATTTACAAACTGGAGCACACTATTAGAAAAACACAAATAATTGATCACAAAGTTTGATTACTGAACATATTCTCAAAACAAATGCTCACTCAATCAGCAAAATGAATAATTTCATTTCCTTGCTGCTTCCATATAGCATCAATCCTTTTATCATCAGGTATGAAAAAGACAACGATTAATTGCTTCAAATACCAAAGCTAATAACTTCAGCGATTATAACCGCTCCCTAGTTATTAAGAGAAGCTTAAACTTCATAATCGACACACTGGGAACTGAGTTGGATCGAACAACGAGTTTCCTAACACGAGGATGAATTTAAATACCACCCCGGGGCTCACATTGGTGTCGGCAACCGTGAACCTGAAAAAACATCCGGTCTCCTCGATTGCCACGTCAGCGTCGGCATAGAAATGAAAATGATGATCGGACGTCGATTGATTTGGAGGAATTGAGGTGCGATGGAATTAGTTACTTTAATTATATAATTAAGTTGTTGATAGCAATATCACACTACATGTGCGTTATGTTCGTGTCGCGTCTCGTCGCCGACGAAAGGAGAATCGTAATCAGGTATGTTTGTGATTTAGGGTGCTCCGACAACTTCGTATCGTCAACGGCATCATCGTCGTTCCCGACGGCCACAATAAGATAATCGATTGTTATGTTGGTGGTGTTTACCGCCGTAAAAATGTCAAGACCGGTCGAGTACATGTGGTCAAGGGTGGTGGTCGCCGGAGCTCTGGTGCCGGCGTTAGAGTGATGGCCTGATGCGTGAGATTAACTAGTGGGTTTATGCGTGAGAAAGGAAATGGGTTACTGCGTGGTTGGGATGCTCAATATCAGCCGTAGATTTATTAATAATTTAGCTAAGTAGTGTGTTCTCACCGTTCTCACCGAGTGTTTGTTCTCACCGGATCCTACCTTATATATATATATATATATATATATATATATATATATATATATATATATATATATAGAGAGGCGGGATCTCGTGAGTTTGGTTCTTATGGTGAGTTGTGAGTTTGGAAAATCTCAACCATTAGATGATAGAAAATAGATGGCTGAGATCTTATACCGACACAAACAACATAAAACTGGTAAGTTTTATATAATCAAGCTTTTGTGAGATGATCGATTAAGAACGACACCATGGATGCTAACCTCACTCTCCAAACTCCAAAACCACCCTTACCATAACCACCCCATCAAACAAATGTTGTTTCTCTCAACCTGACCATGCACTACGCCATCACCACCGAAAGGTCCGCCATTGCTCCGACAACTTCCGACGCTTCATCGTCTGCTGCCTCGTTCGAGTTCTCCCACCGAGTTGACTCGTCTAACTCGCCAGAAATCGGTGAGTCAATGTCTAATTATGCGTATCAGTTTCGATTTCTAATTATGCGTATCAGTTTCGATTTAATCGTTGAATTTAATTGGTTTACCTCCTTTTCCGCGTCATTGCTCATGAATCAAATCGTTTCGATTTCTAATTATGCGTATTAGTTTGAAAAGAGTTCAAAAGAGATAGCAATGGATAGAATTAGGAAGATTATGTCATTATTTAATTGGTTTACCTCCTTTTTTGTTATTTTTGACGTTGATCAGAGTAATGATTAAACGAATTTTATGTTATTTGAAGCATTGTTCTATCGAAATAATTTGAGTGCGGAGAGAATTCAATTGATTACATTTTAATTCATTGATGAATGATGCTTTCGTTTTCACTTTGATCGGATTATGCTGTCAATTTATAAATTCGTTGTTTGATTTGCAGCATTGTTCTCTCGAAATGATTAGAGTTCAGAGAACATTCTTTGACTATGTTGCTGATTGTTTTCACTTTGATCGGAGTATTTTTGCTGTCAATATGATTCGATAATAGAGATATTCGATTGATTAAATTTGAAGCATTTTTTTTGCAGAAAGGATGATATTTTGTTGAAAACTTAGCTATATTTCCCGTGTTTCTGTAGTTATCATCGCGGAAGTTTGTTGTTAAACTTCCTTGCACACTGGCTTGATTCTTTTTTCGGTGTTAGTTGATCAATCATGAAGATCGCTTCTCATCCTCACTATCCTCGTCTTCTTCGGGCTTATATTGACTGTCATAAGGTTGTTTAATCTCTTAATATTCTTTTATAGAGTTAGATTCATTTACAGCTGGTTTTGCTTAATACCGTTTTTTTAATTAAGACGGTCTTAAACCAGAAATGACGCATTATTTGACTTTTCGTCGTATGAAAAAGTCAAATGAAGCTAAATAATCGAATAAATCATTGAGACGGAGGGAGTAATTAGTTTTTTGAAGCTAAATCATTGACATCTTCATCACTATTTGGGTGGTGAAATTCGTTGTTTTTCATTTCTTCCTTTTATTGCTTCTCTGACTTGTACGATTCTTTGTATGAGTATTTTTACCATTACTATTTCTGGAATGTAACTACTATCAGGTTTGGGTTTTGGAGCACACAACTTAGTTGGTTTTTCTTGTAGCAACTTCTAAGTCTAAGCATGTTCCCAAATAAGTTCAGGCCTTGTCTATCAACATAACAAGTCCTGACTCACATCTCTTTCGGCTAATGAGAGAAGATTAGGCATCTGAGTAATCAGTAAAACTGTCAACGTGGAGTATTCATTCATCTATAGAACAATTGTGTAGGGAACAAAAGTTGAGAGGCCAGCCCAATTCCTAATGGTCCCTTTTATTTCCTTGCACACTTGAATTATCAATGATTAGCATGTGGATAAGTTTGTGGGCTTTCTCTCATTTTATGCCCCGTTTTGGCACCATCATAAATCTGTCGTCCAATTAACACTTTTTTTTTTCAAAGGGAGCCACGAGAGCCACAAGACAAATACGATGATGACATGGTTTGAAGTTTGGACCGAGGTTATGAGTAGCAACTCTCGTAATTTACCGACTAAGCTAACGAACATCCGCTCAAATTAGTGTTAATCAAAGTGACACCGGAATAACATCACAATAACAGCAGATTAACAGTAGAATAACAACACAATAACACGTGGTAAAAAAAAAAAGAAAAAAAAATCAAAGTCGTAAAATAAAGTAAAAGTGACACCGGAATAACATCACAATAACAGCAGAATAACAGTACAATAACAGCACAATAACACGTGGTAAAAAAAAGAAAAAAAAATCAAAGTCGTAAAAAAATCAAAGTGACACCGGAATAACAAAATAATAACAGCAGAATAACAGTAGAATAACAGCACAATAACACGTGGTAAAAAAATCAAAGTCGTAAAAAAAATCAAAGTGGCACCGGAATAACATCACAATAACACCAGAATAACAGCAAAATAACATGCGGTAAAAAAAAGAGTAAAAAATTGAAGTAGTAAAAAAATTAAAGTTGTAAAAAAATCAAAGTAACACTGAAATAACATCACAATAACAACAGAATAACAGTCGAATAACAGCACAATAACACATGGTAAAAAAAATCAAAGTCGTAAAAAAAAAATCAAAGTAACAGCAGAATAACATCACAATAACAGTGGAATAATAATAACAGCACAATAACATGTGGTAAAAAAAAAGAGAGAGAAAAAATCAAAGTAAAAAAAAAGCACAATAACAGCAAAATAACACGAGGTAAAAAAAATAAGAGTAAAAAAAATTCCAAGTAAAAAAAAATCTGGTACAAAAAGAAAAAGAAAAAAGGTAACATAATGAGAAAATTAGAGAAAAACATAAGAGAAAAAAAAAATCAAAGTTGTAAAAAAAAAAGCATAATAACACAAGGTAAAAAAAAGGAGATAAAAAAAATAAAAGTAAAAAAAATAAAAGAGTAGCACTAGAAAAAAGAGAAAATAAGTAAATGACAATGATTTTATATGACAAGTAAGATTAGATCTTGACCACCCATCTCTAATATAATCTAGTGGCTGAGATTCCCCAACTCACAACTCACCATAAGAACCAAAATCACCAAATCCAATCTATATATATATATATATATATATATATATATATATATATATATATATATATATATATATATATATATATATATATATATATATATATATATATATATATATATATATATATAATCGGGATCTCGTGCGAACTATTTTATGGTGCGAACCGTACGAACTGAATAGGAACCACTAGATTGAAGAAATCAGCGGTCCAGAACTACCTCCCTTCCCCATCACTCGCATAAATTCAATTATGCAAACCTTGAATCACTCCCCTCCCATATTCTCTCTCCTCCCTTACCTATTTAGTAGACACCACCCTTGCCATCAACTGCCATCAACTCCGGCGATATTAGCGGTTAACAATTACTCCGACAATGACATCAGCGTCATACACTACTTCCCTGACGCATTTTTACGGCCAACTGTTATTCAAATCCTTCGACGGCGCCGAGTTCTCTCCTTCTCCACTATCACTACTAGACTCCGCCAACCACCGCAAATCTCCTTGTCTCACCGGTGATTACTATTTGTTCACGTCAAAAAATAAGGACATTAGAGACTTTTTTAATGTTTCATCTTTGTTTTTATTTTTCTAAATGTTAGATCTACTAAGTCATACAAATAATTTCGAAAAAATAATCATATAATTGCAATCCTTGTGAAATTTCGATGGTGGTTGAGATGTCGACGATGGTCATTTGATCGCAGGCGTTATTCCGGCCGGATTGCTTCCCGCGATTGCGATAGTTAGGATTTGAGCTGTTCGGTGGTGTTTTATGTGGCAGTTTTATGGTGTTCTTTAGTTGGCGTGAAGGTACTATTGCGCGCTGATGGCCGGGCTTGGGTTGATCGGTGATATCACCGGCGCCATCTGAGGTGCTCATCGACATCCAGATGTTGTGCTAGTGGTGGTGGGAGGGGTGTGGTGGTGCCTGCATGGTTATGGGAGGAGTACGGTGGTAGTAAGACGGTCAAGAATAGTGGGAAGATGCATGGTGGCAGTCATGTTTGTGATGGTGGCGGCGGTGGTGTTAGTGGCGGATTTGACGGTTCTGATGTGGTTGTTGTGATGGGTGGTACTGAGTGGTTTTGTGTTCTTTGTGTATATTAGTGGTGTGTATGACGATAGTGGGTTCCTCGCGCAATGTTGTGAGGATGGCCGAACATGTCGCCGGCATGGTCTGGGTGGTACGACAGTGCTGAACGCCCATTGTCGCGTTTGGTAGAGGTGTGGTTGTCGACAACATTCAGAGGTTAGGCTCGATGGTGGTGGGAGGGGTGTGGTGGTGCCGACATGATTATGGGAGGAGTGTGGGGTAGTGAGACGATAAAAAATGGTGGGAAGTGGCATGGTGGCAGTCGTGATGGTTGTGGTGGCGGCAGTGGTGACAGTGGAGTGGTGGTGGCAGTCGACGGTGGTGGTGCATGGTGGTGGGAAGTAGTGTTTGGGGTGGATACACGTATGAATAGTACTAGATACATGTATGAATACTATTAGATACATGCGTATCCGGTAGTATAACCATGTGTATCTGGAAGTAATACGATGTGTATCCGAAAGTATGTACTTCTGTATCCGGAAGTATGAATTTGTGTATCCAGAAGTATTATAATGTGTATTTGGCTTTAATGTCATGTTTATCCGCACAAAATATAAAATGTATCTGCAAAAAATATAAAATGTATCAGAGAGTTAGTGTTAAAACTTGTAACAATTTCCACAAAGTGTATCCGCTAATAATATAAAATGTATCCGCAAATAGTATAAAATGTATCTCGGAGTTAGTCTTAAAACACCCAAAAAAATTAGTGTTAAAAAGTGTAAAAGTCCATCTAGAATTTTAGTGTGGAAAAAGTGTATCTACATATGTTATAAAATGTATCTCCATAATAGGAGGTGTATCTGGTAAGGAAAAAAAAAAAAAAGAAAACCTAGGTTGGAGCTAGTTCGTACGGTTTGCACCGTAACTCAGTTCGCACCTGAACACGCCCATATATATATATATATATATATATATATATATATATATATATATATATATATATATATATATAGATGTATACCTCACCAAATAGATATACGCTTGTTGATCACGAATGACATACGGATATAGTGAAGCGAGTCGGGATCCTTTGTGAACACAACAATTGACATAAGAGTAGATTACCGAGGGAGTGTCATATGAGACTAGTGGTTGTAAATACCCAGTATCTGTCGAGTCACCAACAAACACCCGATGATTATCGGACTACAACATGCTTAGGAATCGCAGCGTTCGATCGACAGTTTGTGTACAACTATACATCGGAAAACTTAAAACGATTTCGAAAATAAAACATTTCAAAAGTTTTCAAAAGTACCTGGAGTGTTTAATGCATGACGACGGGGTCGCAATGACACTAACTAGAGTCAAAACCGACACCGGACCAAAAACCGATTTAAAATTCAAATCCCGACTCCAACAACGAGTCAAACCAAGTCAAACACAAAAAACAAACCTTTCAAGACTTCCATGTTAAGTATTCCCGAAATGCTTCATGGTCAAGTACAAATCAAGTTCATCCAAAACATAGGATAGAAAAAATCATGATTACAATTGCGTGATACTGACAAGACACCTCGAAGACCCGCGAAATGGCTCGCGCCTCTTCGAGCAGCCCATGCGGCCACATCGCTCAAAATGCACACAACCACCCATTTCTCTATAAATACCCACCTTTACACAACATAACACCTTACGCGAGTGTCCGCCCCCTCATCTCTCCCTTAAAATTTTAGACTCGACTTCTCAAGTCACAAACCGACACGTGTTTCCAAACTACCGATCGAAAACACAAGCCTTACACATTGTTTGGTACCGTCATCGTGCATTAAATCACTTGACCGACCATCTCGACCAACTACATCATCACTAAACTTAAAACACTCTATTACTTTGCTAAAACGGTTTTCAAACCGAGTTTTCCGACCAAACAAGTTGATACACTTCCGTCGTTTTCTCGTCTTAAGCCTAGCATGTAAGTATGAGAGTGTAAAAATCCTCTTCTATCATGTTTTTCATTTGTTTCATGACTACAACATGCATAACATGGTCTAAATATGGCATAAATAAGCCAAAATCGGATTTTTGGCCGACACAGGGGCTGCTGGTATAGCAGCAGGGCTCGCGCCAAAAGCCCCTCTCAGGCCTTAATCCAGCCGTGTTTAGTTTCATCTTCCTCTTTATTTTCATTTCATATTTGTAGTCGGTTTTTACCATTTAAAATATTTCAAATCATTTTTATGATAAACCTTTAACCATAAAACATTTTTCATCCTTGGTTCATAATACCATGACGGTTTAATCCGTGTTTCGGTTATAATATATTGTTAATTACATTTTAAAAGGTATTTTAAAACCTTTTATTTCTTTTCTTTACATTTTCAAAACAAATTCATTAGTCATAAGTACAAAATCATCCTTGGTTCTACATACCTTGTCGGATTTTAACCCGAGTACGATGATAAAAATTGACTAATTACAAACAAAATGAACTTAAAACAATTAGTTCATAATCATTTTCAAAACTATTCATGTCAAGTTTACAAAACCGAACCCGACATCGAATATTGTCATAACAATGACGATTATTCAAGTCCCGTTCTTCATATCAACACATAACCGGTCTAAACGACCTTTTCAAATCAAGACGGGTTCAAACACCCTCTTTTCAAACCGTTTTGCAAACTTTTTCAATGGTCAGAAGACGTCCTTCGATCGTCCATTGACCCGCGCCTAAATAGGCCGCTCATTTTCTCATTTTCAAATCAGGACAGGCCTGTTTTCATCGCCGGATGGCTCGCGCCTATATAGGCTGCCTGATGCAGACTCCGTTTCCTTCCAGCACTTGTCTAGGACGATCCCGACTTCGGTTAACCCGAATATAGGACGGATCAGATGACAAATCTGTCCATTTTACATCATATTTGCAAAACGCCTTACTAAGACAGATTGATCATGTTATGCACCATAAACCTAACTCGGTATATGGATATTTAATTTCCGTCGTGCATTCAAATCAACATTAAATCTAACTCGACATCAAATACTTGATACTTGGATTAAACAACTGACATAGAAAGCTCACATGTTAGGTTAAACTTTTGGATGCGCTTTCATGCATTTAAACCGTTTTATCAACTTTTGCATTCAACCAACCAAGATTGATACTTGATACTTGGATTAAACAACTTTTGGATGCGCTTCCATGCATCCCACAAATGCTTGTGGCGACTCCGAACATCTCTTCCATCGTTTCGAGACACTTGCCGAGACAAAACCGACCGATCTAAAATGATCCGGTCGAAAGTATTTTTACGCCGCCAAGCATTGCTTTCAAAAAGACCGTTGCATGTCCATAGATCGGCTGGGCGTTGCAGGTGGGCCATGTCCACCGAATGGCGACTCCGCTGGGTAAAACTAGGACACTTGTGTCTTTGTGATCCTTAGATGGTGAGACTCGAACGAGGTCTTGGTTGAAATGCATTAATTCATATTACGGTCATAGTCGGGTTCCTTGTCCGGGCCCACAACCTAACCTTTTCGACCAATTGGCTCGTCTCGTCGGCGTGAGTTTTCCTCATCCCCGCGTTTCGAATTCCGATTGAGTAAAGCATACCGTTAACGTTACACATTTCTGTTTCGTCAAAGAGCTTTCATCACCTTCGAGCACGAGGCTAGGGCACCCTCCTTACACATTTTGTTTGGATTGGTATCTCTCACGAAAATCGGGGTTTGATTGCTTGGTGTGTAACTCACCCTTTTAAGCCAAAACCCGTGTCAGCATTATGCATATTATAATGAAACTGCGAGTGCTTATGTCTTTCTAGGCCGTCATAATGACGTTTTTTAAACCCGGTTTCTACAACCATTTCAAGCACGCCTTTCTAGGCCGTCGTAGTGACGACTTTTAAACTCGGTTTTTTACAACCATTTTAAAAAACATCTTTTCACGCCGTTATAATCGTCGCGTCAAGACACGGATTTCAACCCGTCTCGCGCCGACACAATAGCTCTTTCAAAACCCGAGAAAGGCACACAACCCTTTTTCAAAACTTTTTCAAATTCCGAGGACCATACACCGTCCCCGAGACCTTGTCAAACATTTCAAAACTCGATTTTCAAAACATACAATTTTGAATTTAAAAAAAAAACGTCTTTGGAAACAGTACATTGTTTTTCAGAGCCGACTCAAACTCAAACCGTCTTTTGAGAACAAACTTAAGACAACTCTTCAACTGACCGACTTTCGGAGATCCCTATTCTTCGGGAGCTGTCCATAAAGCGACAAACGAATCTTTTTGAAAATCTCTATTTTCGAAAACTTCAGTCCACCATTCCAATTCCGCCTCGTGTCTATCGAGTCGAAGCAAGCGTACTTATGGGTCCTTACTTATGAGTCGTCTCACCTCGAGGCTCGTTCAACGGCGTCATGCCGTTATGTTGGACGCGAGTCAAAGTCCGGTCACCACCGTCACATTATAAATCGAGTCAGCATCGATGGACCACACACGGTCGCCCTCGTCTTGTTGAGTCTGATCTGTTTTTCCGTCCCTTATGTTGTCCGTGTTTAGTCATTAAACCGTGTCTGATTGAGATATAATGTGAGCCGTTTTTCTGCCTTAGAACCATGACCCCGTCTTCAACTTCGTCCAACAACAACAATGACAACATAGATGTTACAACTGCTCAGCTAGCCAGCCTACTCACTCCTCTTAACGTCACCCTGGACCGTGTCGAGACCCGTATTGACACTCTGGAAAACAAGGAAACCGGAGAACACAACACTCCGCCTTTGACTAAAACTGAGAAAAGGCTCAAACTGTTGGAGGAACAACTCCTAGCCCGTGGTAACAACATCCACCTTGAGAACAACCGAAGATTCGAACCCGTTGGGGACCAACTACCCGACAACTTTACCTTGACTGATGTACCCAAGTTTAAGGGAGCAGAGGACCCGCCCAACCACATTCGAGCCTTCAAAGATTACATGGCCATAAAGGGGGTCAAACAGGAACTCTTCACCCGGATCTTTCCATCATCCCTGGAACCGATCCCTCGCCAGTGGTACTATTCCCTCGACCCCAAGAACCTCACTACCTGGGACGAGGTCGCTGTTGAATTTGCCAAACAGTATGCCGACAATGTCGAACTCCAAGCTAACACCCGCACTCTTGAGGTCCTAACCCAGAATGATAAGGAACGGTTCACAGAATTCCTGACCCGTTGAAGGAGGGTAAGCACTCAATTGGTCAGTAAGCCGAGTGAATCAACTTTGGTGGAGAAATTTGTCAACAACCTCCGCCCGGTTTACGCCAACCTGTTGAGATACCAAAACATCAAAACGTTCCAGGACCTACAAATCCTTGGGACCCGCATTGAAGACGACCTCCGCAAGGGTGTCCTAGCCAAAACCACTGGTAGAGGCTATCAGGGATCCACATCAACCGGATCTCGCCTCTATGGTCAGAGGAACAAAATTGACGAGGTCAATCTCCTCGAACCAACCACGAAGAAAACCGAACGTCCTCACAGAGTATTCACAAACTTGGGGTCAACCTATGCCAGTGCCCTAAAAAGACTCATGACCAAGGGAAACTACAACCGATTGGGCCCACTCCGGACCCATCCGAGGCTAAGAAAACCCGTTTTTGGAATCCCAATGCCTATTGCCAGTATCACCAAGGAAAGGGTATGACACGGAAGCCTTCTTTAAGCCCAAACAATCATCCAAGATATTATCGAGAAAGGAGAATTACCCTTACCTCCACCGACAAAACCAAATAACAAAACAAACCCCTTGGGAATCCATGCTATCTGTGACGACGAGCCAACCTTGGATTGCTCGCACCTAGACTTGTCAAAACTTGACCCGAACCGAAAACCCGACCCGCCCGACCCGTTTTTTTAGGGTTACAGACCCTGTATTTTCGACCCGCGACCCGTTTGACCCGAACCCGAAATGACCCGTTATTTTTGGATCGAGACCCGACCCGAACGGGTCGACCCGTTGGGTCAAAGGTAAATCAAGAATTTTATTAAAATATTAATATTTATATATTATATTTGAACTAGTTAAAAAAATATTTTTTTTATTACTTAAAATTACAAAAACAACTAAAAAGTTAATTTTATATAACTTTTATAATATTTAATAATAAAATAATTATTAAAAACATTTTATTTTAATAATTATGTCAATATAATTAATTTAAACGTTGAATATGATTAAAATATTAATTTTAAATATGTTTTACATTTTCAAAAAATATTTTTTTAATTAAAAAAAACGTTTAAAAAAGACGTTAGAAATTATTTCTTGACCCATATTCTGACCCTAACCCGACCCGACTCGTATTCGACCCGACCCATATTCTGACCCGACCCGCCCGACCCTTTGACATGTCTACTCGCACCTCATATTTCCAATACATGACGAGGTGAATGCCTTGGAATAGGATACCCCGGACGGGATGTTCGTATTTAGCGCCGCAACCATGCTCACCATGTTCCAACAAGTTGAGGAAGCCATAGCCAGTCACTCATAAAGGATTACTCGACTTGAGGACGCTTACCACCGGTTGATTTTCAACCCACCAACACCGACACCACGTCCGAGAGAGGGTCCTCCAAACGTCCAAAACTACCCTCACCAGGAAGGATTGCTCCCGCGACCACTCTGGCATACACCTCTTAATAATCAACCTCACAATAATCAACCCCACAATAATCAACTCCACAGTTTACCCTAAAAAACATTACCCCCACAAAAACGTACCTCACAAAAACTACCCACCGAGGAATACCCCTCCAAGGTACCCTCGAGATCACGAAATTAACGGAATTTGGAGAGACGACGCCGCAGACGTCTACATGGTTCCGAGGAAGGGCAAACAAGCAAAAGAGATCGGTCATCTCACCCATTCTGGACGCCCCTACCAAAACCCGAACAATTCAACAGTCGTTCCAACGACGAATGACCAGGTTGTCCCGGACGTCGACGCCCAACCCAAGGTTCCTGAAAACTCGCTCCTTAAACAACTGCAAAAAGCAAAGACAGAGATTTCAATTTAGCAACTGATTGCTACATCCTTCGAACATCGGTAAGCTTTACTACAAGCCTTGGGAAAGTTGACAGTTCCCTCCACCTCCTCTCCTGAAGAAGTGGTGGCACACATGACAAGGGATGTCCCTGACCTGAACAACCCAGTCATCTTCTCTGACGAAGATATCCCTCCATTCGGAGCCAACCATAACCTGGCCCTGTACATCACCGTACAATGCCTCAAAAAGAATGTGCCTATAGTTCTAGTGGATGACGGATCTGCGGTTAATGTCATTCCCATCAAGACGGCTCAAAAACTGGGTATCAAAGAAACTGATTTTGTCCCAACCAATCAAGGAGTACGCGCTTATGACGGCACTCGCCGTAATGTTGCGGGGCTTATCACCTTGACCATTGCAACTGCACCCTTGGAAAGACAAGCCAGTTTTCAGGTGGTCGACATTGACGCGTCTTTCCACACGCTTCTGGAATGCCACTGGATTAACGCCGCCAAGGTCGTCACTCAACCGTTCATCAGAAAATTAGGGTCCCTTTCAACGGGAAAACAATCACGATTCCCGCTTCCCCGATCAAGGCTATCATGAAAAAGGGAATAGCCTCCCAAGTCATTGAGGAATACGACAGCGAAATGTGGGGATTCCAACCTGTGAACGCCCTAACCAATGAATCAACACCCTTTGATTGTGACCCGTTCTCCAACCTCACAGTCAACCGCATTTTGATGCGTCAGGGTTATTTCCCGGACCTACCTCTCAATCCGCTAGAAAGCACCTTGCCTCCCTTGAAACAGGCCCAGGTCCCCAACATCCCCTTCGGACTAGGCTATGATCCTACCAATGAAGACATCCAGGAGATGAACCTCCTAATACGGAAGCGCAAAAAGCACGGAGTTATCCTCCATCCTACCATTTGACTCTCAATGGATACTTCGTCCCCGAGGGAGAATCCGAGCTCTACAACGGCTTTCCTGAGCCAATCTATGATTCCATAGCCAAGGTCAAACGCCTGGGTGTATGAGTCTTTCAAGACTGCTACTTTATCCCCGACAACACCAATGCTACGTCGACCAATTCTGAGTCGACCCCATGCCTCGACGGACAAGCCGTCAGTCTCCTCTTCGGAGAGGACAACATCAAGCACCTCGACTATGAGGACATCATCAACATTGCTCTAAAAGACAACCAGTTCGACCCCACCGCCTTAATCTCTGATAATGACCCAGAGAAAGTTACACAAGGCTGGAGGAAAACTGTCAAGTGGACTGATCGTCAATGCCGTATTCTCAAGATTACAACTGGAGAAGGCCTCTTGTTCAAAGAGGAAAGCGAAGATGAGAAAGAGTCTGAGTCTGTCTTAGCTCCTAGCACTCATGACGTCCCACTAAAAGTCCCTTTTCCACTTAGTTATCACAAACTTGTGGCTGCCTTAGAGGCTGAGTCAACTAAGGTCATCCCCACTCCCGTAGAAGGTAGAAACCTGGAGCTTGTTCTAAGGGCCACCTCCTCTACTGTGTCACCTCTGACTGCCCATGAGATGTCTGCCCTATCCGAGCTTTTCGCTCAAGTCAACTTAATGAACGCTAAGTTTGCTTATGACTCGTCTCAATTTAACTGCAATGCAATTCTGAACGAAGATGAGGAATTTGACTTGAGTGACTACCCACCTCACTTGGCCAAAGAACTTGACAAACGAGAAAATAGGACCCTCATCATAGAGGAGACCGAACCTATTAAAGTAGGAGCCGACAACACACCTCAAGAACATAGGATAGGGACCACCCTTGACCCCTCGGAAAGACAGCAGTTCATCGACCTCTTACACGAATACAAGGACGAATTCGCCTGGTCCTACAAAGACATGCCTGGAATCGACAGGGAGATTGCAGAGCACATGATACCTATTAAACCAGGAGCTAAACCCGTGAAGCATAAGTTGCGCCGAATGCGCCCTGAATAGGCCCTGAAAATCAAGGAAGAGGTAGATAAACAGTTCAAAACCGGATTCATCAAAGTGTCCAAATACTCTGACTGGGTGGCCAACATAGTTCCTGTACCCAAGAAAGACGGAAGAATTCGGGTTTTTGTCGACTTCAGAGATCTGAACAAAGCAAGTCCAAAAGACGACTTCCCTCTGCCACATGTTGACATCCTGGTGGACAATACCGCTGAGCACACCTTACTATCATTCATGGACGGGTATGCTAGGTACAACCAGATCAAAATGGCTGAGGAAGACATGCACAAGACTGCATTCACTACACAGTGGGGTACATACTGCTACATGGTCATGCCCTTCGGTTTAATCAACGTCGGAGCAACTTATCAAAGAACCGCTACCACTCTCTTACATGATATGATGCACAAGGAGGTAGAGGTATATATCAATGACATGATCGTCAAATCAAAAGAGCAGGACGGCCACATCAGCACCCTCCGGAAGTTCTTCGCTCGTCTCCGGAAATATAACATGAGACTGAATCCTCAAAAGTGTGCATTCGGGGTTACCTCTGGAAAACTCCCGGGACACGTCGTCAACAAAAGAGGCATTGAGATTGAACCTACCAAAATCAAAGCCCTTCAACAAATGCCTCGGCCTAAGAACGAGAAGGAGAATCGGGGATTTCTCGGTCAAGTCCAATACATCAGCCGCTTCATAGCCAAACTCACTATGATTTGCGAACCAATCTTCAAGAAGCTTCGCGCCTCCGATCACACCGATCGGGATGATGACTGTCTGAAGGCCTTCGACAGGATAAAGGAAATCCTATCCAAGCCTCATGTCCTCATGCCACCTTAACAAGGAATTCCCTTATCCCTATACCTGACTGTCACCGACACAGCCATGGGAGTAATGCTAGCACAAACAGTCGATGGCAAAGAACGAGCTATCTACTACATCAGCAAAAAGTTCATCGAATATGAGACAAGGTATACCCAACTGGAAAAGACATGCCTTGCCCTAGTATGGTCAACAAAGAAGCTACGACACTACATGCTCAGCTACACGATTCACATCTACTCCAAGATGGACCCTGTCAAATACATTTTTGAAAAACCCGTACTAAACGGAAGGCTGTCTAGATGGACACTCATGCTATCTGAATTTGAACTCAAATTAGTACCCTTCAAGGTTATCAAGGGAAGGGCAGTCGCCGATTTCCTAGCAGAAAATCCTGTTAACGAGGACTCAACGACCGACACATGGTCACTTTCTGACGAAGACATCCTTTATGCCGACTCTGCCGCATGGGACCTATACTTCGACGGTGCGTCGAACCTAAGAGGCTTCGGGGTAGGAATCCTTCTAATATCACCGGAGGGAGAACATGTTCTGATCTCAGTCAAGCTAGATTTCGTATTCACCAACAATGTCGCTGAATATGAAGCATGCCTAATCGGCCTACAAGCAGCCATAACACTTGGCATCTAGAGACTGAGAGTCCACGGCGATTCCTCACTCATCATCAATCAGGTGTCCAGATCATGGAAAATCTAAAGCGACAGTTTAGCACCCTACCGAGCGAAAATCAATCAAGAGGTCGAGTTCTTCAACCAAATCGACTACTTCCACTTACCACGAGAAGAAAACAAATTTGCTGATGCCCTGGCAAAACTTGTCGCGCTCGTCAACATACCTGACGAAACGACATCGATGCCCTTATGTGTCGAGAGAAGGAGCTAGCCAGCTCACATATGCGCCATCAACAACGATGAGGAAAACCATGTCGAACCTTGGTACCACGTCATCCTCAACTACAAAACCAAAAACGAATTCCCTCCCAACTCTGATACAAGAGGACAAAGAGCCATCCGTTTACTTGTATCAGAAGTCGTGATAAACCAAGAACAGCAATACAAAAGAACACCCCAAGGGATTCTCCTCCTTTGCATTGTTCACCAAAAAGCAAAAAAAATCATGGGAGAGGTCTACGATGGAGAATGCGTCCCTCACATGAGCCCAATGATACTGACCCGAAAAATCATGCGGTTAGGCTATTACTGGACCACCATTGATGCCGATTGCAGAAACTACGTCAAACATTGCCACAATTGCCAAATCTTTGCCAACATACAACACATACCACAATCCCTTTTATACACCATCACATCACCATGGCCTTTCTCGACCTAGGGCATCGACATCATCGGGAAAGTCAACCTGATAGGCACCAAGGGGCATTGCTTCGTCCTCGTCGCCATTGACTACTTCACCAAAATAGGTGGAAGCACAGTCCTATGTAGTCTTGACCGCTACACAAGTGGCCAAGTTTATTCAGGACAACATCATCTGCAGATATGGGGCACCCCATGAAATCATCATCGACCAAGGCTCTCACTTACGGGCGAAAACACATGCCTTGCTGGACAAATACAAAATCAAGAGACATCGATCATCCCCCTATCGTCCCCAAACCAACGGAGCGTTAGAGGCAGCAAACAAAACTCTTGTCACCATTATCAAGAGATGCAGGATAATTACCGCGATTGGCCGAGAAAACTCCCATTCGCGCTCTGGGGATACCGAACCTCTATTCGAACACAAACACGAGCTACACCCTTCTACCTAGCATACGGTATGGAGGCGATTCAACCAGTAGAGTTGAAGGTCCCATCTCTACGCATCCTAGTGGAGAGTCAAGTTCCTGAGGCGGAATGGACCCGTCGAAGGTTCGAACAACTCACGCTTCTAGATGAGCGGTGACTCAACGCCTTGCACAACATCCAGCTATACCAACGATGTATACAACGGGCATTCAACAAAAAGGTCAAACCCACGAACATCAAAGAAGGAGACTTGGTCCTAAAGTCGGTTCGAGCACCACTACCCGTCGAACCGAGGAGGAAATTCATACCCAATTGGGCCGGGCCATACCTGGTCAAGAAAATAATTTCGGGGGGCGCAGTGAGACTGAGTGACCTAGACGGGGCGGATTTCACAAACCCGACCAACATAGATCAACTAAAGAAATACTACCCTTGAACCCTAATAACTAACAAACCTCACCCTAGTTTTCTAACTAGCGACCACCATTTCCCTTTCAAGTCAAGTTCCTCAACGCGTTCTGATTTGAAATTGCATGTTTATCGAGTCTAAGTTGCGGCACCTTGCCACTTTTCAAACGACTTTTGATCTGTCAAAGGCAACATCCATTTGCACTCAAACAAAAACATCTAAACTACGAGTGTGGTTTGATTTCACCTTTTCAGTTGGATACGTAGGCAGTCCTTTCTTACGCAAGAAGGTTACAACCACAAAATCCCAAATAAATCAAGAAAGCCTTTTGAACTACGAGCATGGTTTGATTTCACCTTTTCAGGTGGATACGTAGGCACTCCTTTCTTACACAAGAAGGAAACAACCATCCCCACATAGAAAAAAAACCCCATATCAACATCAAAAAAAGAAAAAAGGAGAAACATTCCCCTTTTTCACAAAAATACAAAAAAGAAGCCTTTCTCCCTTCCCATAAAAATCCCATTTCCCCAAGTGCAATGTTTAGGATAATTCAAACCGAATTTCCTTTACAACATGGATGGAAGAAACAAGCATTCACAATTTCTTTTAACACAAGCAATCCTCTTATTTAGTTAATAATGAGAAATATTACAAATTGGACAACAACTAAAGCTAAGCCAGTCTACTACTTGTCGAAGCTAAGATGTCGACTAAGACATCTCACATAGTAAAACTAGCACAAAATACACACCACATAACTAGCCAACGAGATTTGGATCTTTCCTCCAAGGTTTGAGCTCTTGACCACTTGATATAAGCGGGAGTCACCCATTCGTGGCAACGGGGTTTGGTACCTCCCAAATCGGCCGAGTGGCCCACCACCTTTTAAATACCTCCACAAGCTCGGAGTTCCGGAAAACACTCTCTTGAACGGAGTATCTTGAGCGGGCACCTTTTGTTGACGCCCCATTTGCCTCATAAGCCTTTCGGGACAAATGAAGGAAGCAACCTTCAAACCCACCACCATCAAAGAACAAGAAACTAGCGGCCGAAGCGGGCAACCCTGTGAAGGACCTTAAGTGCCACCATGACTCCACCCAACGGATATGAGGACCACCCTCCTCCACCAATCTCGAGGTCCAATAGGCCTCGGTGGATGCAAAACTATCAGAGTATAATTTCTTCCTCATAGTAAGGTGACGGAAGGAATAAGAAGAAGAATCGGCCGGAGGCTCTACATACCTTAGCCTCTCTAATACCCAAACTTGGAGGATCCTTGGAGATCGGAACGAGGGAGCTTCTCCACAAGAGCCCTTCTTGTCCAAAGCTTGGATGATCTCGCCAAGCACCAACCATGACAGATCCCTACCATGTTCCATTTGCTCAACTACATGTACAAGGGTCATACTACCATAACACTTTGACCTCTCCTTCTTCAAGGCATCGACAAAGAGGTATGCATGCACTAGGCAAAAGTCAAGAGCCATTCTCCTAGCCACCTCCGAAACATTGACATCCAACCGGTTTGAGAAAATGTTGATAAGAGCCAACATGTCCACACCATGAGGAGCAAGGAGGAAGTTCACTTGACTTGTTGACAAGCCCAACATTGAACGAAACTTCTCTTTGTAACACAACCGAGTCGGATGAAGGACCGTAGTACAACCCGGCCATCCACCAATGGCGCCTACTTCTTCGGCAAGAGGACAAATTTCACCTTTCGGGAAAACGAAAACATGATGTTTCGAATCCCAAAACTGAGAGCTTGCTTCAAGGAACCAGGATTGCATCTTGACTTAAAGAATCAACAATAACTGACCAACTCCCATTACAACGAGTTGATACTTCTCGGGAGGTGACAAATCCCGACAACAATGTCGTAACCTATTTTCGAAAGCGTCCATGAATACTTTTGTGGAAGAAGAAGAAAGGTTTTTGTGGAGATTTTTTTCGTGTTTCAGATGATGAAACAATGAAGCACAAACGTCCCTATTTATACAAAACAATCAGCGCTTTTTCCGAAAAAAGGGGAAACTCCCTTCCATCGCCCATGGTCTCACGCCTTTTTGGGTTGATTGTCAGGATCTGCACCTTGATTTATCCCTTTCAAGTTGTGTTTCTTCCTGACACTTAAATCCTCCCGCTGCAGGACTCGCGCCTCTTCGGGCCTATCCTTGTAATTTTGTGTTTTCTCACACTCACATTTCCTTAATTTCGCGTTTTACGAAATTCGACACGGTTTCCATGACGCAGCTGTAAACATACGGGTTTTTCTCTCCTTTTGTTCAGGGGGAAGGGCTAGTCGCCCCAATCCGCGATAAATCGTTTCCATGTCAGTCGAAAATTCTGAAAAATTTTCGCTTTTTCACATATTCCCCAAAATCGAAAATTGATAACACAACCTCAGTTTTCTCAAAATTTCAAGCTCTTGCAAATCCGAGTCTTGATCTCACAAAAATCAAATCAAATGCACTCGCAAAAATCTCTTTTAAAATTCACCAGTGACGGTTTGAGTTTTAGTTTTTCGAGTTAAAAATCAATTTTCAGCAAAACTCGATGCATTTTAATTCAAACACGAGTTAATTGCTCAAAATTTCAAATCAATTTCTTTTGAAAAATCTAAACGTGACGACCTGTCGCGGAATTTTCAAAATTCAATTCTCAATTTTCAAATTTTAACTTCGAGTCATCGTGGTTATTTTTGCTTTAATCAAATGCTTTTTTTGCGTGTTTACGTTTATGCGTACATGCTACCTGTTACTTGTTTTCTATACTAACAATGCTGGAACAAATGTAAAGAGAAAGGGAACTAGCAGCTGACCGTGCTTCTCCGAAACACAACACAAAAAAGCCAACAACCAAATGAACCACAATCCAAAAACACACATATACAAACCGCCTCACGCAAAATACATCGACACACGTTTGATACAAACGACTGACCATACAAACAAGATCCGGTACAAGTATTTATCATACAGACAATGGCCTAAAACAACGAACTGGGGACTACCCGCCACCTACCGAACTAAGCACTCCCTATCCTTCCGATCGGAAAAGAAAAGGAGCAACATGAAAAACAAAGGAGTAATAGCGGAAGCAGAGGTGGTTACCATGACGGTAATACCTCATTCCTACTCCGTGACAAAAAGGGGAACAATGCCTGACATATTTCGGACGACGTGATAATCAGGAATTGTGACTCAATGCATCAGCCCGACGTTGACCCCAATTGCGGAATTCGGCGATGAGAAGAAGCCATGACATAAGGGCGCTACCCCGATGTTGAACCCCAATCAGCGGAAGTCAACAACGATCGAAGATGGTAATGTAGAACAATGCATCCGTCTTGACCCCTAATCACCAGACTTCCGAACCTCTGCAGACAACAGCCAATGATCGATACTCGTCCAAAGGCTGGACAAAGGTCACCAGGGAGAAACACAACTCGACTGGGATGAGGCAACAATCATTTATCCTCCTCCAGGATCATCCTCCTGCTCTAGGGTCTCAGCAACGGACCCAGTAGGCCTAGAACACTCCCCTATAACCAGGACAAAACAAAAACGTCAGCCGAAATTTCGGCATTACGACGGCACAAAATGGACAAATCCAAAAAAAACACACCTGCAAATGCAAAACAAAAACAAGAGAAAACCCGCCCAAACCAAACCAACAAAAACAATTCACAAAAACCGCACAAAAAAAACGACTCGCCCTTCTTTTCAAGCAAAAGACAAGTCAAAACTACAACAAATTTTTTTTTAAAAAAAAAAACAGCACCCATCACCTCAAGGGCCACACAAGGCTAGCAAAACAACAACAAAAATTCTTGATGCAATTGGGTATTTTTCAGAGCTCAAAAAGGCAATCTTACGCCAATTCGGGTACAAACAGGTAAAAAAAATTCAAAAACGACCACAACAGAGCAATATGATTTAATCACATCTCAAAGTGACCTAAACTACTATTAAGCTCCATTTCAAGACAAGCTCTCTCAATTTGAGCTCAAACAGATGCTTATTTCGTCAGACATAAGACCGTCGCAGAAGGAAAAAACTCAAAATTTGCCCACAACACCCAACGAAGGTTCAATATGGAAAACACGGTTTTCCCCGACTACAATACAACCTAGTGGGGAACACAACTCAAGCAAACAAACTTGGCATTGTGAAATAAGACGGTTTCCTCATCTCATTCACGTTTTTCGAGCGTTGGGAGCGGGAACGAGGACCAAAATGCAAACTAATAGCATCCCTGCACTCCTAAGCAGATTTCTAACCTAATGCAATCATCAATTTCACTCGAAAATAGGCTAATAAAAAATGCCCAAATCGATTTTTGAAAGGTTAGGGTTTCGCCCCCATTCAATTAACAAAAAGACAAACAAATTCAAATGCATTCAAGAGGATTTACATACCTTGAGATGACATGATGGCAATGGCAATTTTCTTTGATTGTTGCGGTTTTAGGGAAGAAGACGAAGTGAGAATGAGAGCAGCCACTTCTCGCGTCTTTTACTAGAAACAGAGAAGCCCCCTTCCTTCGCACAACAGCTGCGCCTCAATGGGGTGTTCCCTGCTTTATTCAATGAAATTTTGGGCTTTGGCCCAATTTCCCACAAAAACTTGCAATTTTCAACGACGGAAATTCACTATTTTCTCAAATTTTCAACGACGGCATTAAAAACCGTCATTTTTCAAATAAAACAATGAAATAGTGAAATTCAAATTCGCTATTCTCTCAAATTTTCAACGACGGCAATAAAAACCGTCATTTTTCAAAAATAAATAGTGAAATTCAATTCATCTGTCCTTTTTCTACAAATCTCAAAACGTGAGAGGACGAAATTAAAATAGTCCTCCCCAAACACCCATCAGAAGACAGAGTACACATCTGTCCTTTTTCTACAAAACGAACGCCGATAAAAACCGCTATCTTTCTTCGAGATTCAAAATCACCGCCGACCACGGGAGCCAAGCTCACAAGCCTATCCCTTTCCGGCGCCACAAACATTCAGGTGGATACGTAGGCACTCCTTTCTTACACAAGAAGGAAACAACCATCCCCACATAGAAAAAAAACCCCATATCAACATCAAAAAAAGAAAAAAGGAGAAACATTCCCCTTTTTCACAAAAATACAAAAAAGAAGCCTTTCTCCCTTCCCATAAAAATCCCATTTCTCCAAGTGCAATGTTTAGGATAATTCAAACCGAATTGCCTTTACAACATGGATGGAAGAAACAAGCATTCACAATTTCTTTTAACACAAGCAATCCTCTTATTTATTTAATAATGAGAAATATTACAAATTGGACAACAACTAAAGCTAAGCCAGTCTACTACTTGTCGAAGCTAAGATGTCGACTAAGACATCTCACATAGTAAAACTAGCACAAAATACACACCACATAACTAGCCAACGAGATTTGGATCTTTCCTCCAAGGTTTGAGCTCTTGACCACTTGATATAAGCGGGAGTCACCCATTCGTGGCAACGGGGTTTGGTACCTCCCAAATCGGCCGAGTGGCCCACCACCTTTTAAATACCTCCACAAGCTCGGAGTTCCGGAAAACACTCTCTTGAACGGAGTATCTTGAGCGGGCACCTTTTGTTGACGCCCCATTTGCCTCATAAGCCTTTCGGGACAAATGAAGGAAGCAACCTTCAAACCCACCACCATCAAAGAACAAGAAACTAGCGGCGGCGGGCAACCCCGTGAAGGACCTTAAGTGCCACCATGACTCCACCCAACGGATATGAGGACCACCCTCCTCCACCAATCTCGAGGTCCAATAGGCCTCGGTGGATGCAAAACTATCAGAGTATAATTTCTTCCTCATAGTAAGGTGACGGAAGGAATAAGAAGAAGAATCGGCCGGAGGCTCTACATACCTTAGCCTCTCTAATACCCAAACTTGGAGGATCCTTGGAGATCGGAACGAGGGAGCTTCTCCACAAGAGCCCTTCTTGTCCAAAGCTTGGATGATCTCGCCAAGCACCAACCATGACAGATCCCTACCATGTTCCATTTGCTCAACTACATGTACAAGGGTCATACTACCATAACACTTTGACCTCTCCTTCTTCAAGGCATCGACAAAGAGGTATGCATGCACTAGGCAAAAGTCAAGAGCCATTCTCCTAGCCACCTCCGAAACATTGACATCCAACCGGTTTGAGAAAATGTTGATAAGAGCCAACATGTCCACACCATGAGGAGCAAGGAGGAAGTTCACTTGACTTGTTGACAAGCCCAACATTGAACGAAACTTCTCTTTGTAACACAACCGAGTCGGAGGAAGGACCGTAGTACAACCCGGCCATCCACCAATGGCGCCTACTTCTTCGGCAAGAGGACAAATTTCACCTTTCGGGAAAACGAAAACATGATGTTTCGAATCCCAAAACTGAGAGCTTGCTTCAAGGAACCAGGATTGCATCTTGACTTAAAGAATCACCAATAATTGACCAACTCCCATTACAACGAGTTGATACTTCTCGGGAGGTGACAAATCCCGACAACAATGTCGTAACCTATTTTCGAAAGCGTCCATGAATACTTTTGTGGAAGAAGAAGAAAGGTTTTTGTGGAGATTTTTTTCGTGTTTCAGATGATGAAACAATGAAGCACAAACGTCCCTATTTATACAAAACAATCAGCGCTTTTTTCCGAAAAAAGGGGAAACTCCCTTCCATCGCCCATGGTCTCACGCCTTTTTGGGTTGATTGTCAGGATCTGCACCTTGATTTATCCCTTTCAAGTTGTGTTTCTTCCTGACACTTAAATCCTCCCGCTGCAGGACTCGCGCCTCTTCGGGCCTATCCTTGTAATTTTGTGTTTTCTCACACTCACATTTCCTTAATTTCGCGTTTTACGAAATTCGACACGGTTTCCATGACGCAGCTGTAAACATACGGGTTTTTCTCTCCTTTTGTTCAGGGGGAAGGGCTAGTCGCCCCAATCCGCGATAAATCGTTTCCATGTCAGTCGAAAATTCTGAAAATTTTTCGCTTTTTCACATATTCCCCAAAATCGAAAATTGATAACACAACCTCAGTTTTCTCAAAATTTCAAGCTCTTGCAAATCCGAGTCTTGATCTCACAAAAATCAAATCAAATGCACTCGCAAAAATCTCTTTTAAAATTCACCAGTGACGGTTTGAGTTTTAGTTTTTCGAGTTAAAAATCAATTTTCAGCAAAACTCGATGCATTTTAATTCAAACACGAGTTAATTGCTCAAAATTTCAAATCAATTTCTTTTGAAAAATCTAAACGTGACGACCTGTCGCGGAATTTTCAAAATTCAATTCTCAATTTTCAAATTTTAACTTCGAGTCATCGTGGTTATTTTTGCTTTAATCAAATGCTTTTTTTGCGTGTTTACGTTTATGCGTACATGCTACCTGTTGCTTGTTTTCTATACTAACAATGCTGGAACAAATGTAAAGAGAAAGGGAACTAGCAGCTGACCGTGCTTCTCCGAAACACAACACAAAAAAGCCAACAACCAAATGAACCACAATCCAAAAACACACATATACAAACCGCCTCACGCAAAATACATCGACACACGTTTGATACAAACGACTGACCATACAAACAAGATCCGGTACAAGTATTTATCATACAGACAATGGCCTAAAACAACGAACTGGGGGCTACCCGCCACCTACCGAACTAAGCACTCCCTATCCTTCCGATCGGAAAAGAAAAGGAGCAACATGAAAAACAAAGGAGTAATAGCGGAAGCAGAGGTGGTTACCATGACGGTAATACCTCATTCCTACTCCGTGACAAAAAGGGGAACAATGCCTGACATATTTCGGACGACGTGATAATCAGGAATTGTGACTCAATGCATCAGCCCGACGTTGACCCCAATTGCGGAATTCGGCGATGAGAAGAAGCCATGACATAAGGGCGCTACCCCGATGTTGAACCCCAATCAGCGGAAGTCAACAACGATCGAAGATGGTAATGTAGAACAATGCATCCGTCTTGACCCCTAATCACCAGACTTCCGAACCTCTGCAGACAACAGCCAATGATCGATACTCGTCCAAAGGCTGGACAAAGGTCACCAGGGAGAAACACAACTCGACTGGGATGAGGCAACAATCATTTATCCTCCTCCAGGATCATCCTCCTACTCTAGGGTCTCAGCAACGGACCCAGTAGGCCTAGAACACTCCCCTATAACCAGGACAAAACAAAAACGTCAGCCGAAATTTCGGCATTACGACGGCACAAAATGGACAAATCCAAAAAAAACACACCTGCAAATGCAAAACAAAAACAAGAGCAAACCCGCCCAAACCAAACCAACAAAAACAATTCACAAAAACCGCACAAAAAAAACGACTCGCCCTTCTTTTCAAGCAAAAGACGAGTCAAAACTACAACAAATTTTTTTTTTTAAAAAAAAAACAGCACCCATCACCTCAAGGGCCACACAAGGCTAGCAAAACAACAACAAAAATTCTTGATGCAATTGGGTATTTTTCAGAGCTCAAAAAGGCAATCTTACGCCAATTCGGGTACAAACAGGTAAAAAAAATTCAAAAACGACCACAACAGAGCAATATGATTTAATCACATCTCAAAGTGACCTAAACTACTATTAAGCTCCATTTCAAGACAAGCTCTCTCAATTTGAGCTCAAACAGATGCTTATTTCGTCAGACATAAGACCGTCGCAGAAGGAAAAAACTCAAAATTTGCCCACAACACCCAACGAAGGTTCAATATGGAAAACACGGTTTTCCCCGACTACAATACAACCTAGTGGGGAACACAACTCAAGCAAACAAACTTGGCATTGTGAAATAAGACGGTTTCCTCATCTCATTCACGTTTTTCGAGCGTTGGGAGCGGGAACGAGGACCAAAATGCAAACTAATAGCATCCCTGCACTCCTAAGCAGATTTCTAACCTAATGCAATCATCAATTTCACTCGAAAATAGGCTAATAAAAAATGCCCAAATCGATTTTTGAAAGGTTAGGGTTTCGCCCCCATTCAATTAACAAAAAGACAAACAAATTCAAATGCATTCAAGAGGATTTACATACCTTGAGATGACATGATGGCAATGGCAATTTTCTTTGATTGTTGCGGTTTTAGGGAAGAAGACGAAGTGAGAATGAGAGCGACCACTTCTCGCGTCTTTTACTAGAAACAGAGAAGCCCCTTCCTTCGCACAACAGCTGCGCCTCAATGGGGTGTTCCCTGCTTTATTCAATGAAATTTTGGGCTTTGGCCCAATTTCCCACAAAAACTTGCAATTTTCAACGACGGAAATTCACTATTTTCTCAAATTTTCAACGACGGCATTAAAAACCGTCATTTTTCAAATAAAACAATGAAATAGTGAAATTCAAATTCGCTACTCTCAAATTTTCAACGACGGCAATAAAAACCGTCATTTTTCAAAAATAAATAGTGAAATTCAATTCATCTGTCCTTTTTCTACAAATCTCAAAACGTGAGAGGACGAAATTAAAATAGTCCTCCCCAAACACCCATCAGAAGACAGAGTACACATCTGTCCTTTTTCTACAAAACGAACGCCGATAAAAACCGCTATCTTTCTTCGAGATTCAAAATCACCGCCGACCACGGGAGCCAAGCTCACAAGCCTATCCCTTTCCGGCGCCACAAACATTCAATATAAACACCAAAATTCCTCAACAAGATACCGGAGGCCCACTCTCGGAGCCCGCTAACTCAAGCAACTTCTCGAAATAGGTCCGTCCAACACGACTATTTCCCACAGTCGATCAATCGATATCTAGCATGGCTGGCGATCCTCACAACGCACATTGAGCATGGCTTGCGAGCCTCATAACGTACATTCAGCATGGCTGGCGAGCTTCACAATGCACATTCAGCATGGCTGGCCAGCCTACCAACGCACTTTCAGCATGGCTAGTGAGCCTCACAACGCACATTTAGCGTGGCTGGCGAGCCTCACAATGCGCATTCACCATGGCTGGCGAGCCCCACAATGCGCATTCAACATGGCTGGCGAGCCTCACAACGCGCATTCAACATAGCTGGTGATCCTCACAACGCACATTCAACATGGCTGGCGAGCCTCAAAACGCAACACAATCAGCACGGCTGGCGAGCCTCTTCATATCCGCAAGCGGCTGGTGAGCCCCTTCATATCGACAAGCGACTGGCGAGCCCATTCATATCCGCAAGTGGCTGGCGAGCCCCTTTATATCCGCAAGCAGCGAGCGAGCCCCTTTATATCCGCACACGGATGGCGAGCCCATTCATATCCGCAAGACGGTTGGCGAGCCCCTTCATATCCGGAAGTGGCTGGCGAGCCCCTTCATATTCGCAAGCGGCTGGCGAGCCCCCTCATATCCGCAAACGGCTGGCGAGCCCCCTCATATCTGCAAACGGCTGGCGAGCCCCTTCATATCCGCAAGTAGCTGGAAAGCCCCCTCATATCCGCAAAAGGCTGGCGAGCCCTCTCATATCCGCAAACGGCTGGCGAGCCCCTTCATATCCGCAACGCGGCTGGCGAGCCTCTTGATATCCGCAACGCGGCTGGCGAGCCCCTTCATATCCGCATACGGCTGGCGAGCCCATTCATATCCGCAAGACGGTTGGCGAGCTGATGAGAGTGTCGTTGGGGCTCTCAATCAAACACATTTATAATCTCAACAAACAAATAGATAGCGGTGAAGTCGAGGTCGATCCATGGGACGGTGTGCTTTGGGTTCTAAGTCTATTTATCTCAATTTATGCTATTGTCACAATTGATTTGGTTTGAAGTTGATGAGTCTATACTAATGGAAGCAATAAAGTAAAGCAAGCAATAAATTAAAAGATGTAAACAAATGATTAAAAGCACTCGGATGTCATGGGATCATAAGGGAATCATGGTAAGCTAGCATAAATGAGTTATATAGATGCAAGCAATTTATTATTGTTGGAATTAAGTTAGTTCATGTCTTATAATTCATAAGAAGATTTGGGTCCCGGAGCCGAGTCATTTGTGACTTTACAACACCTACAAGTCGACTTAATTCTTCCTTTTAAACTACATGCATGATAAACCAAATCCTAGGGAAACTTACGTCTTGGAATCTAGTTGGTTAAGAATTTACAACACCTACAAGTCGACTTGGGTTTTTCCTATTCAACAATATGCAAGGTCTAAAAAGGCTTGAGTTGGTTTATGTCTTACAAGTCTTGTTGAAAAGATAAGAGTAACATGCTAGGTTGTCAATCAAGCATTTCATCAAATATGATATGTGCATAAGTTGAAGAACAATAAGCAAGCATTCATATGAACTCGTTAAGCATAAATCTATCCCATGATTAACTCCCCCAATCCCCCACTAATCCTAGTTAAGTAACTACTCACTTATTATCATGGAAAACATGTTATCAATGGTGTCAATTGTCACAACAAGTATAAACATGATAAAAGAGTGAATAAATAAGCAATAAAGAGTAAAGAGATTATACCAATATTAAGATGGAAAAATGGAAATGAAATAATAATAATAGAAGAGAACTTGATTAATTGATGAAGAGTTGTCAAATCTTCAAATAATAACTCAATAATATTCAATTACCCAATAATAAAGCTTGAACAATAATTAAGGAAAGATTAATGTGTAATTTGTGGAAAGATTAAAGGATAATCTATTCTAATCTACTCCTAATCTAATCTAAGAGAGATTGATTTAATCTAAGGGAACTTAGTCATTCTCTTAATTATTACAAATGGAGTATACATAGTAGTACATCATTAGGTTAAGAAAGGGAGGGTTAGTAAATAACAATTCTAAGTGATGGATAGAGAATTGCAAGTCCCGAGGGAAATGCGGAGATTAGGCTGCTACTCCCACCACGATCTGCTTGGATTAGCTTGAAGCAAGGCTAGTCTATTTGGAGATCCGCTTGTCCCGTATAGGAGCCACTCGGATCAGGGCACTGCAATCCGCTCGTCTCGTGCCGAGGACGCACGGATTCTGGCACAGGATTCCATCCTTTTTCTTAAAGGCCTATGATCTATGTATAGTCTTTATTCTTACTTCATTGGTCATCATTCTTGCTCCTCTTCATACTAGTCCATCTAAGATCGTCAACAAGCTTCCAAGTATGCGCAAGAGACAGGAATTCCGTCTCATTATCTCCTTTCCTATAAGACATATAAAATGCACTAGGAAAGCAAAATAGAAAGGATTTGACGGATAAAATGGTCATGAAATGCTATAATAGTATGCAAAATGGGTTCAGTTAGGGGACTAAATGTACTCAATTAAGAGTCACATCAAACATCCCCAAACTAAACCTTTACTCGTCCCGAGTACAGAGGTGACTAGAACTAGACCTTTATTTAAGCTATCCTAATAATATAACCAATGTGAGACAATTGGCGGGTCTCACTCCGTCCCTTTAACTCACAACAAGACATCTATGAGGTAAGATGCCTTCTTGAAAGGCAAGCTGGGGCTTGCCAAAATAGCGATACATCAAATCATTAAGCACACAAAACAAGTAATGGATGCATCTACAAAAGAATAGCCACTTGCCTCATCTAAGTGGCGGAAATCATCTAAAGGGGAAGCAATTTAAGGGTACACACTCCATCATAGATATTGTTTCTCCAAGCTACTAAGTCTAAAAGGATACTAACAAATCACCTCAATGTTGTGTCAAACTAGGGTACTTTTATCCTCAATCGCTAAATGCTTTTGTCAAGAGTAGGCTCCTTATGGTGTTAGAAACATTGTAGGATCGCGAAATTCCCCCTCTTGTCTAGACAATAAGAAGGGTCGTCCCCTCTCCACCATGCAACAAAGATGAGAGCAATGGATAAAAGGGATCAAGATGTTTTGAGTTTTACATTTGTAGTTTTCTTTTTGATTTGTTTTTTTTTTCCAATTTCTTGTGTTATTTGACATTTGAGAACATTTCTTTTGCCACTTTTGATGTTTGGTATTTTGATACTTGGCAATTTTTCAATTTTGCATTTTTGAACATTTTTCAAAGTAACCCCATTTCGTAGAAAGGGTACTTTTATTGAAGCATAAGAGTCTATTTTTGCTCCTCTTTTCATTGATGCATTTTTGTGCAAAATTTTTAATTTTCATTTTCGTACCTGAACTCAATTTGGAGATTTTTGTTCCCATTCCCTTTTTGTTGACAAAATATGATGATAGAAGTGTAAGAGCGGTTGCATGGCTTCAAAGGTCGCCTTGGAATAGACGGTAGCCAAGGAGTTATCACACCACAAGGCACTCTTGACTAGGCCTTATTCCATGGGTCAAAAGATACTAGTATGACACATCCTAGGGTGTCTTGAGGGTATTCTAGCAAACAAAGTCTCAAGGAGAAAAATTATCTACAAAGGCCTTATATACACTTGTCAAGCTTCCCAACTACACATTTTCACAAAATTTTCTAACCATGCAACTACATGCTATGATGCAACTAACATATATACAACTCTAATGCATATGCTTCTATCAACTATTATGCCATATAAACTAAATGCAAACTCCTAACAACACATAGATACACAAACCGCAACAACAAAATACACCACATCCTCCTTGACATGTAAGCCCATCCTCCTCATATAAATAATGAAAATAAATGGAAGGAAAATAGAGATTAGAGCGATCATACCAAGCGGTCTTCATATTCCCTTGACAATGCCTCAAATGTAGTGCTGTATCTATGTGAGAAGAGAACAAAAGCACAAGTATATACAATTCTACACTACTAAATTAAAGAACACGTTTTTGGTTTTTAAAATTTTCAATTTTTTATGGATTTTATTTTTATGAAATTAAAAGACATATTTTTGAGGTTTTTCGAAATTTTTCAATTTTTATGTATTTTTGGAATATAAATTCTCATCCCCCACTTTATTTTGGACATTGTCCTCAATGTACATGTAGGAGTAGGTAGGAATGAAACAGAAATACATATTTTTGGATTTTTAATTTTATGGAAATTGAAGTATAAATGCAATGATATGATATGAATGAATGCAGGCTCTAACTAAGTGCAATTCTCTATGACATATATAACAAATGAATGCAATTTAAACTATACTATATGATGCATGTTTAATTCTTAAGTCACCGATGAACGAACCTCCCCAAACCGATTTAAACACTATTTCTAGTGTAGAAATGAATAGTTTTGGTCATTAGTGACTTTGTATGAATTCTATTCTATAAGCAACTTATCTACATGACTCATGTGAGATATATTACAATGCAACTATACTATATGAACTAACTAATGCAAATGCAATGTGAAATATAATACAAGTGCAAGTGAGGTGTAAACTAAATGCAAGATAATTTAAAATGCAATGCAACTATACATAAGAGATAGGGAGAAAGAGTATCATACAAATGGAGGTGGTGTGGTCAAGCACCTCTAGTCATCTCACTCGTCATCTTCATCATCATTATTGCGGTTTCCACGTCTGCTAGATCCTCCTTGGTCATACCCTCCTCCTTGGCCAAAGAATCCTTGACTTTGGTCACCAAAGTTCCCTTCTTGGTTGCCATAGTTAGGGAACAAGAGTTGTGGTTGAGCCCAAGATGGATGGGGGCTAGGATTGATGTACCCTTGTTGTGCCATGTTATAGTAGGAGGGGTATTAGGCCAAGTAGTTGTCAAACCTCCCATCGTGCACTCCAAGATCAACACGTTGCATGAGCGTCATTATATCATTCATGTTTAGAGCTCTTGGATCTTGGGGAGTTAATGGTACATGTTGTGTGGGGTAGGGTGGAATGGGTATGTAGGATGGTGGTGCATTACCCCATTCCGGCAACTTACGAGGTTGACGAGGTGCTTCTTCTCTTTGTGGTGGGTTGTTATAAATCTCAATGGGGAAGAGGTAGTTCGGTCTAGGCAAATACCGGCTCAACAGGGGCTCGGTAGGTGGTATGTTCCATCGCAAGAGAATAAGTGAAGAGCATCCCTTTGTGAACCACTCTACACTTCCGGCTTGATTGTAAGTGCACCACCAGTGGTGTTTGAAGATAGCATCCTCATCTATCAAAGTGCTCCCTTTGAGGTTTTCATAGCTCCCATGAAGGTTAAATCCGGGGCAAAGTTCATTGACCATAATTGTGATTAGGCCTCCCATCACAAAGGTCTTGATATTAGAATTACCTTGAGCATAGTCATTGAGACTTGTAAGCATCTCAAGGGGCGTGTTGAAATTGTAAGCCCGTGTCCCTTGTACATTCAAGTATGACTCTAGGAAGGTCAAGTCAAGAAGGGTGCACCTATCTTGTTCTAGCCTCCCATTGATGGCTTCGGCTATAAAGCGCTCGGTGATCCGAATCAGTGAATGTAGGATGGCAAAGGTATAGCATTGTTTAAAGGAATGGGGTTCTCTCCCAGAAATGGCTCTCCATATGTGGTTAACGGTGAAGTCGTTGGGCTTATCGGTGTTTTCCCTCGGCACTTCAAGACCAAAAATGCTTGCAAATTGGTCTAGGGATAACCTATGGTCTCGATTACAAAGACGGAACTCCAAACCAACATTTCTCCGTTGATTATTGACAACACGGAGACTACACAAGAACTCGAGGGTGAGACTTAAGTAAGTATCCTCATGAGTATAGAATAACTTCCAAAGACCCAAACCATTGAAAAACATCTCGGTTTGATGCCTTATGCCAAGAACTTCTAAAACATCAGTATCAATAAATTGAGTAGGCTCGTAGTGCTTACCTAACAATTGTTAAAATCTTTGGCGGTGGTCATCGCTAGTGAAGAGTACCTCGGGGAAGTATTCAAGTTGTGTAACACCGTGTATCTCTACATTTTGACGGCCCCTTGCCTCCCTTGAGGTAGATGAAGTAGCACCCTTGCGACGTTTAGGTGCGGCATCGGCGGATTTCTTGCTCTTGCTTCTTAGGTTCATCATTTTCTTCATGTGAATGTTAGGGTTTTGCTTGGTTTTTGTAATGGGGATTGTTTGTGGATGATGATATGTAATTTTGGGTAGATAAGATAAGGAGAAATAGGGATAGTGGGGGCGTTTATAACAAGGAAAGGGTGGGAGACGAGCGGATGAGGGCTGGGCTCGGGCGGACATTTTAGCAACCCAGCTAAATACCATGCCAATCCGAGCATCCTAAAGATGATCCGGGCGTCTTGCAGCTGCTGCCCGAGCGTCCTGCACAGGAGACGCGCGAATTCTCAGACAGTGAGTCTTCGTGTTTAGCATTCAGTTGGGGACGAGCGGATTGGTGGTAGGACGAGCGTCTTCTGCTGGGATGAGTGGCACTTCGAGAATCTGCTCGGATTCTCATCCAGTGTGGAATACTCCTCAAAATGTTGTCCAGAATGAGCGTCCCATGGTCGGCTCGAGCGGATCATGGTCGGGGACGAGCGTCTTCTTGGCAATCTGAGCAGATCTTTAGATAGAGTTGATTTTGGCCTGCAGCAGGGCTCAAGACGAGCGGCTCATGGCCAGGACGAGCGTCCTGAGCTACTCTTCATCAATCCCTCATTTATTTCATTTGAATTCTTTCCCTTGCACCCTTTTGCGATTCTTACTTATCATTTTCTGAAAATATACTCAAAGAATGGGTAAGCAACCCTCTCTTACTACTCTTATGTACGGAAATGCAAGTAATTTAAAGGTATATACAATATTGTACAATGAAAAATTGTGGGAAGTCATATATTACAAATGGTGGTTTGAGATAGGACTCCACCAAACTAGTTTGATTTGTCGAAATTCTTTGTCCATAGAGCTCAAGGCTCTTAGAAGAAGGTCAAAGGCTTGTGAGCACGCCCCAAATAAGCATAAGTATGGTTTGCTCCAATATAATATGAAGTTTGGCCAAAGAGACATGTCATTAATTCTCTCTTTCACCTTGCCCTTAGCACTTGAGCCTTTGCAATGTTTCAAATCAATAAGTCCATGATTCTTGTCAACACGAGGAATGAAGTATGGCTCATCTTCGTCCGGAGACTTCCACTTACCACCTTCCTCTTCAATCTCGGTGATGATGATAACATTTGGATTTGTCCATTCTTCCAAAGTAGCAGGAGAATTCTCATAACATTGATGACCAGATACCTTAGGTGGTGTAGTTATGGGTGCCAAATCTTCACAAGTAAGCTCATTTGCAAGTATGTTCTTGAGCTTTTCCACCAAGTACCCTTTATATGATGATTTGACTTTTTGGAGAAGGTCCACCATATCATCTTCAATGATCATAGGTTCCATGGTGGGTGTGAAATGGTCTTCATAGGCAATAGTGGAGAGACATTCATTTTCTTCTGCCCTATTCCAAAGGTCCTTGCAAGACACATGTTCCTCATAAGCTTCTCTCACGGTCTTGTCATCATGGCTGTCTTTATGTGAATCATAAATGAGGGCTCCTCTTTTCTTCATTAATTCTTCCTCAAACACCTTAATGTCCACATCAAATGACACATTCTCGTACTCACTAAGGTTAAGAGTATTTGGCTTACTCAACCTTATATCATCTTCATCAAATACCACACTTTCATACTCACAAGAGCTCAAGGAGATTGGCTCTTCCCACTTCTCATCAAAGGTAACTCCTTCAAACTCGCATTCATGATCAATGTCTAAGGAATGGTGAGAAGTAGTTACTTAGGCTTCCTTCATTTGGGCAATTTGAATTTCCAACTCCTCACCTTGGGTAATAATGCCTTGAAGAACATTATCCCTATTTTGGCTTTCTTCTAGCATTTGTTTGAAGAAGTTTTGTTGATCTCCCATCATTTGGAGAACCATATTTTGAATGTTAAAGTTAGGTTCTTCTTTTTTTTGTGGGTGGGTGTAAAAGTGCTCATATTGTGGCATTTGGAATTGGTTGTAAAGTGGGTATTGGGAGGGTGGTTGTTGTGGATATTGGATGTGGGGCTTTGGTGGGAAAAGTTGGGGTAGTAGTTAGGATTTTCATTGTATGAGTAGTAAGGTTGGTTTGTGTTGACTTGCTCCTCAAACTCCCCATACCCATTTTAGTCGTACTCAAAAGATCCACTACATACTCCATATGTCAAGTCTTGAGCCATTATCATAGCTAAGACAAGGAAACAACTACAAGCATGGAAACTACAATAAAACGGTAAGAACGACCTTGAGGAACAATTTCCTCAAGGTTAAAGCACAATTAAAATAGAAAAACAAGTAAGAACTTGATCACATAACACCGTCCCCGGCAACGGCGCCATTTTGATGGAGCACGTCGTTTTACGACCAATCAAACACATTTGTAATCTCAACAAACAACAAGATAGCGGTTAAGTCGAAGTCGATCCACGGGACGGTGTGCTTTGGGTTCTAAGTCTATCTATCTCAATTTATGCTAGTGTCACAATTGATTTGGTTTGAAGTTGATGAGTCTAAACTAATGGAAGCAATAGAATAAAGCAAGCAATAAATCAAAAGATGTAAACAAATGATTAAAAGCACTAGGATGTCATGGGATCATAAAGGAATCATGGTAAGATAGCATAAATGAGTTATATAGATGCAAGCAATTTATTATTGTTGGAATTAAGTTAGTTCATGTCATAGAATCCCGGAGCCGAGACATTTGTGACTTTACAGCACCTACAAGTCGATTTAATTCTTCCTATTAAACTACATGCATGATAAACCAAATCTTAGGGAAACTTACGCCCGGAGCCGAGTCGATTACGACTTTACAACACCTACAAGTCGACTTGGGTTTTCCCTATTCAACAATATGCAAGGTCTAAAAAGGCTTGATTTTGTTTATGTCTTATAAGTCTTGTTGAAAAGATAAGAGAAACATGCTAGGTTGTCAATCAAGCATTTCATCAAACATGATATATGCATAAGTTGAAGAACAATAAGCAAGCATTCATATGAACTCATTAAGCATAAATCTATCCCATGATTAACTCCCCCAATCCCCCACTAATCCTAGTTAAGTAACTACTAAGTTATTATCATGGAAAATCTGTTATCAATGGTGTCAATCATCACAACAAGTATAAACATGATAAAAGAGTGAAGAAATAAGCAATAAAGGGTAAAGAGTAAAGAGATTATACCAATATTAAGATGCACAAATGGAAATGAAATAATAATAGAAGAGAACTTGATTAATTCATGAAGAGTTGTCAAATCTCCAAATAATAACCCAATAATCTTCAATTACCCAATGGAGTATATATAGTAGTACATCATTAGGTTAAGGATAATCTATTCTAGTCTACTCCTAATCTAATCTAAGAGAGATTTATTTAATCTAAGAAAACTTAATAATTATCTTGATTATTACAAATGGAGTATATATAGTAGTACATCATTAGTTTAAGCAAGGGTGGGTTAGTAAATAACAATGCTAAGTGATGGATAGAGAATTGCAAGTCCCGAGGGAAATGCGCAGATTAGGCTGCTACTCCCACCACGATCCGCTCGGATTGGCTTGAAGCACGGCTAGTCTATTTGGAGATCCGCTCATCCCGTGTAGGAGCAGCTCGGATCAGGGCACTGCAATCCGCTCGTCCCGTGCCGAGGACGCACGGATTCTGGCACAGGATTCCATCCTTTTGCTTAAAGGCCTATGATCTATGTATACTCTTTATTCTTACTTCATTGGTCATCGTTTTTGCATCCTCTTCATACTAGTCCATCTAAGATCGTCAACAAGCTTCCAAGTATGCACAAGAGACGGGAATTCTGCCTCATTATTTCATTTCCTATAAGACATATAAAGTGCACTAGGAAAGCAAAATAGAAAGGATTTGACGGATAAAATGGTCATAAAATGTTATAATAGTATGCAAAATGGGTTCAGTTATGGGACTAAATGTGCACAATTAAGAGTCACATCATGAGCCTTTGTCAGCAGACAAGAAATGACTCAAGGACATATCCCAACGATGCCTTAGGTATGCCTCCTTCTTATGGCTGGCAAGCCTTTGTACGTAGTCTAACGGACTTTAAACGACCCGCGCGGATAGTCGACAGACTCTAAATAGTTCCCGACGATGGGTCCTTGACTCGTACCCCCGAGTCACCTCGGCGTCGCCCTTTCCGATGGCAGGTCATTGGACCGAATCCTTCGAGCCGCCTCGACGTCGCCTAGGTCACCAGGTTGTAATCTTTGATTGACCTGGAGGCTATACTTTGACTTTTGTCCTGTCTAAGCCTTAGTCAAAGTGGGAGCTCTATAGATACCCAGTATCTGTCAAGTCCGCAACAAACACCCGATGATTATTGGACTACAACATGATTAGGAATCACAGTGTTTGATTGACAGTTTGTGTACAACTATACGTCGGAAAACTTAAAACGATTTCGGAAAAAAATGGTTCAAAATTTTTCAAAAGTACCTGGAGTGTTTAATGCATGACGACAGGGTCGCAATGACACTAACTAGAGTCAAAACCGACACTGGACTAAAACCCGAGTCAAAATTCAAATCCCCACTCCAACAACGAGTCAAACCGAGTCAAACACAAAAAACAAACCTTTCAAGATTTCCATATTTAGTATTTCCGGAATGTTTCATGGTCAAGTACAAATCAAGTTTATCCAAAACATAGGATAGAACAAATCATGATTACAATTGCGTGATAGTGATAAGACACCTCGAAGACCCGCGAAATGGCTCGCGCCTCTTCGAGCAGCCCATGCGGCTACGTCGCTCAAAACGCACACAACCACCCATTTCTCTATAAATACCCACCTTCACACACCATAACACCTTAAGAGAGTGTCCGCCCCCTCATCTCTCCCTTAAAATTCTAGACTCGACTTCTCAAGTCACAAACCGACACTTGTTTCCGACCTACCGATCGAAAACACAAGCCTTACACATTGTTTGGTACCGTCATCGTGCATTAAATCACTTGACCGACCATCTCGATCAACTACACCATCACTAAACCTAAAACACTCTTTTACAATGCTAAAACGGTTTTCAAACCGATTTTTCCGACCAAACAAGTTGATACACTTTCGTCATTTTCTCGTCTCAAGCCTAGCATGTAAGTATGAGGGTGTAAAAATCCTCCTCTATCATGTTTTTCATTTGTTTCATGACTATAACATGCTAAAGCATGCATAACATGGTCCAAATATGGGATAAATGAGCCAAAACCGGATTTTTGGCCCAGACAGGGGCTGCTTGTACAGCATCAGAGCTCGCGCCTAAAGCCCCTCTAAGGCCTTAATCCAGCCATGTTTGGTTTTATATTCCTCTTTATTTTCATTTCATATTTGTAGTCGGTTCTTGACATTTCAAATATTTCAAATCATTTTTATGATAAACCTTTAACCATAAAACATTTTTCATCCTTGGTTCATAATACCATGACGGTTTAATCCGTGTTTCGGTGATAATATATGGTTAATTATATTTTAAAAGGTATTTAAAACCTTTTATTTCATTTCTTTACATTTTCAAAACAAATGCATTAGTCAGAAGTACAAAATCATCCTTGGTTCTACGTACCATGTCGGATTTTAACCCGAGTACGATGATAAAAACTGACTAATTATAAACAAAATGAACTTAAAAAAATTAGTTCATAATTATTTTCAAAACTATTCATGTCAAGTTTACAAAACCGAACCCAACATCGAATATTGTCAAAAAAATGACGATTATTCAAGTCTCGTTCTTCATATCAACACAAAAGCGGTCTAAACGACCTTTTCAAATCAAGATGGGTTCAAACACCCTCTTTTCAAACCGTTTTACAAACTTTTTAAATGGTCAGATGACGTCCTTCGATCGTCCATTGACCCGTGACTAAACATGCCACTCATTTTCTCATTTTCAAATCAGGACAGGCCTGTTTGCATCGTCGGATGGCTCGCGCCCATATAGGCTACCTGATGCAGACCCTGTTTTCTTCCAGCACTTGTCTAGGATGATCCCGACTTCGGTTAACCCGAATAAGGACGAATCAGATGACAAATCTGCCCATTTTATATCATATTTGAAAAACGCCTTACTAAGATCACGTTATGCACCATAAACATAACTCGGTAAATGGATGTTTAATGTCCGTCTTGCATGCAAATCAACATTAAATCTAAATCGACATCAAATACTTGATACTTGGATTAAACAACCGACATAGAAAGCTCACATGTTAGGTTAAACTTTTGGATGCGCATTCATGCATTTAAACAGTTTTATCAACTTTTGCATTTAACCAACCAAGATCGATCAGTAGAGGCCGCTACCGTGGGTGGGATTGGGTGTCCGATTAAAGGGCTTCCCAATATATACCTTCACCTCTTACTCAGAAACTTTAGATAGTGGACGACCTTATTCAGGGCGTACGAGAGTCATTCTAGAGATAGGATGCTAAAGAGGGATGACTCCTTATCTTTAGTACCTATGTCAAACACCGCTTTTTGCCTTGGTTGACCTAGGTATAAAGTCGATTCAAACGGGTTCCAAGCATCCCACAAATGCTTGGTGGCAACTCCGAACATCTCTTGCATCGTTTCGAGACCCTTGCCGAGACGAAACCGGCCGATCTAAAACGATCCGGTCGAAAGCATTTTTACGCCACCGAGCGTGGCTTACAAAAAGACCACTGCATGTCCACAGATCGGCTGGGCGTTGCAGGTGGGCCATGTCCATAGTGGTCAACTTCGGGACGAAGTTCTCTTTTAGGGGGAGTGAATGTAATAACTCGGAAATCTAGAAAAGAAAGAGTACGACACGTGAGGAAGTAATGAGAATTTAGCAAAGAACCTTGGGATAAGTACGATAAACATGTGTGTTTAATAAGAGTGATAATGACAACAAGAACTTCAACGGAACTTATAATAGAGTATAATGGCAAGAGAGTGTACACGAGAACCGGGGATGAGACTTGAGAGAAGCTGAGGAATAATTGTGAAAAGAGAGTGGGTGGGAAACTTCGGAGACAAGTTCATCTTTAAGGAGAGAAGATTGTAATACTCGTATAATTTGGGACCCACAAAGGACCTAGGGACACGTGAGGGGACCCACGCATACTCGCAAATAAAGGATGGCCCTTGCACTAGACCAAGTAAGACATAAACTAGACCTAGTAGACTTCAAATGGGCCGAGAAGAATCCCTAGTGGATCAAGTGAATGGCACTCGGTCGAGTAAGGAGTATACTCGACTGAGTGGGCGGCACTCGGTCGAGTGAACCGGTCACTCGGTCGAGTGACACTATGCAATACCCGAGAAATGATAGTTCGGGATTTCGTCTTATCCATACCCCTTATCCTTTTCATTCTTCTTCTCTTTCCTTCATACTCTAAATTACTCTCCCCTCTCTCTAGATGATCACAAAAACCCTTCCATGGCTTTCAAGCTTGGATGTATGATGAAACATCCCTCCTACTTCCCGATCTACCTTTGTAAGTCGAAATCTTACCTTCCTCCTTTGTCTTATGTTAATCTTAATTTTAGGATTTTACTAAGGGAGATTAATCAGTATTTAATTATGTAATATGGGTTACTAGTGACTAATAATAAAGGAGTTCATATTATAATAGTGTAGAATGCATTGTGATAGTATTGTGTAATTTGTTTAGGATGAGACGGTCTTATGAGACGGTTTTATGAGACGGAGTCGAGTTAGAACCAAGTAGCTTGTGAAGAATGCAAAAAGGTAGGTTATCCTACTCGGTTTCAGAACTTTGTATGCATAATTGGGTGTCTTTCCTCACTATTGCATTGTGAGTCGGTTGGTGTATCATGTTTGTATTTGAGGGATGCTTATTCATAACATGTTGGGATTATTTTTATTTGAGGGAAGTTTATTCATAACATCTTGGGATTAACTTCATAAATTAGTCATGTATTTGTGTTGTTCTTCATTTGTCACATATGGTCAATGTTGTATTATGTGGAAGGTCTTTGATAGTGGTACTAGGTTGTTGAGGAGACGTAAGATGGTTTAAAAACTGTCTTACGCTCGGGTCGCCCCTTGGATATTCTCACTTCATGGGGAATGTGCACATTAATGACTTGAGTTAGGAGGGACTCGTGTGGCGAGACATGACGTCTGGCAGGGAATCCGGTTGTCCGGACCCAGTACATCTGGCCGTGTTCCGGTACCTTATGGTGTGGTGTTGTGGGCGTGTCCCTGGCACCGGTACATATAAGTATGTCTGGGCGTGTCCCGGTACTGGCATAGTATTTGTATTTCCTTTGCATTCTAGCATTTTGGGCATGCTCATTTACTAGGTTGTGTTTCATATTAAAGTATTGTAACTGACCTTTGTGTGTCTGTGTAAATGTCATATATTTCCGGAGGCCTATAACAATCCATATGATATTTCCGATCATATGGGGAGCAAATTATGTACAGGTTAGCTTTGGTAGCACGTGGGATACAGGACGTGCCTTGATGACATCCGAGTCGAGCATAGTTGGCTAGAATTGTATAATCGTCATGAGTTGTACTTTTATTTCATTTATTCATTCATGGTTATGTAATTCTCTAAACACTTTATTTATATTAATTTTTTCTTAATTGCAACTCCGATTTCACTGCCTCGAGAAACCGAGATTTGTTAACATCCTCCCATTACCTCGGTCGGGTAAGTAGGGGTGTTACAACTACCTCAAACTCAATGTCCATGTGATGCAAATCCGCGTAGCTCTTTTGTCTATCTTGAGTTGCTTTCATCCTTTTACGAATCAAGTGTACTTGTTCAATCATGTCCTGCACCATCTGTGGTCCTAAGATTACAGCTTGAGCACTGTCATCCAAAAAAAAACAGACTTCTACACTTCCTGTCATACAAAGCTTCAAAAGGTGCCATCCCAATACTAGAGTGATAGTTTTTGTTGTATGAAAACTCTATCAAATCCAGCCTATCCTCCCAACACCCACCAAATTCAGTAGAACAAGCTCGTAACATGTCCTCTAAGATCTTGATGGTTCTTTTGGTTTGACCATCTGTCGCAGGGTGAAATGATGTACTCATCTTTAAGGTAGTTCCCATCAATTCCTGCAATTCTTTCCAAAGCCATGATATGAACCTCGCATCTCGATCTGACACTATATCCTTTGGCACCCTATGTAACCGAACCACATGCTTCCTCTATCCCAAAGCTAGCTGAATCTTACTCCAATTATCTTTCATTGGAATATAATGAGCTGACTTGGTTAAACGGTCTACGATGACCCAAATCATATTTTTACCTTGTTGAGTCCTTGGTTACCCCACGATGAAGTCCATAGAGATCGACTCCCATTTCCATTACGGTACCTCAAGTGACTGAATCTTACCTTGTGGTCTTTGTTGCTCACCATTTACCCTCTGACAAGTCAAACATCTAGCCACGAACTCAATAATATATTTCTTCATACTGGGCCACGAAAACATCTTCTTCAAGTCCTTATAGAGCTTGTCACCACCCGGATGTACCGAATAAGGAGTACAATGAGCCTTCATCATGATCAACTTCTTCAAGTCAACATCACTAGGTACACACCACCTCCCATCAAAATAAACACTCCCATCTGTGTGGATATAAAACCTCGAAACTGTGTGACTCTCTACCCTTGACTTCCACTCTTGAATCTTGGGATCAAGTTCCTATTTCCTTATGATATCATCATATAGCTTGGGTTCTATTGTCAAATCGTCGATGGCATCACCTTTGAGAATCATATAAATCCCCATCTTAGTAATCTCATCCTTTAGTTTCATCAAGGACATAGTGGTACATAACGAATGTACACTGTTCCTAGTCAAAGCATCTGCCACCACATTAGCTTTTCTCTCATGATAGATGATTTCGATATCGTAGTCCTCGATCATCTCTATCCACCGTCTCTGACGTATGTTCAACTCCTTCTGAGTGTAGATGTACTTTAAACTTTTATTTCCTGAAAACACCCTAAAGGTTGCCCCATAAAGGTAGTGCCTCCAAATCTTTAGAGCAAAAACCACAGCACCCAGTTCCAAATCATGAGTAGGCTAGTTCTGTTGGTGATTTTGATCACAAGGACATTTAAGTGTATTCGGGTTTCTTATGTCAAAATTGTATTGAGCTCGAAATCGATATAATGTGAGTAGGATAGTACGGAGGGTATGCTCATATAATCAGATTTATTGAGTACAAGGTTAAAGTGGATAAGGTACAATATTTAAAGTGTTGTCGTAGTATATTATGTCCCCTATCGGGGCTATATACTCGGGATTAAAGTATTTCACATACTTAACGAAAATTAAGAAGCAAAATTTGAGACTTGTGAAAATTGGTCACGTTCCCGATCGGGTTTGCATGTCCCTGACAGGGGCTGTGTGACTTCTCTGTTTCATGTGTGATTGTTTATTATTTTGACAGTTACATTTGCTTTTGATTGGTTGGTAACAAACCAACATGTTGGTTGGTAACAACCAACGTACTTATCCTCTGATTATTTTATTTTGTATGTGAATTTAACATGCATATACATAGTGTGTGAGGGAGTTAGATGAACACACTGATTTTGCATTTTCGTATTTTGACACAAAACAAAGCAAAACAAAATTCTTATTGTTAATTATTCTTTTTTCTTGCCTTAGACAAAAGAATCGTGTTATCCTACAGAGATTTCGTGATACCCAAAGGCTATAGGGTCGAAATACTCTCAGGAAAGTGTGTTCAACACGATTCGATTGGGTGTAATAAACCGTCTTATATTGTTTTAATTTCTGTTTTAGTGCCTTTGTTTGTATTAGTTACATATTTTAATCTTTTATAATACAAAAACTACAACATTCTTAGAGTATTTTCTGCATTTGGAAATGGATTCAATCAAGGACATGACTACAAAGTTGGAGAAATTTGAGGGTGTCGATTTTCGTCGTTGGCAAAAGAAGATGCACTTCCTTCTCATCGCTTTGAAGGTTATGTATGTGTTGAGTACTCCTGTGCCAGAGATTGTGGGGGATGAAACTCTTGCGGAAATTCAACGAAAGAGAAGGAAGTGAGAGAATGCTGACTATATTTGTCGTGGTCACATCTTGAATGGTATGTCCGACTCTCTTTTTGACATTTATCAAAATGTTGAGTCCGCTAAATATTTATGGGATCAACTTGAGTCTAAATATATGGATAAGGATGCTTCTAGAAGAAGTTCCTTATTGGAAATTTCATGAATTATAAAATGGTTGATTCTAGACCGGTAATGGAACAATATAATGAATTGCTCCAGATTTTGGGGCTATTTGCACAACATAAGATGGAGATGGATGAATCTATCTCGGTGTCTAGTATAATAGACGAATTGCCTCCCTCTTGGAAAGATTTTAAACATATGCGTAAACACAAAAAGGAAGAGTTGAGTCTTGTTCAACTTGGTAGCCACTTGCGCACAGAGGAATCTCTAAGGGCGCAAGATGGTGGTAAAGGAAAAGGTAAAGATATTATGGAATCCTCTTTCGTCAATATGATGGAAAAGGGAGAGGTTTTTAAGAACAAATTTAAAGGAAAGAAACGCCCTTTTAACAACACCAATGATGAGTCTAACAAGACACCGAAAGGTGCTTGTTGGATTTGTGGAAAGACCGGGCATTTGAAAGCAAATTGCAAGGTTGGAAAGCACAAAAAGAAAAAGGGTGCAAGTACTAGCCAAGGAGGACAAGGGTCTAATGACCAAGGTCCACCCACTAATTAAGGTTAGATTTTAGACATTGGTTTTAATTCGGTTGTGAATTATGTACCATTAATTTCTGTTGCGCTTTATGTGTAGGATGATGTAGTGGCATGGTGGATAGACTCGGGTGCAACTAATCATGTTTGCAAGGATCAACATTGGTTCAAGGATTATGAACTAGTGAAGGATGGATCTGTTCTATTTATGGGCAACGAGTCTACCGCTCCTATTGTTGGCCGTGGCATGGTGGTGTGGGAATTTAGTTCCGGAAATGTTGTAAAATTAAATAATGTATTATATGTACCCGGAATTAGAAAGAACCTTGTATCCGGTAGTTGTTTAAGTAAACTTGGTTATAAACAAGTGTATGAATCTAAAAAGTATGTTTTATCTAAACATGGTGCATTTATTGGATTTGGTTGTTATTGTAATGGAATGTTTATGTTGAATGTTGTTTCAAATGAAAGTTCCATATTTATTGCTTCCTCTATGAATGATACTCCATATCTTTGGCATGTGAAACTAGGACATGTACATTATAAAAGATTGGAAACTATGTCTAAAGATGGTCTAATTCCATCATTTAACATGAACATAAATAAGTGTAATACTTGTATGTTGACAAAAATCACAAGGCAATCATTTGGTAATATGTCTAGGATCTCACATGTGCTTGAACTTATTCATAGTGATTTATGTGATTTTCGCAATTATCCGTCTTTAGGTGGTAAAAAATATGTAGTGACTTTCATTGATGATTTTAGTCGGTTTTGTTACATATATTTACTTCACACTAAAGATGAGGCAATTGATAAGTTTAAGGTCTTTAAAAATGAAGTGGAATTGCAACAATCGGTTTTGATTAAAAGGTTGCGTTCCGATAGAGGTGGTGAATATTATGATGCTTTGTATTTTGAGTCAAGTGGTATCGTTCATGACGTAACTCCTCCCTATAAACCACAAGTAAATGGTGTAGCGGAAAGGAAAAATAGAGTCCTAAAAGAAATGGTTAATTCCATGTTATCTTACTCGGGTTTGAGTGACGGATGTTGGGGTGAAGCCATGTTGACGGCTTACTATTTATTAAATAGGATTCCTAACAAAAGAAATAAAGACACTCCATATGAACTTAGGTAGAAAAAGAAACCAAGCTTGAATTATCTTCGAGTTTGGGGTTGTCGGGTTGTTGTAAGACTACCCGATCCCAAGATTAAAACCTTGGGGGAAATGGGCATCGATTGTATATTCATTAGATATGCTGTGCATTCAATGGCTTATAGGTTCTATGTAATTGAACCTAATGATTCTGTTTTGGTTCACACCGTAATTGAGTCAAGGGATGCGATATTTGATGAGAGTCGTTTCTCATCAATGCTGAAGCCAAACGATCTAGTACCTAGTTCTAGTGGGTCTACTAAGGGAATTGACAATGTCACAACTCAAGGAGCAACACCTGAAATTCGTAGGAGTAGGAGAAAAAGGATTGCTAAATCCTTTGGTTCCGATTTTCATACCTATTTGGTTGAAGGTTCAAGGGATGGATGTGAAAACTATTATCCATATTGTTTTCACGTTGATGAGGACCTTAAGACATTTGATGAGTCAATGAGGTCTCATGACTCTTCTTTTTGGAAAGAGGCGGTGAATGATGAAATGGTTTACATAATGGGCAATAACACTTGGGTGCTTGCGGATTTACCTCGTGGTTGTAAACCATTAGGTTGCAAGTGGTTCTTCAAAAATAAGATGAAAGTTGATGGTTCTATCGACAAGTTTAAAGCTAGATTGGTTATTCCAAGGCTTTAAACAAAAGGAAGGGATTGATTATTTTGATACCTATGCTCCCGTAGCTCGCATTACTACTATTAGATTGTTGATTGCACTTGCTGCAATTAATAATCTAGTGATCCATCAAATGGATGTCAAAATGGCGTTCTTGAATGGTGATCTTAAAGAGGAGGTGTATATGAAACAACCGGAAGGATTTATTATGCCCGGAAATGAGTATAAGGTTTGTAAGTTAATCAAATCATTGTATGGACTTAAACAAGCTCCTAAACAATGGCATCATAAGTTTTATGAGATTGTTCTATCTAATGGGTATAGACTAAATCAGTCGGATAAATGTGTGTATAGCAAATTTGATGACAACGGTAATGGAGTCATTATTTGTCTATATGTTGATCTTTGATACCAACCAAAATCAAGTAGACCTTACTAAGGCCTTTTTGTCATCAAGTTTGGCCATGAAAGACATGGGTGAGGCGGATGTGATACTTGGTATAAAGATCAAGCGTGAGAACAAAGAATTCTCTTTGACACAATCTCATTACATTGAGAAAGTGTTACAGAAATTCAATCATGGAAATTGTTCTCCAGTTAACACTCCCAATAGATTCTAGTGTTAAGCTTATGCCTAATAAAGGTGAAGCTATTTCACAACTTGAGTACTCTCAAGTTATTGGGTGTTTGATATATGCTATGAGAAGCACAAGACCGGATATCGCATTTTCCGTTGGCAAGTTGAGTAGACACACAAGTAATCCTAGTCTTGAACATTGGGTTGCGGTAAAATGTGTATTGAGATATTTGAAGCAAACCGTGGATTATGGTTTGAACTATGTCGGATTTCCTTCGGTTTTAGAAGGGTATTCCGATGCTAGTTGGATCACCAACATAGAGGATCATTCATCGACTAGTGGATGGGTGTTCTTGCTTGGTGGAGGAGCTATCTCATGGGCTTCTAAGAAGAAAACTTGTATAAAAAGTTTGACTATGGAGTCGAAATTCATTGCTTTACCTGCAGCCGGTAAAGAGGCGGAATGGTTAAGGAATTTGGTTCATGAAATTCCGGTTTGGCCAAGACCTATTCCTCCTATCTCTATCCATTGTGATAGTTCGGCGACTTTAGCTAAGGCCTATAGAGAAGTTTACAACGGAAAGTCTAGACACCTTGGTGTTAGACATAGCGCGGTTCGTGAGTTGATTACTTAAGGATTTATTTCCGTTGATTTCGTGAGGACACATCATAATTTGGCTGATCAATTGACGAAAGGATTAGCTAAGGACTTGGTTCAATGTGGAAGGCTTATTGTGGAAGATTGAGGCACATGTTATAATCCCGAAAGGTATGTGCATGACCTACATGACAAGAGGTTTAAGTTTAATACTTCTTAATGAAATCTTTGACAAAGTGCATTTTGTAGGTGCACGATGAAAGAATCACCTATGTGAGTGTGAAGTGTAGCCACTTCAAGAGGCTTGGACTTGGCTTCATATACTCTCATGAAAGGGTATGGACACAAGGCGGTCAATAGTGTCAAGTTTGTATCTTTAAGAGTTTATTGAGTCTATGTGTATGTTATCTTCATGTATTCAATATGGGTTGAAAGGTTTAATCCGTGGGACACCTTGATTATCGAATATTTGGAATGTGTAATGTACTAATGTGGAAGTTCAATCCTTGGGACAGTTTCATTTATTCATAGATTTGTTTGCTTTGTTGTTTTAAATTGGAAACATGGGATACACTTAAATGGGGGAGGAATGTTGGTGATTTTGATCACAAGGACATTTAAGTGTATTCGGGTTTCTTATGTTAAAATTGTATTGAGCTCGAAATCGATATAATGTGAGTAGGAGAGTACGGAAGGTATGGTCATATAATCAGATTTATCGAGTACAAGGTTAAAGTGAATAAAGGACACTATTTAAAGTGTTGTCGTAGTATATTATGTACCCTATCGGGGCTATATACTCGGGATTAAAGTATTTCATATACTTAACGAAAATTAAGAAGCAAAATTTGAGACTTGTGGAAATTGGTCACTTCCCCGATCGGGTTTGCATGTCCCCGACAGGGGCTGTCTGACTGCTCTGTTTCACGTAAGATTGTTTATTATTTTGACAGTTACATTTTCTTTTGATTGGGTGGTAACAAACCAACATGTTGGTTGGTAACAAACCAACGTACTTATCCTCTGATTATTTTATTTTGTATGTGAATTTAACATGCATATATATAGTGTGTGCGGGAGTTAGACGAACACACTGATTTTGCATTTTCGTATTTTGACACAAAACAAAGCAAAACAAAAATTATTTTTGTTAATTGTTCTTTGTTCTTGCCTTAGACAAAGGAATCGTCTTATCCTACAGAGATTTCGTGATACCCAAAGGCTATAGGGTCAAAATACTCTAAGGAAAGTGTGTTCAACACGATTCGATTGGGTGTAATAAACCGTCTAATATTGTTTTCATTTCTGTTTTAGTGCCTTTGTTTGTATTAGTTACATATTGTAATCTTTTATAATACAAAAACTACAACAAGTTCTCCTCATACGGCTTCAACTGCCTCGAAGCATAGGCAATAACCTTCCTATTATGCATCAAAACAAAACCCAACCCACTCTTTGAAGCATCAGTATATACCTCAAAGTTCTCACTTCCCTAAGGTAGAGCTAGAACGGGAGCTGTGGTCAAACGCTCCTTCAAGGTTTGGAACGCCGTTTCACAACTCTCATCCCAACGGAATCTTGTCTCTTTCCTCATTAATGTTGTCATAGGTCTGGCGACCTTAGAGAAGTCTTTCACAAACCGCCTGTAGTAGCCAGCTAAACCCAAGAAACTCCATATCTCAGCAACATTCTTCAGTGTTTCCCATTTTGACACTACCTTAGTCTTACTAGGATCCACCGACACACCATCTCTCGAGATCACATGGCCCAAAAACGCCACTCTCTCTACCCAGAATTCACACTTAGATAACTTGGCATACAGGTGATTATCTCGAGGGGTTTGGAATACTAACCTCAGGTGCTCCTCGTGCTCCTCCTTAGTCTTAGAGTAGACTAAGATGTCATCAATGAAGACTACCAAGAACCTGTCCAAGAGCGGACTAAAAATCCGGTTCATAAGATCCCTGAACACTGCTGGTGCATTACTCTACCCAAAAGGCATTACCACATACTCATAGATACCATACCGTGATCGGAAAGTTGTCTTTGGAATATCCTCATCTGTTATCCACGACTGGTGATAACCCGACCTCAAATTAATCTTAGAAAACACCCCTACACCACTCAGCTGGTCGAAAAAATCATCAATCCTTGGCAAAGGATACCTGTTCTTCACGGTGACATGGTTTAACTCTCTTTAGTCGATGTATAGCTTCATACTACCATCTTTCTTTTTCACAAATAAAACTCGTGCACCCCAAGGTGATACACTAGGTCGGATGTACTCCTTGTCCAAAAACTATTCAGCTGCTTTTTCAAATCCTCCAACACCTTAGGTCCCATGCGGTACGGAGCCTTAGATATAGGTCCCATCCCTGGTTTAAGCTCCACACTAAAGTCGATGTCCCTCTTAGGAGGTAACCTTGGTATCTCATTGGGAAAAACATCCCTGAACTCACTAACCACTGGTATAACTGTTGCTAACAGCTCTTCCATACGAGTATCCCACACATGGCAAAGGATTAAAGGACTCTTCTTTCTCAAACATGACATTAAAGTGATCATCGCGATCAACTTCATCTTGGGCTTCACAACAAAGCCCCTATATGACAGTTTGGTTTCCGTAGGCCCCTTTAAAGACACTCTTTTTTGTCGATAATCTATCTTAGCATCGTACTTACCCAACCAATCCATCCCGACTATAACCTCTAATCCCTCCAAAGGAAACTCTAACAGATTGGCCGGTTAGTCTACTTTCCCAAACATCATAGACACCACTTTATATAACTTGGTACAAGACACGGACTTCCCCGAAGGTATAAATACATCATTCTTTACCAACTCACACTCCCCCAAACTCATAGCTAAGGCATGACCCATAAACACAAACGAGTGAGTTGCCCCTGAATCAAACAAAACAAAAGACGACGTGTTATGAACAAGAAAAGTACCAGTAACCACATGAGCATCATCCTTAGCTTCCTTCTTGCCCATCATGGAAAGTTTACCACTGCTCTTCTAACCTCCACCCTGAACCATGGTGGCTGAAGTGGTAGGTTTAGCTACCGAGTTTTGAGTCACACTGTTGTTTGGATGCTGATAAGACCCTCCATTATTACGGTTGTAGTCACCATTGTTATTTCTTTGGGCTCCCTTATCACCCCACAATCCAGCTGGTCTATTACTAGCCAAGCTCTGACTTGGAGCATGCGAAAAGTTTCCTTGGTATGACCTGGGAAAGCCTCATCCTCCTCTGGCAACGCTCGTACACTCAAACCTTTTATGACCCGTCCCACCGCAGTTGAAACATTGAAGATTGGAGTTCACACTACTACTCTGGCCGCCTCTTCCCAAATCTTCAGATCCCCTGCCATAGCTAGCTCCTCCCGAAAAATTCCTAACCTGATTATGATTGCTCCTCTTGTGGCTTGACTCATTGCCACCCTCACTCTCAGCCTTTCTCTTTTCAACATCCTTTTCCTTGGCCTCTTTGGCCATGTCCACTAGCCTCTCAGCTTGCCCCGCCTTTGCATAGACTTTCTTCAGATCAGTGACCATCCCAGCCGGTAGCCTCTCCATGATCTTCACTGATAACTCCCTCTCAAAACGAAGAGCCAAACTCCGTTGACTCAGTTTCATGTCCTCTGCATACCGTGATAGCTCGATAAACCTGTGGTAGTAGTCCGTGACGGTCATGTTATCAGCCATAGAAAAGGAATCAAACTCAGATCTCAACTTATGGCGAATGTACTCCGAAACAAAGTGATGTCTCATAGCCCCCTTAAATCCTGCCCATGGGGTTGTAGTTTGGCCTAGATTCCTATAGAATGCACGAGCCCCTTCCCTTTCGTTATGCCACCAAACCCCAGCCTCATTCCTTAGGTATAACGCAACCTGTTCTACCATCATCTCCTCCGGACACTTAACCACCTCTAGTACACTCTATATTTCCCGGTGCCAATTAACAAGTAGCTTTGGCTCATCAGTGCCCTCGAAAGTAGTGGGATTGAAGCGAGAAATGGTGATGCTCAGCCGAGATGCATCCACCGGTTTCCCTTCCCCTTTTTCCACATTCTTGAGTGCCTCCATGAGCACTTCTTGCTGCAAAATCATTCTGGAAACCTTCTCAAGACTCATCTCAGATGCCTGAATAAACACAGCTGATCACTTTGGTGGCATTTTGAGCTGGTATAACCAAGATAAACGTAAGCACATAGCCTACGGCTAAAAAAAACAACACGTCTGCTAAAGAGGTATTCAGACGAGTACTTGGGGGTACTCGGTCGAGTACAGACTACTCGGTCAAGTACTGACATTACTTGGCCGAGTATCCAACTCCAGTAGCTAACTTCAAATAACACCTAAAGCATACTCGGCCTAGTACTCTGGGTACTCGGTCGAGTGCCCCACTTACTCGACTGAGTGGTCATAACCAGTAGCTACTGCCAAAATACCACCCCCTCACACTCAGTCGAGTTACAGGCTACTCGGTCGAGTACCCATCCAGCTCGGTCGAATCGTGAAAAACGATCCACCCTTCGACTTTAAAATAAATAGATCCATACATATACCATTCCTAAACATATTCCTATCAATTAAAAGCCAGGCAATAACATGTAACATGCTTCATATCATTTTTAACACATCACGTCATCCATTTTTGCCAAGTTCAACCAATTCACATACCATCCATTCCATCCAACACTCTTACAAGTGACACATACAACACATGTAACGACTTCCCAAGACACCCCGTAGTGACTGGCTCAAAGTTGTAAGGGCCAAAATGCGGCTTTCGGACTTCTCCAAGGCCTTTGCGGTAGCTCCAAACAATTCCTACCCGGGTTCATTTTAATTAGACACCCTATGCTCATTTGTTCATTGGTTTTAGCTTCCAAAATCGTCACTCTAATACCACTTTATAACACCCCCATATCCCAAGATGCCTTACCAAGGACCACCCTAGGATACGAAGGTAGTACCATCTCGGTTGCCCGAGGTAAAGTATATCACAAGTGACCATAAAAGAACATGATTTAAAGTTTACTAATTTAAATGTATACAACCGAAAAACAAAAACCAAAAGTACTACAACTGGCAAAACCGAAATATCCAAAACTATAACCACGGCCAGCGGAAGACTAAAGACTCTAAAACAAGTAATGACTCCATCCCAGCTAGATCTCGCGAACTATCCATAGAAGTACCTGCTAATTAAATGCTCACCACCCCCGAATGGATCACCACAATTTTGTAAAACATAAATGGGGTCAGTTCACTGAATAACCAAGAAAAGAGAACAACAATAAGCATCCAAATCAACCATACACACTCCTCCAACCGCCAATTCATCACCGATCACTTACTACACATTAAAATATAAAGCTCTGCCAGATTACCCATCGCAACAGGTAATCCACACCGTTAGTGGGGACCGCACCCTTACCACCTAAGCCCTGCTCAACACCAAGAGCGAATAACCTATGTCCATTAATGTGCTATCCCTCTTGTGGCGGGAACCATAAGGGGCAAATCAAGGGCGTGAAGCCATTCTCGATGATGACTCCACTCAGTCGATGGTGCACCTTGTAAATCATAGATACACCAAACAACCAAACTCACAATACCAATATAAACATGCCAAATTAAAAATTACAATCTCAACAATAATAGTAATCATGCGAGTAAAATAATCGCACCATCTTATAGTTAATTACACAGTCAACTGAGTAGGGAACCCCTGCCTTATGGGTGAATCTGCGATCAACAAATAACAGCAAAAGCTAGTATTGTTCCTCTACGAACTCGTCATAAATTTGTCAAAATTATTTATATATAATTACTTGTATTATTGTACATAAAACAATAACCATGACACGTCACTCTATACACGTGTCTTGTGGTCATGAGGTTATTTTTTGCCTACTCCAGAAGCCCTAAATTTTTATACACCAGTACTCGAGCACCCAGCAATAATCACAATCATACTTTATGTCACAATCAAACCAATTAACCCCTTTCCTTTATCTAAACAATTAGGGTAAAACTCTAAATAACAACATATTAATCGATTAGCGAAGCACTAGAGACTTACCAACAAAACTCGTACAAAAGACGAAAGTGTGGACTCACGTTCGATCAACTAGGCTTGGGAGTGATTAGGGTGATTAGAGAGTTGAAGAACTTAGTTTAGATTTTGATAAAATGCATTAGTAACAAATAACATGATATATTTATAATCTCTAATCACCTTAACCAAATCGCGGAAATAAACCCGTCGGACCGGGTACTTGGTCTCGGCCGAGTGCTCCTAGGTAGTAGCCTGACCAGAAGACGCACGACGACCAACTCGATCGAGTTTCCCTTACTCTGCCGAGTAACTAAGGACCAAAAAACCGTGGTATTACAGACTCTGTGGTGGTAGACATGTTGTAGTGATTAGATGCTTTGGTGACGGTGTAGTGGCTTTGTAGTGTACGTTTGTCATTATCTAATAATTTCATTGAGTACTTTGTGATCCTTCGAGTTATCGTGTCATGTTGCAGTTGGCGTGTGGGACGAACTTCGGGGACGAAATTCCTTTTATGAAGGGAAGACAGTAATACCCGCCCTGTTATGGACCCCTTGACTGACCTATTGACCATGTGAGACTCTTAGTAGAGATGGAAGAGGGAGTTACATCACATTCTTTACTGAATGCTCGACCTAGTAAGGGTCACTCGACCGAGTATTCTTGGTACTCGACCTAGTGCAGTGTACTCCGAGTATGTTTCATACTCGACCGTGTACGCGTTTTGGTAGCGTGTTATTATATAACGCGGAGGTTACGACTTAAATCATTTACGCGATACGTTTCATCATTTCTAAACCTAACTCTCTCCCACTCAATCCTCCCATCGCTAACTACTCAATCATGAGTTAACCTTGAATCATAATACGGGGAGGGAGATAACCTATGCATGGATTCATCGAGTCGGGTCGTTGCTGCCGTCGGCATCTGATTATTCTTCAATGTAAGTTTGTGGATATTTGATTATCGTTTAGTCAATCTTAATAGCATAGTGATAGGGCATAATTGTTGATTTTAGGGTATGGTGCGGATTCTTCCTATGCGTCAATATGATTTATGAGATTGCTAAGAAGTCGCGAAAAGGTAGGGTTTCCCTACTCAGTTTCAGTTCATGGTTATTTGTCTAATTGTGTTATGTGGTTATCAGTGTTGTGAGTGCGTTGATGTGTTAGTTCAGTTACAATATCGAGATGGTGACAATGTTGTTGTTATTGTTGTTGTTATTGTTACTGGTATTGGATTATGGGGCCATTGTCGGGAGATGGTCTTCAACCCCATGTTCACCCCTTGTAGCTCCCGTCATAAGGGGGATGTGTACATTAATGATTTGGGTTCGCTCGTTGAGATGAGCGGGGCTTTGGTGGCAATGCTACGGTCTCCCACTGGCGGTGTGGGTTACCTGTTGCGATGGGAACCATTGGATACTATTGATTGGGTGTGGTGGAGTTTGGTAGTCGATGGACATGAGTTATACTGTTTCATTGGATTGCTTGGTTTGCCGTTATTAAATCCTGTCACTGACTTGTGTGGTGTGCTTGTTATGTTTCTTCTTTTGTCCGTGTCTGCAGTGATCCATTTGATATTTCCAGCAAATGGTGAGCAGTGAGACTTTTCAGGTTGCTTTTGTTGCTATCTCGATGTAGCTGCTGGGTTGGAGAGGTCGACTGACATAGAGTCAGTCGTTGGACGCTATTAGTTTTACCAGTTGTATTTTCTTATGTTTTCATAGTTGAGTTATTCCTCTTTTATTTTCGGAGTGAGTTTTAAACAAAATATTAATTGTTCTTTTACGGTCTATTTGATATACTTACCTCGGGCAACTGAGATGGTAATGCCCTTACTTATTAGGAAAGGTCTTGTTAAGGTTCCTTGGTAAGTGGGGGTGTTACATCTAGTGCTTGCTTGTGCTTGTTGGAAATTCGTTAAAAGGTAGGGTTTCCCTACTCGGTTCTTGGTAGTATATATGATTGAATATATGTTTGTGATACCATAATTGAGATACCTGGTGATAATTGAGTAAATTGGCATATCGTAGCTGTGATAGTTGGATATTTGGCATACTTGGCATAATTGTGTGTGCTATTGTGATACATGTTACATGTATGTGTTCTTGTGGAGTAGTGATGTTAGTGAGGAGGTTGTAAGAGACCGGCCTCACACCCGAAATCACTCCATGAGGTTGGAAGCCTCAAGGAGAATGTGCATATTAAAGATCGTGGTTATTGGGTTTATGTTACGATGCGAACCTAGCAGTCGTGATTCAAGATGCGATATGATAACATGGTACCCTCCGTGTTGCGATGCGGGTACCTTCGGGCTGCTGTCCGGCTATTCGTGGCTATGATACGCGACATTTTTTGGTACAATTTAATTTACGAGTTTATATTTTAATTTACGAGTTTATATTTTAATTTACGAGTTTATATTTTATTTTCGAGTCGTAGTAATATTTTATTAAATTTTACACCGGAGTTTTATATTTTTAATTAGAGCTACTTGGATTAGGAAAGTTTTTAGTAAGGGAGTTTTTTTAAAAAAAAAAGGGGGGGGAAGGAGTGCACGGTTAGACCGAGTAGGTTGATTGGTAATTGTAGATTGTGTTGTATTTGGTAATTCACTAGTATATATACCTCACATCCTACACCTTTTAAAACCCTAATTGTGAAATCAAGAGGCCAAGCATCTTTTACCCCATTATTACGTAAGTTCATCTTTTAATCTCTATTCTTTTAAAGTCTCCATCTTTAATATTCGAGCATGTTTTAATCTCTAGTTCATCTTAGAAGCATGTTTGCAACGCTTGTAATCATCTAGAGTTGGTTTTATGACGATTTTGATAAACAAGTATTTTTACCACAGTTTCGTAAATCTGTAATCTGTTTTGAACGCTTTGTCAGATCGATTTAAAGTTAGAATCTTTGAAAGCGTAAAAAAGAGACTTAGGTTATTTTCAAGTCTAGTTTCCACCTGTAAAGTTTTGTAGCAATTTGTAACACCCCGCAATTTCCGAGTTGTTTATAAGCATGTAACTCTCCCATATTATTCGTTTTGTACTTTTAATTGAAAATTTTAAAAGTAGTATCGCTTGAAAAAAAAAATACAAATATACTTCGAACTTTAACTTCTAAAATGAATTTGGTTATGTTTGTTTTAATGAGAAAAAGAATTTTAAAACCCGACTATGTTTCAGGTTGGACTTTGGCCCAACTTAGAATATAAAAGAAAGATAAAACTCCCTTTTAATAAACCTAAACCCCTTTTTCATCTAATTATCCATAACTCAACTTTTGGTCACACACGACACAATTCATCTTCTCTTCAATTCTTTCTTCCTTGTGTTCTTTGTTTGACCCGAGGTTCATCAACGAAGTTCTTTTCTCCCTTTCGTACTATAAACTGTAAGTATTTTATTCAATATGGTTTTACTTAGTTTACAAATTAAATTTTGTTTTAAAGACAACAAGACTCTACTGGTTAGTACGATTACGATTGTTCGAGTATGAATGGGTGTATGTACTATTAGATGTTATGGGTCGAGGGTGTATACTGAATTATTGAAGGGAGTGTCGAGTTTGATTATTAACATGAGTATATATTACTGGTTATGGTACTTCGTACATCTTGTTTGATTTGGCGTTCGAATGAATTAGGAGTAAAGAACTTTTGACTTTTTAATGATATTAAAGTGGCTGCTTTCAAAGTTTGGATCGTTTGCCTAAAGACTAGGGTATCATGGTGATTGTGGTATTAATACTTTGGAAATATGGTTTGGCATGCTTGATATTGTTCCTCGTGAGAAATGAAGAAAAAAATATGTCCTTGTTATGGTTGAATGGCCAGGAAGTTTCATTGTAAAATTAGGATTATTACTTTTAGTCCTTGGAATGTAGCATCTAGGATATGAGTCTGTGTTTATTTGGGATTTTCAAGGCCAAATTTCAAATTAAGGTCTTCTTAATTTATTTATATGATCAGGGGGAAACCATTTGGATTGTCAAGTGCTTTAAGCTTGTACGAGTAATAAGTCTACGAGATTGTTTTTTTTTTTTTTTTTTACAGCAACAAATAGCATAGCTTACATAAGAGCTTTCTGAGCAAGATTATGAGCTATCCTATTTACTCCCCTAGGACAGAAACTAAGAGAGCAACAATGAAAACGAGATACAATAGACTTAATATCCTGGATAATGTATTTGATAGACGCTATCGCCTTCTCCGCTCCAGCAACCTGCATAACCAAGATAAGACAATCCGTGGCCAGTCTAACATGAATATACCCTTTGTCCAAGGCCCATTTTAGCGCCATGATAGGAGCATGTCCTTCGGCATACAGAGTAGAAGAGGCAAACGATCATGCGTGAGCAGTATTCCTTAAGGTCTCGTTACCATCCAGCAAGCACCACCCCATGCCAGAACTTCTATCAGCCCTCCAAGTAGCGTCACACTTGACAGTGCAAACATTTTCGCACACAGGTCCACCAACAATCCAATAGGGAAAGGAATTTCTAAGCCTCTTTGCTAAATCAAAATCAGGAGAGAAGTCCAACAAAGGCGCTTGTAGAAGGCAACTGTCCTTAGTGCCCGTAACCTCAGTCATACACTGAATGTCACCAAGAATAAAATTGAGAGCACCCATAGGCCAGGGGCGACGGTTCGTGAAGACCATATCATTCCTACAACAGCAAATCCTCCAGAGGGTAGCGATAACGGAATAAAGGAAGGAGTTAGGATCAAGGTAATTTAAAAAATAAGTAACCCAGTTAATGGCCCACACCCTAACATCAATATCCACCCCCCGGTGATTCTAAGCCATAACGGGCAGCCAAACCAAAGAGCCTTTGCAAAGCTACAATCTCTGAAGAGGTGAGACAGAGTTTCAACACAAGAAGTTAAGCCATCGCAAAGAGTACAGGAGGAGTGCCAATTCAAATTTCGTTTGAGGAATTCAGAACCCACAGGAATGAAGGAAAAGTAGATCTATATACACACTAACATACTCATATATGTTAAAATTAATTTGTCATAAAATTAAACATGGATTTTAAGCATGCAAACAAATAAACATAATAGAGGAAAAATCATGTTCTTACAATGGAAGTGTCAGTTTTATGGGCACAAAAGAAATCTCCTTTTCTTTTGTTCTTGAGCTTTCCTTTAATGGAATAAACAAGATCCAAGTGTAGGATCTCTCCTTAGGAATAATACCCAAAGCTAACTCTTAATCAAATTAATATTATATGAGCTAGTACAATATTAATCTTGTGAAAAATTCAACCAAAAATTGTTTGGTTTTGGCTCCTAAAACCGGGTAGGAGAAGAGGAGAGGAAGAGTGTTATTTTTATCTCTCTAAAAATAATTTTTATCAAGTGAATGAATAATAATAATCACCCACACATTCATATGGTGAATGATAATTAAAATAAGCAAAAGAACCCTTGTTCTTTTCAATGGAAAACCGGGTAGGGTGGAGGATAAAGGGCCAATGCATGCACAATTTGTTCTTTACAATAATGTGTAGGTTGCATGGCTAGAATTAGGTTAATCATCATTATGCTTACCACTAATTTAAACAAACACAATATTTGTTTAAACCACCTCCCATTTTCGGCACATATGATAATATGGGATCCATATTATTTTTGTCAAATGTCAATATGTCACATGTCATATGTGACATAAATTTGTTATGTATTTTTAACATATTAAAAATCAACGTATTAATAAAAATACGTCATATACAAAAATCAACTTAGTAATTCATAATTACCTGTGCCAAAATATTTTACCAATTTATAAATCATATTTATAATAATTCATTCAAATCCAATTGTTTCTTTAAACAATAATTTCATCCGAGTAATGATACAATTAGATTACTCAGACCATATCTCATTTAATCACATTTCAATGCGATACGTAAATTTTACTTCCAAAATCGTCCGTCAATTTTTCAAGTAATTAAATTAACTCGTCCTCGACAAGTGTGCGTCACCAATTCTCTTGTCCTATTACTATCTCCCACTCAATGCAAGGTGTCTTTCAGGTCGTACTTGCAAGTGATCATATCGAGAGTGGTTTCCTCGATCTGGAGAATAACTGATTGACCGGACTTATCTATCATAGATACTTTCCGAGCGTGGCCACGCATTTCCAGTTTATTACTCCTCGAGTGGCCCTGAGATATTGTTATAACCCTGACTAGGGGTGGACAATTCCTATCGCACTCATTCCCTTCGACTAGCCACAGCCATCATAACCCAAAATATACCCATTTGACCCCATTTACGAAGGTCGTAGTAACACAAATCAAAGTTAATCTGAAACTGTGCCATCTTAGGCGAATAGTCTTTAGTCAAAAGAATCAACTCATTTGAATACTATAGTAGCTCTCGCCACGACCAGGCTATATAAATTTGCCTGAACTCTATAAGCGGTCATAAGGCCCGACAAAATGTTCCTAACAGTCTGCCTATGTGATCGACTAGTCATCTCACATGACTCTATGGCACTTGAACTTGCCATCAATCGCCTCACACTCTAGTCACTTCGAGACGTCACCTCATACAAGTGACTATGGGCAAATACTATGTTAATCCGTGTTCACTTTAACGGGGTTCAATTTGTCTCTACAACCCGTTTGGATGTAACAATGTATAAATTAAAGATAAAAGACAAATGTGATTATGAACATGAACAAAAACAACACTTTTATTTCATTTCAAAATCTAACAAAAACTTGGTACACGTTTAAGTCCCATGGACGTAACATGTCCATCATGCTTAGCCTACGATAAAGGCTTGGTGAGCGGATTGGCTATGTTGTCATCCGTCCCAACCTTACAAATCGCAATTTCCTTTCTTTCAATGAAATCTCTTATTACATGATATTTTCTAAGTACATGTCTAGATCTATTACTAGACTTCGGCTCCTTAGCTTGGAAGATCGTCCCACTATTATCACAATAGAGAGTGATGGGATTATTGGCGGTAGGTACTACTTTTAGACCTTCCGTGAATTGCACGATCCAAACAGACTTCCTTAGCGACTTCGATCTTTGCAATGTACTCACCTCCGTTGTAGAATCCGCGATTCTGACTTCCTTGAAGCTTCTCCACTACGGCACCACCATTGAGCATAAACACGAAACCCGCTTGTGATTTCAAGTCATCTCTATCTGTTTGAAAACTTGAGTCCGTGTATCCATTAACACGCAACTCAGTGTCTCCTCCAAACACAAGGATAGAATCCTTAGTTCTTCTCAAGTACTTAAGGATGTTCTTGACTGCAATCCAATGACTCTCACCTGGATTTCCTTGATGTCTACTCGTCATGCTCAAGGCATACGAGACATCAGGACGTGTGCATATCATGGCATACATGATTGATCCAACAGCGGAAGCATAAGGGATCAACTTCATGCGTTCAACATCATGGGGTTCGGAGGGACATTGAGTCTTGCTCAATATCGTCCCGGTTACCATAGGTACCAACCCCTTTTGGATTTGTCCATGCTGAACCGTCGAAGAATCTTATCAACATAAGACTCTTGACTTAGTGCCAATATCCTCTTGGATCTATCTCTATAGATCCGGATACCTAATATGCGTTGTGCCTCTCCTAAATCCTTCATTTGGAAGTGGTTACCTAACCACTTCTTAACAGAAGACAACATTGGAATATCATTTCCAATGAGTAGTATGTCATCGACATACAAGATTAGGAACACAACATTGCTCCCACTGAATTTCATGTATAAACATGGTTCCTCAACACTTCGAGTGAAACCATTTTCCTTTATAACATGATTGAATCGATGATTCCAACTTCTAGATGCTTGCTTAAGACCATAAATAGATCTCTTAAGCTTGCACACTTTGTTAGGATTTTTAGAATCAACAAAACCTTCGGGTGGTATCATGTACACCTCCTCTTCTAAATGCCCATTTAGAAAAGCGGTTTTGACATCCATTTGCCATATTTCATAGTCATGAAATGCGGCAATCGCTAACAAAATCTGTATGGATCTTAGCATGGCTACGGGGGCGAAGGTCTCATCATCATAATGGAGACCTTGGACTTGGGTAAATCCTTTTGCCACTGGCCTAGCTTTGTAGACGTCGTCATGTCCTTCTATGCCATTCTTGACCTTGAATATCCATTTGCATTGGAGGGGTCTTGCCCCTTTAGGCAAATCTACCAAGTCCCAAACTTGGTTTTCATGCATAGAATCCATTTCGGACTTCATGGCTTCAAGCCATAAGGAGGAATTTGGACTAGAGATTGCGGCGTTGTAGGTGGCGGGCTCATCACTTTCCATAAGCAATACATCGAGTGTTCCATCTTCCTCGATAAGTCCCACATATCGATCGGGATGGCGAATTACTCGGCCCGTCCTTCTTAGTGGAGGAGGTACAACCGCGTTAGACGACGAAGGAACATCTTCTTGCGTCTCTACCTCGGTTTGTGGCTCTTGAACTTCGTCAAGTTCAAAATTTCTCCCACTCTGTCTCTTAGAAATAAATTGTCTTTCTAAGAAGACAGCCTCGCAAGACACAAACACTTTGTTATCTTGAGGTTTGTAGAAGTAATAACCTCGTGAGGTTAAGGGGTAACCTACAAAGATGCTCTTTTCGGATCTTGGGGCAAGCTTGTTGTCGTTCTTAGACTTGACGTAAGCATCACATCCCCAAATCTTCATATAGGATATATTGGGAATCCTTCCCGTCCACATCTCACATGGAGTTTTCTTGGTGGATTTAGTGGGACTATTATTCAAATATCTAATTGCGGTTTGAATCGCAAATCCCCAAAACGAGTTCGGTAACTCGGTTTGACTCATCATGGATCGAACCATATCAAGTAGGGTTCGATTCCTCCTTTCGGCAACACCATTAAGTTGTGGTGTTCCGGGTGGAGTAAGTTGTGATATAATACCACGACCTTTCAAGTGTGAATCAAATTCAAGGCTAAGGTATTCTCCACCACGATCGGATCGTAGTGCCTTAATCCTTTTGTTCAATTGGTTCTCTACTTCGTTTTGAAATTCCTTGAATTTCTCAAACGCTTCACTCTTGTGTTTCATTAAATAGATATACCCATATCTACTTAAGTCATCGGTGAAGGTTATAAAGTAGTCATAATTACCACGAGCGGTGATACTCATTGGTCCGCATACATCGGTGTGTATGAGTCCTAATAGCTCACTAGCTCGTGTCCCTTTACCACTAAAAGGATTACGAGTCATTTTGCCAAGTAGGCAATATTCGCATGTACCAAATGATTGATAATCAAATGGTGTAATCACATTAGTTGAAATTAATCTTTTGATGCGATTCTCGTTTATGTGACCTAATCGACAATACCAAATGAACGCTTCACTTGGGTCACTTGTTTTGAGTTTCTTTGATTGAATGTTATAAATATCATTCGTCGCATTTGAGGTCTCTAAAATGTAAATGCCATTAATGGAAGAAGCTTGGCCAATAACCAAATCATTCCTAGAAATAGTACAACGATTGTTCTTAATGACAAAACAAAAACCGTCCATGTCTAGCATGGCGATTGAAATAATGTTTTTAGAGAGCGTAGGCACATAAAAACAATTATGCAAATACAACTCAAATCCATTAGGCAAAGCTAAAACATAAGTTCCCTTGGATTCGGCCGCTACCCGAGCTCCATTTCCAAGGCGTAGATCCACATCTCCCTTGCTAAGCCTCTCCACATCTCTTAAACCCTGTAAATGATTACAAAGGTGAGAAACACAACCGGTATCTAGTACCCATGTCGTAGTGGAAGTATAATTTATATCAATAACATAAATTTCTTCAGGAATTGTACCTTTTGGAGTAATGAGTCCTTCCCTTATATTTCGCAAATATACGGGACAATTCCTAAGCCAATGTCCCATGCCATAGCAATAATGGCACTCATCATTAACTTGCTTGAAGTTTTTGATTTTCTTTCCCTTCTTCTTGAACCTCTTGCCCTTTGAAGCAAGAACTTGATTGCTAGAGCTCCCACTAGCTTTGGCATCTTTATCTTCCAGAGACAAAGACCCTATAGATTGCATGAGGTAGTCTTCCTTAGCCGGACTCACACGAGGTCTAGTAGTAGTGGGTGGTTTAGAAGAGGTGATGAAGTTAAGGTTTCCATCCGAACCTATCCCGAAATGAAGTTCTCTAGTGGTGTCGAAATCATTGTTGGAGCAAATGTCGTCAAGAACATTGTGGTATGATTCAATAGTTATTGGTGCGGTAGCGTTTGATGGATTAATTGTAATGCACTACAAATATGGAGGAAAGGAAATATTAACATTTTGTCTTTTTAAATCATACTTGTAATTAATTAACAAGATATGAAAATTTATATAGTGACCTCTACCCAACTATAATAAATGATTCCAAGACCCAAATTCATATTAACTTGGGCACGGTGTGGCCGATGAAACCCTCATCAATATAACTCGGTGGATTAACGTTTTAATCGATTATACTTTTAGAACTCTTGGTCAATAATATTACATTAACATGTATCTATAGCCCAAAACACATTCAACAAGGGGACGGTGTGGCCGATAAAACCCTTATCGAAAAACTTTTGTTGAGTTCAATCCAAATTTCGAATAAATGTGTCCATGATCCAAACCCACATTAACTTGGGCACGGTGTGGCCGATGAAACCCTCATCAACATGAATTCGGTGGATAGACATTTATCACCCACTTCCCCTACGTAACAAGGTTTGTACCCCGGTGTGGCCGAGTGCACTCCCTCACGAAATAGGTTTTCATGGTTTCTACTATTTAGTAAGGCTATGTCTCAATTGATTGTTTTAGCGAGAGGTCATGTCAATTTATTATCTATCACGTTTTAAGTGAACTAAAGCGGTGAACTATGATAATTTTAATTGACACGGTCGATAAACTCAATAAAAAAAAGATGCATGTTTTAGTTATGGCGATTTAGCGATGCATGCGACATATAAATAAAATGCAAGCAAAAATAAATCCTAGTATGGCCTTCCTAAAAAAGAAAAACTATTTAACTATTACATATTCGGAAACGAACTCCATTGGTCCCTTGAACTTCGGTTGTGGCACGCATCTCGAGGTAACACCGTCTTTATGTATCGCCATTCTTGAAGAAATCCGTCTTTGGGAACTCCGGAATGAATAAAATTACATAATAAATTACATAATTTCCTATTATACATTTGTAACTAAAATAAAATAAATCTATTAAATTACATAACGGTGATACGAGATCACAATAAAAATTACAACCGAATCGATATTCCCATACATTTTGGGAAATACCAATTAAAATCTAAGGCCATACTAAGTAAAATTACATAATTCAAAATTACATAAATTAAAATTATGACAATCATAAAAATGCAGCATTATAATATGTGTGATCATGCCCAATTTTATGCTAAATCGCCTTTAATTAGCCAATATCGTATATTACTCGGTTTTTACGGATTTGCGTGATTTCAACATTTTTATAATCACAAAAATACATAAACTCATATTTATGCATAAGTTAATTACCCTAACCTCTTAGGACTCAAAATTTAGTCTTCACTAATAATTTGACCATAATTAACCCATATTTTATAAAATTGTTCATAAATGGACCAAAAATTACAAAAATAAGCTATAAACTTCAAATAAATCACAAAATTTCAAATAAATTCAAAATTTGACATTTAAACTTATGAACATTCTGGAAAAAATACCATGACACTCATAATGTTCAAAATCTTAGGTTAAAAATTTCGAAATTTTTCCGGAAAAACAATGTTGCGGTTTATCGATTTTTAATAAAATAATCATAAAAACATGGAAAAATTATATTCATTAACTTTTTAATTTTAGATCTGAAAAATGTAATAAAAGGAAACATTAGACGTTTTTCCTAAGTCATATATTATGTTTTATTAATTTTTCACTAATAATGTCACTATTTATGCTATTTTTCTTCAAAAATCCATAAATCATGCAAAAAGACTTCTTTATAGCCAATTATTTTACACACATCTTGTAAAATTTCATGTGACAACATATTAATTTTCTATGACCAGATTCTAAATTTAACTCATATTAACCTATTTTTCACCTAAATCCGAATTTAATAATGAAAAATCCATTTTTCGAGCATAACAAGTCCAAAAATTATGAAAATTTGCAGGTTATCTCAAAATAATATATGTGACAACATATCCAAAAATCAATGGAAAATTCGAAGTATAGCTAATTTTAGACCAAAAAAGACATTTTTACTCAGAAAATCATATTTAAATGCCATTATTGTAATATATGAACAATAAAAATCCGTAAAATTAACCAAAATACCCTAAAACATTTTAGGACCAGAAATATTAACATGCATGGATTAATTTCGTGGTATCTCATAATAACACAAATTTTACAAGTTTTATATGTTATTCTTATAACTCGGAAAAACTTTTAACCGATTTGCATGCAAACAACCTTGGCTCTGATACCAATTGAAGGAAAAGTAGATCTATATACACACTAACATACTCATATATGTTAAAATTAATTTGTCATAAAATTAAACATGGATTTTAAGCATGCAAACAAATAAACATAATAGAGGAAAAATCATGTTCTTACAATGGAAGTGTCGGTTTTATGGGCACAAAAGAATCTCCTTTTCTTTTGTTCTTGAGCTTTCCTTTAATGGAAGAAACAAGATCCAAGTGTAGGATCGCTCCTTAGGAATAATACCCAAAGCTAACTCTTAATCTAATTAATATTATATGAGCTAGTACAATATTAATCTTGTGAAAAATTGAACCAAAAATTGTTTGGTTTTGGCTCCTAAAACCGGGTAGGAGAAGAGGAGAGGAAGAGTGTTATTTTTATCTCTCTAAAAATAATTTTTATCAAGTGAATGAATAATAATAATCACCCACACATTCATATGGTGAATGATAATTAAAATAAGCAAAAGAACCCTTGTTCTTTTCAATGGAAAACCGGGTAGGGTGGAGGATAAAGGGCCAATGCATGCACAATTTGTTCTTTACAATAATGTGTAGGGTGCATGGCTAGAATTAGGTTAATCATCATTATGCTTACCACTAATTTAAACAAACACAATATTTGTTTAAACCACCTCCCATTTTCTAAGACATATGATAATATGGGATCCATATTATTTTTGTCAAATGTCAATATGTCACATGTCATATGTGACCTAAATTTGTTATGTATTTTTAACATATTAAAAATCAACGTATTAATAAAAATACGTCATATACAAAAATCAACTTAGTAATTCATAATTACCTGTGCCAAAATATTTTACCAATTTATAAATCATATTTATAATAATTCATTCAAATCCAATTGTTTCTTTAAATAATAATTTCATCCGAGTAATGATACAATTCGATTACTCAGACCATATCTCATTTAATCACATTTCAATGTGATACGTAAATTTTACTTCCAAAATCGTCCGTCAATTTTTCAAGTAATTTAATTAACTCGTAACATTATACGATTAATTAAATGATCAATTAAGAGTGTTGCCCTATAGGTATGACCTAGGGGTCAATCGATCACCACCGTCGCACGACGACGTAATGTCAAACTCTAGTCAGCCAATCATTACCGATATATGTTGACCAGTTGACAGTAAAAATACTTCCCAATTGTATTCTATAAAATGAGATTTAATAATGATATTTAAATCATGTGATCGCACCATTGTTGAGGACACATTTCCCAACAAGGAAGGGCATTAGCCATGAATTTCCATAAGAACACCCATAGTTTGCTAGATATAGGCAACTTCCATAGCTTTAATTTGCAAAAAGCAACAATGGTTGCAGACATTCTAGAGCGGTCAGCACCTTAGGTATGCCCATTAGATAACGCCATAGCAGCAACATAGTAGCCCGATTTGACAGTGAAAGCACCATGTTTAGAAAATTTCCGATAGAAGGAGTCATCCGAAGGATGACACGGGATATAGGTTCCGAGGATTTTCTTTGAAACTACCTCACCCGGATCGAAACCGAAAGAGGAGAGATCCCATCTCCTATGATTATCATGAAGATCACTAACCAGGAGTGTGAAATCAGTAGGAGCATCAGTAGAATCTCCGCAAAGATCCTGAAGACTATAACCCTCTATCCATTTACTCTTCCAAGCATTAAGACGAGAAGACGAGCCAATAGTCCAAGCAATATTGTTGTAGATAAGGTCAGAACCCCAAACAAGGCTCTTAAGAGCCCATGACGACGCCTGGGGGCCTTCCAACGATTCTGAAATAATAAATCATCTTGAATACCAAGCTTTGGACCAATAACTTTACTAATAAGGCTTCCCAGGACACTTAAAATTCTCCAAGCAGACCTTGCAATAAGGGCTTGGTTAAAGCATCCAATATTGCGAAGACCAAGACCCTCTTCTCCCACAGGCCTACTAAGGAAGTCTTTACTACACCAATGAATGGACTTATTAGTTCTAGTTCCACTCCACCAAAAATGCACCATCAAAGACTGAAGTTTTGATGTTACACTTACCGGTATTCGAAATACCGATAGAGAGAAGATAGAAAGTGAAGAAAGAACAGAACGAATTAGAGTCAGTTTACCAGCCGAAGAGAGAAGAATGTTATTCCAGGACGATAGCCTTCGCTTAGTTTTGTCTATAAGGAATTTAAATAAATCCCTCTTAGAAGACCCAACATTCGTTGGTAAGCCAAGATAGTTGCCAAGATCATTCTTAGGAGCAATTTTATATACAGTCAAACACTTCCTGACCGTCATAAGAGAGCAGTTTGGGCTGAAAAGAATAGAAGACTTATCTTTATTAAGGCGTTGCCCAGAGGCAACACAATATTCATCGATAATATTCATAAGGAAGTCCAAGTCCCCATAGTCACCTCGAATAAAGAAGAGTGAATCATCAGCAAACAATAAATGGGAGATTTCCGGTCCGTTCTTGCATATTTTGATACCCTTAATGAGATTACCATCCTGGGCATAAATAATCATTTGAGAAACGACTTCTGTGCAAAGCGCGAAAATATAAGGGGATAGAGGATCACCTTGCCTAATCCCACAACAAGGTTCAACTTTCTCCATAGGTGCACCATTAATCAGAATTTCATAAGTAATGGATTCAATAGTACTCATGATTAGATGGATCATAGAATCCGACAAATTTAAGAAAGAGAGCACCCCTCTTATGAAGTTCCAGTTGAGTCTATCATAGGCTTTACTCATATCTGCCTTTAAAGCCATCATACCCTTCTTACCGTAGCTCCGATGATTGATAACATGGAGAATTTCTTGAGCAACGACAATATTATCCGCAATACTTCTATTTGGGACAAAAGCACTTTGAAAAGGACTAACGAGATCATCCATAACCCCCTTTAATCTATTAGCAATACACTTTGTAACCACTTTCATAATAACATTACAGAGGCTGATCGGCCGAAAATCCTCAACTCTCTCCGGGCACTCACTTTTCGGAATAAGGACAATAAAGGTTTTATTAAAATCTTTAAGCACAGTACCCGAATTGAGAATATTGAGAGCTCCATTAAGAACATCATTCTTAACAATAGACCAATACTTCTGGTAAAAGGCCGCTGGTATACCGTCCGGACCTGGTGATTTTAAAGGTCCCAGTTGGAAGACAGCCTGACGTACTTCCTTTTTCGAATATGCACGGCCTAACTTAGCTCTCTCCTCCATGCCCACTTTGCGCTTAAGATTATCAAATAAGTAACCGTACTTATTTAAGTAATCTTCAAAACGCTCAGCCTCAGTTTCAGTATTAAAGATAGTGGAGAAGTATTTATGGAATAAACCACCAATCTCCTTCTTATCAAAAGTCCATTCATTAGACTCCTTCTTAATACCCAATATAAGATTAGCACCAGATCGTCCTTTAACCCATTTGAAAAAAATATTTGGTGCACGTGTCTCCCTCACAATTCCATTTCAGTTTGGCACGTTGACACCAATAAGTGCCAGCAGCAAGAGAGAAATCAATAAGTTTTTTGTGGCAAGATTCGTAATTAAGAGTATCACCACCATTTTCAATATACAAAAGATAAGACTCCAGATCCTGATCAAATTCACTCCACTTTATCCCCCATTCATCTTTTTTGTTACAAGCCCAAACTCTGAAAGCATTATTTATACGACGCAATTTAGACAAAAGAACCTGCGAAGCATCACCCTTATCTCTTCTTTCCCAGCTTTCTTTAACCAGACCAGAGCATTCTGCATGATCAAAACACCAAGACTCAAGCCTGTAAACTTTCTTCTTGGTATTGAGACTCATATTTGTATCAAGGATTATAGGTGCGTGGTCTGATATTTGAATAGGCAAGTGTTTGATAAAAGTATTTGGGAATAGAGAAAGCCAATCACTGGAAGCAAAACCCTTATCAAGTCTTTCGTAAATACGATGTTGACTCTCCCTATTATTATACCAAGTGAATCTAGGTCCCTTAAAAGGGATATCCATAAGAGAGTGGGTATTCTTCCAGTAAGAGAATAAATTTGCCCCTCTAATCAATTTATCACTACCACCTAATTTATCAGAAGAGAACTCAACTTGGTTAAAATCACCAATAAGTAAGAAAGGTTTGTCTAGGGAGTTAAGATGACCAGTAAAAGTTTCCCATACAGCACCCCTCTTTGTATGATCGGGTTCACCATAAACACAGCACAAATACCAGAGTCTACCCTTACACTGATTAACCAGGAGGATAATAAGGTTGCAACTGGTAAAGACACATTCTAATTTACAACTACTTTTCCAGCCAACCCAGAGTCCCCCCTTCAAACCATCAGCATCACACCCAGCTGACTGAAGAAAACCCATAGGGCGCAAAAGAACATCAACCGATCGTATGTCACACTTGGTTTCAGAAAGGAAGATGAAATCTAAGCTATTATTAAACGACCTACATATTGCTCTAATTTTAGGAATTGAAGGGGCAAGCGGATCCTTAAGACCCCTACAATTCCAAGCGAAACCTTTCATGGAGAATAAAGAGATTAAGACCACTGCATCCGAGCTACCCAACAACAATGCCAAACCCCGACTTCACCCTACCAAGCACATTTCATACGGAAACCCAACAATCGAAAACTGACTCCAGCAGAGGCACCACCTCCTAAAAGTCCATACCAACCGAAGTGTCCAAAACAAATAAACAAAGCCACCCAAAACCTGTGTTACTTCGACTCTCCAGACAGGTGTCGTGTCAGACACGTGTCGGGGTGTCGGACACTTCATATGAGAATTTCTCAGACACTCTGATACGGCCAACGAAGTATCTTGACCAGTTTTAGAGACACCGATACGACACCTTTCTCTCCGAATGAATATTTTATTATACTTGAAAATTGCAGTCAAATTAAAATAATTCAAATATATAGGACTGTTTAATTATTGAGGAAGTAATAGTGAACAAATTGTAAGTAATAAGACAAACCCATATATCCACTTGCCTTCAACATTGAAAAAGAAATAAACATTAATTGCTGTCTACTTTCTTTCTTCACTCCCTATAAACCTTTCCACCTACTTTTTTCTTCTTTGCTCACTCAAAGAAAGAAGTCTTTTCATCTTCATCTTTCTATTATGCAAATATTCATCATCTTAATTCTTCCTCATAATTTCAAACCAACAGTTTATCACTACCATTAGCAGTGTCGAGAGTCGTGTCTAAAATTGCAGTATCCCAGGCGTCCTAAGTGTCGTATCCGTTGAAGTGTCGTGTCGACACTCGACACGGCACCTGATAGAAGTGTCGACGCAACACTGCCCAAAACACAACAAGAACCACTAGACCCAGAGACACCATTCCGAAAAGAAAGCTAAGGGACCCGACTACCACCAAGGAGATCAGCCGAGAAACCCAGCCCAACAGCAACTACTTAGACCAAGACAGCCAAGCAACCATGTCTCAAGTCACGAAACAACTCAACTGACTGAGGGTCGTCAAAGAAACACTTGCAATCAACAGGAAAAGGAGTTGACGGTCCACCGGCAAGACAATGAGTCGGAATAAGACACCACATAGACACCCGAATCAACAAGGGACACCTCCCAAGACCACCGCCAAACAAACAATTAGACACCACAGAGACGCTAAGGAAGATGACAAGGGAACGATAGGTGGGGGGAATGGAGGGATCACCATATCGGAACCAAAAGGCAGTCACTAAGAAAGCAGCAACGCCGACGGATAAGATAAGTCTTAACGACACAAACACACAAACTCAGGCAGGACAATCAAACCAGGGGTGGGGGGAATGGGGGGATCACCCATGGATTGAAAGCGAAAGACGGCGGTGACATGACAAGGAGCCGGAGGGACGGAAACGTCACAGAGGGAACCACACCACACAGACGATGGTCTTTAACAACCATTAACGAAAAGAGAGGGAAATCACGACTAAAACTCTAAATACATGATTCCCATTATAAGCAAAAAAAGCGTGATTCCAAAAAGGTCTCAATCCATCAGAGACTACAACCAAAATCCATATTAACAGCATAATATAGAACCAAACTTGTCTGTCGAAAACCGTCAAACAACAAAGTCAGTCACAACACAACCGGTTTCGATGGCAATCAACACCCCAGGCGGTCAATGGTCTTTATCGACCATCACCAAGAACATCGGACCACCAAAAAGAACCAGAACCACAGAACCCGATCCGAGTACCACCTAGAAACGGGTCAGACACCAATCGAAAAAAGGAATGATCTGGGTATAGGTCTAGGAGTGAAAGGAATGATAGACACAACGTTACCGGAGATAAGCCACGGCGGACTCATTCCCGACGATAGAAAAGCAGCGATCGAGCGGCTGGCAGACAGGAGGTGCGAAGTTAGTAAGATTGATTTTGGGGGTTTGAAGTATGAAATGTGTCGAATCACCGGAGACAGGCCCAGGGACGGACCCATCTCCGGCGATTGAGTAGGGGAAGAAGGAGGGGCAGGTGTGGGCGGTGGAGACGGCAGAGCAGAAAGGTAAAGTTAGGGGTGTTTTCAGGGTTTTTTTTAATCGCTTGTTTTCGCTGTTTTCTCTCTCCTAGCTGAAAGTTTACGAGATTGTTAAGGGACATCTAATGTTGGATAACGAAATAATTGAAAGTTACCCTTATATCTTTTGTAGCATGCGGGTTCGAAGAAGAATTTTTTGATTAGGCTTAGAATCGGGCTTGGTCTCGAGAGGTAAAGACTTTTACCCTTTTTAAAATTAAGAGCATGTTCGGTTTAACATTTAAAAAGTTTTATTTTACATACTTTTGGTAACGATGAATTTCTACTAACTTTTTTGAGTTTTTGAATATTGTTCAATGTGACCATGGGTCACACCTGTTGTGAATCATATGGCGGAAGCCGTCTTTGAAATTATGTTGCAAACATTGGGAGTTCTAAAGGTCTAGCAGGATTTTAAGGTGCGTCTAAGACGTCCCGGAGTTTACGTCCCGAAAAATGAACTCTTGGCCCGAGTTCCATTTGGGTGGGGTTTGACCGGCCCCCAGTCGGTAGGAGGTTAGACTTTCTCCTTTGGCAGTCTCATCCTACTGACTGTCCAAATGTGAGAGGTGCGCATTATTATAAGTCTGACCAAGCACAGGTGGTACCTCTAGACCGTGTAAATGGTAGGACCTTGGCACACACGTGGTGAAACTCAATATTCTCATTCGAAGTGGCTGGCTTAAGCATATTGGGGCCAGGATTTTGGAATGAGAGCGCCTTCCCACCCAAAATCAAGCAATTGTCGGGCTCCCAACACACATACACCAGGTTCATTTTATTAGACTCACTACGTTCATTAAGCTCAATTGTTACAGGTTCCAAAATTGTCGCTCTGATACAACTTTGTAACACCCCATCTACCAAGGAGTCTTAACAAGACCTTCCCCAACAGATAAGGGAGTTACCATCTCGGTTGTCCGAGGAGTAGCAAATATCAAACATCAATAAAAGAACAATTAAGCTATTTACAAGTTATCCACAAAATAAAAGATACAACTCGTGACATCTGTCAACTACATGATACTATCTCTGTTATGACTCGTGGAAGACACGTCCCTCCAAAGCACCCAGCTAAGCTCCACATATCAACCTGCTAAGACTGACTGCTCACCATAATGGATCACAGCAGACACAACACAAGAAGAAAACACAGACAACACCACACAAGGTCAGTATGAAGGAACACACAAAAACTAGATACAACACATATACACCAACACCTCCTCCAATTGCCAACACTCCTCTGACTGCCTCAAGGTCAAGTCCTGCCAGATTACGGCCGCAACCAGTAATCCCCGCCGCTAGTGGGGGACCGCAGTCGTTCCCACCTAATCCCCGCTCATCAACACCGAGCGAAAACCCAAGTTCCTTAATGTGCACATCCCCCTTGTGATGGGAACCATAAGGGGCAAATTAAGGGCGTGAAGCCACTCGTGCAAGTGACTCCACTCAGCCAAGGACGCGCCTCGCGAACCAGAGACAAACACACAACCACCAACTATAATCAATCCACACTACCAATCACAATACCAATACAATCAGACACTACAAACAACATACCAAACAACCAAAAGTACTAAGTAGGAAAACCTACCTTTAGCAATCCGCAGCAATACCGCATACGACCATAAGACGACAAGCAACCACCATAACCACCTATACAAACAGTATGACAATCTATTACTACTACCACAACCATAAACGGAACTAAGGAAGACGATGATGATGATGACATACCTATACATAGCACTCCGGGGACAAGACCGCTACCCAATTCATTCTTCCCATCCCCATGGTGTCTCAACTCTTAAAGGCTCCAAAAGGATGAATATGGGTGAAGGAGAGAGATGTGACGACAGTTAGGTTTAGGAGGAAAGGAAATGAAATGATTTTGGTTTCACGATTCCACGATTTATATTTTACCGCTGCACTACAGAAACTCGATCGAGTACGTGACTTACTCGATCGAGTGGCCTCTACTCGATCGAGTGACTGAGCTACTCGATCGAGTAGCCTCCGCTAGATCGAGCATCCTAAACTCAAAGGGCTACTATGACGCAAGACTAAAGTCGTAAGCCTACCAAAGGTCTAGACATGTGTCTAAGGTTAGTCAACGACAGTCAACGGGTCCCTAAAAAGACGGGTATTAGACTCCACTAGACCGAGTAGAGGACCGAGTGCACTTTGGCAGAAGGCTGGAAGTCTGAAAGATTGGTCACTTGACCGAGTGACCATCCACTCGACCGAGTGGAGCCTCCACTCGACCGAGTTCCAGTCGAGCTCAGCTTACACGGGAAACTTGTTTGGTGGGAAGTCACTTTCAAGGCTTATCTTTTCATATTTCCCACCGAAAAACCCTCCCCAACCTTATCTCACTACTCTCTAAACTCCCAAAAATCTCTCTAAAAACATTCACCAACTAATCCTCTCTAAAACTAGCCTTCTCAAGTGAAGATTCCTTACCATCTTCTTGTTTCTTGTTCATCCACCTTATTTGTAAGTCGGTTTATGTTTTATTTCCTTAATCTTATATTAGTAACCTTAATTTATCATTAGTAGATTATCCCCTAATTAATTAGGTTATGGAATTGAGATGGGTAATTAAGAGGTTTAATTAGTATAATTATTGTTGTGAATTATGGTAATGAATGTAGTAATTAATTATGTAGGAAGTTTCATTGAGGAGCACTTCTAGTGGCTAGCTTGAGGATCTGGCAAGATAAGCTTAAGGTAGGGTTTCCCTACTTAGCTATAATGATATGGGTGTTTAGTTATGCATTTATTGTCATTAATTGCATTTGTCTCATGGTAGTTGCATTATAACTTGTTATTGATAATTAGGGTTAATGACATAATATGGTTTCATGATAATTAGGTAAAGGTAAGTATGGTTAATGGTCATATGAGGGTTACAATGCATTATAACATGTTAAGAAGCAATGAGATGAGAAGAAATGAATTAGTGAAGAATTGAGCATGTTAATTCTTGTTGTGTCAATGTGATTGCATAATTGCCATGGTTAGATTTGTTTGGCTTGATTGTTGTTTGGTTGACAATGGAGGATGATGGTGGGTTTGATGAGTCATAATCAAATACACATTTATGCCTCCTCTTAGTTGCTTTTGAGATATTTTTGTGTTATAATATGTTAATTATATGTCGTTTTATTACAAATGTCAATACTTCCGCCTTTTGGTGTTTTAATGCAGATTGGGTGCATTTGTGGAGCAAAAGAGTAAAATGGAGCACTGCGGAGTCGGCAAGACGAAAACAAGAAGAAAAGATGATACGAAAAAGCTGAAATTGTTGAAGTCACTCGATCGAGTGTGTCAATACTCGGTTGAGTATCTAGTTTGACGCAATTTTTATAAAACTTTCCTTAAATGGGTTATGTAATAGTATAAATAGGAAACTCCTACACAATAATTAGGTTATGCTTTTCACTATTCTAAAATCCCTAGTTTAGTTTTAGTTTTAGCTTTCCTCTCTAAAACTCTATTATGTTATTTCTTGCAAGATCGTTCATACTTTAATCTTCCAATTACTCATTGTTCGGTATTTCTAATCTCTATTCTTATATTTTCTTTAATTATGTTTATTGTTCTTTCTATTCTTATGCTTAGCTAATTCTCCTTTTAGGGGAAAGGGATCTAGGTTGTTAGAAGGGGGTTTAGTTAATGAATTAATAGTTAAACTGCTTTTAGTTGTTGTTCAATTGTGGTTTGAATCTAGTTAATTGATTTACTGATCAGAGTTAATTAATTAGTCTTGCAAACTAAAATTTTCACTGGCTGGGTTATAAGACTAGTATAGGCTGCGACAATTAAATAGATTGACTTAATGAATGTGACCACATGTTAAGGATAGATCTAAAGGCCATATTAGAATCGACTGATCATATGACCTTAAACAATATAAATTGCTCTGTTAATTAATTAAATCACACCCCTGGATAACCATCTAGTGAACTCTATCCCTAGACTATTAAATCTTATTGAATTCATCTTTTACTTTATTGCGATTAGTTTAGAAACCAAACAAACAAAACCGCATAAAATTGTTACCTTTAAGACGGACTTAATCATTGGCAAACTAGATAATTAACGCCTCCATGTTGATACGATACTAGTCTTGCCACTAGCTATTAGTTAGTAGTATTATAGGATTATTTTTATTAAGGTGATACGAATTTAGCCTTATCAAATTTGGCGCTCTGGGTGTTATTCACGAAATTGGTCGTGTTTATTGGTTAATCGACACTTTGTTACGGGTTTTTTGCCTGGGTTGTGTGTCAATTCCGCATAATTTCGAGTACTCTTTTACGGTTCCTTAATTTGAATGCATTTGGGGGAAATTGTACGGTTCATGTTTATTGTGATCTTAGACGAATTTTGGAGGTCAAATTCTTGCTTTAAGTTGTCACTGATTGTTTGTCAATCCCCTTTACCAGTTTCCGACCCAGTTTTCGCTTGACCAAACTCCGACATTGTACTTTATAATTTGTACCCCACAGTCGAATTAGCCAAAGCGAATAAGGGTTCAAAATTCTGGGTTTCAATTTACTCATATTGTGGTCGGTTTCAAGGAAATTATTGTGTCTATTTTTGATGTCATTTGAGTCGATGTTTGAGCGGCAATCTGGGTCCATATGGGTGAATTTCTGGGCAAAAAAAATGAGTTGCTGCAATTAGAATTAAGGGTCGAATTTTGGCGTGACTTAGATTTTTGTTGTTTCGAGTCTTTATTGGATAGTCTACATTAATTGAGCAGCTGACTCAATCACTATGTGAAGTCAGAATTATTCACTTGCATAAATTAGGTGATTGTGGGTGACAATTTCAGCGGACCAGATAGCTATTGACGTATATGGATGACTTGAGTTTGGTTTGCAGCTACTATGAGACAACGATGATGTTGGTGATAGGAGGAGCGGTAGTGCAGCTGGTCACCTACATCCCGTACTTTGGAGCTGGTTTGGGGGAGTTTCTACACATAGAGCCGGTACTATCCTTCTTTGTACTTTCTTTATATTGTATTATCTCTTTAGTTAGCTAGTTATTTCCCCTTTCCTTTTGTTAGTTGTGTCCTATAGGCTCCTGCGGTTGAATTTATTGTGTGATTGCTATGATGTAAGCGTCACAATGAGGACACTGTGACATTTAGGTTTGGGGGAGTATATTTATTTATGTTGTGTGATTTCCTTTCATTGGTGTGCTTTATTTATGTTGTGTGTTTTAAAATCAAAAATCCAAAAAAATTGAAAAATTTATAAAATACAAAAACATGTTCTTCTTTATTTTAGGTCGAGTCTTGATGAATTGTTTAGCAATGATGATAATTTGTCTTGTCTTTGCATTTGAATCCCACTTAAGTTGTCCATGTACATTGTTTTGACATTTATTTATGAAAACAAAGCTCTTAACTCAAGTCTTGACCGTATTTGACTTGCCTTATGCTAATTAGATTTGACAATATTATCTTGGTAAACCAACATTAATAAACTTGTCTCATTGTCAATTAGGCTAAAGAGTGTGGTTCTCCTTGTGGAATGTGTAATATCAAACTGCATAAGTGTGACATTAGTTTCTTAACTTTTTGCGCGTTCATATGATTAAAGTACATGAGGAAAGGCGGTTCTTACCGTTCAAATAAGCCATACATTATCCTTTTTGTTAGCCCGTTTGAACCTTGTAGCCATTTCATATTTTACTTTCATAGCTACAATCTAGAATTTGCCTACCTTTTCGGGACAGTCGGAGTTGCTTGAGTCTCATGTTATTTTAGCTACTTTGGTTGGGATTGGGACTTTTATGTCATGTGGGTAGTAGCTTTAAGTTTATAAGCAATTTTGTTAATCTCTTATGTTGGAAAAGAAGAAGAAAAATATGAAGCAAAGAAAGAAAAAAAGAAAGAAAAAAAATACGAAAAAAAAAAGAAAAGGTCCGAAAAAAAGAAGAGAAAAAGAAAGAAAAGAAAAAGAGATATTGCTCCATTTGCTTTTGTTAAGAGATTATAAGTGGTGTATATTAGAGTCTAATGCATTTTTGGAGAGTCTTTCATATTCTCTCATATGTTGTCAAAGTTGAGATGATTTCTCTAGTTGTGATGGTTTATATTCATGGTCATTGGAATTGGTTATTGGTTTAGCGCGGCGACTACCGTCTTAGCCTCACATATCGATACGTGTTTTGGCACAAATCACTTATATACCTTTGCCCATTTGCCACCTTATTATCCTTGATACATGTACTTCAATCTTTATTTGTGAATGCGTACTAGTTGGAGAGATTTCTATCACATTAGATTGCATGCATGTTTCATAAGTTGAGTGAGTGTCTTAATTCTTTCTATCTTATATATATCTTACCCCTTATGAATGCACGAGTGAATCCGCGAGAGTCCAACTAATTTATCTTGCAAGATTGAAAAGTATTTGGGTGAGTCATAGTATCATGTCACATCTTGAGTTAAGCCGCGATCTTCTATTACCCGTGCCTTTGAATTTGTTTTATTGGCACAATTTTTGGTCATTACTTTGTTATAGAAATGGATAGCTTGGAATTTGTATGTGCATCGACATTAGCTCTGAGTTATTCATTCACCATTTGTATGTTTGTCTTTTGTATGATGCACTTGCTTTGCTTAGGGACAAGAAAAGAGTTGGTTTGGGGGAGTTTGATGAGTCATAATTATATACACATTTATGCATCTCCTTAGTTGTTTTTTAGACGGTTTTGTGTTATAATATGTTAATTATATGCCGTTTTATTAGAAATGTCGATACTTTCGCCTTTTGGTGGTTTATTGCAGATTGGGTGCATTTGTGGAGCAAAAAAAGTAAAATGGGGCACTGCGGTGTCGGCAAGACGAAAACAAGAAGAGAAGAAGACACGAAGAAGCTGAATTTGTTGAAGTCACTCGATCGAGTGTGTCAATACTCGGTTGAGTATCTAGTTTGACGCAGTTTTTAAGAAACTTTCCTTAAATGGGTTTAATTAATTATATGTAATAGTATAAATAGGAAACTCCTACACAATAATTAGGGTATTCTTTTCACTATTCTAAAATCCCTAGTTTATTTTTAGTTTTAGCTTTCCTCTCTAAAACTCTTTTATGTTATTTCTTGCAAGATCGTTTAATCTTCCAATTAATTGATCGGTATTCCTAATCTCTATTCTTATGTTTTCTTTAATTATGTTTATTGTTCTTTCTATTGTTATTCGTAGCTAATTCTCCTTCTAGAGTGAAAGAGATCTAGGTTGTTAAAAGGGGGTTTAGTTAATGAATTAATAGTTAAACTGCTTTTAGTTGTTGTTCAATTGTGGTTTGAATCTAGTTAATTGATTTACTAATCAGAGTTAATTAATTAGTCTTGTAAACTAGGATTTTCACCGACTAGGTTAAGACTAGTATAGGCCGCGACAATTAAATATATTGACTTAATGAATGTGACCAGATGTTAAGGATAGATCTAAAGGCCATATTAGAATCGACTGATCATATGACCTTAAATAATATAAATTGCTCTGTTAATTAATTAAATCACACCCATGGATAACCTTCTAGTGAACTTGATCCCTAGACTTTTAAATCTTATTGAATTCATCTTTTACTTTATTGCAATTAGTTTAGAAACCAAACAAACAAAATCCCATAAAATTGTTACCTTTAAGACGGACTTAATCATTAGCAAACTAGATAATTAACGCCTCCCTGTGGATACGATACCTGTCTTGCCACTAGCTATTAGTTAGTAGTATTATAGGATTATTTTTATTAAGGTGATACGAATTTAACCTTATCAGGGTTCTTGGTTACGATTATGGAAACGGAAGGCGGTTGGGAAACCGTCTTCCGCTCAAGTCACCCTTGAAGCTTCCCACTCCAAGGGGGTGTGCACATTTAGTACTTGGGTTATAGAGGAACTCGTGTGGTTAAGGCACGACGTCTGGTAGGGAACTCGAGTCGCTTTCGGGCCCGGTACCACGGACGTGTTCCGAGTACCTTGTGTTGATTGTGGCGTCTTGGGCGTGTCCCGACCACCGGTATGTGGAGGTGAGTATGTTGGAGAATGATTGTCATGAATTTCATACTTTGTGGGAATTATGGTTATGGTCTTAACATTGTCATATGAGCATGTTGGCTTGATCATTGCATTTATTGAACATTTATATTGTTAAGCTAACACTTGGGTTTTAAATGTCTGTGGTGAACGATATGGTGATTTCCACCTATATGGGGAGTAGTGTTGACAGGTTAGCATGTTTTGACTCTAGGGCTTGGAAGCGGTCTTCCTTAGATGTCATCACTTGTACTTATCTTAGTTTTTGACATTTGAACTCCACTTCTTTCAATTTGATTGTATTAATTGGATGGTATTTGCATCCCCTAAACTTGTAACTATTTAACTAACTGCAACTTATCTATTTAACTTATTTTGAGTACTTCTTTACTTGATTGTTCACACTACAAGCTTCGGAAACCAAGTCTTGTAATGCCTCCATGTGTTGGGAATGACTAGAAGAAGAGTCCCGACTTATGGAGGTGTTATAAAATCCTTGTCTCAAGGACCCTAATTTTCAAAATTCATCAACTTGGGGCAAAAGCGAACATGAAATTTTCATATTTGACATTAATAATGGTGTAGAAAGTTAATTACTGCCATGAATTAAACAAAAACATGCGAATAATTGATAAACTTGAAGAAATTATAGTAGATCCAAATAAAATCAAATTGGGGAAAAATAAGAGGAAAGAGAAGATCATTTACTTTCCTTAATTAACAAACATTAAGGAAGATGAATGGAGTGGAAAAAATTGAATCCTTTCAAAAATGAGCAACAATGGAATTTTTGTATGATTGTTAGAGAGATTCTGGTGTTGGAAGAGATGAAGATTGAAGAAGAATAGAGCAAGGCAAATACACAATTTAGGCGACATTTTTGTTGCTCATATTTTTTACTCGGTCGAGTGTCACATTCACTTGGTCGAGTGACCATTCACTTGGTCGAGTGACCATTCACTCGGTCGAGTGTCCTCTTCCACTCGGTCGAGTGTTGACCCTTTTTTCAGACAAGTCCAAATTCAAGAAAAATAGTCCACTCGGTCGAGTGTCCTGTACTCGGCCTTGTGTTTACTCGTACTAGGTTGAGTGTTTCACCATGGCTAGAAAATTTCCGGCTAAGATAAAAAAGTATCATTTCTGCAACAAAGGAGAATGTTCGGGGATCCATCGACCATTGGTGACTCATCCCGAGTTAACTCACGCGTCATCATACTTACCGTCTCTGATACACTACTTCAGTACTAGTGACTACTCCACTAGCAACCACTACTAACTCGTATTCTAAAGATAATACTAGCAAGTCTAAATCACACACGCGATATTAGAACGAAAAGAACGGGACTAATGTCCCTTAGACACCAACACGTAATAGCCACTTCCAAAATGTGTCACACACATCCATCCTTCCATTCTACTTTCACATTTTATCATACACCATGTCATGGTTGATCACACAATGCCACAGCAAACATGTAAGCACATCACGTTTCACATAACGTTCACCCAAATCTATAACTGCCCACGTAATTCACCGGCCGGTTAAGACAATAGGAACTGGTTTTGATATGAGGGCGCTACTCATCCAAAACCGACCTCCTTTTGTACTCCTGCCGGATTCATTTTATTAGACACCCTCGCACACTTAGGTTCATTGGTTTAGGTTCCAAAATCGTCACTGTGATACCACTTTGTAACACTCTCTTTTCACTCGGCAAAGATGATCAGGAGATGTCACCATCTCGGTTTCTCGAGGCAGTGAAATCGAAACTACGATTAAGTAACACTTTATATAAATACATATTTAGTGAATTACATAACTAATAAATGAATAACAAGTGAACTACACGTCATACAACTCAACTATTAACTATGTCGTCTATCATCTAACTAAGCAACTCGACTCCAAGGTCCAAAGCTCGTCTAGTCTTCCGCGTGACACCAAAACCAAACCTGTATATAAATTGCTCCCCATATGATCAAAAATATCATATGGATCAACACAGGCCACCTATAACAACCTGGATTATAGAATAAAGGAAAAACATATGATATAAAGATATTATCAAAGTATGTGATAACAAATGGGTCTAGGTGGCGGAAACATCTGACCAATCCGGTTTGCTACTAAATCCAAAACCAAACTAAAACATTATTAAAGGTTCTAAAAACATAAAAACAAACTCCTAATTTATTATTCGTCTCGCCCCTCGATGCATCCCAAACATCTTCCAAACAACGACGAGCATTCAACCTGAGAATGGGGGTCGACATTCAGTCGGGAGTAACTAGATGCTCTCTTAGTCATGTTTACAACAATCGAATATAACCAACAATCAATAACAATTGAAATGCATAAACAGTAACCATGTGAGACCCCCTATACTCATGAAAACTCGACACCAACTTATCATAGATCAACGATATACGAAGATATAAACATAACGTAACAACATGGCTTAACCATACAAAATCAATAACGAAAAAACCAAATAACCAACCGCGGAGCGTATAACAACTGCCTCCACTTACCCAAGCATAGTGTATAGAACGCGCGCCGTTAGAGCGTATAACAACCGCCTCTAACTGCAAGAGCGTATAACAACTGCCTCTGAACGGATGGAGCGTATAACAACTGCCTCCATTGGTGTGGATCGTATAACAACTGCATCCACGGTACTATGTATAGCGTATATCAACTGCCTATATGCCTAAGCCCTGGCCAGACTCTCGGTGCAATAGTTGTACACCGAACGACACACGGGGACCAGAGCGTATAACAATTGCCTCTAGCCAATCCCGAACATAGACCTACGGCAAATCCCACAAGGGGTAGCGTTTGCTCATTCCGATCGGTATGTAACTGATATCTCACGTCATCTATACAACTAGCCCATAAACAATGCATAGTATAACTGACCATACATACATGTGAATAACATCACTATCAAATCACAGAAGAATATAGCTGACCATCCTACGATTATATGAACAAGAGTAATAAATGATATATGCAAACATAGCGTTACATAATGAAACTGAACACCACATAACATGTGAAACAAGTAGCAACCATTCAATGTTATAGTACTCTAGCTATAACTTTTAACATTAACCATTCAATGTTATAGTAACCCTAACCATAACATGAACTCTTGATGCGAGGTTATAGTAACCTCGACTATAACTTCGACATATACGACTTGAAGTTATACTTACCTCAACTATAACCTTGACACGAAGCTCAAACTTATACTAGTTCTAACCATAACCTTGTGCCATAAATCTGAGGGTACGTTAGTTCCAGCTATAACCTTAACTCGTACTTCAATGTTATAGTAGCTTAAGCCATAACTTGAGTAACAACCCAAAGTTGTACTAACTTCATCTATAACACTTGAATCATCATCAAGGTTATACTAGTTTTAGCTATAATTTTAGAGAGCACTCTTAGCCGCCTATCATGCCGCCACTAGGGTTTATTCGTAAACCCTTATTGCGCTCATGACACCCATAATTTAATGCATAAGCAACATATGATATATAATTAATGCATAAAAACATATACCAGCATGCGAAACATATTTAATCATGATAACAAATAATCAAACATGCACCAATCATGTAAAACAATCATTAAATCATATTAATTACATCAATTGGCATAAACACAATTAAAAGAGAAGCACCTAGTTATATTTTTAGCAATTAACGATGCGAATTAATAATGAAAACCTCCATGAAAGACCCGACCATCAAATCCTTGCCTCGATCCAACACGTGTCAACAACCCGAAAAGCGAAACAAAATAAAAGCACAGACCGAAACCCTTGAAAACGCCATGAAAGGCTATCCTTATTCTTCATCCATTAAAATAAGAAACCATAAAGGTAGGTATAAAAGTCCATACAAATAATTCTCATAAAGATATTTGGAGAATAATATGTTGTAGAGGTAAGAGTAAGGATTGTGGAAATATAATTTGTGTATGAGTTTGGAAGAAGAAAAGATATTCAACAATGGAGTCAAAGGGAGAAAAGAGAACGAAATAGAGAAAAGAGAGACGAGGCGTGCGGCACTCTTCACGTGAAAACAAGAGAGAGCAACCTAGTTGCTTGCTTAGGGTTTTGTTTATATAAGGGTTTAACTAATATGCTTTGGGTCTATTAGCTCATACAATGGATTATCTGATTATAAATCGGATTGGACCATATTAAAATGTAAGGAGACCGTATAATAGAAAAGTAGTTATTAAATTAAAATAATAAAATGGTGCACATACATTTCAACCCAATCGAAAGTAGATTAAAACGACAAATAATAAAATAGAGAACGGAAGCTACAAACATATATTTCCAAAATATATTATTAAACTTCAAAATAATTAATTTAATAAAATACTTTTATAATAAAATATTATTATAAAATACGGGGTGTTACAATCCAACCTCCTAAAAAGTAGTTTCGTCCTCGAAACTTGAAATTCAGAGATAAGATCAAAGAAGGTAAGAATTACAAGTGATCATCAATAAAGGTCATCTAGGAATCCTAACCGCTGCGCACTCTTATCCATATCCAAACTCAAACCAAAGAAAAGTATCCCAAATCCTCAATGTTATTATCATATTCACACACTCTACAATCCCAAAAGTTACATCAAACTCATACCATCGAAATCCATAAAGATCATTAAGCCAACATCTAGACCTCTTATTTCAAACACTCATCCAACTACCATTTACCATCATTAAACATGATATACGACCTCTCAAAATCCACATAACTTTTAACAAATACTCCAGTTCTAGTTTACATCTCACCACAAGACCTAACATCAGTCAAAGCCCGCAACAAAAAATCTCTAAACCAAGAGTATCTTTCGAATGAGAAAACTCCTTCATTCACGAGTGCCATTAAAATCACTCCTACTCTAATATCCTCAAAGCGAGTAGGGCTTACTACCAATCACAACTTTTAAGCTCAACAGGCTTAAATAAATCTCGATGATTCTCGATCTATATCTAGTATCCAAACTCATCAATATCATCCTATCCAACCTCAATCTCATGGCAACATCGCCAGTCGCACTCGTAAGACCCAATCATTCCCTTTGAACTATAACCACGACTTTCCTAAGCACCCAAGGAACCACACACCTTCAGTTAAGCGAAAAAAACCTATTGTACCACAAAGCACTTGCCATCGATGACACATTTCCGTTAAGGCATAATAATTTCGCCATACAACTCTCATCACCTGTGCTCACATCATCACCAAACTTATAAACTCAATTTATAGTTGTAATTTACTATCCATGAATATCATCTCAACATCGCAAAACCACCACAAGACTGTATAAATCTATGTCTTTTAATAAACACTCATGCTCTTAAATGAAACACCTTTAACCCAAGAGAGAACAAACAAACATCTATATTCCCTGAAAATAATAACACCCTCAAATCTTCTTAGCTCAGTATAAGACATTTAATACTCATTCTCCAAAACTATATATACGTTGTCCCGATTCACACTCGTACACAACTATGTCACTATGTTCTCAACCTCAAATAACCAAACATCAACTCGAAGTATCTAACATCGCTCGCCAAAGGATACAAGCTTCAACTACGAGATGATCACAAGTAGTTCTAAAGAGATTTCTAACATTTTCAAGTTACCATGAAAGAACAAATAACTTGCAAACCAAAACAAAACATTTTTGTGCAATAAAACAAGGCAAAAGAACACATTCCTTTCAAAAGTAAAAGCTTAGAGAGAAATCAATTTGAAAAGAGTAATTACAAAAGTTCAAAGAAGAAGAAACTAGAGTGGAAATAAAGAACAAATAGAGAGTAACGATAGATAAAACAGACAGAAGACAAAGATAAAAGAAACCTTTTGGTCCGAAGGCTCAAATAGAAGAAGTATGGTTAACACGTGCAAGGATGACAAGGATAGACAATTCCAAAAACTAGTTTATCTACGCAAAGACGACACCTTACGATAAAATAAACAAAGCAGATAACCAGAGTCTTACAATTCTCGTACAATCATCACTTAAGGTAAAAACATCTCGTAACATCCTTTCATCGTATCTCCATAGTACCTCAGAACCAACAAATCTCTATATAATTGCCCTTCTCAAACACTATATTCCTCATATCATCAACTCAAAAAAAACTTTAACTCTCGAGATCTTTCCACTCTCAACACCTTTAATTAATCACACTTAATGAATCAATTAATAACAATCTCTATACTCTTAAAACATGAACACCACAATCCATTATAATCATCGTGAGCATTGTTGTTCACTAAGGCAATGCTTGAACTCTTTAACATTAACATCTCCCAAGTCCATAAATTACAGTTCGTCTCTTTCAATAAATCCTTCAAAAAGGTATGATCAGTAAATGACTCCTCAACGGATAAATCATAAAATCTTTAATAACTCACTATTAGTCATTGACGATTCTTACTCCTCAAATATGGTATTCCATTTAAAGACGAGCATAGTCTCCAAAATTCCCAACATGCTCAATCTAGACTCCACGATAACATTAAATTCATTTCAAGCAGTTTTTCTCGATCCATAAATAACTCACATAACTTTTCCCTTAACACAAGATAAAAACCCAATAATTCTAACCATTAAGAGCATAAGCCTCACTATTCCCAAATAATATCATAAGATAAATCTACTCATCATCTCTCTCACTTCTTGTGAAACTATGAAACCAATCATGCATCTTATGCCACAAATCATCACTCTCTATCATCAATAAGGATTTCCTCGAGCACCTCAACGACTTAACAACATCTAATCCCAAAGGAAACTTCATTTTAACAACCATTATTCCCAAAGTAAACTTCATCTCAACAACCTATAATCCCAAAGTAACTCCTTCGATACCAAACTCATAAAAATAAATGCTCTTTTCTTTCATACTTGAACATTCCTAACTACCATCAATCCTAACTTGTTGCCCCAAAACTCCAAACCACAAGGAATCAACTTCGAATTTACCTCAAACAAGGACAACAACACCAAATGATCCAAAAGGATGAAAGTACGATAAGAGTAAAGCTCGGGTTATTAGGGATTAAAAGTTTTGACAAACACGTACCTACATGCACGCTAAGTAACATGTAAGAAATATTTTTCAAAATCGACCATCTTTCAAATCAACAAAGCATGCTCGAAAAGAAGTCATACATGTACAACCCATTTTATACAATTGATGACGAAACAAAATATCAAGTCATAAACAACACTATATATAAACTATACATTTAATACAATTAATAACGATAAACATTAGAGCATAAACTAACAAATACATCAACAACACATGTATCACAATTAATAACGATGCAAAACACTAAGGCATAAACAAACAAATACATGGAAAAACATGTAATAAAATTACTAATTATACGAAACATTAATACATAAACAAACAAGTAATAAATTATTTCTACCTCATTTACTCTCACTCATTACTAAGTCAATTTTATTTTAGCCAAAAACTACGCGAGAGTTGGGAGCGTGTTCGCTCTGATACCAACTGTAACAACCCGGATTATAAAATAAAGGAAAAACATAGGATATAAAGATATTATCAAAGTATGTGATAACAAATGGGTCTAGGTGGCGGAAACACCTGACCAATGCGGTTTGCTACTAAATCCAAAACAAAACTAAAACATTATTAAAGGTTCTCAAAACATAAAAAAAATCCCTAATTTATTATTCGTCTTGTCCCTCGATGCATCCCAAACATCTTCCAAACAGCGACGAGCATTCAACCTGAGAATGGGGGTCGACATTCAGTCGGGAGTAACTAGATGCTCTCCCAGTCATGTTTACAATAATCGAATATAACCAACAATCAATAACAATCGAAATGCATAAACAGTAAACATGTGAGACCACCTATACTCATGAAAACTAGACACCAACTTATCATAGATCAACGATATACGAAGATATAAACATAACGTAACAACTTTGCTTAACCATACAAAATCAACAACGAAAGAACCAAATAACCAACCACGGAGCGTATAACAACTTCCTCCACTTACCCAAGCATAGTGTATAGAACGAGCGCCGTTAGAGCGTATAACAACTGCCTCTAACTGTCAGAGCGTATAACAACTGCCTCTGAACGGATGGAGCGTATAACAACTACCTCCATCGGTGTGGATCGTATAACAACTGCATCCACGGTACTATGTATAGCGTATATTAACTGCCTATATGCCTAAGACCTGGCCAGACTCTCGATGCAATAATTGTATACCGAACGACACAAGGGGACCAGAGCGTATAACAACTGCCTCTAACCAATCCCGAACATAGACCTACGGCAAATACCACAAGGGGTAGCGTTTGCTCATTCCGATTGGTATGTAACTGATACCTCACGTCATCTATACAACTAGCCCATAAACAATGCACAGTATAACTGACCATACATACATGTGAATAACATCACTATCAAATCACAGAATAATATAGCTGACCATCCTAAGATTATATGAACAAGAGTAATAAATGATATATGCAAACATAGCGTTATATAATGTAACTGAACACCACATAACATGTGAAATAAGTATCAACCATTCAATGTTATCGTACTCTAGCTATAACTTTTAACATTAACCATTCAATGTTATAGTAACCCTAACCATAACATGAACTCTGGAAGCGAGGTTATAGTAACCTCGACTATAACTTCGACATATACGACTTGAAATTATACTTACCTCAACTATTACCTTGACACGACTCAAACTTATACTAGTTCTAACCATAACCTTGAGCCATAAATCTGAGGGTACGTTAGTTCCAGCTATAACCTTAACTCGTACTTCAATGTTATAGTAGCTTAAGCCATAACTTGAGTAACAACCCAAAGTTGTACTAACTTCATCTATAACACTTGAATCATTGATACTATCGTTTCGTACCAAAAATAAAATACCTAGATTACTGCTAACAGAAGTCAGCGGCAAGTAGGGTCGATCTCCACAGGGAGGCGGTGTACTATCTATTTGTCTATTTATCCGTCTAATGTCACGATGGGGGTTGAATTGATTTTAACTAAACTACTAAAGCTAAAGGCATAAGAAAAAGGATAAAGGGAATTAGCAATAAGAGAAAGGGAGTATACTAGGAGTCGGTCTACCGTGGCAGCTATCAAATCTTATACTATTGGGAATACGGGGGCGATTAAACTATTGATAAGAAGAGCTATGGTCGTCACCTTTCGGTCCTTAAACCGCCCTAGAGCGTAAACAGCTTAACTTTCGCCCTCACTGCAATACCCTATTGTAATTAAGCAAGCCTTCCCTTCCAATCTTTCGATCTAGGTCGGGGTTAACTAGATTTATGGTCTCCTGCATGCATTCATTCGACCGGATAACAATTAAATTGCCTAATACAATTCCTATCGCAAGACTAATCTATATAAGTCAGTTAAAACATTGCTATCACGGCTTCCCTAATCCTAACATACTAAGGGGATTTAGCTAGACATGAAATTAATAAGAACAATAAATAAAGAGGGAGAGGGAATAATAAACATTAAATAAAAAGAGAGAAAAGAGGGAAGAAATTACTGAAATAATGATCCGGAATAAAATGCAAAGTAACAGTGTATCGTTCCAAGAGAAAAGAGAGAGTCAGAATGTCTCCGGATAAAAAGAGATGCATAAACTGACGACCTCACTCCTATTTATAAGAAATTAGGAGTTAATTAAACCTAATGACGGAAAATAACTAAAAAGCCCACCACAACAAAATCCACTCGATCGAGTAACTAAATCACTCGATCGAGCAAAAGCATAAAAGGAACTGGTCGATCGAAAGGATAAATAGTCGATCGAGTACTTATTCATCCTAAAACCACTCGATCGAGAAGAAGTGTCTCTTGATCGAGCAAATGGGCTCTCGATCGAATAGAAATAGTTCTCGATCGAGCACTTCTCAGCGCGTAATTCCTGCTTCGCGCACTGAACTTCAAACGGCTGCCATTCCTTCGTTACTTGGACAAATAGGGCGTGGTTGGTGGCGTTGGAAAGTTAAGAGGATAAGCTTTCACCTCCAACTAGAATCACCTTAATAACTATTGTAGAACTCGAGATATGGTTCTTACAAGTAGGAACTAGCAAATTGAAGCACTCTCTTGGCTCACCTAACTTCCTTACTCCAATGCGCATCTCAAAATAGCACTTTCCAAGCTCCGACTCAACTCATCTCCTAAATGCATGCGTAAGGGCATGTTTTAGGCTTGTTTTCACTCCTTTCGGGTTCATTCCTGCAAATAAGACAAAATAACCCAAAGTAGCATATTCGGGGCATTTCGTAGCATAAAACCACGGTAAAAGCATAGAGATGCGTGCATAAAATAGGCTAAAAAGACTATATAAAATGCACGTATCAATCATCATCAAGGTTATACTAGTTTTAGCTATAATTTTAGAGAGCACTCTTAGCCGCCTATCATGCCGCCACTAGGGTTTATTCGTAAAGCCTTATTGCGCTCATGACACCCATAATTTAATGCATAAGCAACATATGATATATAATTAATGCATAAAAACATATACCAACATGCGAAACATATTTAATCATGATAACAAATAATCAAACATGCACCAATCATGTAAAACAATCATTAAATCATATTAATTACATCAATTGGCATAAACACAATTAAAAGAGAAGCACCTAGTTATCTGTTTAGCAATTAACGATGCGAATTAATAATGAAAACCTCCGTGAAAGACCCGATCATCAAATCCTTGCCTCGATCCAACACGTGTCAACAACCCGAAAAGCGAAACAAAATAAAAGCACAGACCGAAACCCTTGAAAACGCCATGAAAGGCTATCCTTCTTCTTCATCCAATAAAATAAGAAACCATAAAGGTAGGTATAAAGGTCCATACAAATAATTCTCATAAAGATATTCGAAGAATAATATGTTGTAGAGGTAAGAGCAAGGATTGTGGAAATATAATTTGTGTATGAGTTTTGAAAAAGAAAAGATATTCAACAATTGAGTCAAAGGGAAAAAAGAGAACAAAAGAGAGAAAAGAGAGAAGAGGCGTGCGACACTCTTCACGTGAAAACAAGAGAGAGCAACTTAGTTGCTTGCTTAGGGTTTTGTTTATATAAGGGTTTAACTAATGGGCTTTGGGTCTATTAGCTCATACAATGGATTATCTGATTATAAATCGGATTGGACCATATTAATGTTAGAATTATTAATCTCATTATTTAACATATTCATATATGTGACATTTTAATTTAGTCATAAAATTAAAACTAGATCTTATGCATGCAAACTTGAATAAGAATCGAGAAGAAATCGTCTTTCTTACTATGGGAGTTTCGGATTTTGGGCACAAATGAGTTCTACTTCTCACTTGTTCTTGAGCTTTCCTTATATGGATGAAAAAAGGATCCAAAGAAGAATCCCTCCCAAAAGTTTATACCCAAGGTAATCTCTTAAAAGATTAATATTATTAGAACTAGAACAATATTAATCTTAGTAAAATTGGCCCAAAATATTTGTTTGTTCTCTTGTAATTTCGGCCAAGAGAGGAAAAAATTGAGAGATTTTATTTCTCTAAGCTTTCACAAATTATAGAGAGAATTTCTATTTTCTTACACTAGAAAAATAGTTAAAGTATTGAATGAATAATTAGACATAAAAACCCTCTATAATTCCCTTTGAAAACCGGTGGGGAGGGAAGAGGAGAGCCAATGCATGGGCAAGTTTTTCTACCCAAGAAATCATAGGTATGCATGGCTATATTAGGTTGCAATCATCATGCTTTCCACTTAAAAATAATTAACACAATTTAAACCTAATACTCCCTCTATTTTTCGGCACTTACATAAAATGGGAGGTCCATTTTAAATTTGTCATTTGTCAATTGTCACATGTTACTAGTCATGTGAAATTGTAATGTATTTTTAACATATTAAAAATCAACGTATTAATAAAAATACGTCATGTACAAAATCGACTTAGTAATTCATAATTACTTGTACCAAAACGGTTTATCAATTATAAATCACAACGTCTTGTATTTATAATAAATTATTCATTCAGTTTCAATTGTTTCGTAAACAATAATTTTATCTAAGTAATAAAACAATTTGATTACTTAGACCGTATCTTATTTAATCGAATTACAATAAGACACGTCAATAATACTCACAAAATCGTCCGTCAATTTTAAGCAATTTAATTAACCCGTATCGACATACGATAATTTAAATAATCAATTAAGAGTGTCACCCTTTAGGTATAACCTAAGGGGATCAACTGATCACCACCGTCGCACGACAGTAATGTCAAACTCTAGTCAGCCAATCATTACCGATATGTGTGGACCAGTTGACTGTAAAATATTACATCCCACATGTATTCTTAAAACGAGATTTAAACATGTGATCATCATGATCGACAGTTGTGATCACATTATTGTCGGAGGACACTTATTCCAATAATCTCCCACTTGTCCTCGACAAGTTTGCGTCACCAATTCTCTTGTCCTATTACTATCTCCCACTCAATGCAAGGTGTCTTTCAGGTCGTAATTGCAAGTTATCATATCGAGAGTGGTTTCCTCGATCTGGAGAATAAATGATTGACCGGAATTATCCACCATAGATACCTTCCGAGCGTGGCCACGCATTTCCAGTTCATTACTCCTCGAGTGGCCCTGAGATATTTTTATAACCCTGATAAGGGGTGGACAATTCCTATCGTACTTATTCCCTTCGACTAGCCACAGCCATCATAACCCAAAATATGCCCATTTGACCCCATTTACAAAGGTCGTAGTAACATAAATCAAAGTTAATCTGAAACTGTGCCACCTTAGGCGAAAAGTCTTTAGTCAAAAGAATCGACTCATTAGAATACTATAGTAGCTCTCGCCACGACCAGGCTATATAAATTTGCCAGAACTCTATAAGCAGTCATAAGGCCCGACAAAGTGTTCCTAACAGTCTGCCTATGTGATCGACTAGTCATCTCACATGACTCCATGGCACTTGAACTTGCCATCAATCGCATCACACTCTAGTCACTTCGAGACGTCACCTCATGTAAGTGACTATGGGCGAATACAATGCTAATCCATATTGACTTTAACGGGGTTCAATTGTCTTTCCAACCCGTTTGGATGTAACAAAGTACAAGTTGAGTTAATAATAACTCAAACGACAAATGTCGACATCACATCCGGGTAGTCAATATCATATTACAACCTTGTGATGTATATCGTAAGTGTGTAAACACTAGTCGTTTGCAACATGAGTTTAACATACCATGTGTCCATGTGTTCAAACTCTTGAATTGCATTTTCCTTTATTTTCATGTTTGTCTAACATAGCATGAATCTTACCAAGTACATATCTAGTTTCCCAAACTAGGTATAGGTTCTTTACTTGAGAGAACTTTCTTGTTGTTTATCACATAACAAACGAATTATGGTGGTCGACATAACTCACACTAGTCAAGTGTTCTTCCAATTCATAATGTACCAGTTATATGTTTTGTAGGATCTTGCAACAATTATCAAGATGATTAGCCTAGTACTTCTCATAAGTCCTAGCAAATTTTGAAAATACTAGTTTTGGGTAACTTCTTAGTATAACAAGTATCTTTTCAAATTTCTTATTTCTCTTTTTAGCTTGAATAGCATAGGATTTTCATAAATCCTTACGCGTTTTCGAACTTCAATATGTGCAACTTCTTGTCACATAACAGAGTGTTCTGTCAAACACTAGAATAGCTCATTAGTTCTTCTTGAGAATTCATAACAATTCTTCTATGGCTTACCAATGACTCATCATGCTCTTAAGCATATGATTCATTATAGGACATGTGCATGATTATTCTAATGGCGGAAACATTAGTAATTTTTAATCATGTGACCAACCATTCTTAGGTTCAATGAATGACCATGACTGCTTATGGTAATTCCATTTTCATCGATATGAATAACCTACATTTCTCGTTGGTTTGATGTGTATATCTCAATACTTATCCAACATCCCATGATGTGATTGGATTCATCATAGTCTATTTTCATCCAGAATTGAAAACTCAAATACTTCTTTATGAAAGATAGTACTAGCTCGTCATTCTCAATGAGTAATGAGTTATAAATTTTAGAAGATGATTGCTTCCACTAAATTTCATGTCTTCACATGATAATTTCAAACTCCCACTCAATTCCACATGTTTCGTAATTGACTACTTAATCGACACATTTCAAGAATTGAAATACATTTTGCTTTGCCAAGTTATTAAGATTAAAACCATATATGTTCCCAACATATTCTTTCAAAATACCTATTTTGAAAAGATTTCAATCTTAAACTTATGGAAAGAGATTTTAATCTTTAACTCATTCATTTTTATAATGATGCGTAGCAATGTCATTATTTAAAAGTGAAATCCCATTTAATACACGTCCTTCTCAAAATACCCTTTTCGGAAGGAGGTTTAACCATTTCATTTTCATAATGAGGTTAAGTAATGACACTAGCGTGGTTAACAATTAACTTAGCTTTTGTAGATATCGGCATATCTTCCTTTGCAACTTTTAATCATAAATCTCATTTATATTCGAAGATGCAACTTTGTATCATTTAGGCTCTTAAGTAAATATCAATATTGAAACTCTATTGTCATAAACTAGTAAAATCTCTTGTTGAGACTTTTCTTTAGTCATATTCTTACAAAACTTTCTTTCAAAACTTTCTTTTGGTCTCCTCGTGTAGTTATCTTAAGAACATATTATTTTGATTACTTCACTTGGTCTCTTTTGTCATGTAGATCTCATCTATTCGAGACCATAGATCTTATCTATTCATGTATACTATCTATTTAGGTATACAAATCATTCTTTCTTTCGTAGATCTCATTTACTCAATCATACAAATTATTCTTTGTATTCATTGTGTCTTCATTTTTCTCCCACTCTATATTTAGAATAAATACACTAGATATTCAAAGATAGCTTATGAGACACAAATAATGATTTTTGAAGTAGAAGGAGGACTATCTCATAGATTGACTAATGATTTTAGATTTGATGAGTGTACTTGGTAGTTGACATCCCTTTAGAAGAGTTCATCAACTCAACATCACTTTATAATTGATCATACACAAGCCTTAAGCTTGTGGACATATAATGAATCCCATCATTATAGTTGTTTATTGGATCACTTTAAGTAGATGATCATATGTTTCTATGTGCAAGCATATAAAGACGAATTTTTAGCACAAACAAATAGAATAAAAGGGGTGACCTGGGTTGCAAACCAAGCCACCATAATCCAAAATACAACCATTGTTTAAAAAGGATCAACCATTTCCATGTCGAACACGGAAATCAAAATAGTTCTAAAAATCCGAAACACAACTTAAAATAAGACAATAATAAAAGCCAAGCTTCATTGGTAGCTACTCCTAGTTCCTTGATGATTTCTCAAGCTTGCTTTTCTTTTCCTTTTCTTTGCTTGGAGGAGGCCCTATTTACAATAAAAAAGGGATATATTATCACAACTTTGTATCAAAATACCATAGTTGAATTAGAAACATAAAAGAAAGGATAGTCATTTACCTACTGGAGTGATCTTTCCAGCTTTGATATCACCAAGGTACTTGGAACAATTCCTCTTCCAATGTCCAACACCATTACAATAATGGCATTTGTCAAGAGGACCTTTCTTGGTTTTGGAAGTGCTAGCTTCAAAAGTCTTAGCCTTGGTGGACATGGGAGCTTGCCTCTTACCCTTTTTCCCATTCTTCTTGAACTTCCCCTTGCTCTTAGTTCTTATATTAAGCACATCCTTAGGTGGGTTAACATTTAGCCCCATGTCTCTTTCGGCTTGCACAAGTAACTTGTACAACTCTTCAAGAGACACGTCCTTGTCTTGCATGTTAAAATTCACCCGGAATTGAACATACGCTTTGACTTTGGATAAGGAGTGTAGAATCCTATCTACAATGAGCTCTTTGGGGATTTCAACCTTTTGAAGTTTCAATGTCTCGACTAGCTCCAACAATTTGAGCACGTGAGCGCTAACCTTTTGGCCCTCCTTAAAATCGAGATCAAAGAATGCCGAGGCCGCCTCATATTGGACGATCCTCGGTGCTTGCGAAAACATTGTCACAAGTTTGGAATAGATTTCATAAGCGGTGCCCATTTTAAAGGCTCTCCTTTGGAGATCCGCCTCCATAGAAAAAATCAACACATTTTTCATAGCGGCGGACTCTTTGTGGTAAGCCTCATATGCTTCCCTAGGGGCGGCACTCGACCTAGCATTAGGTTCAGGTGGAGAGGCCTCGGTGAGGTAACGAAGCTTGTCGTCACCTTGGGCGGGTAATTTGAGTTGGACATCCCAATCGGAGAAATTTGACCCATTCTTTTCAAGTTTACAACGATCCATGAAGGATCAGAGCCATGAACCATTAGTGAGAGGTTCGGCGTTGGTGTTTGGTGCGGCCATTTGTTATGAGAAATAAAAGTGGTCTACAAAACAAAATAGAAGGAATAAAACATTTGTCGTTTTCAAAATAATAATAATACTCGTAAATTTTAATTTAAACAAGTTTTATAGCATTTATCTAGTGACCTCTACCCAACTTGATAAATGATTCCAAGATCCAAATTCATATTAACTTGGGCACGGTAGGGCCGATTCATCCCTTATCAATATAACTCGGTGGAATAACGCTTTAATCGATTCTACTTTTAGAACTCTTGGTCGATAAAATTACATTAATATTTATCTTTAGCCCGGAACACATGCGACTACGGTCACGAATACTTCCGTTGAGCTCAATCCAAATTTCGAATAAATGTGTCCATGATCCAAATCCACATCAACTTGGGCACGGTAGGGCCGATTCATCCCTTATCAACATGAATTCGGTGGATAGACATTTATCACCCACTTCCCCTACGTAAAAAGGTTTGTACCCCGGTAGGGCCGAGTGCACTCCCTCATGAAATAGGTTTTCATGGTTTCTACTTTTTGGTAAGGCTAAGTCTCAATGGTTTATTTTAGCGAGAGGTCATGTCAATTTATTATCTATCACGTTTTAAGTGAACTAAAGCGGTGAACTACGATAATTGTAATTGATACGGTCGATAAACTCGATTTAAAAATGCATGTTTATTTATGGCGATTTAGCTATGCATGCAACATATAAATAAAATGCAAAGTATAAATAAAATCCTAGTATGGCCTTCCTAAAATAGTAAATCTAATAAACTATTACAAATTCGGAAACCAACTCCTTTGGTCCCTTGAACTTCGGTCTTGACACGCACTTCATGGCAACATTTTCTTTGATGGATCGCCTCCTCAAATGGCACCGTCTTCAAGGTACTCCGGAATAAATAAATTACATAATGAATTACATAATTTTCTATTATACATTTGTAATTAAAATAAAAATATATCTATTAAATTACAAAACGGTGATACGAGATCACTATAATTACAACCGAATCGATATTCCCATACATTTCGGGTAATATCAATCAAAACTAAGGCCATACTAAGTAAAATTACATAATTCAAAAATTACATAAAATTAAAATATGACAATCATAAATAAAATGCAGCATTATAATATGTATGAACATGCTAAATTTTATTCTAAATCGCCTTTAAAGAACCAATATCGTATATTAATCGGTTTTTAAGGATTTGCGTGATTTAACCTTTTAAAATCACAATAATTACATAAAATCATATTTATGTACAAGTTAATTACCCTAACCATCTTAGAACTCAAAATTAGTCTCCACTAACATTTGACAATAATTAACCTAGATTTCTTAATATTGTTCATAAATGGACCTAAAATACAAAATTATGTCATAAACTTCAAATTAAATCATAAAAATTTCAAATAATTTCAAAATTTGAAATTTAAACTCATGAACATTCTGGAAAAATACCATGACACTCATAATGTTCAAAACTTAGGTTAAAAATTTCGAAAATTTATCGAGAAAAACAATGTTGCGGTTTATCGGATTTAACAATTATGATCCTAAAAAAAATGAGAAAAATTATATTCATCAACTTTTCACTTTTAGATCTGAAATATATGATAAAATGCAACATGTGACGTTCTTCCTTAGTCATGAAGTATGTTTTAGCATTTTTACTAATTAAAGTCACTATTTATGTGATTTTTCATCAAAAATTCATAAAAAAAAAATTGCATGTGACAACATACTAAATTTCCATGACCAGATTCGAAATATAACTCATATTAACCTATTTACCCATTTAAATACGATTTTAACATGAAAAATCCATATTTCGAGCAATACAACGCATTTTATTATGAAAATTTACAGGCCATCAGTAGATAATATATGTGAAAACATATCCAAAAACCACTGAAAAAATCGAAGTTTAGCTATTATTCGTCCAAAAATGACATTTTTATCATAAAAATCACATTTTAATGCCAATATTATATAAAATGAACAATAAAATCCATAAATAAACCAAAATGTCCTAAAAATCACTTAGGACCAGAAACTTTTAACATGCAAATTTATTTTACGGTTTATCTTCATAAAACCAAATTAATTAGTTTTGTATGTTAATCATATAACTCGGAAAAACTATAAACCGATTTGCATGCAAACAACCTAAGGCTCTTGATACCGCTTGTTAGAATTATTAATCTCATTATTTAACATATTTATATATGTGATATTTTAATTTAGTCATAAAATTAAAACTAGATCTTATGCATGCAAACTTGAATAAGAATAGAGAAGAAATCGTCTTTCTTACTATGGGAGTTTCGGATTTTGGGCACAAATGAGTTCTCCTTCTCACTTGTTCTTGAGCTTTCCTTATATGGATGAACAAAGGATCCAAAGAAGAATCCCTCTCAAAAGTTTATACCCAAGGTAACCTCTTAAAAGACTAATATTATTAGAACTAGAACAATATTAATCTTACTAAAATTGACCCAAAATATTTGTTTGTTCTCTTGTAATTTCGGCCAAGAGAGGAAGAAATTGAGAGATTTTATTTCTCTAAGCTTTCACAAATTATAGAGAGAATTTCTATTTTCTTACACTAGAAAAATAGTTAAAGTTGTGAATGAATAATTAGAGAGAAAAACCCTCTATAATTCCCTTTGAAAACCGGTGGGGAGGGAGGAGGAGAGCCAATGCATGGGAAAGTTTTTCTGCCCAAGAAATCATAGGTATGAATGGCTGTATTAGGTTGCAATCATCATGCTTTCCACTTAAAAATAATTAACACAATTTAAACCTAATACTCCCTCCATTTTTCGGCACTTACATAAAATGGGAGGTCCATTTTATATTTGTCATTTGTCAATTGTCACATGTTACTAGTCATGTGAAATTGTAATGTATTTTTAACATATTAAAAATCAACGTATTAATAAAAATACGTCATGTACAAAATCGACTTAGTAATTCATAATTACTTGTACCAAAACGGTTTATCAATTATAAATCACAACGTCTTGTATTTATAATAAATTATTCATTCAGTTTCAATTGTTTCGTAAACAATAATTTTATCTAAGTAATAAAACAATTTGATTACTTAGACCGTATCTTATTTAATCGAATTACAATAAGACACGTCAATAATACTCACAAAATCGCCCGTCAATTTTAAGCAATTTAATTAACCCGTATCGACATACGATCAATTAAATAATCAATTAAGAGTGTCACCCTTTAGGTATGACCTAAGGGGATCAACTGATCACCACCGTCGCATGACAGTAATGTCAAACTCTAGTCAGCCAATCATTACCGATATGTGTGGACCAGTTGACTGTAAAATATTACATCCCACATGTATTCTTAAAACGAGATTTAAACATGTGATCATCACGATCGACAGTTGTGATCGCATTATTGTCGGAGGACACTTATTCCAACAATTAAAACGTAAGGAGACTGTATAATAGAAAAGTAGTTATTAAATTAAAATAATAAAATCGTGCACAGACATTTCAACCCAATCGAAAGTAGATTAAAATGAGAAATAATAAAATAGAGAACGGAAGCTATAAACATATATTTCCAAAATATATTAATAAACTTCAAAATAATTAATTTAATAAAATACTTTTATAATAAAATATTATTATAAAATACGGGGTGTTACACCACCTCGGAAATAGGTGACAATTTACAAACAACTATCATACGTAAGTTTCAATAATATAAGTGATGCGACCCAAGCCAATGATTCGGGTTTGCATAATGAGTTGGTAGTGAACACGATATGGGTAATGACGATTCTTACGGGCTTTCTTCGTTCCCATTTTGTGTCCATACATTCTTGGACAATGGACAGATTTAGTGATGGCACACGGCCCAAGAAGAGCTTCTGGCACACGTTCCTTTACAAGCTAATAAAATGATCATCTTTTATTTACTTATTGTGAATAATGTATTCAATTAGCTTGTAATTACATTAGACCTTTCCATTTGCTTGCTTTTATGATTGTAATTAGTGAAAGAGTGATGACAACTCTTCACTTGGCTGAAATTTTTGAGCCTTGGCTGCCTATATAAGGTCATGAGCTTTCAACAATAAGATCATCCAGAAATTAAAAAAAACTTGTGTTCTCAAAATCGTTTTCTTCCTTAGAAAACAAAGCTGGTTCGTTTGAGACGCGTTCTTAATCGAATTCTCGGGTTATTGATCAATAGGTCTTGATCTTAGTCTCCTTTAATGAGTAATAGGTCTTATTCAACAAAATTCTATCCCATACAATCAAGGGCTGCACGTACCTAGTACAAATAGTCCACATCTTTGTTCAAATAGTTTGAGTTTCCGCTGTTCAGTTTGTATCATTCGAGGACTGCACGTACCCAGTATGAACAGTCCACATATCCGTTTAATTATTTAAGATTCCGCTGCCTAAATCGTATCATTTGTGGTATCAGAGCTTCGGCTCCTGATCCTTGTTCATCTATGGATTTTGACAATCCTAACTTTTTGTAGCAACTCCGTGATGCCTTGAGAAACGTGCAAGAAAGGGATGAAAGGTGGCATCTTAGGCATTTTGAAAAAGTGACTGATCCATTCAAAGTGAACGAACTACCTGAGTTTGTTGGAGGGGCTGATCCCGAGGCCTATTTGGAGTGGGAACGGAAAATGGATCGTATGTTTGATTTCAAGGACTTGGATAATGAGAAGAGGTGCAAATATGAAATTCTAAAATTAAGCAAGGGAGCATCCCTATGGTTTGAAGGATTGAAGGCCAAGAGGGTGCACTCGGGGAAGGAAAAGATTGATTCTTCGGAGTCTTTGAAATGTAAACTCCGTAAAAGGTATGTATCAATGGCCCATAAATTAGATACATATCGTAAGATTGCTGATTTGAGACAAGGGAAATTAAGTGTTGGTGAATATATTGATGAATTTGAAAATTTATGCTTGATGGGCGAATTGGAGGAGGTAGAAGAGCAGAAAATGTCTCGATTTTTGCATGGATTGAATTATAAAATTGCTAATTTTGTTGAGTTGTACCCCTATTCTGATTTTGGTAATCTTTGTGGTCCTTGTTTGAAAATAAAGTCACAAGTGAAGTCTAAATATAGGGGAGGGTCGAGTTCAGAATCGGGAAAGAATAAGTCATGGATCAAAACCAAAACAAACCCTAATCTCGACATACCTAGCAGCACCTTTGGGTGTCCTAGCAAGGCCACGACACCACCAAACACGACCCCTAGGACCACGTGTAACACCCCCACACACCAAGGTGCCTTACCAAGACCACCCAATGCATGGAAGTGCTACAATCGCGGTTACCCGAGACAATGATTATCAAAAGGACCATAAAAGAACGTACTTTATTAAATAAGTTTAAACTGATACATATCCAAAACAACAACTGTCTAAGGAAACACAAATGTTCCAAATCCAAAACCAACAAAATAAAATGAGTATAATGACACAGCGGAAGGCTCTAGTGACACGTGATGACTCCATCCCAGCTATCCCTTGCACAATCTATCTCATACCTGCTCAATAACTGCTCACCATCCCCGAATGGATCACCACAATTTTTAAAACAATTAACGGGGTCAGTTACTAATTACACAATACAAGATAAACAGAATAACAATACATATGATCATCCAACTCCGTCACATCTCCACACACCTAACTACACACTAAAGTGTGTAGCCCTGCCAGAATATCCATCGCAACAGATCTTCCACACCGCCAGTGGGGGACCGCAGCCGTACCCACCAAATTCCCGCTTATCAACTCCGAGTGAAAACCCAAGTTCCTTAATGTGCACATCCCCTCTTGTGCCGGGTTCCAAAAGGGGCGAATTAAGGGCGTGAAGCCCCTCCCGCAAGTAACTCTACTCAGCCGAGGACGTGCCTCGCGAACCACAGACAAACATATCCAACTAACTATACAACAACAATTACCAGTTACAATACCAATATGATAAATATCACCAAAATCACAACCATCACCAATTAACTATCAAATACCATGTAATCAATAACCGAGTAGGGAAACTCTACCTAAAAAGGCAAATCACCATGATCGTCACAAATTAGCTATTCAAAACTGCCCCTCTACGAAACCACCTCTTATAATCACACAATCATATAATTACTATCTAATAATCACCAAACTCCCAAAATACCCCAAAATACCCAATTAGGGTTTCAATCAAAAACAATGAAACGATATAAAAGTCATACTAAAATCTTACCCATGATATGACGGTCTCAACGGCGCAAAGAACATAATAATCCGACGACTCTAGCCCTTAGAATTTGATAGCAATGCGAAAGAGAAAGCAACATAACTTGTTTAAGCTTTGTGAAGGGTTCGACTATTCCTGTCGTCAAAGCTATCAACCAAAACAATATTTATAACTTCACAAAACTACTCTTAGTAAAGAGGTAAGTAAAGGTCGGATCCCAAGGGACAGGTATTGATGTAGGATTTTCAATTGCAAGTAGTTATGTCTAAGGGTGTCACAAATTGGGTTGAGATGGGGTGTAAACTAAACTAATCAACAAGATGAATGTAAATTAATGAAAACAAAGTAAAGCAATTAAAGGGGTTTGTAAACAAATGACTAAAGGCACCAGGGTGTCATGGGTTCATAGGGGATTCATGGAAATAGATCATACAAACATGTTCTCAATTAGAAGCAAGCACTCATTGTTGTGATGGGATCGAGTTAGTGTATATCTTACAATCCCTTGAAATATTTAGGTCCCGGAGCCGAGTCGATCAAGACTTTACAACACCTACAAGTCGACTTAGTCTCCTCCTATTCAACTCTATGAATGGTCTAATGAGGCTCGAGTTGGTTTATGTCTTACAAGCCTCATTGAAAAGATAATAGATGGGTAAAAAATGTAAGGATTCATAGGCTGGTGTTTCATCAAACATAACATGTGCATATGTTGAAATCACAACAAGCAAGCAAATTAATTAAGACAACATATTATATTAAGCATAGATTAATTCCCATGTATGTTTCCCCTAATTCCCCATTAACCCTAGCTAAAGGACTACTCACTCGTGATCAAGTTTAACATGCTAATAAGGTTATCTATCATACTAACAAAGCAAAACATGACGAAAAATTATGTGATTAACAATAATTAAACAAGGGTAAAAGGGAATTATACCAATGGAGATTATCCAAATAATAAAGCAAAGAATAATAGAAGAACTTGATGATTGATGGAAGGTTGTCAATCCTCGAATAAATCCAAATAATATTCTAATTACTCAAATAAAAGAAAGAACAATTGAGAGATTAAGGAAAGATTAAGAAGTGATTAATATTGAAATGTGTATTACAACTAAATTAAGACTAGGTTGAGATGATATCAAGAGATGATTAAGATGATATCAAGAGATGATTAAGATGACATGATAATCTAGGTAGTACAATGGGGTATTTATACTAAAATTAAGTACAAGGATTAGGGTTACTAAGGGCTTAAATGACTATTAAGACCCTAAGAGAAACTTGGTAATTTTGCTCATCATGAGGGACATGCGCGGATCGTCTTTGCAACTCCCACCAGGATCCGCCCGTCCTCACCTGATGCACGGGTTATCCTATAAGAAGATCCGCTCCGATCGTCCAGGAGACGCTCGGATCCTGCCTGTGGTACGGTCGTATCTAGTTCTGGGACGCTCGGATCGTTGCTCTGATCTGCTCGTCCTGAGCTCGGGCCACTCGGATCGTTGGACAGAGTTGTTCTCTTGTTTGGCTCCTTAACAATCAGCGAGGATTGTGTTGGGGATGCAATGATCTTTTCATCATTGCCCATTTCACTCTATTTATTTGCTTAGGCCTCTAGTGTTGGTCTCCTCTTGGATGCTTGGTCATTATATGCGATCCATTTAGCTCCATTTCGCCTCATAAATGCAAGGTTAGTAATCCTCTCATACCAAGGACACAAAAGCTCAAAGAATATGCAAAATGGGAAACTAAAGATAAGAAATGACTTTAATATATGCTAGAAAGCATGGGAACGAGGTTAATTCGGGGATTAAATGTGCTGAAATATGAGTCACATCAAACATCCCCAAACTGAACCTTTGCTCGCCCCGAGTAAAGAGGAGACTAAAACTATAACCTTTATTTAAACTAGCCTACTAATATAGCCGATATGAGATAATTAGAGGTCTCACTCCGCCCCTTCAACTCACAACAAGACAGCCATGAGGTAGGGTGCCTTCTTGCAAGGCAGGGTGGGGCTTGCCAAAATGGCGATACATCCAAACATTAAGCACACAAAAGCAAGTAATGGATACATCTACAAAAGTGAATAGCCACTTTCCTCATCTAAGTGGCGATAATTATCTAAAAGGGATACAATCTAATGGTACATACTCCATCATAGATATGGTTTCTTCAAGTTACTAAGCCTAGGAGGATACCAGTAAATCACCTCCAAGTGGTGTCAAGCTAGGGTACCTTTATCCTCAATCGTTAAATGCTTTCGTCAAGAGTAGTCTCCCTATGGTCTTAGAAACACTGTAGGATCGTGGAATTTCCCCTCTTGCCTAGACAAGAAGAAGGTTTGTCCCCTCTCCACCATGCACAAAAGTAGGATCAATGGAAAAAGGGATCAATAGATTTTGAGTTTCATAATGGGAGTTTGAATTTGATTTTGTTATTCCCCCTAATTTCTTGTGGTATTTGACATTTTTTAGAACAATTTTCTTTGCCATTTCTTTGATGTTTGGCATTTTGATACTTGACAATTTTCAGCTTTTGCCCTTTTGAACATTTTCAAAGTCACCCCCATTTGTAACGAGGGTGCTTTTATATAAAGCATAGGAGTTCTTATTTTTGTACTCCTCTTTTCTTTGATGCAATATGCAAACTTCTTGATTTTCATTTTTGAATACTTTAACTCAAATTGATAATTTTTGTGCCCATTCCCTTTTTGTTGACAAAATGTGATAGAAGTGTAAGATGGTTGCATGGTTTCAAGGGTCACCTTGGAATAAACGGTAGCCAAGGAGTTATCACACCACAAGGTACTCTTGACTAGGCCTTAATCCATGGGTCAAAGGATACTAGCATGACACATCCTATGGTGTTTTAGAGGCATTCTGATGAGCAAAGTCTTAGGAAGAAAAAGTATCTACAAGGCCCTTATAAACACTTGTCAAGCTTCCCAAATAGATGTTTTCACAAAAATTTTCCTAAAATGCAACTACATACCATGATGCAACTAACGTTTATACAACCTAATAAAAATGATTCTATCAACTAGTATACCATATAAGTTAAATACAACTCCTAAAATCACATTGGTTTGTACCGCATCAATCAAAATAAAGCCATATAGTCATTAACATAAAGAGGAGAAAGGAGAGTTGGAAAGATCTACCATGCGGTATTCATATTCCTCATGCCTCGGATGTGGCTTAGTCGATCCAATGTGATAAGAGGACAAACAAACACAAGTATATACACAATATACAATTCCATACTACAAAAGAAATGAACATGTTTTTGGATTTTTCAATTTTTCAAATTTTTATGGTTTTTGTTTTTATGAAATAAAAGAACATATTTTTGTGTTTTTCGAATTTTTTCAATTATTATCATTTTTGATTTTAAATGTTAAGTTAGAATTTCTCTTCCCCACACTAGTATGAGCATTGTCCTCAATGGGAAATACGATAGAAAATTATGGAATGCAAGCTAAATAGGAATGCATGATTTCTACACTAATATGCAAACTACGTGACATACAAACAAGTGATGCATTCTAATCTATCCAATATGATGCATGATTTTATTGGTTGGAGAGATAATTTGGATTAACTCCTATTTCTTGTGCTTGAACTTCCCCAAACCAAGTAACACACTATTTCTAGTGTAAAAATAGGGAGTTCATGTACAAGGTTAGTATGCAATGCATAAATCTAATTGTCCTTTTGGATTTTTCGAAATGGGAACAAAATAAATGAGACACCTCAATAGAACTGAGGTGGGAGTCCTTCAAAATGGTGCTAGGACTCAAGATAAATACTCAAGATTAAGATTAAAAATATGATATAGAGACAAAGCTAAAGGAGGTGTAGGAAACTCACAATGGAATAGGTTGAAGTCAAGTAATCAACCCCGCACTAGTGGTATCCTCCAATAAGCCTTGTAAATCCTCAATTGTCGCTCATTGCGACATCCTCATCACCGGCATCATTTCCGTCATCATCATCATTGGAATTATCATCAATTTCTTCATTATCTTCTTCATCATCCACCTCCATTGACTCCGAGGATTCACCATTTCCATCATCAACTTTGGAACTTGAACCTTACTCTTCTTCTTCTTGGCGTGAATCACTACCTTCCTCGTCTTCAAAAACAACAACCTCCTTTCCATTAGCCACCCGACTATCCATTTTGGCATCTTGAGAAGCATTTGGGAAGAATACCTCCTTATCCGCCTAACTAGGCAAAGGACATGAAGGATCAAGAAGTCCTTGCCTAGCTAGATGTGGTAGGGGTGGATATTGGGCATGGTAAGCATTCAATCGAACTTCATAAGCTTCTTTATGCATTCGTTGCATTAGTTGGGTCAAATAATCGTTGCCTACCATGACATTAGAGCCACTTGGTTTGAATTCTTGGTAGGCAAAGGGGTATGGTGGAGTCACAATGGTAGAGGAGGAGGGCTTTGCATTTGGTTCCCTATGTTGCTTAATTATCACTTCGGCTTCCTTGGAGACGGGTAATAGGTAGTTTGGGCTACAGACGGAGATGCGGCAAATCTTACTAGGTAAGATAATGGACTTAGCTTCTTTTATGAGCCACTCATATTTGTTGTCAAGATTGTCGGTCTTGACCCAATGGAATTTGTTGATCATATTTATCATATCAAGGAGCTTGCTCCCTTTAACCGGTTTGTAGGTTTTATCTTTGGTGAAATTTGGGTTAAAGTCCTTAGCTAGCCTCGTTACCAAGCCGCCGTTTACAATGAAGGCCGCTCCATCTTTCCCATTATCAATCTCAAGCCACCGATCAAGCAATAGTTGAAGAATGTTGTACTTTTTGGTGAATTTCCCATTGATATTCATGAAGGACTCAAGGTAGACAAAATCAAGTTCGGTGAAGTAATTGGTGCCTTTTCTAGCAATCAAGGTATTGCCCACAAACTTATGCCATACTCTTATGCCCGGATGGTGAACATATAAAGCATGACACTCCCGGAAAGAGTCAAATTTTCGACCGGTAATAGCTTTCCAAAGGGGTGCGGCATCATATTTTAAAGGCTTCTTCTCATAATGATGATATTGCAAAAGACCAAACACATTACCAAACTCACCCAAAGTCATTCTTCTACTCTTGTTCTCATGACGGAATTCAACATAATGTCGAGTCTCTATCTTAGACACCTCCAAGGAGCTTATGAACTCTGGAAATGAAGGGTAAGTCAATTCTTCCATTTCAAATAGGGCTAACAACCTCATGGACTCGAAAAAGGCTCTAGTTCGCTCAAGCACACCCAATTTTTCCAAAGTGTCTTGACAAATAAACTTGGTAGTTACAATGGTCTTTTTAGTAAGGGATAAAAATGCATTCCTATGAGCATCGGTTAAGAAAGTTACGTCCGGGGGTCCTAGCAAGACCACGACACCACCAAACACGGCCCATAGGACCACGTGTAATACCCCCATACATAAAGGTGCCTTACCAAGACCACTCAATGCATGGAAGTGCTACCATCTCGGTTACCCGAGGCAATGATTATCAAAAGGACCATAAAAGAACGTACTTCATTAAATAAGTTTAAACTAATACATATCCAAAACCAAAACTGTCTAATGAAATACAAATGTTCCAAATCCAAAACCAACTAAATAAAAATGAGTTCAATGATACAGCGGAAGACTCTAGTGACACGTGATGACTCCATCCCAGCTATCGCTTACGCAATCCATCTCATACCTGCTCAATAGCTGCTCACTAGCCCCGAATGGATCACCACAGTTTTTAAAATAATTAACGGGGTCAGTTACTAATTACATAATACAAGATAAACAGAATATCAATACATATGATCATCCAACTCCGTCACATCTCTACACACCTGACTACACACTAAAGTGTGTAGCCTTGCAAGAATATCCATTGCAACAGATATTCCACACCGCCAGTGGGGGACCGCAGCTGTACCCACCAAATCCCCGTTCATCAACTCCGAGTGAAAACCAAAGTTCCTTAATGTGCACATCCCCTCTTGTGGCGGGTTCCAAAAGGGGCAAATTAAGGGCGTGAAGCCACTTCCGCAAGTGACTCCACTCAGCCGAGGACGCGCTTCGCGAACCACAGACAAACACATCCAACCAACTATATAACAACAATTACCAATTACAATACCAATATGATAAATATCAACAAAATCACAACCATCACCAATCAACTGTCAAATACCATGTAATCAATAACCGAGTAGGGAAACTCTACCTGAAAAGGCAAATCACTAAGATCGTCACAAATTAGCTACTCAAAACTGCCCCTCTACAATACCACCTCTTATAATCACACAATCATATAATTACTATCTAACAATCACCAAACTCCCAAAATCCCCCAAAATACCCAATTAGGGTTTCAATTAGAAACAATGAAACGATATAAAAGTCATACTATAATCTTACCCACGATGTGACGGTCTCAACTGCGTAAAGAACATAATAATCCGACGACTCTAGCCCTTAGGATTTGATAGCAATGCGAAAGAGAAAGCAACATAACATGTTTAAGCTTTGTGAATGGTTCGGCTATTCTTGTCGTCAAAGCTGTTAACCAAAACAATATTTATAACTTTACAAAACTACTCTTAGTAAAGAGGTAAGTAAAGGTCGGATCCCAAGGGACGGGTATTGATGTAGGATTTTCAATTGCAAGTAGTTATGTCTAAGGGTGTCACAAATTGGGTTGAGATGGGTGTAAACTAAACTAATCAACAAGATGAATGTAAATTAATGAAAACAAAGTAAAGCAATTAAAGGGGTTTGTAAACAAATGACTAAAGGCACTAGGGTGTCATGGGTTCATAGGGGATTCATGGAAATAGATCATACAAACATGTTCTCAATTAGAAGCAAGCACTTATTGTTCTGATAGGATCGAGTTAGTGTATATCTTACAATCCCTAGAAAGATTTAGGTCCCGGAGCTAAGTCGATCAAGACTTTACAACACCTACAAGTCGACTTAGTCTCCTCCTATTTAACTCTATGCATGGTCTAATGAGGCTCGAGTTGGTTTATATCTTACATGTCTCATTGAAAAGATAAGACATGGGTAAAAAATGCAAGGATTTATAGGCTTGCATTCCATCAAACATAACATGTGCATAGGTTGAAATCACAACAAACAAGCAAATTAATTAAGAGAACATATTAAATTAAGCATAGATTAATTCCCATGTATGTTTCCCCTAATTCCTCATTAACCCTAGCTAAAGGACTACTCACTCATGATCAAGTTTAACATGCTAATAAGGTTGTCAATCATACTAACAAAGCAAAACATGATGAATAAATTATGTGATTAACAATAATTAAACAAGGGTAAAAAGGAATTATACCTATGGAGATGATCCAAATAATAAAGTAAAGAATAAGACAAGAACTTGATGATTGATGATTGATGGAAAGTTGTCAATCCTCCAATAAACCCAAATAATCTTCTAATTACTCAAATAAAAGAAAGAACAATTGAAAGATTAAGGAAAGATTAAGATGTGATTAATATTGAAATGTGTATTACAACTAAATCAAAACTAGGTTGAGATGATATAAAGAGATGATTAAGATGACATCAAGAGATGATTAAGATGACATGATAATCTAGGTAGTACACTGGGGTATTTATACTAAAATAAAGTACAAAGATTAGGGTTACTAAGGACTTAAATGACTATTAAGACCCTAAGAGAAACTTGGTAATTTTGCTCATCATGAGGGACATGTGCGGATCATCTTTGCAACTCCCACTAGGATCCGCTCGTCCTCACCTGATGCACGGGTTGCCCTGTAAGAAGATCCGCTCGGATCGTCTAGGAGACGCTCGGATCCTGCCTGTGGTACACTCGGATCTTGTTTTGGGACGCTAGGATCGTTGCTCTGATCTGCTCGTCCTGAGCTCGGGTCGCTCGGATCGTTGAACAGAGTTGTTCTCTTGTTTGGCTCTTTAATACCCCCGAGGATTGTGTTGGGGATGCAAGGATCTTTTTATCATTGCCCATTTCACTCTATTTATTTGTTTAGGCCTCTACTGTTGGTCTCCTCTTGGATGCGTGGTCATTAGATGCGATCCATTTAGCTCCATTTCGCCTTATAAATGCAAGGTTAGCGATCCTCTCCTACCAAGGACACAAAACCTCAAAGAATATGCAAAATGGGAAACTAAAGACAAGAAATGACTTTAATATATGCTAGAAAGCATGGGAACGAGGTTAATTCGGGGATTAAATATGATCAAATATGATTCACATCAAACATCCCCAAACCGAACCTTTGCTCTTCCCGAGTAAAGAGGTGACTAAAACTATGACCTTTATTTAAACTAGCCTACTAATATAGCCGATATGAGATAATTAGCGGGTCTCACTCCGCCCCTTCAACTCACAACAAGACAACCATGAGGTAGGGTGCCTTCTTACAAGGCAAGGTGGGGCTTGCCAAAATGGCGATACATCCAAGCATTAAGCACACAAAAGCAAGTAATGGATGCATCTAAAAAAGTGAATAGCCACTTTCCTCATCTAAGTGGCAGAAATTATCTAGAAGGGAAGCAATTTAAGGGAACACACTCCATCATAGATATGGTTTCTTCAAGTTACTAAGCCTAGGAGGATACCGGTAAATCACCTCCAAGTGGTGTCAAGCTAGGGTACCTCTATCCTCAATCGTTAAATGCTTTCGTCAAGAGTAGTCTCCCTATGGTGTTAGAAACACTGTAGGATCCTGGAATTCCCCCTCCTGCCTAGACAAGAAGAAGGGTCGTCCCCTCTCCACCATGCACAAAAGTGGGATCAATGGAAAAAGGGATCAATATATTTTGAGTTTCATAATGGGAGTTTGCATTTGATTTTGTTATTCTCCCCAATTTCTTGTGGCATTTGACATTTTTGAGAACAATTTGCTTTCCCATTTCTTTGATGTTTGGCATTTTGATACTTGTTAATTTTCAACTTTTGCCTTTTTGAACATTTTCAAAGTCACCCCAATTTGTAACAAGGGTGCTTTTATTTGAATTTTGTACTCCTCTTTTCTTTGATGCAATTTGCAAGCTTCTTGATTTTCATTTTTGAATACTTGAACTCAAATTGATAATTTTTGTGCCCATTCCCTTTTTGTTGACAAAATGTGATAGAATTGGAAGATGGTTGCATGGTTTCAAGGGTCACCTTGGAATAAACGGTAGCCAAGGAGTTATCACACCACAAGGTACTCTTGACTAGGCCTTAATCCATGGGTCAAAGGATACTAGCATGACACATCCTAGGGTGTTTTAGAGGCATTCTAATGAGCAAAGTCTCAAGAAGAAAAAGTATCTACAAGGGCCTTATATACACTTGTCAAGCTTCCCAAATAGATGTTTTCCCAAAAAGTTTCCTAAAATGCAACTACATGTAATGATGCAACTAACATTTATACAACCTAATGCAAATGGTTCTATCAACTAGTATGCCAAATAAGTTAAATGAAACTCCTAAAATCACATTGGTTTGTACCACATCAATCAAAATAAAGCCACATAGTCATTAACATAGAGAGGAGAAAGGAGATTTGGAAAGATCATAGCATGCGGTCTTCATATTCCTCATGCCTCGGATGTGGCGTAGTCGATCCAATGTGATAAGAGGACAAACAAACACAAGTATATACACAATATACAATCCTATACTACAAAAGGAATGAACATGTTTTTTTATTTTTAAATTTTTCAAATTTTTAGGGTTTTTGTTTTTATAAAATAAAAGAACATATTTTTGTGTTTTTCGAAATTTTTCAATTTTTATCATTTTTGATTTTAAATGTTAAGTTAGAATTTCTCATCCCCACACTAGTATGGGCATTGTCCTCAATGGCCAATACGATAAAAAATTATGGAATGCAAGCTAAAGAGAAATGCATGATTTCTACACTAATATGCAAACTACGTGACATATAAACAAGTGATGCATTCTAATCTATCCTATATGATGCATGATTTTATTGGTTGGATAGATATTTGGATTAACTCCTATTTCTTGTGCTTGAACTTCCTAAACCAAGTAAGACACTATTTCTAGTGTAAAAATAAGAAGTTCATGCACAAGGTTAGTATGCAATGCATGAATCTAATTGTTATTTTGGATTTTTCGAAATGGGAACAAAATAAATGAGACACCTTAATGGAACCAAGGTGGGAGTCCTTTAAATGGTGCTAGGACTCAAGATAAATACTCAAGATGAAGATTAAAAACATGATATAGAGACAAAGCTAAAGGAGGTGTAGGAAACTCACAATGGAATAGGTTGAAGTCAAGTAATCAACCTCGCACTTGTGGTATCCTCCAATAAGCCTTGTAAATCCTCAATTGTCGCTCATTGCGACAAGCTCATCACCGGCATCAATGTCGTCATCATCATCATCGGAATTATCATCAATTTCTTCATTATCTTCTTCATCATCCACCTCCATTGACTCGGAGGATTCACCATTTCCATCATCAACTTTGGAACTTGAACCTTGCTCTTCTTCTTCTTGGCATGAATCACTACCTTCCCCGTCTTCAAAAACAACAACCTCCTTTCCATTAGCCACCCGACTATCCATTTCTGCATCTTGAGAAGCATTTGGGAAGAATACCTCCTTATCCCCCCAACTAGGCAAAGAACATGAAGAATCAAGAAGTCCTTGCCTAGCTAGATGTAGTAGGGGTGGATATTGGGGATTGTAAGCATTCAATCGATCTTCATAAGCTTCTTAATGCATTTGTTGCATTAGTTGGGTCAAATAATCGTTGCCTACCATGACATTAGAGCCACTCGGTGATGTAAAATCTGGTCGATTTTATGGATTTAAACAGTACGTTGGACTGTTCGATTTGTGTTGTAAGATACGCAGCGGAATATTAAACTTTTTATTTGATTTTTATATGTTTTTGAACGAAAATTAAAAGGATATGACGTGAATAAACTCTCCTCCCTCGCAAGGAACTTGAACTCACACACGACTGGGTTTTTTTGTGACTCTCACCTCGCAAGGATCAATCACGCTCTAATCTCTCCCTCGCAAGAAAGAAATAAGACTCTCAAAGCTCGCAAGCAATAAGCAACAAGAAAACTTGCATTAATCTCTAAACTTGGATGAATAAAACTGAATACAAAAGTCCCTATTTCTACTATAAGGAAACCGACCTCCCTTCCCTAAACTTCCTTAACTTGTCCTAAACTGATTAGAAAATCTGACCCATATTATGGCAATTTGCCTTATTACAATCTTGCTAAGATTAGGAAAGAAACTATAAGGAAATAACAATATTACCTTAAATTTATTGACTAGAATTAGGAAAGCAAAAATAAGGAAACTAATAATCTTAAACACCTCCATCAGCACCGACCTTGACCCTCCTTGGTTGGCGTGTTGATTTAGACGGACTCCAACCCGTCACCTTGGCCTCTCCATGCTATCATATTCACGATACTTGAGCCCATTTTGAAACCTTCAGAAATGTGAGTTACATTCAGACTAATTAAGACTTCATTTTTATTTTCTTCAAGTGCTCACGCATCATTCTCCCCTTCTTTTTGAGAATTTGACCTCAAATTTTCGTCATCTAGGTACGGTGATAAATCTCCAACATTGAATGTCGCACTTACACCTCCATACTCACTCGGCAATTCTAACTTGTAGGCATGAGTCCCATAGCTTTCAAGTATCTTGAATGGTCCATCGGCTCTTGACATCAATTTATTCTTCCTCTTGGATGGAAAACGTTCCTTCCTTAAGTGTAACCATACTAAGTCTCCAACTTTGAAAATAGGTTGCTTTCGATGTTTATTTGCTTTCTCCTTGTATCTAGCATTGGCTTTCTCGATTTGTGCTTTAACTTGTTCACAAACTCGAAGAAATGCAGCTTGTCTTTCTTTTGCTTCGATACTCATCACATCCTTCTTTGGTATAGGAACCAAATCAATAGGAAGATACGGATTCACCCCATAAACAATTTCGAATGGTGATCTTCCCATGGTCATTGACGGCATTCGGTTGTATGCAAACTCAGCATGAGCTAACTTAACATCCCAATCTTTCGTACTCTTGCTAACTAAACCTCGTAACAAGCTTCCCAAAGTTCTATTAGTCACCTCGGTTTGTCCATCTGTTTGTGGATGATGAGAAGTACTACATAACAACTTCGTTCCAACCAATCTCCATAATGTCTTCCAAAAGTAGCTTAAGAACTTAACATCTCGATCCGACACAATAGTAAGTGGAATACCATGTAATCGAACAATCTCTTTGTAATAAAGTTCAAAGAATATTGGCAGCGGCGTCATCGGTTTTATGACATGGGATGAAATGCGCCATCTTTGAAAATCGATCCACAACAACCATAATTGAATCCTTTCCTCTTTGAGTTCTAGGTAAACCAAGTATAAAGTCCATACTTACCTCATTCGACGGTTGTGTAGGTACGGGCAGGGGCGTATAAAGTCCCTTATTGAACGTACTCTTTGCCTTTTGACACACCACACACTTAGCCACGATCTCTTACACATGTTTGCTCATCTTTGGCCAATAAAAATGCTCACTCAAAATATCATTAGTCTTGTTTACTCCAAAGTGTCCAGCTATTGCACCACCATGAGCTTCACGAATCAAAAGCTCTCGAATTGAACCGTTGGGAATACATAATCGATTGTCCTTAAATAGATAACCATCTTGAACAGTATATAACCCCGTTGGCTCAATAATCTCCTTAGCGAAATCTGGATCAGTTTTGTACAGTTCTTTGATATGTTCAAACCCAAGCATTCTCGCATCTAACTCGATCAATAAAGTATGTCTTCGAGACAACGCATCAGCAACAACATTAGAAGCTCCCGTCTTATACTTTGATGAGAAAGTAAAAGATTGTAGAAACTCAACCCACTTGGCATGAATTTGATTTAACTTCTGTTGTCCATGAATATGCTTCAATGCTTCATGATCTGAATGTAACACAAATGGTTTAGGTCGCAAATAATGACCCCAATGATTCAATGCTCTCACAATTGTATAGAACTCCTTATCATAAGTCGAGTAATTCAATCGCGCACCACCCAACTTTTTACTAAAGTAAGCTACTGGCCGTTTATCTTGCACCAAAACAGCTCCAATCCCAACTCCACTCGCATCACACTCAACTTCGAACAATTTATCAAAATTAGGAAGTGTTAAAACAGGTGCGGGGCTTAGTTTAGATTGTACCTCTTTGAATGCCTTCTCTGCACTAGAAGTCCATACAAATTCACCCTTCTTCGTCAACTCGGTTATAGGTGCCATGATTATACTGAAATTTTGGATAAACCTTCGATAAAATGAAGCCAAACCATGGAAACTACGAACCTCAGTTGTTGATTTAGGAACCGGCCATGCCTTGATTGCCTCCACCTTGGACGGATCCATGCTCACACCATTCTCACCAACAATATATCCTAGGAACACCACGCTTGACACCATGAACGTGCACTTCTCCATTTTGCCATATAGTTTCTGTTTTCGTAGCATTTTAAACACTTCACGGAGATGTTCAATATGTTCCTCCTTGCTATTGCTATAAATAAGAATATCATCGAGATACATCACCACAAACTTGTTTAATAACAGCGTCAATACTTCATTCATCAATCTCATAAACGAACTAAGAGCATTGCAAAGACCAAATGGCATAACGAGCCACTCATAAAACCCTTGCTTAGTCTTGAACGCTGTTTTCCATTCGTCACCTTCACGAATTCTCATTTGATGATAGCCACTTCGTAAATCAAGCTTCGAAAATACTCGTGACCCACTCAACTCGTCTAACATATCATCCAACCTCGGCATAGGAAATCGATATTTTACTGTGATATTGTTAACGACCCTACTATCAATACACATCCTCCAAGTCCCGTCTTTCTTTGGAACCAATAGAGCTGGTACGGCATAAGGACTCAAACTTTCTTGAACATAACCCCTATCAATTAACTCTTGCACTTGTCTTTGTAATTCTTTTGCTTCTTCGGGATTACAACGATAGGCTGGTTTATTTGGTAATTGAGCTCCTGGAATTAAGTCAATTTGATGTTCAATACCTCTTAAAGGAGGTAATCCAACCGGTAATTCTTCGGGAAATACATCGCAAAACTCCTTTAATAGTCCTTGAACTTCACGGCTGCTTCCTTCACCATTGGCTTCTAATTCTCGAACCATAAGAACATAGGCTTGTTCTCCACGAGCTAGAACCTCTTCAATCTCACGAGCTTCCATAAATAAGCTCCCCTTCTTTGATTTCAGCTCCTTGAGTTTATTAGGTGATAAAGGCTTTAAATTGAATGTTGTTTTACCCTTGGTCACGCTATATATGTTAGTTCTTCCATCACGTTCAACCTTTCGATCAAACTGCCATGGTTGTCCCAATAGAATATGGCACGCACTCATAGGAATCACGTCGCACCAAATATCGTCATTATAAGGTCCCAAGCTCAAAGAAACTAATGCTTGCTTCCTTACTTGTATTCCATTGTCCCCATTCAACCAATGCAATTTATATGGCTTATTATGATTCTTGGTTTGTAATTTCAGCTCATCAACTAACTCCTTTGACACAACATTGGTACATGATCCACTATCAATGATTAGATTGCAAATTTTAGAATGTACCTTGCAACGAGTGTGAAATATTTGCTCCCTTTGTTCAGCTTTAACCGGAGTTGTTTCCACATGAAGATTACGAATTACCAAACACTCCTCTTCACTTAATGGATCAACATCATAGGCGACACCTTCTTCTTCGTCCTCTTCAATATCGATAGTTCGTTGATCGTTCGGTTTGAACGAATGCTGGAACTATGTTGCGCAATTCTTGAGCGGTAAGTGCTCTCTTTTGTGGACATTCATTAGCTATGTGACCATAGCCTTGGCATTTAAAACAGCGTCTTAATGAGCTACCCTTAGGTTCCACGACACCCTTACCTTTGTCCTTTACTTCTTCTGTCACAACTTCCTTTTGCTTGCTCGTTGTTGGTTTAGAATAAGAACTTGAGCCAGAACTTGCTCCTTTCGAATAGGTATAGGATTTCTTTGTTTTGTCTTGCTTTTCGAATTTTAGAGCCAAACGACACACACCATCAAACCCATTGTAAATCTGAACCTCAACTTTTGATGCATGTGACGGTATTAGACCCTTGATGAATCTTGCAACTCTAAGCTCTTCCTTCTCTTCAAGATCACAAACAATCATCATCCTTTCGAATTATTTAATGTACTCGGCCACGGACAGATTTTCTTGTGATAAAGATTGCAATTTTAGGTAATTTTCTTGCTCATAATCTCTTGGTAAGAATCTCCTCATAAGATGCTTCTTAAGCTTCTCCCAAGTATCAATCTTGCTCTTCTTATCTCGCTTCCTCTGTTTTTTCAAGTTTTCATACCACAATGATGCATATTTAGTGAGTTTTAGAATAGCTACCTTGAATTGTTTATGCTCATCGTATTCCTTGTACTCGAAAACTCGTTTAGCTTGCCTAATCCAATCCAAAAACTTTTCGGGATCCAAATCTCCATTGAAATCAGGTATGTCAAGTTTTAGACCTCGATCATCATCGTTTTTGTTCTCCTTTTTGGACTTGGAAACCGCATCATCAGAATATGATCCACGAGACCTACTACGACTAGGACTTCGTTCTCTACCTCGTCTAATTGGAAGGTTCTTCATCATATACTTTAGCTCGGCCATAGCTTGTTTCATCTCATCTAGTTGTTCTTGAAGTGTGCCTGAACCATCACCGGTTGTCTTGCTGGAATCGTCCTCTCCCGCCATCCTTACTTCCCAAGATTAACTTGTTAAGAAACAAATTAATAACCTTGCTCTGGTAACCAAATTGATGTAAAATCTGGTCGATTTTATGGATTTAAACAGTACGTTGGACTGTTCGATTTGTGTTGTAAGATACGCAGCGGAATATTAAACTTTTTATTTGATTTTTATATGTTTTTGAACGAAAATTAAAAGGATATGACGTGAATAAACTCTCCTCCCTCGCAAGGAACTTGAACTCACACATGACTGGGTTTTTTTGTGACTCTCACCTCGCAAGGATCAATCACGCTCTAATCTCTCCCTCGCAAGAAAGAAATAAGACTCTCAAAGCTCGTAAGCAATAAGCAACAAGAAAACTTGTATTAATCTCTAAACTTGAATGAATAAAACTGAATACAAAAGTCCCTATTTATACTATAAGGAAACCGACCTCCCTTCCCTAAACTTCCTTAACTTGTCCTAAACTGATTCGGAAATCCGACCCATATTAAGGCAATTTGCCTTATTATAATCTTGCTAAGATTAGGAAAGAAAATATAAGGAAATAACAATACTACCTTAAATTTATTGACTAGAATTAGGAAAGCAAAAATAAGGAAACTAATAATCTTAAACACCTCCATCAGCACCGACCTTGACCCTCCTTGGTTGGCGTGTTGATTTAGACGGACTCCAACCCGTCACCTTGGCCTCTCCATGCTATCATATTCACGATACTTGAGCCCATTTTGAAACCTTCAGAAATGTGAGTTACATTCCGACTAATTAAGACTTCATTTTCATTTTCTTCAAGTGCTCCTGCATCACTTGGTTTGAATTCTTGGTAGACAAAGGGGTATGGTGGAGTCACAATGGTGGAGGAGGAGGGCTTTGCATTTGGTTCCCTATGTTGCTTAATTATCACTTCGGCTTCCTTGGAGACGGGTAATAGGTAGTTTGGGCTACGGACGGAGATGCGTTAAATCTTACTAGGCAAGATAAAGGACTCAACTTCTTTGATGAGCCACTCATATTTGTTGTCAAGATTGTCGGTCTTGACCCAATGGAATTTGTTGATCATAGTGCTCATATCAAGGAGGTTGCTCCCTTTAACCGGTTTGTAGGTTTTATCTTTGTTGAAATTCGGGTTAAAGTGCTTAGCTAGCCTCGTTACCAAGCCACCGTTTACAATGAAGGCCGCTCCATCTTTCCCATTGTCAATCTCAAGCCACCAATCAAGCAATAGTTGAAGAATGTTGTACTTTTTGGTGAATTTCCCATTGATATTCATGAAGGACTCAAGGTAGACAAAATCAAGTTCGGTGAAGTGATTGGTGCCTTTTATAGCAATCAAGGTATTGCCCACAAACTTGTGCCATACTCTTATTCCCGTATGGTGAACATATAAAGCATGACACTCCCGGAAAGAGTCAAATTTCCGACCGGTAATAGCTTCCAAAGGGGTGCGGCATCATATTTTAAAGGCTTCTTCTTATAATGATGATACTGCAAAAGACCAAACACATCACCAAACCCCTCGGATTTGGCTAGGTTAAAGCTTGGCTCGTGCTCGGTCAAACCGAGCTCGAGCTCGGTTAAATACGAGCCGAGCCCGAGCTCAGCAAGGCTCGGATCGAAAACTCGTTTGGGCTCGTTTATAATTTTTTTGTATAATCTTTATATTGTAATATTAATATTAATTCAAATTATATTTTATTTAGACATTTATATAAGTATGTTATAATATAATGATTTTTAGTATTTTATAATTTTATTTATTTTTTTAAAATATTTATATTTAGTTAGATTTAAAAGGTGAGAAAGTGAAAATATATAATGACAAAACGAGCTCGATTCGAACTCGAGCTTTTCCCAGGCCGATTTCGAGCTTCAATTTTTAAGCTCGACGAGCTTCGAGCCGATCCCGAGCTTGAACTAAAAAAATTCGAGCTGAGCCCGAGCCTACCCGAGCTTGAGCTCAGCTCGTTTGCACCCCTAGCCGTGAAGTTACACTCAAGCACGTGATGTATCATATATTCAGATTTAGGGAGCATCCTAATAGTCGACACCGTACGGATCGTGTTCGAGCTAATTTCGAGGATAAATCATTGTTGCTTGTTAGAGGTTCAACCTTTTTTTTTTACAGGATTATAAGGACTTTGATGATGGTCTTTTCCTCTAAAAGAAAAGAGCAATATTCAATCCATTTTGACACCTTTTATCATCCCCACGTAAGAAGTGTATTGTCTTTGTTTTCTTAATTGATCTGTTTGTAATATTAGTTATGCTAATTGGTTATCTACTAGTTTAGTGGCTTCTACTGTGCCCGGTTTGTATTATACTCCCTCTGTTCCTCACCAAGTTACCACTTACCTAAAACGGACGATCCACACCAAAGGTAATATATCTTATTTGGCCCACAACAATAACAAGTTATCCTTAAACTCATTTTATATTTACACAAAATGACATTATATAGCCCACATACCATCCCACAGTTACATCATCACATGGCCAGCCTATTTTACTTTTTTTTTAAAGGGATGTCCTAAATCCCGCACAACATTTTACTTAATCCCGCACATTTTCTCCCCTTATTCCGAATGTACCCCTCTCATTTTTTCACCCCTAATGAAAAAACCCAAAAAAACCTCTCACCGGCCCCTTCGCCCCCTCCCAACCTCAGGCAACGGCAAACCGAAAACTTTGCCGCCGAACAGACTACCACCGTAAGTATAGACAGATAATTCAGTTTTCCATTTTGTTGAAAATTTAATTAGCCAATTTAATTAGCAAATCGGAAATGGAAATTCTTTCTTAGTTGCGTGAATTTTTTACTGTCAATTTAACACAATTACCCATTTAATTATGTAAACTAGTTTTGTGACCCGTGAAATTCACGGGTTTGGTTTAAGGATCGATCATGCATTTTCCCCTTTAGTTTTTTGATGATTTTTCCATTTTTCATTCGTGGTCTATCTCTATAATTATTTTAGCCGTTCATATTTTAGGTATGTTTTACTAAGCAAGAAAATGAGTCGTTTCTATGAATCGATAATAAAATAAAGTTGACACATGAGACCCTCAACGATATCTCATACTAATATACTCATATTTTATGAAAGTAAAAGTTTGGGCTTTTAAAGAGGTTGATTAATTTGAATTTATGACAAATTAATGAAAGAATTAAAAGTTAGAAAAGATAGAAAGACACGCAAAGACTTTGTGTAGGGTTCTAATTATTGCAATATTATGATAGGGAAATTGAAAGGATGGGGTTTGGTGTGGTTTATTCAATATGAGATAACCTATTCTGAAAGTGTAAGAGTTAAGCTCTAACTTTTCACTAATTTGTTCGCGTAAATTTTTTTAACTACTTTTTCTAGTAGCTTGATATTCAGTTATTTATGATTTTACGTCATTCTTTAGTATTATTTTTTTTTAATTGTAACCTTTTATTTTGTTATTTTCATTCTAATTACTTTTGTAAGCAAATGATATCATTTTTGTTCAACGTCAAATTTGATATTTTTTTTAGTCAACTTTATTAAAATGATGATACTACTCTGTATTAATTAAAAAATAATAACTAATATTAAACATAGTTTATATACCTCTTTTTTTTAGTTTGGAAATAATTATGATATTTAAGACTTAAAATATGCATCACTCATTTTCTCTTAACTGTTGTAACGTTTAATCAAATAAAAATAATTTAAATAAGGTGGGTAAAAAGATAAAACATTCATTCTCACATCTATAAAACATTATTAAAAGGCTAGCCTAAAAAAGCCACGTAGACAATGCCACATGGGATGAAAAAAAGCCACATACGCAATAACATTGTGACTTGTCAAACTAATATGACATGGATTATCAATTTATTATTATATTGCATTAATTTAATTCACTTATTTCCTTTAAAAATCCATCCATATTCCATTAGTTTTAAACTTAATTAACTCAAAAAATAACTACAATAAAAAAATACGCATTAACTATAAGTTAATAATTTCAAGATATTTCATATGGAGTAGTATTATATGTATTCAAAATAAAAAAACCGAATACATGAAATTAAGAACGAAGAAGAATAAATGAAGTTGAAAAAAAAAAAAAATTGTATCTATACAATATAGTTAAAAGCCTACTTAAAACATTTAATTTTAATCCACATGTCGATTTTTTATTGGTAAATACTAATTCATCTATATTGATTACTTGATTATTGATTAATACAATATTATAAAAATTTAGATCTAGATTATGTATTAAAAAGTTAACTTTAAAACTATCACATGCTTATAAGTACAAAGAAATTAAAAAAATATTAATTGCAAACACAAAAAAAAATTAATACAAACTCTTTATTTCCCTCTCATAAATTTGGTTATTAATCTACTTATTTATTTAACCTTTAATTTCTTTTATTTAATAGGATGTTTTTTTTGGTTTTCTCTCACCATCATTATAATTTGTAGTTATCATAATTTTTTTTTATCTCCCTTTTAATTCACAAAATTGTTCCTCTTCCCTTGAATGAATTGTTGAAATTAATCAATAATTGATAACAAAAAGATTCCTATATAACTATTATAACAATCCTAATTTTCATTTTTATTCAAAAAGTTGGTAGGTAAATTATACATACATAGATAATTAAATGATTTTTTTCCTTCTTATCCTTATTATGTTTTAAATTTATTAATAGTAAGAATATTATTTAGTTATTGTTTTGGTGTTTGTATTGAAATTGCAGGAAGATAACATACTCAATTATCAATAACATTGCATGAAATCTATAATACCTAATTAAAAGGGTAGCTTAGAACATTCAATTTAATTTCACATGACATTTTCACACCCCATTAATTCTTATTCATTTTTATTTATTATTTAATTATATTGACAATATGACAAGCATAGAATAATAATTGAATTTATAAAACTATCTATAATTAAAAAGTAAGCCAAACTATCTACCATTATCTGAATGTCATATTTTAAATTTCATAAGATAATTTCTAATCCACTCTTATGCAAAGTGGATTTTGTAAAAAAAAAATAAGAATTTTAATAAAGCAAATCTTTTACATTCCATTTCTCCTTTGCTCCATATATATTTATGTCTATATTAAATTTCATAATAATGAGAAAAATCTATAAATCAATAATCTAAATATAAAATATATAAATCTAATTGAAAGGCAAGCAAAACTAACTATTGTCATTTACATGTCATATTTTAATTACATAATAAGATAACATCTTAAATCAATCTCCTCTAAAGTGGATCTTGTAAAAAAATATTATAATAATAATAATAATCAAGCAAAACTTATACATTCCATTTCTCTTTATTCCTTATTAATGTTTATATTAAATTTCACAATAATGAAAAATGATGCTCAAAAGTCGTGAATATTGATTCATATTTATACCTATATAAATTTTGATAATAATGAAAAAGGGATGCTCAAAAGTCATGAAATGCATCCTCAATTTTTTATATATTTTTGATGGAAGACAAAATTTATAAGCCAAAATTTTTCTTATCTCTATCGTCAGTAGAACTAAATATATCACTAAACTTTCCTATCATTCTATTAACATCAAGCCAAGTGTATTAAGGTTTTAAAATTATTAACTAATTTATTTACTTTTTATGTAAGTTCCATTGGGTTATGAAATGTTCATCACATTTTCAGTTTCATCGTTTGTGTTTGTTTTGTTCTCATTTAGGGGATATCAAGATTTATGGTGTGGTGTTGAGCTATTCAAAGGTAATATACTTACATCTCTACGACTTCATTCTCATTCTCTTTTTCTTTCACTATTTAAGAGGAAACTTAACCTAACAACGATATTATTGCATAAAACAAATTTCACTATTTTGTTGGTTAATTCAGACTAATTACGGAGTTACTTTTTTTTATCATAGAGTCGATTCGTTGGAAAAAGAAGACTATAGGAGAAGTAAAATATTAAGATATCTTAAATAACTATATATTGGAGACTAACTACAAGATTGACGACATCAACGCGAATGACTAATAGTTTTTTTTTTCTTTTTTTTCAAATGTATATTTTATTTTGGTATTTGTTTGTTTTTTCCATCATTTTACCTTCGAAAAAATAGCAATATTCACCTACTTTGGCTTATTTAATTTAGCGACTTTGATCTTTATGTTAACATGTAAATGCCCATAATCTTAGTACGCAATCAATGATGACTTATTCATAAGGTGAGCTTACTATATCTTTTGATATTTTATAAAATTTCAATTACTAAAAACACTAGAAACATCACACTCAAAACAGAACATCCCGTGAATTTCACGGGCCACAAAACTAGTTGAAAATTAAAAAAAAAAAAAGATATTCTACTCATTAGTATTATGTTGTTTCGAGATAAAATGTAAGTAACTATTCTCATAAGTCCGATGCAATAGAGCTTTGTTCCTCGGAGGCAAATTTCAGATAACATTATTCTGCTGCAAGAAGTTCTTCACTCGATGCGATCTAATAAAGGGAGCACAGGTTGTATGGCTTTGAAGCTTGATTTGGAGAAAGCCTACGACTGTTTGGAGTGGCCGTTTATTGAGAACACCCTTGGAGATATGCACCTTTCGCCAAGAATGGTTCGAACAATAATGAAATGCATTACCTTATCGTCTCTCAATGTGCTATGGAATGACGAGAGGACAGAAAGTTTTGCTCCCACTCGAGATATAAGACAAGGTGACCCTCTATCACCTTACATCTTTACCATGTGTATGGAAAAGTTGAGCCAGCTCATAGTCGAATCTAAAAGGATGGGTCAGTGGACGGGTTTTAAAACAAGTCGAGATGGCCCATTCATAACTTACCTTTTCTTTGCGGATGATATCATCCTTTTTGGTGAGGCTACGGTTGATCAAGCTCTAGCCATAAAGGGCGTGTTGAATGCTTTTTGTGAGGCGTTGGGTCAGCGAGTTAGCTGTGATAAATCACGTATATATTTTTCACCAAATACTTATGACCAAACAGCTTTGAACATTTCGAATATTCTGAATATTGCGGGGACAGAGGATTTAGTGAAGTATTTAGGAATGCCGACGATCAATGGACGGGTAACAAAGGATAATTTTGATTACATTATTCAAAAGGTTGATAAGAGGTTATCCGGATGGAAGGCAAAGCACATTTCTTTGGCGGGTAGAGCGACTTTAATTCAATCTACTCTCTCTACCATACCTGCTTATGCTATGCAAACGACACCCCTATCACGGGCTACTTGTGACAAGTTAGATAAGAAAGCCAGGAGGTTTTTGTGGGGTGGGGATGCTGATAAGAGAGGTCTAAGCTTAGTTTCTTAGGACATGGTCACAAAGGAGAAGGAAGCAGGAGGTCTTGGGCTCCGATCGATGAGATAAGTGAATGTTGCGTTCATGGCGAAACTTGGATGGAGAATGCTTGCGGAGCCTAATTCGTTATGGGCTCGGGTTTTACGACATAAATATTGTCAAGGCAGATGTGATCTGAATATGTTTGAAACCAAGCAAGCATCTTCAAATGTATAACGGGGCATTGTCGAGGCCGTTGGCACTTTAAGACAGGGCATCAATGTAACACTCTCATACTCCAAGTGCCTTACCAGGACCACTTAAAGCACAGAAGAGCTACCATCTCGGTTACCCGAGGCAATATATATCAAATAGACAATAACGGAACATACTTTAATAGATGAGTTTAAAGTGATACAAATCCAAAATCAATTAAATGGGGTCAGTGTAATAAACTGTATCTCAAACTGTCAAACCAACTGAAATAAAAGTAGTTTATTACACAGCGGAAGACTCTAGTGACTCATGTGATGACTCCATTCCAGCTATCCCATGCGCATCAACTCATACCTGCTCAATAACTGCTCACCATCCCCGAATGGATCACCAGAGTTTTTAAAACAATTAAATGGGGTCAGTACTGATTACACAAACAATATAACCAAAAGCAATGCAACAAGCCAATCCAACCAAACCAATCTCCATCATATCGCCACACACCTGACTACACACTAAAGTGTGTAGTCCTGCCAGAATACTCATCGCAACAAGTATTCCACACCGCCAATGGGGGACCGCAGCCGTTCCCACCTAAGCCCCGCTCATCTCGTCCGTGCGATAAACCCAAGTTCCTAAATGTGCACATCCCTTCTGTGGCAGGTTGCACAGAAGGCGAATCAAGGGCGTGAAGCCACTCCCACAAGTGACTCCACTCAACCGAGGATGCACCTCGCAAACCACTAACAGTTATACAACCAACTATACAATCAACCATTACCAAATCTAATACCGATATGATATACAACAACAACAATCAATCAATCAATTACCAACAATGCCATGTAAAAAATACTGAGTAGGGAAACCCTACCTGGAATAACAATCACACGACCGTCACAGCAGCTAATCAATATCGTTCCTCTACGAATCCTCCTCCTATAACACATATATATACAATTACCACCTAACCATCATAACACACTCAAATCCCCCAAATATACCCAATTAGGGTTTTAAACAAACTTATCAAAATATTATAAAAACTATACAAGAAGCTTACCCTCGACACAACGATCACAACAACGTAAAGAACAAGATAATCCGACGATCCTAGCCTTGGGATTTGCTAATAACGCGATGAATGCGAACTACGTAACTCCTTTTTCTTTTCTCTTGAAAGGTTTTAGAAGGTAAAAGTGTTTAAGAATAATGACGGAAGCCTTTTATATTAATCTAGCGTTATTAACAAAACCCGACTAAATCAATCCGTAAGACTCACTTACTCGATCGAGTAAGTGACTTACTCGATCGAGTGTCCCTTACTCGATCGAGTGTCACACATACTCGATCGACTACCCATCAGGTCAGCTACTATTTTGCGTAAAACATACTTACTCGACAGAGTAAGTCCCACTCAATAGAGTACCCACAGACATAGAAAACCGTAGTATTAAAGGCTTCCCTCCTTAAAAAGAACTTTGTCCCCAAAGTTCAACCCATACAAAAAAACAAAACATACTATCTCCACTCCGACACAACAACATAACCAAAACTCAAACAAAACTTAAAAAAGAACTCAAAACAAACATCCAAACCGACTCAAAGCAACTACTAACTATACTAAAACCAACATAAAGCATATAAAAACCTTATGCGACCATCTCCTACCCCCCTAAAAGAAACATGGTTACGTCCTCGTAACCACACATACCTGATCAAAAAGAGACGGATACCGCTCCCTCATAGCCTCCTCCACCTCCCAAGTAGCTTCCTCAACCTCATGGTTAGACCAAAGAACCTTAAGCAACATCGTTTCCCCATGTCTAGTTTTCCGAACCTTGCGATCAAGAATCTGTTTTGGCACCTCAAGATAAGACAAGGACTTATCCAACTCAATATTCTCTACCTCTAACACATGTGAAGGATCGCTGACATACTTCCGTAACTAAGACACATGAAACACATTATGTACTCTATCCAAAGCCGCTGGCAATGCTAACCGGTAAACAACCTCACCCACACGATCCAAAATCTCATATGGTCCGATAAACTTCTGGCTCAACTTCCCTTTATTACCAAATCTCATGACCCCACGTATAGGAGACACTTTCAAAAGAACCTTGTCCCCAACCTGAAACTCTATGTCACGGCGATGTAAATCTACATAGCTCTTTTGTCGATCCTGGGCCGCTTTCATCTTTTGTCTGATCAGTTTAACCTGTTCTATCTTCTCCTGTACCATCTGTGATCCTAAAACCACTACTTTAGCTCTATCATCCCAGCAAATCGGACTCCTACACCTCCTCCCATTCAAAGCCTCAAACGGTGTCATCCCAATGCTCGTATGGTAGCTGTTCTTATAACAAAACTTAAGAAGGTCCAATCTATCCTCCCAGCTACCACCAAAATCCATCACACAAGCTTGCAGCATATCCTCCAAAGTCTTGATGGTCCTCTCTGTCTGTCCATTTGTCGCAGGATGAAATGCAGTACTCATCTTCAAGGTAGTTCCCATCGACTCCTGCAACTCTTTCCAAAACCGTGATATGAACCTCGCATCTCTATCTGACACTATATCCTTAGGCACCCCATGCAAACGAACCACATGCTTCCTATAAGCCAACTCTAACTGTATCTTGGTCCAAGTATCTTTCATCGGAACAAAGTGAGCTGACTTAGTCAAACGGTCAACTAACACCCATATCATGTTGTTACCCTATTGACTCCTCGGCAAACCCACTATAAAATCCATGGAGATAGACGCCCATTTCCATTCAGGTACCTCAAGACACTGAATCTTACTTTGTGGTCATCGCTGTTCTCCCTTAACCCTCTGACATGTCAAATATCGAGCCATAAACTCAGCTGTTTCCTTCTTCATCCTAGGCCACCAGAAAGTCTTCTTCAAATCCTTATATAACTTGTCACCACCTGGATGTACCGAATATGGTGTGTAGTGAGCCTCTATCATGATCACCTTTTTCAACTCCTCATCACTAGGAATACACCATCTCCCATCAAATCTCACACCGCCATCTGTATGAATAGAGAACCGAGACACTGTCCCTTTCTCTACTCCAGCTCTCCACTCCTCGATCTTAAGATCCAAAACCTGCTTCCTGCGAATATCATCATAAAGATCTGGCTCCACGGTCAAGTCCTCTCTAGCATCCCTTTTCTATATCATATGTATCCCCATCTTCCCAGCCTCATCTCTCAACATCATCAAAGACATAGTTGTTCATAGAGAATTCACACTCTTCCTGCTCAGCGCATCAGCAACCTTGTTTGCCTTCCCTTCATGGTATATAATATCCATGTCATAATCCCCAATCAGCTTCATCCACCTCCTATGTCTCATGTTCAGCTCCTTTTGAGTGAAGATGTACTTGAGACTCTTGTGATCTAAAAACACCTTAAAGGTCGCCCCATAAAGATAGTGCCTCCAAATCTTGAGAGCAAACACAACTGCACCCAACTCCAGATCATGTGTCGGGTAGTTCTCCTCATAAGGCTTCAATTGCCTAGAAGCATAGGCAATTACTTTCCCGTTCTACATCAACACACATCCCAAACCATTCTTTGAGGCATCTGTATATACCTCAAAGTTCTCACACCCTTCAGGTAATGCTAAGACTGGAGCTGTGGTCAAACACTTCTTTAATGTTTGGAACGCCGTCTCACAACTTTCATCCCAACGAAACTTGTTCTCTTTCCTCATCAACGCTGTCATAGGTCTGGCTATCTTAGAAAAGTCTTTCACAAACCCACGGTAGTACCCTGCCAAACCCAAGAAACTCCTGATCTCTGCCACATTCTTCGGTGCTTCCCACCGAGTAACTGCCTCTATCCTGGCCGGATCCACAGCTACACCCTTCTTTGAAATCACATGCCCCAGAAAAGAAACCTCCTCGAGCCAGAACTCACACTTAGACAACTTTACATATAGCTGATTGTCATGAAAGTCTGCAACACTATCCTCAAATGCTCCTCATGCTCCTCCTTAGTCTTAGAATAGACTAAGATATCATCGATAAAGTGTTAGGTTCATATACCTCTTATTAGACTCTTATAATAATGAACTAATTAACTTCTTAATATGTGTTCTTTAGATCTAGTTCATGCATAACAAAATAAGAGATTAATAAGGAAAAACAATGTCCCTTATATTGTATTATGGCTCGAAATAGGGCACAAATAAGGACACCTTCCTTATTTGTTCTTGAGCTAAAATATGATGGATGATCCTCCAAAATCCAATGTAGAGATCCTCCTCTTGATTGCACCCAAGACAAGTCCGTTAAACTAATATATTAATTAACTAGATTAATACACTAGTATCCTTAAAGTGATTCTAATAATATTCTTATTACTACACTAGTAATCTAATATTGTATTTAGAATTTGTGATGAACAATTTATTAGGATTCTAAACCATTTTAGTGAGTTGTGAGGGAAGGAGATAAATTTCATATAGATGAATATGGTTATGTCCAAATGGAATAACAGAACAAATTCTCTTAAAGAGGAGGAGGGGAAACCGGTTGGGCCAAGGGAGAAAATGCCAAAATGTGGCATCTAACTTTTTCTTTTCCTCTTCTCAACATAATAGGTATGTAAGCTAGTATGCACTATCTATGATGACACTTACTTTATCTAATAAAATAATATCATCCTCACACCCTACACCATCCATAATTTCGGTCCATTTTACATAAAATGGACTACCATTTTATTTTGTCAATTTGTCATTTATCACACAATATGTCACATGTAGTATGTTATATGTTATTAATTAATTTAATGCATATTTATAAAATAAATATCATTTTACAAATTAATTAAATTACATACAACAAATTGACTAGTGATACTTGATCACATAAATAAAATGGATCATATAATTATAATTCACAACATATTGTAATTATAATTAACCATTCATTCTTATCTCAATTGTTTCACAAACAATAATCAATTTAAGTAATAAAGTATTTCAATTACTAAAATAAATCTTATTTAATCCCGTTACAATAAGATATAAATAATCTCTCTCATAATTGAATTGTTCAATTTTAATGAATTGATTAACTTGTATCATCATACAATTAATCAATTTGTCTATTAAGGGAATTGACCTTTAGCACTACAACGAAAACGCGGGAAACTGACGGAAAAATTAAGGCCATACTGACGGCATTTCCGTCGGTATTTCAATTTACTGACGGAAATTCCGTCAGGAATTAGGGTCAGCTTATTTCGTCAGTAAAATACCTGTACTGACGGAATTTCCGTCAGTCTTCCAAAATACTGACGGATTTTTGACGGAAGATCCGTCTTTATTTCTAGGTCAAAAGTGACGGAAACTCCGTCAATTTTTTGCATTACTGACGGAATTTCCGTCAGTGTTATCTGACACGTGGCATTCCACGTAATTTTCTGAAATCACATTAAAAGAGGGTAGAGACGGAATTTCCGTCAGGATTTCTTTTTTACTGACGGAAATTCCGTCAGTTTCTAGACACGTGGCAATTTTCTGTTAATTCTGGGAAAATGATGAAGAAAAACAGTAACGGAAATTCCGTCAGTGTTTCTAAATTAATGACGGAATTTCCGTCAGATTTATTAAAAAACTGGAATGGAAACAACAGCCTGCTGCCCAGCCACGATGCGTTTTTTGCATCGTTTCAAATACAGCCTGCTGCCCAGCCACGATGCCTATTTGCATCGTTTCTAATATAAACAAAACCTGCAAAACACATCCAATCGTCGACCGCCAAGCGGGAATCCATTTTCACGTCGACCGCTAATGCGGGAATCAATAGACAACAAAAGAGAAGGGGACGCAAATTGTTTTACATAAAAACCTAGTCAAATTTGTACATTGTCTTACAAATTAAACACGAAAGAGAATTGTCTTACCATGTCTTTCATACTCCCTACTAGACCACAATACTAACTAAACTAAAGTTCTAACCTAAAGGCTCTAACCTAAAGGCTCTAACTTAAAGACTCTAAGTTATTATAGGCTAAATAAAACTACCACCAGTACCTCCAAACCCGTCATCACCACCCCCAAAGTCATCCCGTCTATGTGGAGTAAATTGTGAACACGTGTTTGGGGGTTGAGATGCTTGCATATCAGCCCAAGCCTTTCTCATTGCCGCCATTTCTTCAGCCTGTTCACGAACCTGTCTTTCAAGAGCAACTCGAGCAGCTCGCTCATCTTTCATTTGGGTGGAAAGCTGTGAAATCATGCTAGGAGCATAAGATAAAGACCGTCGGCCAGCTTTGTTAGGAGGAAGATCATACCATATTTGGGCCCCTGTATCTCCTGTCCCAAACATCCGGTTCTTCTCGTCAAAGCCTCCTACAGCCTTGTAGTAGGCCCGAATCTCGTCGGGAGACTGTCCAGGTGGCAATGGCTGACTCATCTCCTCTTGGAAATCACGCTGAAAAAATAGAAAATCGTCAGAAATGATATATATATATATACCTATCTTTATAAGAAAGAGATTATCGTTCTTTGTAATAAAAATAAATATTAAATTAAATTCAAGAATTTACCTCAATATCAGCCGCTCGAGGGTTAACCCACTCGCCCTTCTTATTTTTCTTCGTCTTCATGAACATCTTGTGGGGAGTGGCCTCTTGACCACAAATTATTATGGAAACAAGTAAAATCAAGTATATATTTGTCAATCATATATATTAACCACTTTTTAAAAGCAATATAAACAATACTTACCAATTCCTTGAAAGCATCGGAGCAACTCTTCCGACCAAGAGTGTGGGTGCCCAATGCTTTCCCATCTTTCCCACCCGACTTCCTATTTGCCGTGTTGATTTTCGAATGTTTGGCAAAAGTAGGATCATTTGGCCTATTCCTAAGGTTCTCCAACCAAGAAGCAGGCACCCACTTTGGCGATTTCTTGTTATATTTTAGTCCATTAATAAGAGTGGTAATCCGCCTCGTTACCCTTGCCTGCCACTCAGGAATAGGATCATACTCAGGATCGATGGATCTTACATGAGTCTGTTTCAAAAACAAGTGTGAAATTAGTTATATAAAACTTTGGAAAATTCTTATAAACTTAAGAAAATTATTATAAACTTAAGAAAATTATTATTGAAAAACATAATTACCGCAAAGTAATTCCACATCTTCTGACGTTGTGCGTTACTCGCTTCACCCCACCTAGTGAAGTACTCATCTCCTGTGTTACAGATGAACGACCAAGTAACATATTTCTTGATTGGTTCGTCATCCCACCTGAAAAACACATAAATATTTGAAATTAAAACTGTAAATGTTAAGTTTTTTAAAAATTAAAAAATTAACATAAACTTACCAAAAATGATCTGGTCGAGCACGGGCCGCTGAGAGAGTCACCTGCATGTTCTCCTGTCTTCGTGTTGGAGGTTCAGGATCTTCCTCATTCTCAACCTCGTCGTCCTCCCGATTCTGTTGAGATGCATTTGCCTTACTATTGCTCCCAATCATACGGCGAAAAATGTTTGGCATAATCACTGCATGTAAACAATTCAAATTGTTATTCCAAAAAAACCTATCGTTAGTTCAAAACAACCATTTCTGCATGGTATATATAAACAATTGAAAAAAACACTATGGAAAACTGTGAACTAATTACCACTTGCCTCTTCTTTAATGCATTTTATTGGGTGAATTGAGAGGTTTCTTATAACCAAACCTTGAAAATTGAAACACACTATTGATGTTAAGCTAAAACGACATGTATAAATAAAAAACCAAATAGCCTAGAACGACAAGTAATAAAAAATGGAGGGCAAATTTTATTGAATGTTTAATAATTGTACAATTACAACTAGTCCTCCTCACTATCACTATCACTACAAATCAAAACAGGTTCATCTTCTGAAAAAAGCACTCCTACTTCTTCCTCTGATTCCTCATTTTCGTATCTAATAAGTTCTTCAACTTCATCTTCATCCCCTTCTTCTTCGACGTCTCTGTCATATTCCCCTTGACCTCTTTCCACTGTCACTTCGTATACATCTTCATCCTCTATATCTTCCAACAAAATCGGTGAAATTGAGTGATCATTCACAACCACATCTTCTTGAAAGACACTTTCTTCAATAGGAGCATCAACTTGTGATCTTGCCTTGGTTTTAAAAACCGCGGACCACTGAATACCTTGATTACCTTTCTTAATGGTTGGATAAGGAGCATAACAAACGTGATCGACTTGAAAAGCTGCCACAAATGGGTTATGTCCACGAAGTTTCTTTTTCTTGTTTACATCTACAAGTCCATAAACCTTATGGATACTAAGTCCTTGTGGGGAATTATCAAGCCAATCACATTTAAACAATATAACCCTATAAACCCTTTGCTCGGCATAATAAGAAAGCTCAATTACTTCATTTAGGGTTCCATAGTAGTCCAACCCTTCATTGAATTCACAAAACCCCATTGCTTAACGTAGACTTCGAAACATCAACTCCCTCCTTATAAGCTCGAAACTTATAGCCGTTGATGGAATACCGTCTCCAAGACTTCACCATGTTACTAGGACCCAATGCTAAAGCTATTATTAGACGATACTTCAATCTATGAACCTATGAATAAAAAAATGTTAATTAAGTTGTTATATTTTTTTCAATATCTAATAAGAAATCTAAATGTATAGTTCAATTTCAAAGAAAATGTATCATCAGTTACTTGATTTCAGAACCATTTCGGAAAACTTTTGTCATGTGATGCCCAAACATCATCAGAGGATGTGACATCAGGAAAATTGATTTTGATATGTGCCTCAAATTCCCTATAAGTAGGGAAAGCATGTTTTAGTTATGTATTAATTACCTATAAATTCGATCTAATTTGATAATTAAAAAACAATTGAGTAATGATGAAGTATTAACTTACTTTTCATAAGTATCTAAAAAATCTCCACAGTTCCTTAGCACATAAAAATGAGCTTCTTCATACTCTTTGTCAGTTAAGTACCTCTGTATACATTTTCCGGTTGTAGTTCCCATGTCATCATTGAATAACTCAGGTAACTTAGATTTCAACTGGTCATCGGAATTTACACCAACATCTAAGTCTTTTGCTTTTGTGTCAATGTGATCTTCGAAATAAAAAGAACAGAAATTTGAAATTTCCTCTAACAAAAAAGCCTTGCATATTGAACCCTTCACCCGAGCTTTGTTGCCAATCTTTTTTTTTATATGATTAAGAAATATCTCAAATGGATACATCCATCGATATTGAATAGGTCCTCCAACTTTCGCTTCATAAGGTAGGTGAAGAGGCAAATGCTCCATGGAATTGAAAAAAGACGGGGGAAATATCTTCTGTAACTTGCATATTATCTCCGCAATGTTTGACTCCAGACGTTCCATAGAATCAACTCTAATCGTAGAAGTACACAGGTCTCTAAAAAATTGGCTAACCTCAGTTATTGCATTCCAAGGACCTGTCGGGAGCAACTCTTTCAAGGCAACGGGGAGTAGTCGTTCCATAAAAACATGACAATCATGACTTTTCATGGAATGTAACACCATCTTTTTATGGTCATCACACCAACTCAAATCTGAAGCATAACCATCCAGGAATTTTAAGTTAGCAACCCAGTCACATAGAGCCTTTTTCTCCGCGTTTGATAAAACAAACCTAGATGATGTGGTCCGTTTATAGCAAAGTTCATTAAAGTCTTTTTTACCCTTAGTGTCAAATTTAGTTTTACCTGGTACATCCATGATGGTGTTGATAAGTTGTTCAAAATTTTTTTTCTCAATGTGCATAACATCCAAGTTGTGTCGAATCGACAACGTTTTCCGGAGGGGAAGTTCCCGAATATGCTTTGTTTCCACCAACCTTCATTCTGATCTTTCAATCTTTTCAATTCTTTATCAGAAGCATCAACTATTTTAGGCAAGTCTTTTACGGATTCCCACACTTCATCACCCGTTAGTTTCGATGCGGCTATGCGATTCTCAGTTTTTCTTTTTTTAAGAAAATGCTTACAATTATCGCGGAAAGGATGATCAGGTGTTAAGAACTCACGGTGACAATCAAACCAACAAACCTTTTTGCTATTTTTAAGCCAAAAAGATCTATGATCATTTTCTGGACAATAAGGACAGGCATGATATCCACTTGTGGACCAACCAGAAAGCATGCCATATGCCGGGAAATCGTTGATCGTCCACATTAATGCAGCCTTTAATTGAAAATTTTGTTTCTTAGAGACATCATAGGTGTCCACGCCGATTTCTCAAAGTTGTTTCAACTCTTTGATCAACGGTTGGAGGAAAACATCTAAATTTGACTTCTTAGGACCGGGAACTAGTACAGATAAGAACATAAACTGTCTCTTCATGCATAACCAAGGAGGTAAGTTGTACGGAGTCATAATCACGGGCCAACAAGAGTATTTCGTCCCAAACTGCCCAAATGGTTGAAATCCATCCGTACACAAACCTAGCCTAACATTCCGGGGTTTACTTGCAAAATCTGGATGCTCTCTATCGAAATGCTTCCACGCTTCTCCATCACTTGGATGTGCCATTGTCCCCCTTTCTCTTAATCGAGTGTTTTTGTAGTGCCAACTCATCTCACCTGCTATGTGCTTGGTTGCATATAGTTGTTGTAACCTTGGCGCAAGCGGGAAATAAGTTATTGGTTTACATGGAATTCGCCTCCCACTTGAATTCTTTTTACCTTTATACTGAGATGCACGACACTTTGTACATTCTTCAAGATTAGAATTTTCCTCCCAGAAAAGCATGCATCCATTGATACATGCATCAATCTTTTCATGGGGAAGTTGGAGTCCCTTCAGAACTTTTTTAATCTCGTTAAAATTGCCCGCCATTTGATTTTCCTTTGGAATTATGTCACCAACGAACGACACAAAACCATTAGCGCATCTAAGAGATATGTTGTTCTCACATTTGAGTGATAACAACCTAGCAGCTGCTTGCAACAAACTCATATCACTTCCCTCAAACACCGGTTGTTCGGCTTGCTCTAACATTTTAAAGAACGAAGAAACTTGGGGGTTCGGGGTTTCATAACGCACTTCTTCATCGTTAAGGTCATCAGGATTAAGTCGATCCTCCAAAATTTGGTCAACAGTATCACGCAATGCATTTTCCACGAACTCACGGTAAGGATTCTCACTAGCATTTGTACTAGGTAGTTTCTCACCGTGATATGTCCATACATAATAATTATCGGCGAAACCATACGACCAAAGATGAATTTGAACATCTGCTTTCCTTTTAAAACCTAAGTTTTTGCATTTCTTACACGGACACCTCATTTCACCTAAATTCTTGTACTCACTACTTCCTTCCGCGAATTTAATAAACTCTTTCACCCCTCTCGCATATGCTTTCTTGGGTTTCTTTTTTTTCGTCTAATCTTTTATACATCCACTTGTTCTAATCTTTTCATGTTATTATATATCTACACATTTATATATGTCATTAAAAAAGATAATAACCTAACAACAATCAAAATCAAGCATAATAAACAATAATTTAACATTTTAACCAATATAAATATTGTATTTCTTAGAATTGGGTCCTTATCACTCCAACCTAAACCCATCAATGTACGTTTTAAGTCACTAGCAAACATGTACTTATGATTTATTAATGAGAAAAAAATTCGGCAAAGAATTCCCATCCGTTCTCCAAATACACAATATAGAATAAATAATTACTCTACATATGCATTTAGAGAACATTAAAGGAATTGTCACCAAACTCTTTTCTCATTAACAAATCACAAGCACATGTTTACTACCTAAGTGACTTAAAACGTATAAAGACAAATCCCAAAACGGACTATTCAAAAATTACTCCTAGTGAGTAATTTTTGAACGGGTACTAGGTCAATATGAACAATAATTTTAACAATATTAAAAACAAAACATACAACAATGACTACTTTTTCAATTAACATAAACTAACATGATTTACTTTTCATTTTACATATCTAGTCTAATTCATATCTATTCTAATTAACATTTAACAATAATCTAATTTTTAACAATAAAATTAAATATATATCTTAAGTCAACATGCATACATTAAAAAAAATTATAACTAATAATCTAAATTAACAACATACATCCGTCACAACATTGACTTTTATCCTAAGTCAACATGCATCAACACCAACCCTTTTTCAACAACAATTAAAACAATAACTAATAATCTAAATTAATTAAACAAATTAAAAAAATTAAAAGGAGTAATACCTAATTAACTTGACAAAAAAAATGAAAAAGAAGGGGCAAAGTGGCGCGGTCGGCAAGGCGGGCGGGCATGGAGGAGGCGGCGACCTACTATTAAAAAAAAAGATAAATAAGAAAAGGAGAAGGAAAAGGATGAAGGAGAAGGAAAAAGATAAAGGAAATAGGAAAAAAAGATAAAGTTAATTACCTTATAGTGATGGCGACGGCGTGGTGGTGTTGGTGGTGGTGGTGGTGGCGCCGGAAGTGGAGGAGGGTGGTGGTGGTGTCGGGTTTTAAGGAGGTTAGGAGGGTTGACGATTTTTAATTGATTTGGGGAAATTTGGTAAAGTGAGGGGAAAGTGTTCCCGTGTCTTAGTTTATAAGGGCATCGACGGATTTTCCGTCGGTGCAATAGAAATCTGACGGAAATTCCGTCGATTCTATTTTATCGACGGAAAATCCGTCAGATGTCCACTTTATATACCAATAATTTAAGTGACTGTACACGTCACAATTATTGGTCCACTGACGGAATATCCGTCAGTTTTTTCAAAATCCTGACGGAAATTCCGTCAGTGGGCCAATTATTGTGACAGCCTGTCATCAATACAGAATTCAAATATCTTGGCCCACTGACGGATATTCCGTCAGGATTTTAAAAAAACTGACGGATATTCCGTCAGTGGGCTAAAATAATTTCCAGCTGTACTCCAATTTTGCGTGTGAAACCCACTGACGGATATTCCGTCAGGATTAAGGAATTACTGACGGGATTTTCGTCACAGGTTTTTTGGCGCCTTTGACTTGGTCAACGCGCCAATAGATACTGACGAGATATCCGTCAGGAAAAGTTACTGACGGATATTCCGTCACAAATCCGTCAGTAACCCGTGTTTTCTGACGGCCTCTTTTTTCCGTCGGTAGGGCCGTCACTAACCCGCGTTTTTCTTGTAGTGTAGGTGTGACCTTAAGGGATCAACTGATCACCACCGTCAAACGACATTAATGTCTAACTCTAGTTAGTTGATCATTACTGATTAATGTTGACCAGTTGACTATATAAATGAATCATCCCTTACGTATTCTTAATATGAGATTTAAACATGTGATCGCACTACTGTTGAGGGTACATACTCCAACAATCTCCCACTTGTCCGAGACAAGTGTGCGTCACCAATTCTCTTGTCCTATTACAATCTCCCACTCAATACAAGGTGTCTCACAGGTCATACTTGCATTTGATAATATCTTGAGTGGTTTCCTCGATCTGGAGTGTAACTGTCTGACCAGAATTATCTACCATAGATACTTTCCGAGCATGGCCACGCATTTCCAGTTCACTACTCCTGGAGTGGCCCTGAGATTTCAAACAACCCTGACAAGGGGGTGGACAATTCCTATCACACTATTCCCTTTGTTTAGCCACAGTTCATCATAACTCAAAATATATTTATTTGACCTCATTTACGATAATCGTAGAGCATAAATCAAAGGCAATCAGAAATTTTTGCTAAATTGGGCGAATAGTCTCTAGTCAAAATAATTGACTCATAAGAATACTATTTCAGCTCTTGCCACGACCAGGCTTTATGAATTACCAGAACTCTATAAGCAGTCACTACCCGACAGAGTGTCCCATACAGTCTGTCTATGTGATCGACTAGTCATCCCATATGACTCTATGGTACTTGAACTTGCAATCAATCGCATCACACTCTAGTCACTTCGAGACGTCACCTCCTTTAAGTAACCAGGGGCATATACTATGTCAATCCAAATCACTTTAATGGGGTTCAATTTGTCTCAACAACCCATTTGGATTTAACAAAGTAATAGATGAGTTTAATAAAAATTAAACGATAAATGTGATTATCATATATGAATAGTCAATACACTATTACTACTTCATATCTCATAATCTATAGTGTACCTTTTACACTAGTTAAAATGCAATAAAAAGCTTGGCAAGTGGATATACCATATATCCAAACATTCCAACTTTATGAATTGTTATTTCCTTCTATTCAATGTTATTTCTAATAACTTGAATTTATCTCTAAGTATATGTCTAGTCTTCTTACTAGACTTGGGCTCTTTAACTTGAAAGATGCTCCCACTGTTATCACATAGCTTGTGATAAAGTCATTGGTAGAGGAATCTACTCCCATTCCCTACGTTGACCATTTTATCACAATTTACTTAGATTCCTTTTGTAGAATTTTGCAATGCGTAAAACTAAAATACCTTTAATCAGTCGCCAATTTGGCGACTACCCAATCAGTCGCCATTTTTGGAATTTGGCGACTGATTTGGCAGTCGCCAAATTTGGCGACCGACTTTAGTCGCCAAAGCTAGAAAAGGCGACTAAGGTCCGCGACTGACGTTTGGCGACTGATTTCAGTCGCCAAATTGATTTTGGCGACTGATTTCAGTCGCCAAAATCAGTCGCCTGTTTTAATTCTTTTTGTAGTGTACTTAGATTCTGTTTGTAGAATTTGCAATGTTCGAAACTAAAACACTTCCCTAGTCTCTTACTCTTAAGTCAATAAAAACAGTCTAGGATTTCGACAAATCCTTTTCGGTTTGGAAACTAAAGTTTGTGCAACCCTTCAACACATAACTTAGTATGTCATCCAAACATTTAAACGAATCCTTAATTCTTCTCAAGAATCTCAAAGATGTTCTTTAAGGCTTTCACAAGACCATCTTATGAATTAACTTGTTATTGATTTATTATACTCTAAGCATATGTTACATCATGACATGTGCGTCTGTTGGCATATATGATCGTTCTAATGGCGGAAACATTAGCAAACGATTTTATGTGATCGACAACTTAATAGGTTCAGTGAACGACTATGAATCCATCATAGCAATTCCACTTTCATCAACATGAATAACCTACTCAACCTTGTTGATGTTAAAACATATATGAAAGATCTTATCATCATAAGACTCTCAACTCTATGCCAATATTCTCTCACATAGATTCAGAAATCTAGAATACATCGCACCTTTTCCCAGTCTCCCAATCACTCTTCACAGAGGAGAGTATTAGTACATTATTCTCAATGAATAATATGTTATCAACATATAAGACATGGAAAAATAATTCTGGCTCCCACTTAACTTCATGTATAAACATGATTCTTCAATCATGTGAATGATACCATTCTTAATTATCACATGAATGAAAAGTATAATCCATTAATGCTTACTTAAGACCATTCTAGGATCAGTTAAGAAAGCTTTGCATAATATGCTAGGATTCTTAGATCTTTATCTAAGGTTTTGTGTTCCAAACACATCCTTCTCTAAATTCCCATCTTAGAAAAGCGAATTTTTAATATCATTTGCCATTCTTCATAAAAATGAAATGCGGCAATTCCTAACATAATTTATTTTGATTAACATCTTCATGTCAATCTATGCATTTAGGTACTCTAAATCTCTATTTACCTTTAAGGAGACCCTCGCCTTAAAGTAAATTTACTCTTGAGTAGCAATCTTTGGATTTGTAATGCCATGGCTCGTTTGTAACAAGGTAGGGACAAGGTTATAATACCATTACTTTCGAAAAGCAACATTTTAACAATAAGACATGTACATGTGTGCTAAACTCCCACTGAGCTATACTCCCACTCTATCTTTATAGATTATAGTTCCATTACTTTCACAAAGTAACACGTTAACTATAAGACATGTTTGTGACGATTTAATCTACTCCCACTCTATCTCTTAGAAATACCCCTATCTTCTTAAGAGATAGCTTTGTGAGTTACAAACATATATGATGAGGTTTTAGAAGTTTCTCTTAGACTGACGTATTAGCTCATAAAAAGACCACCTCTAACATGGCAGCTTGATTCAAGTAATATGCGAGTCTTATCCATGTCATCTGTTAAATAGACTCTCTATTTTAGGTATTTCCTGGTTGACCATCCGTTTAGAATAATGTGTCCGTTTTGGTTTATAAATTCCCTAATATTTGAGTTCAATAGCTCAACAAAACTTTATAATTGATCTTGCACAAGTAAGTTGTTACTTTTAGTAACAATGGCATAAGGAGAATCGAATTCATAGCTTATGGACATATAATGATCTAATCATTATAATTGTCTATTTGATCAATTTAAGTCGATAATCTTATGTTTCACAATGTAAGTAGTGTATGATGATAATCTTAGAACAAATGATATGATAAAGTAAGTGACTTTGGTTGCAAACCAAGTCACCAATATCCAAAATACGACCATTGTTTAAAGGATACAAACAAATTTCTAAGTCAAACGAGGAAATCAAAATAGTTCTAAAATCTCAAAATACAACATGAAAATAAAGACAGAGCAATATAAAGCCAAGCTTCCATAGATCTAGCAACATGGGTGGCTACATCTAGCTTCCCTCAAGATCATCTAAGCTTGCTTTTCTTTGCCCTTATCCTTGCTAGGATGCCCTAATTACAATAAAAAGGGGTAATCATCACAACTTGTATCAAAATACCAAAGTTGAGATCGAAACATAAAAGATAGGGATAGTTATATACCTACTGGAATGACCCTTCCAGCTTTAATATCGCCAAGATATTTTGAACAATTTCTCTTGCAATGCCTGATACGGTCGTTTCTGTACCAAAAATAAATACCTAGATTACTACCAACAGAAGTCAGCGGTAAGTAGGGTTGATCTCCACAGGGAGGCGGTTTACTATCTACTTGTCTATTCTATCTGTCTAATGTCACAATTGGGGGTTTGAAATGTTTTGACTAGACTAAAGAGATTAAAGCAAGAGGGAAATGAATAAGAGGAAATAATGAAGAAAAGCAAGGATAAATCAGATAAAAGAGAAAAATATACTAGGAATCGGTCTACCGTGGCAGCTACACTATCGGGTCAGCTGAGTCGATTAAATTATTGATAAGAAGAGCGAGGTCGTCACCTTTCGGTCCTTAAACCTAAGATTACACCCTTTCGGTCTCTAATCGCCCTAGGGTCTCCCTAACTTAGCTTTCGCCCTAATTAGGTATCACCTATTGTAATTAAGCAAGCCTTCCCTTCCAATCTTTCGATCCAGGTTGGGGGTAACTAAATAAATCGGTCTCCTGCATCCATTCATTCAACCTAATCACAATTATATTGCTTAACACAATTCTTATCGCAAAACTAATCTAATCATGTCAATCCTAACATATTAAGGGAATTAGCTAAACATAATTAAATAAAGAACATAAATAATAAAGAGAGAAGAAGTAAGCATTAAATAAGAGTAAAGGGAAAGATTAAATTACTGAATTAATGATCCGGAAATAAGGAAGAACAAAAGTAACAGTGTATTCGAATTAATCAGACAGGAGAAGCCCCCTTCAACTGACGTCCTAACTCTCCTATTTATAAGAAAATAGGAATTATTTAACCTAATGACGGAAATAAACTAAAAAGCCCAAGCCCGTAGGATAAACCACTCGATCGAGTGGTTTTAAACTACTCGATCGAGCAATTCAAGGCTCAGACCGTTCGATCGACCAAACAAAGTGCTCGATCGACTAAACACTAATATGGAACTGGTCGATCGACCATAAAATCTACTCGATCGACTGATTATTGAATCTAAAACCACTCGATCAACCAGTTAAGTACTCGATCGAGTGAAAACTAACTTCAACAACTCATAAATCTCGTTAGTTTGACTTTGACTTGTCCTTTTAGCTCTCGAAACAGCTTCACGCATCCCAAGACAGCAATATCTCCGCTCCAGATCCACTCTTCCTCCAAATGCATGCAAAACGGACGATAAAAGGCTCGATTTCACTACTTTCTGGTTCATTCCTGCAAATAGGACAAAATAAGCCAAAGTAGCATATTCGGGGCATTTCGTAGCATAAAACTACGATAAAAGCATGGAAATACGTGCATAAAATAGGCTAAAAAGACTATATAAAATGCACGTATCAAATCTCCCCAAACCAAACCTTTACTCGTCCTCGAGTAAACTAAATGCAAACTAATGGAACGGAAAAGATAACTCAGAGCTAGCTACAAATGCCCGCTTTAACCAATTTAATGCAAGCAAACTAACACTTATAGCAGACAGTCAAATACAAACGAGTTGTAAGATGTTTATAATAAAGCTGAACCGTCGACCTTGCAAGACCTTTAATAATGGACTCTCACGGGTCACTCTTCTCTCATGAAGCAAAGGGTGAACATATATATGTAAGAGAGAAAGAAATATAGTCGCTCACCTAGACTACGACCCACATAAACATGCATGCAACTAATATGATAGACAATTCTAGCTACCGTACACACATTCCAACCAAAGAAGGCCTTGTCACAGCCGAGAGCTTACAAAAATATGGTAAAGTGAGGCAATGGGTAAGAAGAGGCAAAACATTTATGGGAATGTGGAGGTATAGGTGATCAAGCTAGTACCTAAACAGAACCATATGACAACATCCATTTCCAACTCAATTATTGAATTAAGCATATGCCCTTCATTTGGCACAAAACTCACCAAACCGAACTGAAAATACTCCTCAATAAATGTAAATAAAGCATAGGAGTGAAACCGTCTCATCAAACAACATCTTTTTTTTTCTTTTTTTTTTCGGTTTCTCCTTTTTTCTTTTCTTTTCCTGTTTTTTTTTTTCGAATTCCTTTTTTTCATTTTTCACGTTTTTTTTTTTCATCAACCTCCTTTTCTTCGTAAAATACCAACTCCGAATCAACAGATACAAGCGAAACTTGGCACAATGAAATATATACCCCAAAACATACACTAAACTAGCTTGACAAGGCAGGCTGAATTTGGAATGTAGCTAAGGGTCAACAGGCAAATTTGGCTAATGTGGAGTTAAATGGGTAAAAATGAAAGAAAGGGAAATTGTAAGCACCTCCCTGCATGTGACACCAACCACTAACCCGAATGTATGCAGGCAAAAAACAATTGAATTTCATATATGTGCAAATTGATGAACATGTTATGCAAGGAGTAACTACTCACAATCCTACATGAAACTGGTCACAAATGACACCAGTTTATAAGGCTCTAATCCTTAGAAATTATAAGTAGGTTGCCAAAATTTCAGGTCAAGTATATTCGTTCAGCTAAATTCAACATTAACTCGTAGATATGCAATAAGACAAAGCTAAAAGATATAAATTTATTGCAAGGCTTAAGCAAAAGACAAATTACAGTGCAATTTCATCATTGAAATCAACCATTCCGACTCAACCTACATGCTAAAATAAACGTGAAATTTTTGAATTTTTTAATTTTTCAATTTTTATGAGATTTTTAAATTTTATATGAAAAATAAACAACAATGCATACGGAAATAAACGTGATAACAGAAATGCAAAAAAAAACAGGATGCAGACAAAGATATGGATGCATAACCTCCCCAAACCAAACCTTACAATGCCCCCATTGTACCAAACCATGGAAAGGAAATGCAAACTAAAAGAGAAAGAGAGTAAATGCGGAAAACTTACAAGATTGCGCGAATAAGGGACTTCCCCAAACCAGCCAGCAACGTGGGAAGTCGCTAAATAGCCCAAATATCGTCACAGGAAGCAAATCCAAGTCAAATGGCATCCAAAAGCACTCGATCGAAGAAGAATAGAAGTCGATCGAAGACTTTTCTCTTTGGCAGGTGCTCGATCGAGTAAAATAATCACTTGATCGAGTGTATTTATCAGCAAAAGTGCTCGATCGAGTACAAAAAGTACTCGATCGAGTGATCCTCAGTGTGTTCCTGCAAAACGCAATAAAAACAGCCCGCAAACTAACAGAACAAGCATACTGATATAGTCTATGGTATGAAAACCATTTATTACAACTGAAATGATATAGAAAATTAAAAATAAATTTCCGGGTTGCCTCCCGGGTAGCTCTAGCTTCAGTCAGGTCCCAGCTCGACCTTCTTTTCTTCGAGGCTCTCTAATTAGTCATAATCAAAACAGCTCAAAGCGCGCAGCATGAGATCGTACATCTGCGCATGTGCTACACAAAAATGTAAGTAGCACCACAGTGGAATATAAGCATAGGAAATAAAAGTATATAAACATTTAAGTCTAACAAATTTCCTATGAGAGCTCCTAAATTTGTCCACAAAATAGAGGAGCTCGGGAGCAATTGACAATAAAGTGGGGTCCCGTTTTAGATTAACAAAATTGAAATGACAAGGACGGTGAAAATTCGTTAAATTAAACGTCCACATGGGAAGGGGTATAGCATTAAAAGCACGAGTCAAACGAGGTAGCGTACTTTGAATATTAACAATAATAAAATTATTGCTAATTACCTCAGGTAGGTTGCTCTCAACGATGGAATCATAGATAAAGGAATTTATTACCTCCCTCCGTACTAGGAGCAATTACCGACTCAGCTGTCTTTTCGTCACCCTTCTCAGTGGATTTCGTCCCGTAAATCGCAGCCTCAAGTGCATCCAACTCGGCCTTGAATAGGGGCGACTCACCGTATCCATTATCATCATCAAAATTGTCGTCTAAAACGAACCCAAGCAACAAATCATTCCTCTCGCTGACCAACTCACTCGATCGAGCAGAATTATTACTCGATCGAGGACTTCCCTCCTGATTTTCACTCGATCGAGTGCTTTGAACCACTCGATCGAACAACTTTTCTGGAAATTCACTCGATCGACTAATATAAGTTACTCGATCGAGTGATTCCTCCTGTACAGCGCTGAAATCTTCGTGTAAGCTCTTGAAATATGATAGAAATTCGTCATCCGAGTCATATAAATCATCCTCAGCATTGGGCAACACGGATTCTTCAGGGGAAAAACCGCTCTCAGTAAAGTATACCTCTTCTGGTTCCCAACTATCCGACTCAGCTACTAACTGAGCAATTTCAGACTCGAGCTTATCAAATCGCGCACAAGTGCGTCTCTCATCTTCTTGCATTTGGGATGCAAGTGTCTCCAACAGATATTTCAGCTCCGCAAGCTCTTCTTTCTGTATATCAGGAGGATCTTGTTGCGGTGGCCATTGATAGGGTGGATGTGGCGGCACAACTACAACTGCTTGACTAACTCGTCCCCAAAGCCTGAACTCGAGGAGCTCGTCAGTTTCTGCCATGCAAAGGGCTGCATTGTGCTTAGCAGAACCACATCTCCCGCAGTAAATCACCTGCTGCGCCGTATAATGGGACATAGGTGATGGGTCAAAGGTACTCAAGCTTTCCCTTTGACGATCTTTCACCTAGAACTGTCTAGGTAGTACCTGTAAGGCCTATCAAAACAAAGATCAAGAAAAAGATTAGAACCGCCAAGGGAAAAAAATCCTCGAGGCTAAAAAAGACAAATTAAACAAATAAATAAATAGTTGCCTCCCCGAACATGGCGCCAAAATTTGATACGGTCGTTTCGTACCAAAACTAAATACCTAGATTACTACCAACAGAAGTCAGCGGTAAGTAGGGTCGATCTCCACAGGGAGGCGGTTTACTATCTACTTGTCTATTCTATCTGTCTAATGTCACAATTGGGGGTTTGAAATGTTTTGACTAGACTAAAGAGATTAAAGCAAGAGGGAAATGAATAAGAGGAAATAATGAAGAAAAGCAAGGATAAATCAGATAAAAGAGAGAAATATGCTAGGAATCGGTCTACCGTGGCAGCTACACTATCGGGTCAACTGAGTCGATTAAAGTATTGATAAGAAGAGCGAGGTCGTCACCTTTCGGTCCTTAAACCTACGATTATACCCTTTCGGTCTCTAATCGCCCTAGGGTCTCCCTAACTTAGCTTTTGCCCTAATTAGGTATCACCTATTGTAATTAAGCAAGCCTTCCCTTTCAATCTTTCGATCCAGGTCGGGGGTAACTAAATAAATCGGTCTCCTGCATGCATTCATTCAACCTAATCAAAATTATATTGCTTAACACAATTCTTATCGCAAAACTAATCTAATCATGTCAATCCTAACATATTGCTACCACGGTTTCCCTAGTCCTAACATATTAAGGGAATTAGCTAAACATAATTAAATAAAGAACATAAATAATAAAGAGAGAAGAAGTAAGCATTAAATAAGAGTAAAGGGAAAGATTAAATTACTGAATTAATGATCCGGAAATAAGGTAGAACAAAAGTAACAGTGTATTCGAATTAATCAGAGAGGAGAAGCCCCCTTCAACTGACGTCCTAACTCTCCTATTTATAAGAAAATAGGAATTATTTAACCTAATGACGGAAATAAACTAAAAAGCCCAAGCCCGTAGGATAAACCACTCGATCGAGTGGTTTTAAACTACTCGATCGAGAAATTCAAGGCTCCGACCGTTCGATCGACCAAACAAAGTGCTCGATCGACTAAACACTAATATGGAAATGGTCGATCGACCATAAAATCTACTCGATCGACTGATTATTGAATCTAAAACCACTCGATCAACCAGTTAAGTACTCGATCGAGTGAAAACTAACTTCAGCAGCTCATAAATCTCGTTAGTTTAACTTTAACTTGTCCTTTTAGCTCTCGAAACAGCTTCACGCACCCCAAGACAGCAATATCTCTGCTCCAGATCCACACTTCCTCCAAATGCATGCAAAACGGACGATAAAAGGCTCGATTTCACTACTTTCTGGTTCATTCCTGCAAATAGGACAATATAACCCAAAGTAGCATATTCGGGGCATTTCGTAGCTTAAAACTACGATAAAAGCATGGAAATACGTGCATAAAATAGGCTAAAAAGACTATATAAAATGCACGTATCAATGCCCCATACCACAACAATAGTGGCACTTGTCCCCGGACGGGGTACTGTTCTTGGGCTTGGAAGAGCTAGTTTCACAACCCTTTCCTTTGTTCTTGTAGGGAGTTTTCTTCTTTCCCTTATTGCCACTTTTCTTGAAATTCCCTTTGCTCTTACGATTAACGTTGAGCACATCCTTGGTGGGGCTAACACTTAGCCCCATGTCCCTCTCGGCTTGCACAAGCATTTTGTGCAACTCATCAAGGCAAACTTTCTTGTTTTGCATATTAAAATTCACCCTGAATTGAACATATGCCTTAACCTTGTTTAAGGAATGAAGAATTTGATCAATGACGAGTTCCTCGGGAATCTCTACCTTTTGCAATTTTAAGGTCTCAACATGCTCCATCAACTTGAGCACAAGAGGGCTCACCTTTTGGCCCTCCCTTATGTTGAGATCAAAGAATGCGGATGACGCTTCATATTGAATGATCCTCGGAGTTTGTGAAAACATGGTCACAAGCTTCGTATAGATCTTATAGGCGGTGCTAATCTTTATAGAACTCCTTTGGAGTTCGGCCTCCATTGCAAAGATCAACACATTTTTGATCGCGGCCGACTCCTTTTGTTAAACCTCATAGGCTTGCCTAGCGGCGGTGGTAGACCTGGCATTAGGTTCGGTGGGAGAGGCCTCGGTAAGGTAACGAAGCTTGTCATCACCCTCCGCGGCCAAGCGAAGTTGAGCGTCCCAATCGGCGAAATTGGACCCATTCTTTTCTAACTTACAACAATCCATGAAGGATCGGAGCCATGAAACATTGGTGAGAGTGTTTGATCTAGTGGTTACGGGTGTGATTGGAGTTGCCATTGCAATTGAGAAAACGATTTCGACTTCAAAATAGGAAGTGAAGGAATTAATAAACATCTATCGTTTTAACAATACTTGTAAACATTTTAAACAAGTTTTAAGCATTTATATAGTAACCTCTACCCAACTATTATAAATGATCCCGAGATCCAAATTCATATTAACTCGGACACGGTGAGCCGATTCATCTCTTATTAATATAACTCGATGGATTAACTCTTTAATCGATTCTACTTCTAGAACTCTCGGTCGATAAAAATTACTTTAATATTTATCTTTAGCCCGGAACACATGCGACTACGGTCACGAATACTTCCGTTAGCTCAATCCAAATTTCGATGTAATAACATTTTATTACCCACTTACCCAACGTAACAAGTTTAGCACCCCGGTGAGCCGAGCCTACTTCCTTATGAAATTGGGACTCATGGTTTCTACTATTTGATAAGGCTAATTCTCAATTATTGTTTAGTGAGAGGTCTTGTCAATTTATTATCAATCACGTTTTAAGTGAACTAAAGCGGTGAACTACGATAATTATAATTCACACGGTCGAAGACTCGATATGAAATGCATGTGTTGTTATGGCGATTTGGCAATGCATGCAACATATTAAAATAAATGCAAAGCAATAATAATAAATTCCTAGTATGGCCTTCCTAAAATAGAAAATCAAATAATCTATTACATATTCGGAAATTAACTCCTTTGGTCCCTTGAATATTCAAGTGGCACGCCTCCCAAGAACACTGTCTTCGTCGGAACACCTTTCCGAATGGCACCGTCTTGAAGAAACTCCATGATTACAAATAATAATAAAAATACAAAGCTATTCCTATTATACATTTGTAATATGAAAAACTAGTAAAAATAAAAGTGATACGAGATCACATTAAATTACAACCGAATCAATATTCCCTTTCATTACAGGTAATATCGATTAAAACTAAGGCCATACTAAGATAAAATTACATAATTAAAAATTATATAAATAAAAGACATTCAACAATTTAAATATAGAGCATTATAATATGTATCTATCATGCCAAATTATGTGCCAAATCGCCCTATTTAACTTATAATGATATATAACCCGGTATTATGGAAATGTGTGATAATAACTTCTTAAAATCACAAATCAATACTTAAATCAAATTTAAGCTCAAGTTAATTATTCTAATACTCTTAGGACTCAAAAATTATTCATCACTCAATTTTTGACAATAATTCAACTTGATATAATTTTATGCTCATTTTTTACCTTAAAATCATAACATTTATGAAATAAATCCAAATTAAATTACAATAATTTCAAAATTTGAATTTTAAATTTTTAAACATTCTGGAATATTTCCATGACACTAATAATGTCAAAAATCATCGTTAAAATTTTCGAATTTAATTTCGAGAAAATATAGTTGCAATTTATCGGTTTTATCTCATAAAACATCTAAAGTATACAAAAATTAATCCAGTCAATTTTATAACTTTATATCTGATACGTGGGATATTTATGCAACCTAAAATAATTTTCTCATGCCATGCAATTCGTTTTAGCTATTTATGCTAAAATAGTCACTATTTATGCCATTTTTACACTAAAAATTCATAAATCATGCTAAATGAAACCATTTCATTTCAATATTTACATACAGAGTTTAAATCATACATGTGACAACATACTAAAATCTCATGGCCCATTTCGAAGTTTAACTATATTTAACCATTTTACCTCCTTTTAATATATTATTATCTCATAAAAATCATAAATCATGCAATATTAATCAAATTAATACGATATTTTAGATACGATAATTAAAATATGCATGTGATGTCATATAAAAATTTCAAGCTCAGGAACTAAGTTTAACTATTTTTAACATTTTATTTCCCATTTTAGTCATAAAAATGTAATAAAACAACCAAAAATTATTAAAATGAGCAATAAATTACCATAAATCATAAAAATGACCTAATAACATTTTAGGACCAGAATATATAACATGCATCATGATTTCGTGACTTACTCTTACAAATCACAAATTTTTAGTTTTATATGTTAACATTTTAACTCGGAAAAACAATAACCGATTATGCATGCAACATCCTATGCTCTGATACCAATTGTTAGGTTCATATACCTCTTATTAGACTCTTCTAATAATGAACTAATTAACCTCTTAATATGTGTTCTTTAGATCTAGTGCATGCATAACAAAATAAGAGATTAATAAGGAAAAACAATGTCCCTTACATTGTATTATGGCTCGAAATAGGGCACAAATAAGGTCACCTTCCTTATTTGTTCTTGAGCTAAAATATGATGGATGATCCTCTAAAATCCAATTGTATAGATCTTCCTCTTGATTGCACCCAAGATAAGTCCCTTAAACTAATATGTTAATTAACTAGATTAATACACTAGTATCCTTCAAATGATTCTAATAATATTCTTATTACTACACTAGTAATATAATATTGTATTTAGAATTTCTGATGAACAATTTATTAGGATTTTAAACCATTTTAGAGAGTTGTGAGAGAAGGAGAGAAATTGCATGTAGATGAATGTGGTTATGTCCAAATGGAATACGAGAACAAATTCTCTTAAAGAGGAGGGGAAACCAGTTGGGATCAAGGGAGAAAATGCCAAAATGTGGCATCTAACTTTTTCTTTTCCTCTTCTCAACATAATAGGTATGTAAGCTAGTATGCACTAGCTATGATAACACTTACTTTATCTAATAAAATAATATCATCCTCACACCCTACACCATCCATAATTTCGGTCCATTTTACATATAATGGACTACCATTTTATTTTGTCAATTTGTCATTTGTCACACAATATGTCACATGTAGTATGTTATATATTATTAATTAATTTAATGAATATTTATCAAATAAATATCATTTTACAAATTAATTAAATTACATACAACAAATTGACTAGTGATACTTGATCACATAAATAAAATGGATCATATAATTATAATTCACAACATATTGTAATTATAATTAACCATTCATTCTTATCTCAATTGTTTCACAAACAATAATTAATTTTAGTAATAAAGTATTTCAATTACTAAAATAAATCTTATTTAATCTCATTATAATAAGATATAAATAATCTCTCTCATAATTGAATTGTTCAATTTTAAGGAATTGATTAACTTGTATCATCATACAATTAATCAATTTGTCTATTAAGGGAATTGTCCTTTAGGTGTGACCTTAAGGGATCAACTGATCACCACCGTCAAACGACAATAATGTCTAACTCTAGTTAGCTGATCATTACTGATTAATGTTGACCAGTTGACTATATAAATGAATCATATCTTACGTATTCTTAATATGAGATTTAAACATGTGATCGCTTTATTGTTGAGGACACATACTCCAACATAAAGACCACCACAAACCGATCCAAAAACTGACTGATGACCCAATTCATCAAATCCATAAACACTACAGGTGCATTAGATAACCCAAACACCATCACAACATACTCATAGTGACCATACCTCGATGTAAAAGCTGTCTTCGGTATATCCTCATCCCGAATCTTTACCTGATGATAACCTGACCTCAAATCAATCTTAGAAAAGACCGCTGCCCTATTCAATAGATCAAACAGATCATCTATCCTTGGAAAAGGATACTTGTTCTTCACTATAACCCTGTTCAGCTCTCTATAATCAATACACAACCTCCGGGAAGAGGCGCAACACCTGCTGCGTCTATTCCTGGATGTGGCAATTCTGCGTAAAAACCCGATGAAACAGAGGGTTCATTTCATTATTTCGAAACATAAAATCTCAATTTCTCTCTCAAATTCCAACTATTTCCGTCAAAATTTGATCCAAAAGCTTGAATTTGCCATGACTAATCGAGGTATGTGTATCAATCTTGCATTTATCTTCCGTATTTGATCAAATGGGATCGACAAAATTAGGGTTTTCGATCCTAATTAGTCGAAAATTTGGGGCTTTTCCTCCAAACGACTTTCCTTGCGAAATTGACTTTGTAAATGGCCAATTGGTAGTATAAGGATCATAACCATGTATTTGTTTCGAATTTTCGTTAAGTTTCGAGCATTTGAGTGAAATTGAGATGGTTTCACAGCTAAACCGTAAATCGCTTCGAAAATAGCCTTAGGATTGCCCATTTGCGACGAAACTCGATATTTGGAATCCTTGTGTTATGGGTAAACTTCCTACCATCTCATAATTTTGGTTGGTGACGGCTTTTTCAGGACACTTTCTAGGGCATAATCGTCGTTATAACGAAATGCTGTCGAAATTCCGACTCGAACCCATGACTAGGCTTCAACTTAGGCTTTACTTGACCCAAATTACCATAGGAGCGGACGGGTCTGTGGGAAAATTGCCAAAGATGGCAAGAAAAGAGCGATTTCAGGGCTCGAAAACTCGAAAATCCCCTAATCAAGGCTTGTCGTCACTTGACGCGGCCTAAATTTACTTTAATTTTGCAGGTGATGAGGCTTCTACGTTAAGGAGAGCTCCCATGGACGTGGACACTATTGTTGACCCTTCTCAGGTGCTAGAGAAGGCATTGGAGGAGGCTTTCACTGCTGCGGCAATGGCTGCCGAGGACGAGGTCCGGGAGGAGGAGGCTGCTGAGGAGGAAGAGGCCCTGAGACGGGCCAACGTTGGACGAGGTGGTCGCCATCTGAGGGGAGCACCTGCGTGGGTTGAGACTTGGGACAATAGGCACCTGCTTTGGGCAGCGGAGGGTCACCTGTTGGTCGGACTAAATCTTTTCGGTAACTTGTCGTTAGGAGCACCTAGACCAAAACACAATTTATAGCTTCACAAACAACTCTACAATTAGTAAAGAGGCAAGTAAAGGTCGGATCCCAAGGGACGGGAATTGAAATGAGATTTCTATCGCAACTAGTGATGTCTTAGGGGTGTCACAATTTGGGTTGATGTAGAAGGTCACTAAACTAAATAGCAATGAAAGTAGATAAGCAAGATGAATTGAAAAGGGTTGTAAACAATTGATAAAAAGCACTAGGGTATCATGGGGTCATAGGGGATTCATGGGAATTGATCATACAAACATGTTCTCAAATTATAAGCAAGCAATTATTATTGTGAGGGATTGAGTTGGGTTATATCTTACAATCCTAGGAAAGTTTGGGTCCCGGAGCCGAATCGATTAGATTGTACAACACCTACAAGTCGACTTAGTCTTCCCTACTCAACAACATGCATGGTCTAATGAGACTCGAGTTGGTTTATATCTTACAAGTCTCATTGAAAAGATAGGTGATGGGTAAAAAATGCAAGGATTCATAGGCTCGCATTTCATCAAACATAACATGTGCATGAGTTGAGATCAAAACAAGTAAGCAAATAAACCATGAAAGCATATTAATTTGAGCATGAATCATTCCCCATGTTGGTTTCCCCTAATTACCCATTAACCCTAGCTATGGAACTCACTCATTATCATGTTGAACATGCTAGCAAGGTTGTCAATCATACCAACAAAGTGAAACATGATGAACAAATGAAAGTAATTAGCAATAATTAAAAAGGGATTAAGAGAATTATACCTGCTAATGATTCCAATAATAAAGCAAAGAATAAAAGAAGTACTTCATGCTTGATTGAGAGGTTGTCAATCTCCCAATAATAACCCAAATAATTTTCAATTACCCAAAATAAAGGATGAACAAAAGAGAGATTAAGGAAATAAAGCTTGTATTAAAACTTGATTAATTGTTGATTACAAAACTAAAGAGAGATTTGATTGATATTAACTACTCTAAGAATTGATAAGAAGAACATGCTCTTCTAATTAGACTAATGGGGTATTTATAGTGGGGATTAGGTGTAGGAATTAGAGTTAACTAAGGGCTTAAATGACGATTAAGTCCCTACTTAGGGAAACGCCGGTATTTTTGGAAGGACGGGCATCTTTCTTGAAGCTTGAAGAAACGAAGTTGTGCTGTCTTGGAATCCGTACGTCTTAGGCACGGGACGGCCGGATTCTTCAATTGCTGCCCGGGCGTCTTTGGGAGAAGACGGGCGTCTTCTGGTTGCTGCTGCCCGGGCGTCTTGTAAGGAAGACGCACGGATTGTAGCTTGGTGGCCGGGCGTCTTCTTGAGAAGACGCACGGATTGTCTTGCAGCGTGCTTCCTTCTTCTTTTCTTCCCTTTCCTTCATAAAATCCTTGGGGATTTCCTCGGGGATGCAAGGATCTTTTCTCATCATTGCCCATCTACTATAGTATGTACAAAGGCCTTCTAACCTTGTCTCTCCTTAATGCTTGGTCATTGAATTCAATCAATTTAGTCTCATTTTGCCATGAAAATGCAAGGTTTGCACTCCTTTCCTACCAAGGACACAAAACCTCAAAGATTATGCAAAACAAAGAACTAAAGACAATAAATGACCCAAATATGCACTAAAAAGCATGGGAACGAGGCTAGTTCGGGGACTAAATATGCTCTAATTATGGTCACATCACCTGTCCTACAAGACGGTGAAGAGCTTGGTAAATAGAACTCATAACTCTTCGTTCATCTTCTTTCATTTCTGTTTGTCATTCCTTTTCTTCTCATTTGAGCTAAAGATAGCTTTTGTTTCAAATCCACATAGGAGGCCGGGAACATCAGGTCGTTCTCGGGCTATACGACGGCGATGGGGTGCTACGAGCGGCTGTCGACTGAGGAGCGAGCCATGATCGATCTGGGAGCGTTCAGCGCCTTGGTGCAGGCTTGGAGGGATATTGCGAGGAGGAAGCTTCGGGCTAACCTCAGTCTCGTCCGAGCTTTCTTAGACCGGTTTTGGGACACGACCTCCACGTTTGACATGCCTTTTGGTGAGGTGGGGGTCACATTGGAGGATTACGACATGATTTCTGGTCTGCCGTGTGGACTTGAGGTTGTGGAGTGGCCGAAGACAGCCATGAGGGTTGACTCGGCGGAGGCTAGGAGGCTGATCGGTTGGAACTTGGCGCCGAAGGTGGCTGCGGTACCTGGCTTGGTGCCTAGTTCTTACGTGCGGGACTACTTCGCGAGGAAGACCCCGACGTTGGTGGTGATCGAGGGAGGGAGACGGCTCCTCCTCCCTGCACTGTAGAGCAGAGAGTCCGCTTGTGGCTCTGGTGGTTATTGTCTTCGATTTACCTCGGAGACAAGGGGGAGTGGCCTTCGACGAAGCTTCTTCCCTTTCTTTCTGACCTGAGCTCCCTAGGCCGTTAGGACTGGGTCACTGCTGGTTTTGCGGTCCTCATCCGCTTCAAGAGGGCCATGGTTCATCCGGAGTTGATGGAGAAGGGGACCTCCCCTGCTGCTGTCGGCCCTGGACTGCTGTTGGAGGTATGAACCTTCACTTCTTCTCATGAAAGATCATTTCCTTTTTTCTATCGAATCACGAAAGATCGTTATTGATCATCTTGTTTACAGGCGTGGGTGTACTCCAACTTTCCGGGCCTCGCACCCAAGAGGACGGAGCCGGTGGATAAAGCCTATCCCATTGTGAGGGATTCGGTGACGTGTCGCACGAGGAGTCAGCGTTCCTTCCACGACGTCTGTCGGCGGGAGGTGAACGCTCTTCAGCTGGTCGGCGTGAGTATTTCACCTTACATTTGTCCGTGTTTCTTTCTCCTACTTTTAGAACTGATCATAAGAATGACCCCTCATTTGTTTCTTCTAGTGGGTGCCTAGGCCTTGGGAGGAGTACGCTGGCGCTCCTCCTTTTGTGGCTGAGGTCCTTCGGCCTAGGAGCTCGAGCCGGCTGCTGCTGAGGACGTCGATGGGTCCTGTGTGGTACTTGGGTGAGCGCTTGGCTCGTCAGTGCTCTCGGGATGTCTTGACGGTTCCCATCGATCCTCCTCGGACGATGTTTAGGGAGCCTTCTGAGGGTGAGAGGGATACTGACCTGGCTGGCGTCGGTGGCGACGCCCTCCTTCTTTCTGGTGAGGACTACTCGGCGGTTCTCTACGGGAGGTTGGCGTACTGGCCGGTTGTGGTAAGTGCTTTACCCTTTTTTCATTTTTGATTGTTTGAGCATGTGAGGGAAGATCATCTGTTAATGGAAGTCATTTGACCTTGCAGGAGGTGGAGGCGGCGGGTATCGAGCCCCCAAAGTACCCCGAGACCCTTGAGTACACCGACACGACGGGGATGACGACGATCTCCGAGCTGCGTGACTTTGACGTGGTGGTGAGAGATGCTGGCTTGGACGATTGGCAGCATCTGATTCGGAGGGTGAGTCTTCTAACTCGTGTAGTTTTTGGGTAAGAACACATTTGCTCAACTTTGTCCAATCGTTAAGAATCTTTCTTTTGAAATGTAGGTTGCGCCATCCCGGTTCGTGGCTTTGTGGAAGGTAGCCAACCGGCTACGGGCTACGGCCGTCGAGGCGCTTGCTGGTGGCCGAGGACGTCAGGTATGAACCTTCCGTTTACTTCATTTTTGAATTTTCTAATATTCCTTTATGTTTGGAGTGATTGACATGAGCCAGTTTTGTTGTTTCCAGAGGGAGCGTGAGCTGGAGCGAGAGCTTGCCCAGTCCCGGGAGGAGACGGCTCGCCTGCTGAGAGAGCTTGAGGTCCACGACGCCGAGGTTGCTGCTCTCGAGACGAGAGTTGCTGAGCTAGACGCCGACTAGAAGTAGCTTCCGTGTTGCTTCTTGTTTTTTGGTTGTATTTTTGTACATTTATACATTTTGGGACCCACTTTTGGACATTTGGATCTTGTTTTGGGGCTCGAGCCCCCAGTTTGGTGTACATACCCTTTTTTTTGTATATATGATGGCCTGAGTGCCTTTGTTGCTGGGTTGCTTTGTTCGTACCTGCAGGTTAGCTTTGGACAGGTTTGGTAGATGACGGTTTACGCCGTCATGCTGCCAAAATTTACATCGAAATCACATAGAACATATATTTGTACATATGGCCTAAATTAGCGCAAAACAATGACTCAAAAAAAAGCAAAAAAATGACCAGAAATGAAAATGCAAAAAATTTGGTCGGGAATTGCAAAAATTTGGTCGGAAATGACCGGACGGTAGGAAGGGTTACCCCCCTAAAAAAAACATATAAGTTTGAAGTGGGGAGTGAAATGATTCCCCAAAAAGAAAAAGTAAAAAGAAATGTATAAGTTGAAAAAAGAATAAAATAGATTAAATTGGTGAGATAATTCCCCAAAAAAAGAAAAATGAAAAAATTAAAAGAAATGTACAAGTGTGCTAAAATGACAAAAATGTCGATATCGTCTCGAGATGCGTGCCTGCGAAATTAGGAAACACGAAATATGGCAACCTAACGCATTTACCAAAATAATAACCCGTATGTATAGGAAATTATTCGTTGAGGAATTTAGGAAAGATCCAACGCGGAAAGTCACCGGAAAAGTGCTGAGGAAGAGGCGCAGCAAGAGCTGCGTCCCTTCGAAGAGGCGCAGCACCTGCTGCGCCTGTTCCCCAGTGCGTCCGTTCTGATGGATTTTAGGAAAAAACTTTTAGTATAAATAGAGACGTCGAGGGAGGTTTTATTCATATAATTCTTCCGTCTTTCTTCGTTTTTTTACACAAATCTCCCAAAATAAGTATACATCATGAATACTCTTGAGATTCGTCTAAAAGAATGGACAAATGAGTTCTCCAACGTGGAGAAACACGACATGGGTGCTTATAATTTTGGAGCACTTTTGAGCTTGAAGTTGATCAAGGTAGTCAAACCGTTCCTAGATGCTTGTCTTGACTATTGGGATCCGAATTATCATGTATTTGCCTTGCCTGGAGGCGACATTTGCCTATTTCTCGAGGAGATTGCTGCGATTGGTGGATGGGATCCGGAACATTTGCCTGCTATTCCCTCCACTTCTCAAGGGTATGAGAATAAGTTTAGAGACTTGCTTGGATTGGCCAGAGTTGATGTTGGCCGTCTTGTGACTTCTAAAGGAGTGCAAATGTTGGATTTCATCGATCGCTTTATTAATAGGGCTGATCCCACTGTCTCTTATGTCGCGAGGCGAAGGGCATTCGGGTTTTGCCTATTACATGTGTATGTCCTTCAAGGGCATCTCGATGAGGACATGAGGGGCGACCCTCGTCTCTTGAGCCTGATTGAGCAAATGAAGCTGCGCAGGAGCCCAGCTTGTCTGTGCTTAGGAGAGATCCTATTGGGCTTGGATAACAGGAAAGCCAATCGAGACCTACCTTACTTGGGAAGTCCCATTATTTTGCAGGTAAAAGAAACTTTTTCTTTCTTCTTCTTTCTTTTTTTTTCGTTCTTTTTTTTTCTCGTTTTTTTTTTCCGTTACCTGATACCTGCTTTTGGTAGGTCTGGCTTATGGAGCGTCTTCGATTGATCGAGCCCCCAGTTTATGTTCCTGCTTATCATGCTCGCTCGATTGCAATGAGGACCAGGCTTTACATGATGGACTTCACTCGAGTGTGCAATTATTGGGAAAATAAATTGAAAAGTGAAGATGGCCCCTTAATTAGATGGATCATACCATGGTGGCACCTCAAATCTGTCACTGGAGTATCTTCCCTGGATCCTACCCGATCTGTTCGCATTCCCGGCTTAGAGTTTATGATATGCATTTTTCCGGAGAGGTTGATGAGGCAGGTTGGATTGAAGCAGATAATTCCGAAGCTTGACACTGTCCCGCAGACTGCCGTGGCGCTTACTACTGAGAGTCGAAGAGAATGGGCCATCAAATGGGCTCCGAGGAACATTTGGTTCTTGAATTCTTATGTCGGTGCTCTATGGGTGTCAGATTCCTATATGCGGTGGAGGAAAGCTACCACTCCGGAGGAGCGCGAGAGACTGAGGAAGCGTGAACCTGTTGACTAAAAGGTTTGCGAGGTGGAAAAGGAGAAGGAGAAGCATCTGACTGAGGGAGAGGAAGAAGCCGGGTTTCGAGTTGTTCATCCTTCGAAGAAACCGAAGACTTCTCCTGCCGTCGAGATGGTGGTTAACAAGAATGGCAAAGCAAGACCACGAAAGAGACCATTGGTGATTAGGTCGGAAGTGGCGCAAGAACGTCCGGCTCGAGGTCGTGACAAGAAGTATGATAAAAATGACAAAGGCAAAGGGAAAATGGAAGAGTAGCCTAAGTCTTTATTATTATTATTATTGTAATAAGAAGGTGGGATTTTCAGAATCCTAGCCTATTATTTTTAATATGATTTTATTATGTAACGTATTATTATTAGGAATGAAATAAAAAAGGTTAAATGGTTATGAAACCGTTGTGATTTTCTTTTCATTATTCTTGTCGAATTTCAAGTGCATTCGCAAATGTCCTTCTATTTACATTTAAAGTGATTAAGTGGGTTGTATCCCGTAAAGGATTGCCTACGTATTCATTTAAAAAAATGAAATCAAACCCTTGCGCGTAGTTCGAGTAAATGTAAAAGAATAATTGTTCTAAGCAAGAGCTTGTAATGAACTTTAGAAAATAAGCATGAGCTTTATTTACTCCTAAAATGCAATTTAGTTTATTTGATGATATGAGAATGACAAATTGTCAAAGTGCAAGAGCGAGATGACATTAGCTTGATTCAGCTTGGCCATGCGCAGTTTATTTCGTGCCACAAGAGCGACACGGGAGGTCACCCGAGGCGCGTTTTTGCTCCTATTCTAGGCGTAGTAACGTTTCAGTTGGTCAAGGTTTGTTGGGTTGGCAAATTCGTTCCCGTCTAGCTCTGTGATCCTAACCGAACCCCCTGGAAATATGGACTTGACTAGGAAAGGCCCGGCCCAATTGGGTTTGAATTTTCCTCGTGGGTCGACAGGTAAAAGAGCCCTAATGGATTTGAGGACCAAGTCTCCCTCCTTGATGTTCCTTGGCTTAATCCTTTTGTTGAAGGCTCGTTTGATACGCGCCTGGTATGTTTGCACATTATGTAATGCACGTAACCTTCGTTCATCCAGGAGAATGAGTTCCTCATATCTATCCCTTTTCCACTCGGCTTCTGGGATTTGACTTTCGAGTAAAGTATGCAAGGATGGTATTTCTAGCTCGACTGGTTGTACGGCTTCCATGCCGTAGGTAAAATAGAAAGGAGTAGCCCCAGTGGGTGTCCTAACGGATGTACGGTATCCCCATAAAGCAAAGGGTATCTTGCTTGGCCAATCTCTATAGTTGTCAATCATTTTCTTGAGAATTGTGACAACATTTTTGTTTGCCGCTTCTACCGCGCCATTTGTTTGTGGTCTATATGGCAATGAGTGGTGATGCTTAATTTTGTACTTGGCTAGCAATTGTTCAGTCTCAGCTTGGAAATGTGATCCATTGTCACTGATGATCTCGTATGGGCAACCATATCGACAGATGATATTGGTTTGTATGAACTTTGCCACGTTCTTGGCCGTAAGACTGGTGTAGGAAGCCGCTTCTACCCATTTGGTAAAATAATCGATTGCTACTAGGATGAAACAGTGACCTCCTATTCCGGCTAGAGTGATTTTACCAATTATGTCAATTCCCCAAGCAGAAAATGGCCAGGGAGATGTCATGGTGTAAAGCAATGAAGGAGGAACATGTTGCACGTTACCGAAGATTTGGCAATTATGGCAATGTCTCACATACTTGATGCAATCAGATTCCATCGTGGTCCAATAATATCCTAAACGTGTGATTTTCTTTGCCATCATGGGTCCACTGATATGAGGGCCACATTCTCCATCATGGACTTCTTCCATCACTTTCCGTGCCTGTGAATGATCAAGACAACGTAGGATTACACCAAGAGGTGTTCTTTTGTATAACTCTCCTTGCATGAGGACGTATTGGGAAGCTAGCAAGCGGATGGCGCGTTGTCCCCTTTTGTCCATTTCTGGTGGATAGGTGCCATGGAGTTTCAAGTTTAGGATTGCCTGGAACCAAGGCTCCTCTGTAATTTCCTCTTCATCGGTGATTTGGTGCACGTAAGCTGGCTCTGACCGTCGTTCGATGCATAAAGGCATTTCTACCATGCTATCCGGCATATTAATTAAAGATGCGAGTTTTGCAAGAGCATCCGCAAATTGATTTTCTTCTCGAGGTAGATGTAAGTAGGTTACTTGATTGAAGAATTGGGCGACTTGGTCTATTCTGGCTCGATAAGGTGACAAGCTTTCGCTTAGGATTTTCCAGGATCCCGTAATTTGATTGATGATCAAAGATGAATCCCCATGTACTCGAAGATTCTTGATGCCTAAACATACTGCCGCTTCCAATCCAATGAGACAGGCTTCGTATTCTGCAGCGTTATTTGTCACCTCGAAGTCGAGTTTGACAGAGATTGGTGTATGCTCGCCTTCAGGAGAAATAAGCAACACTCATATTCCAAATCCTCTTAAGTTCGATGCTCCATCAAAATAGAGCTCCCAGGAGTCTACATCCGTTTGGAGTATATCCTCATCCGAAAATGACCAGGTGTCTATCGTTTGTGTATCGTTGATGGGATTTTCTGCGAAGAATTCGGCAACGGCGCGCCCCTTTATGAATTTCAAAGGTACATACTTGAGATTGAACTCTGAGAGCATCAAGGTCCATCTCGCTAGACGTCCATTGAGAACAGGTTTCTCGAAGAGGTATTTGACAGGATCCATTTTGGAGAATATTTTGACGGAGTAGCTAAGCATGTAATGGCGTAACTTCTTCGTTGCCCATACAAGAGCGAGTCATGTCTTCTCGAGTGGTGTGTATTTGTACTCGTACTCCAAGAACTTCTTACTAAGGTAGTAGATGGCTCATTCTTCTTTCCCTACGGTTTGAGCTAGCATGGCGCCCATGGCCGTTTCAGTTACCGTGAGATATAAACCAAGAGGTTGATCTCGTTGGGGTGGCATGAGCACTGGTGGTTTGGCTAGTATTTCCTTGATTCGGTCGAAGGCCTTCTGACAGTCATCATCCCACATGGTGTGATCTGTTTTCTTTAACTTCTTGAATATGGGTTCGCAGATCATGGTGAGTTTCGATATGAATCGACTTATGTATTGTACCTTTCCTAGGAATCCCCTAACTTCTTTCTCTGTTTGAGGTTGCGGTATTTCGATTAAAGCTTTGATCTTTGAAGGGTCTATTTCTATACCTCGTTGGCTAACGACGTATCCCAGGAGTTTGCCAGATGTTACTCCGAATGCGCATTTCTGAGGATTGAGCTTCATGTTGTACTTCCGTAGCCTTGAGAAGAATTTGCGAAGGTTCGCAATATGTCCCTCTCTTTCCTTGGACTTGACAATCATGTCGTCTACATATACCTCAACTTCTTTATGCATCATGTCATGTAAGAGCGTAGTTGCGGTGCGTTGGTATCTAGCTCCGGCGTTGATTAACCCAAACGGCATGACCGTGTAGCAATAGTTTCCCCATTGAGTGACAAAGGTGGTCTTATGCATGTCTTCTAAGGCCATCTTGATCTGGTTATATCCCGCGTATCCGTCTTTGAAGGATAGCAACGCGTGGTCTGCCATATTATCTACTAATATGTCGATATGTGGTATAGAAAAGTCATCTTTAGGACTTGCTTTGTTTCTCTAAAATCAACACAAACACGGATTCTCCCATCCTTTTTTGGTATGGGTACTATGTTAGCTACCCAGTCTGAGTACTCGAAAACTTTCATGAACCCGGCTTTGAATTGTTTATCGACCTCTTCTTTGATCTTGAGAGCCCATTCTGTCCTCATTTGTCGAAGCTTCTATTTCACGGGTTTGAAACCTGGTTTGATTGGGATTCTATGCTCTGCAATTTCCCTGTGGATCCCTGGCAGATCTTTGTAGGACCAAGCAAAAACGTCCTTGAACTCGTGGAGGAGGTCTATGAAACTGGCCCTTTCGATGGGGTTCAGGGTTGTCCCTATCCTAAGTTCTTGGGGTTCTAGTTCAGTTCCTACGTTGATGGGTTCAGTATTCGCTATCACTGGTCCCCCTTTCCCCTCTTGTAGTTTTTCTTTGGCTATGTAGGGAGGTATTTCGATTGAGTCAGGGTCTGGGTCATTCCCATTATCATCGTAAAGAGAATTGCATTCAAGATAACACGAAGAGTAAGCAGAACCTGATTTATTCATATTAAGATTTGAGAAAAGTTGAAACAAAGAAGCCATCTGATCTGTGGTTAGTGGCGGTAAAGGGACAGTGGTTGGGACATTTCCCGAACTACTGTTGCTATTAGACACTAGGCTAGGAGAAACGAGGGGAGTGGGAATGACGACAGGAGGAGACTCTCTAGGAACTTCTCTAGACTCCGACTCTGACTCCGACTCTGACTCTGACTCGAATTCGTCGTCTTCTGGTTCTCCTTTGAACATCTCTCCTTCTCCAGTAGTGAGCTTGAAGAGTCTTCCTTGATTGTTTGTCCATTTGATCGATTTTCTTCATCCTTTCTGATGATTGGTGTTGGTTTCTATGTTTAGTGTGGCAATGATCTCATCTATGATGCTTTCGGCGCTCTTGATTAAGGGAAGATCCTGGAGGTAGACATCCTCCTCGTTATCCGTCCATATCCCATTGATCACCTCTTCTTTTGGGGAGATAATATGTGAGCAATCTAAGATAGATTCGTCACTTGTGATCATCAGAACTCCAAGAGGATTCTGAGTGTTGTTAGGCTTACCTCCAGGTGGTATTGGTAGGCGACTGTCTTAAATCATATCTTGAAGTACATTTTTCAATTTGTAGCATTTCTCTGTATCATGTCCCTTACCTCTATGGTATTCGCAGTACGAATTCTCATCCCAGAACTTGGATTTCTTTTCTGGTTCGGGTGTAGGGCCTATGGGTTGAAGTTTGCCAAGTTTCATCAATCTTTTCAGAGCGTTGGAATACGTGTCCCCTAGATTTGTGAATTTCCTTGGAGGGGTACTCTTCTTAGATGGCTCAAGGAGGTTAACTTCATCAGTCTTGCTAGTAGAGCCGTAAGAACGACTTGTTGAGCCTTGATATCCACGACCTATCGTTTTGGACAAAAGCCCTTTACGAATGTCATCTTCGATCCTTGTCCCTAGTACGGTCAAGTTTTTAAAAGTTTTGATGTTTTGATACCTCAAATGATTTGCATAGATGGGCTTTAGGTTGTCCACGAATTTCTCCACGAGGGTGGCTTCATCCGGGCGTTCAACAAGTTGAGTACTAGTCTTCCTCCACCGACTTAGGAAGTCGGTGAAACCTTCTTTGTCATTTTGGGTAAGAACTTCTAAATTGCGCATGTTGACTTAGATTTCAGCATTATCCGCATATTGTTTAGCAAACTCGATTGCGGCATCGTCCCAAGTAGCGATTTTCATATGTTCTAGCGAATAGAACCATTGTTTTGGGATGGTGTCAAGAGATGAAGGAAATATCCTTAAGAACATCTCGGGTTTAATGCCTTTGATAGACATGTAATCCTTAAAGGCACGGATATGGTTCAAAGGGTTTTCATACCCCTTGAATTTCGGGATATCCGTCATGTTGAAGTTGGTTGGCAGTTTGGAACTCACAGCCTCATACTTGCGATTGTTCTCCCTATAAATGTCATCCCCTTTGAGATACATCAATTGTTCCTCCAAGTATTGAAGTCGTTTCTCAGCTGCAGTCATACCCATGGGAGGGTTTTCGTCACTGAAGTTGTTCACGAAGTCATCGGCGATCTCACTTTCTCGAGGAGGCATCCTCGTTATATTCGGCCCTCAATGGTGTCAAGGTGATCATGCACTTGGTCTTGAGTAACTTGGATACGAGCTAGCGCGGCTAGTATTTGATCATTACCATTCTGGAGTTGGTTGAAGTTCGCGTCGCTTGTTTCAGGCATCTTGGAAACTGAATAAGAGATCGACGACGAATCAAAACACGATTGACCACTTTAGCACACTTACTTGAAAAGAAATGTTTTGACTTGTGAAGTGGGAGTGTGCCACTTGTGTCAGTGAGTTTTGAGAAAATGACAAAGTTTGAAAAATTTTGGTCCTAGTCAACTTTAGTGTAGTTGTAGGAGTGGACTCGAAGTGAGGTTTTGAAATGGGTTTTGAGGCCCGAATTTTGACTCGACAATTGGACAGAGTTTCGACTTGTTTTGCGCTAATATTAGGCCCAAGTTTTCGAAATTTTACATTTTAAAGAAGGATTTTGAATTTACAAAAATCGTCATGGTTTTGTTTAGAAAAGGGTGATCACGTATGGTAAAAACAATATACAAGCATTATAACGGGATGCTGAGTGCATTTAAATGGGTTTTGGTTTAAAGGGTGGGTTGCCATACCGAACAATCAAACCCGAAGTCTGTGGACAGGCTCGTACCAAACAAGAGTAAGGCCGATTCCTAGTCCACTTCCTCAAGTAGTGAAAGTCCTTGATACAAACAAGAGTAAGTACCACGGTATGGATGACGTCAATCGCTATCCATCCATAGGCCCAAATAAGAATTAGGAACGTTTAGACGGGACAATTGGTCGAATGGGTTGGGTTGGGCCTAGGAAGGCCGATTAAAACGATCTAGGAAGACCGAGTTATGAAAACCGACAATTGTCTTGTACAAACTATTCCCTAACCTTGTTCAAGTTTCACCCTTTTGGCTACACGTAAGTGTATTATTCCCCAGCGGAGTCGCCAAACTGTGGACAATGGGCCCACGGGGGCGCTTGGGGGGAGAACAAGCGTTTGCATTTGTGGAGTCGCCACCAATTTATTGTGGAAAATTGGAAGCCGTTCGAATACCTCGTGCCATGTCAAGACACAAAGTAGTGACATAAACACCAAGAACTCGTTACCCTTAGCATTTTATGTCTAGAATGACTCTCGTGGATGCCAATGAACACGGATGTTCACAGAGATCTAGAGTAAGGGGTGAGGGTACGTATTAGGAAGCTCTTTTGATCGAACACCTAATCCCGCCCGCCTCGATAGCGGCCTCTACTAATGATTAGGGAAGTTATCTATACTCGATATATTGTCGATTATATGCATGCAATGCAACATCCAACGTTTTAATCCTAACATGTGAAGAATTAGACTAAGTCGGTGAACACGTAATTTATCATACATTTGGGTCGAAGTTGAGATTTAAATTGATTACATGTGAAGGCATACAAGTGATACAATAAAGAAAATTACAATAATAATACAATAATGAAAATTACAATAATTACAACGGGTTTAATGATTTATGTCGAAAATACAACTAAAACGGATAATTTGAAAAAGAAATAAATAAACAAATTAACGAACAGAAATTAAGGGTGATAACACGATTAATAATAGATTAATATGTAATTAAATAAACTAAGTCAAGGCAAAACGGGAGTTCAGAGACAGAAATCAACCAAGAACAGGCGCAGCAGAGCTGCGCCCTCTGGAAGAGGCGCAGCAGTTGCTGCGTCTGTTCCTTGGCTCAGTTCTGGTTGTGAAGCCGGAATTGCAAATCGTTAATGTTAATTGGTGATTTTAAGGCTTGATTATACTATTTCACTCGGGTGAAAGTGATTAGCAGATTATTTACATGCGATTAAAGGTCATGAAAGCGATAAACATGGATAAAACCGATGAATATAAATTAATTACATGACTAAAAAGGGTTAATTAACGAATTAATGAACTAAACGAATTAATTAGGTTCAATATGACGAATTAATGATGAACTAATGATAAATAAACAGGTGAGAAATATATCAAAGGTCGAATTCCAGAAACTCAATATGAATGAATCGAATTTCTACAACCCGGTTTGACTTTAATGACGAAAACCCGCAAATATTGGTTATAAGGGATTTAAGTCGGGAATTTAATGACGAATTATATGTTAACGATGATGAACAATATGTTAAATTATCATGTGAATGAAATAAGAACAAACAAAGACGAAAGAAAACAAAAGGACGAAACAACAGAGGACGAAGGAAGAAGAAGTGAACCAAGAACGATGGCAACCTCAGGAAGAGGCGCAGCAAGTGCTGCGTCTTTTCCAAGAGGCGTAGCAGTTGCTGTGTCCCTTCTCGACGTCTGTCTCCTGTTAATCCGTGAAAAAGGATTTAAACAAAGGGTTTTAGAAATCGGTTTTAACTGTATTCTCGACATAAATCTTACAATATAATTACAACAATAAAGAACAATAAATAAAAGAGAGATTTACACCCTCAGACTTACATGTTTGACGAAACGAGATGAACTAAGTTTACGATTAGTGATGCTCGACTCGAATGTAGACGAAAGTGCCCTCGTAAGAGGAAATTAAACAGATTGATTAAGTTGATTATTGTGGAGTTGGTCAAATTGGTCGGTCATGCAAAATGAGGCTGGTACTCAGAAAGATCCGAGCTTACGTGGTCGAAAGTTCAAGCACGTAGACGCCAAAAAGTAAGAATGTGGTCTAGAATGCAAAGGGAGAAGAGAAGGGCGGACACTCGCGTGATAAATATGTGAGACCAAAGGTCTCTATTTATACTAATCACGTGGAGGAAGTAGGGTTTTTCGGAGAAACTTTGGAAGTAAATCTCTAAAAGATATGAAAAGATACGAAAAATACGCAGAAAAGGACTTGGGAAGAGGCGCAGCAGGCACTGCGTCTCTTGGATGAGGCACAGCACTTGCTGCGTCCTTTCCCAAGTGGTTTCCTCCTGCGGAAGAAAGATTTCCGTGTTTAGTTTATGGAATTAGGAATAATTTGGTTTTCCTTAATATTTTGTGTGAATATTACGGGAAATTGTTTGCCAAAGATTAAAAGATTTATAAAATATGGAATAGAAATATCCGGAACATTCCAGAACATTCTGACTCGGCATTTTAACGGTTATCAGAAAATGAAGACGGTTTTACGCCCGGACTCCAAATGTACTCTAATTACTGCCAAAACGACCGTATCGGCACGTAGATGACAATTAAGAGGTAGACATAAATGTTTGAGCGATCACTCGACGATAAACTTACGAACTGTCACAAATCGTTCCGCGTACCAAACATGCGGCCCAATCATCACCGGGTGGTTTGCGGGAGGTGCAGAAATGAGGTATCTACAGTTTGTTAATCCAAATATCAAGTATAAGATGTCAAGTTGGATTTAAATTTATTTGCATGAGAAAACGGAAATTAAACATCCATTTATCAAATTCGGGTTATAGTGCTTAACACGATCCATTTATTGAAAAAGGGTGTCAAATGACAAAGTGTAAAAAAAAACGTAAACTTGTCAATCTGATCCGTCACGTATTCGGATAAATCGTAATCGGGATCATCCTAGACAAGTACCAAAAATGAGGCAGAACAGTGCCAGGCAGCCCTGTTAAGGCGCAAGCCTATTGGCGAGATAAAGAGCTCTGCCCAGGTTTTAAAACATGGAAACAGACGGCCGCTTGGGGCGCGAGCCATGAGCCGACCTACGTGGGCGTCTCCTGGTTCTTGAAAAGCTCATTTAAAACCGTATTTATGATGAAAGATTTCCAAATGTTGTTTGCATGACTCGGAATAATTACTATTGTGTTAGTAACATTCGTTGTCGGATTTTCATGTTTGAAAAGTATAGTTTACAAACAAAAATGTAAAATATTTGATTTGAACTAATCATGTTAAGTTCATTTCTTTGTAATTAGTCAAGTTTGTCATCGTACTCGGATTAAACCGACATGGTATAAAGAACCAAGGATGATTATGAATTATGACTAATATATTTACAAGTGTAAATAAATGAGAAAAATGGTAAATACAGAAAAGGGGGTTAAAATACCCATTAAAATGTAATTAACCAATAATATCATCGAGTCACGGAATAAACCGTCATGGTATAAGGAACCAAAGATGGTTTTTGTAATGGTCAAAATATGTTTATCATAAAAATGAATTAAAACAATTGAAATGGTAAAAACCGTAAAAGAAATGAAGTAAAAATAAAAGAAAGTGTTGAAGGAAAGACGAGAACAAGCACGGATGAGTCTGACCTGGATACCCACAAGAGGCGCGAGCTTCCTTGCATAGCAAGGTGTTAGGATTCATTAATCTCATAAGTTTACATATTCATATATGAATTAATTTATTTAGTTATAAACTAAATGCAAGATCTTATGCATGCAAACTAAAATAAGATAAGAGAAGAAATCATCAATCTTACTATGGGATTTCGGATATTAGGGCACCAACAAATTCACCTATTTGTTAGTTCTTGAGTTTCCTTATAATGGATGAACAAAGGTCCAAATTAGAACCTCTCCCAAAAGTATATACCCAAGGAAATCCCTTAATAACTTATATAATTATGAACTAGTAATAATATAAGTCTTACTTAAAATTTGACACAAAAACAATTTGTACTTTCTCTTGAATATTTCGGTCAAGAGAGGAGCTTTAATGAGGTTTTTATTTCTCTAAAAATGTTTCATAAGATGTAGAGAGAGTGATAATTTCTTACACTAGAAATTATATTTGAAGTTGTGAATGAAATGATGGAGGAAAAACTCTTGTTATTTCCTCTTGGAAAACCGGTGGTGAGGGAGAGGGTGCCCAATGCATGAGCTAGTTTTTCTACCCAAGAAATCATAGGTATGAAAGGCTAAGACTATGGGTAATCATTGTGTTTCCACTTAAAAATAATTAACACAATTTTAACCATAATCCCCTCCAATTTTCGGCACACATATGACATAAAATGGAAGGTCCATTTTATTTTGTCATTTGTCAATTGTAACATATGTGACATGTCACTTGACTTATGAAATTGTAATATATTTTTAACATATTAAAAATCAACATACTCATAAAATATGTCATATACAAAATCGACTAGTAATTCGTAATTACTTGTACCAAAACGGTTTATCAAATTATAAATTACAACGTCTTGTATTTATAATAAATTATTCATTCAATTCAATTTCAATTTCAATTGTTTCGTAAACAATAATTTTACCTAAGTAATAAAACAATTTGATTACTTAGATCGTATCTAATTTAATCGAATTATAATAAGACACGTTAATCTTACTCACAAATCATCCGTCAATTTTAAGCAATTTAATTAATTCGTATCGGCATACGATTAATTAAATAATCAATTAAGAGTATTTCCCTATAGGTATGACCTAAGGGGATCAACTGATCACCACCGTCGCACGACAGTAATGTCAAACTCTAGTCAGCCAATCATTACCGATATGTGTGGACCAGTTGACTGTAAAATATTACACCCCACATGTATTCTTAAAATGAGATTTAAACATGTGATCATCATGATCAACAGTTGTGATCGCATTATTGTCGGAGGACACATATTCCAACAATCTCTCACTTGTCCTCGACAAGTGTGCGTCACCAATTCTCTTGTCCTATTACGATCTCCCACTCAATGCAAGGTGTCTTTCAGGTCGTACTTGCAAGTGATCATATCGAGAGTGGTTTCCTCGATCTGGAGAATAAATGATTGACCAGAATTATCTACCATAGATACCTTCCGAGCGTGGCCACGCATTTCCAGTTCATTACTCCTCGAGTGGCCCTGAGATATTGTTATAACCCTGACAAGGGGTGGACAATTCCTATCGCACTTATTCCCTTCGACTAGCCACAGCCATCATAACCCAAAATATGCCCATTTTACCCCAATTACGAAGGTCGTGGTAACATAAATCAAAGTTAATATGAAACTGTGCCACCTTAGGCGAACAGTCTTTAGTCAAAAGAATCGACTCATTAGAATACTATAGTAGCTCTCGCCACGACCAGGCTATATAAATTTACCAGAACTCTATAAGCGGTCAATAGCCTGATAAAGTGTTCCTAACAGTCTGCCTATGTGATCGACTAGTCATCTCACATGACCTCATGGCACTTGAACTTGCCATCAATCGCATCACACTCTAGTCACTTCGAGACGTCACCTCATGTAAGTGACTATGGGCGAATACAATGCTAATCCATGTTCCCTTTAACGGGGTTCAATTATCTCTACAACCCGTTTGGATGTAACAAAGTACAAGGTGAGTTAATAATAACTCAAACGACAAATGTCGATATCACATTCGGGTAGTTAATACCATATTATAACCTTGTGATGTATATTGTAAGTGTGTAAACACTAGTTACTCGCAACATGTGTTTAACACACCATTTGTCCATGTGTTCAAACTCTTGAATTGCATTTTCCTTTATTTTCATGTTTGTCTCACATAGCATGAATCTCACCAAGTACATATCTAGTTTCCCAAACAAGGTTTAGGTTCTTTACTTTGAGAGAACTTTCTTGTTGTTTATCACATAACAAACGAATTATGGTGGACGACATAACTCACACTAGTCAAGTGTTCTTCCAACTCATAATGTACCAAGTATGTGTTTTGTAGGATCTTGCAACAATTGTCAAGATGATTAGCCTAGCACTTCTCATAAGTCCTAGCAAATTTGAAAATACTAGTTTTGAGTAACTTCATACTATAATCAAGTATCTTCTCAAACTTCTTATTTCTCATTTTAGCTTAAATAGCTTAGGATTTTCATAAATCCTTACGCGTTTTCGAACTTCAATATATGCAACTTCTTGTCACATAACAGAGTATTCTGTCAAACACTAGAATAGCTCATTAGTTCTTCTCGAGAATTCAGGACGATTCTTCTATGGCTTACCAATGACTCATCATGCTCTTAATCATATAATTCATTATAGGACATGTACATGATTATTCTAATGGCGGAAACATTAGTAATCTGTAATCACGTGATCAATCATTCTTAGGTTCAATGAATGACCATGACTGCTTATGGTAATTCCATTTTCATCGATATGAATAACCTACGTTTCTCGTTGATTTGATGTCTATATCTCAATACCTATCCAACATCCCATGATGTGATTGGATTCATCATAGTCCATTTTCATCCAGAATTGAAAACTCAAATACTTCTTTGTGAAAGATAGTACTAGCTCGTCATTCTCAATGAGTAATGAGTTATAAATTTTACAAGATGATTGCTCCCACTAAATTTCATGTCTTCACATGATAATTTCAAACTCTCACTCAATTCCACATGTTTCGTATTTGACTACTCAATCGAAACATTTTAAGAATTGAAATACATTTTGCTTTGCCAAGTTATTAAGATAAAACCATATATGTTCCCAACATATCTTTTCAAAATACCTATTTTGAAAAGGTTTCAATCTTAAACGTATGGAAAGAGATTTTAATCTCTAACTCATTCATTTTTATAATGATGCGTAGCAATGTCATTATTTAAAAGGGAAATCCCATTTAATACACGTCCTTCTCAAAATACCCTTTTCGGAAGGCGGTTCAACCATTTCATTTTCATAATAAGGTTAAGTAATGACACTAGCGTGGTTAACAATTAACTTAGCTCTTGTAGACATCGGCATATCTTTCTTTGCAACTTTTAGTCATAAATCTCATTTATATTCAAGGATGCAACTTTGTTTCATTTAGGCTCTTAAGTAAATATCAATATTGAAACTCTTATTATATCTAGGTCATAAACTAGCAAAATCTCTTGTTGTGACTTTTCTTTAGTCATTTTCTTTCAAAAACTTTCTTTTGGTCTCCTCGTGTAGTTATCTTAAGAACATATTCTTTTGATTACTTCACTTGGTCTCTTTTGTCATGTAGATCTCATCTATTCGAGACCATAGATCTCATCTATTCATGTATACTATCTATTTAGGTATACAAATCATTATTTCTTTCATAGATCTCACTTACTCAAGCATACAAATTATTCTTTGTATTCTTTGTGTCTTCATTTTTCTCCCACTCTATCTTTAGAATAAATACACTAGATATTCAAAGATAGCTTATGGGACACAAATAATTATTTTGAAGTAGAAGGAAGATTCTCATAGATTGACTAATAGATTTTAGATTTGATGAGTGTACTCGGTAATCGACATTCCTTTAGGAGAGTTCATCAACTCAACATCACTTTATAATTGATCATACACAAGCCTCAAGCTTGTGGACATATAATGAATCCCATCATTATAATTGTCTATTGGATCACTTTAAGTAGATGATCATATGTTTCTATGTGCAAGCATGTAAAGACGAATTTTTAGAACAAACGAATACGATAAAAGGGGTGACTTGGGTTGCAAGCCAAGCCACCATAATCCAAAATACAACCATTGTTTAGAAAGGATCAACCATTTACATGTCAAACACGGAAATCAAAATAGTTCTAAAATTCATAACATTAAAATAAAGACAATAATAAAAGCCAAGCTTCATTGGTAGCTACTCCTAGCTCCTTCATGATTTCTCAAGCTTGCTTCTCTTTTCCCTTGTCTTTGCTTGAAGGAGGCCCTATTTATAATAAAAAAGGGGATACATTATCACAACTTTGTATCAAAATACCATAGTTGAATTAGAAACATAAAAGAAAGGATAGTCATTTACCTACTGGAGTGATCTTTCCAGCTTTGATGTCACAAAGATACTTGGAACAATTCCTCTTCCAATGTCCAACACCATTACAATAATGGAATTTATCAAGAGGACCCTTCTTGGTTTGGGAAGTGCTAGCTTCAAAAGTCTTAGCCTTGGTGGACATGGGAGCTTGCCTCTTACCCTTTTTCCCATTCTTCTTGAACTTCCCCTTGCTCTTAGTGCTTATATTAAGCACATCCTTAGGTGGGTTAACATTTAGCCCCATGTCTCTTTCGGCTTGCACAAGTAACTTGTGCAACTCTTCAAGAGACACGTCCTTGTCTTGCATATTGAAATTCACCCGGAATTGTACATATGCTTTGACTTTGGATAAGGAGTGAAGAATCCTATCAACAATGAGCTCCTTGGGGATTTCAACCTTTTGAATTTTCAATGTCTCGACTAGCTCCAACAATTTGAGCATGTGAGGGCTAACTTTTTGTCCCTCCTTGAAATCGAGATCAAAGAATGTCGAGGCCGCCTCATATTGGACGATCCTCGGTGTTTGCGAGAACATTGTCACAAGTTTGGAATAGATTTCATAAGCGGTGCTCTTTTAAAGGCTCTCCTTTGGAGATCCGCCTCCATAGCAAATATTAACACATTTTTCATAGCGGCGGACTCTTTGTGATAAGCCTCATATGCTTCCCTAGTGGCGGCACTCGACCTAGCATTAGGTTCGGGTGGAGAGGCCTCAATGAGCTAACGAAGCTTGTCGTCACCTTGAGCGGCTAATTTGAGTTGGGCATCCCAATCGGAGAAATTTGACCCATTCTTTTCAAGTTTACAACGATCCATGAAGGATCGGAGCCATGAAACATTAGTGAGAGTGGTGGCGTTGGTGTTTGGTGCGGCCATTTGTTATGAGAAATAAAAGTAGTCTACAAAACCAAATAGAAGGAATAAAACACTTGTCGTTTTTCAAAATAATAATAATATTCGTAAAATTTATTTTTTTTGGTGGAAATGTAAGTAATATTAAAGCACAGCCCAAAATAGGCTACCATTCACCAGTACAACCATTTCAAAGTTCCATATTCTAATGCAACACTAAGCAGCTACACTAGAAATTAATTTACATTAGATCTCTCTGAGTACACCATTCAACCTCCACTTGTTTCAATTTACCAACAGGAATAGACAGAAGCCGCATCCTACAATCAGCCTTTATACGATTAATGATCATAACAGGGTGAGGCACATAACCCTCAATTCTGCAAACATTCCTACACATCCAGACCTGGTATTGTACTGCTGCAACCTAGGAGCTCAGAAGGAGTCGAATTAAACCAGTATACTTCCTCATTTGTAGCATTCTGGTAGCAGTGAGCTGACCAGAAATTTTCACTTGCAACCAATCAAGCAGTAGGGTATAGCACCTGTTAACAAACGTGCAGTCCTGAAATAGATGTGTATGAGTCTCAGCATGAAGTCCACAGATAAAACAGTTGGTTTGATGGGTAATACCCATCTTCACAAGCCTATCCAAAGTTAGAAGCCTTTCCTGATTAAGTAGCCACAAAATGAAAGAATGCTTAGGAATAATGAACTTGTTCCAAACACTTTTAAACCAGGTCACTTTGTCCAGACTATGTTAAGTCAGCCAATTATAACCTGCAGTAATACTATAATCCTCATCAGCCTCAGTCCACTTACCCTGATCATAAGCACCTCTAAAAATCTCCTTGACTTCACATACTTTCCTCCAAGCCCAAGAGCTAGCACAGGGAGGCTTGTAGTCCATCCAATTTGTTTGCTTTATATAAATTTTGTCCACCCATTTGATCCACATGTGATCTTTCTTTCTTGTAATCCACCATACCAATTTGCCAATGGCAGCAATGTTCCACTGCTTTGTATCAATTAAACCAAGACCACCAAATTCTTTCCCTTTACAAAGGGTGTTCCAAGCAACCAAAGGAGCTTTGGAATAGGATTCAGCACCCTCCCAAAGGAAATTTCTGCACAAAGCTTTAATTCTATCAACTACTCCCATGGGAAGAATAAAAATCTGAGACCAATAATTATGAATAGTAGCTAACACAGATTTCACCAAAACCAATCTGCCAGAGTAAGAAATTTTCCTCTTGTTCAACCCTCTTATCCTAGCCACCATTTTATCCACAAGAATATTACAATCTAACTTTGTTAAACGTTTATGGGAAACCTGGACACCCAAATATTTGAAAGGAAGCTTCCCTTCTTAAAACCAAGATGAGTAAGAATTTCCTTTTCACAATCAGGTTTTATGCCATTAAGAATGATATCTGATTTCTCACTACTGATTGATAAGCCAGAAGCTCCAGAAAAACAATGGAAGACAGCCATAAAAGTAGCAACTGACCTGATGTCCCCTCGACAGAAAAATAATAAATCATCAGCAAACATCAAATGGCTCAGTTTAAGACTCCTACACAAAGGATGATACTTGAATCCAGGAAACTCACAAGCCTCAGTAAGCAACCTACTTAGGTATTCCATGCAAATAGTGAACAACAAAGGAGACATTGGGTCCCCTTGTCTGAGCCCACGTTTCCCAGGGAAGAAACCATGAGATTGACCATTAATAACAATAGCGAAGGAAGTAGTTGTTACACACTGCATAACCCAATCAACAAATCTTGGAGGAAAATTAAGCACAGTCAACATTTGGTGCACAAATCTCCATTCAATAGAATCATAGGCTTTCCTAAGATCTATTTTCATCATACATCTAGGAGAGACAGTTTTCCTAGTATAAAGCCTTACTAGATCCTGACTTATCAAAATATTACCCATGATGCTCCTACCTTGAATAAAGGCAGACTGAGTGTGATTTATAATATGTGGAAGGATACTGGCCATTTTGTTGCACAGAAGCTTAGAGATAACCTTATAAAAGGTGTTACAACAGGCTATGGGTCGAAATTCCTTAACAGAGGCAGGATTATCTTTCTTTGGAATCAAGACCAAATTAGTGCAGTTGATTTGTTTCAGCATTTTACCTGAAAGGAAGAAGTCTTTTATGGCTGTACAAAAATCCTCACTGATAATATTCCAACTGGCTTTGAAAAAACAGCTTGTAAAACCATCAGGGCCAGGGCTTTAATCATCAGGAATAGAGAAAACCACCTGTTTAATTTCATCATTAGATGGAATCTGGCAAAGATTCTCCCAGTCATTAATGCTCACCTTCTCTCCTTTAGTAACAATATGAGGATAGAAACCAGTGGTACTAGTACTTGAGCCCAAAAGATGTTCATAATACTGCACAAAAGCATTCAAAATATCATCAGGTTTCGTGCAAATCCTACCCAAATCATCCTCAATCCTCAGAACCTTATTCTGAATCTGCCTATGTTTGATGATTTTGTGAAACATAGCAGAGTTAGTATCTCCCTCCTTGGCCCAATTGCATTTAGCTTTTTGTCTCAGGTAAGCATCCCGTGCCTTAGCAAGCATCAGGTAACTCTCCCTTGACTGATATTCAATGTCCATAAGAACAGTATTCCTAGGATCAGCTTGTAAATTCTTTTGACAATCCAGGAGAGCTGCATAAGAGATATCAGCATTCCTCTCAACATCAGCAAACAAATTCCTATTAAGCTTCTTTAAATCAGGCTTGAGTAATTTCAGCTTCTGCACTATTCTGTACATAGGAGAACCATGGATGTATGTACTCCAACCTTTCTGAACAATGTCCTGAAAATCTGGCACCTTACTCCACATGTTGAAGAATTTAAAAGGCTTCCTTCTTGTCGAAACCACATCCCCGAGGTAGGTAATAACACAAGGGCAGTGATCAAATTCTCCTTCAGGGGCAAAGTGAGCATAATAGTCAGGCCAAACATTAAGCCACTCAGTATTAATTAACACTCTGTCAATTCTACTAAACACCACACTATCACTAGGCTGCTTATTTGTACATGTAAAAAAAGCACCACTAGTCTTCATATCATAAAGTTCACACTCAGCAACAGTGTTTTGGAAAGGAATCATTTCAGCATCCTTGACAATATTACCTATTCTTTCATTTGAGTATAGAACATTATTGAAGTCCCCAAGGACCACCCAAGGGTCGATGATATGCCAACTTTGTAGAAAGCGACCACAATGGAGTTCTCTCCTCAACTCTATTAAAACCATACACAAAAGTTGCATAAAAGATACAATCATCAATAGTATCCTTTATTTTTAAATGAATATATTGCGCAGCCACCTCAATACTATCAACTTTTAGGTACTGACTTTTCCACAAAACCCAAATTCTCCCACCAGGATGGCAGTTATTATTAGTAATATAGGACCAACCATTACAGACATTATGAGCAACTTTATTCAGAGAACTAGGTTTTACCCTAGTCTCTAGGAGTCCAAACAGGATCACCTCAGAATGATGAAGGAACCATTTCACATCCTTTTGTTTGGTGTCACTGTTTAAACCCCTAACATTCCACATGCCAAATTTAACCATGAGGGAATGAGACACCCCCACCTCCCCCTTTGTCAACCATTTCAGCAGTTTTGATAAGTTCAGCATTAAAGTTTCTAATAAAATCTCCTTCATACCTCCTTGCATTCTAGACTCATGCCTTGTATGTCTAGTCAGAATACGTGCTGGAGTGAAAGCAGAACCCAGATGCACAGCCACAGTATGAGCTGGAGTAGTAATCCTATTGTCATTCAGGCTGCCACTGCTCTCCACCTGCACTACCTGAGGTTCACCAGATCCAGGAAGAGAAGGAAACTCTTTATCATCAAGTGTTGAAGCTGCAACAACCTTCTTCCTCCAGACTTGCTTTTGTCCTATGTCATGGTTACCAGGAGCAGGAATAGGTTGCTTCCTGAAAGGTCTAGTTCTTCCTCGACACATGTTTGTGCTATGACCAATACCTTTGCATTTCTGGCAGGTAATGGGGAGCCAATCATACTCAAGGAGCACAGTAACTTCCTGACCATTCTCATCTTCAAATTGTATTTTCCTTGGGTATTGCTGATCAATTTCAACTTCCACCAAGACTTTAGCATAACCCAGTAAATGTTTTTCCAGAGTAAGGTCATCCACACGCACAAACTTCCCAACCAGAGAGGCCAATTTCTCTAAACATTTAGCCCCCCAAAATTTCAAGTCCAATCCCACCATTTAATATAAACAAGTTTTATTGCATTTATCTAGTGACCTCTACCCAACTTGATAAATGATTCCAAGATCCAAATTCATATTAACTTGGGCACGGTGTAGCTGATTCAGCCCTTATCAATATAACTCGGTGGATTAACTCTTTAATCGATTCTACTTTTAGAACTCTTCGTCGATAAAATTACATTAATATTTATCTTTAGCCCAAAACACATCCGGCAATGGTCGAGAATACTTTTGTTGAGTTCAACCCAAATTTCGAATAAATGTGTCCATGATCCAAATCCACATTAACTTGGGCACGGTGTAGTCGATTCATCCCTTATCAACATGAATTCGGTGGATAAACATTTATCACCCACTTCCCCTACGTAACAAGGTTTGTACCCCGGTGTGGCCGAGCGCACTCCCTCACGAAATAGGTTTTCATGGTTTCTACTTTTTTGTAAGGCTAAGTCTCAATTGTTTATTTTAGCGAGAGGTCATGTCAATTTATTATCTATCACATTTTAAGTGAACTAAAGAGTTAAACTACGATAATTGTTATTGACACGGTCGATAAACTCGATATAAAATGCATGTTTAGTTATGGCGATTTAGCGATGCATGCAACATATAAATAAAATGCAAAGCATAAAAAAAATAAAATCCTAGTATGGCCTTCCTAAAATAGTAAATCTAATAAACTATTAAAAATTCGGAAATCAACTCCTTTGGTCCCTTGAACTTCGATCTTGGCACACACTTCAAGACAACACTTTCTTTGATGGACCGCCTTCTCGAATGGCACCGTCTTCAAGGACCTCCGGAATAATTAAATTACAAAATGAATTACATAACTTCCTATTATACATTTGTAATAAAATAAAAATAAATCTATTAAATTACAAAACGGTGATACGAGATCACATTAATTACAACCGAATCGATATTCCCATACATTTCGGGTAATACCAATTAAAACTAAGGTCATACTAAGTAAAATTACATAATTCAAAAATTACATAAAATTACATAAAATTAAAATATGACAATCATAAATAAAATTCAGCTTTATAATATGTATGAACATGCTAGATTTTTTGCTAAATCGCCTTTTAAGAGTCAATATCATATATTAATCGGTTTTTACGGATTTGCGTGATTTAACTTATTAAAATCACAATAATTACATAAATTCATATTTATGTACAAGTTAATTACCCTAACAATCTTAGGACTCAAAAATTAGTCTCCACTAACATTTTGACAATAATTAAACTTGATTTCTTAATATTGTTCATAAATGGACCCAAAAATACAAAATTATGCTATAAACTTCAAATTAAATTATAAAAATTTCAAATAATTTCGAAATTTGAAATTTAAACTCATGAACATTCTGGAAAAATACCATGACACTCATAATATTCAAAACATAGGTTAAAAATTTCGAAAATTTATCGAGAAAAATAATGTTGTGGTTTATCAGTTTTAACAAATATGACCATAAAAATATGAGGAAAAATATTTTCATCAACTTTTCACTTTTATATCTGAAATATATGATAAAATGCAACATGTGACATTTTTCTTTAGTCACGAAGTATGTTTTTGCATTATTACTAATTATAGTCACTATTTATGTGATTTTTCATCAAAAAATTCATAAATCATGCATAAAGGCTTCATTATAGCCAAATATTTTACGCACATCTTGTAAAATTTCATGTGATAACATACTAAATTTCCATGATCAGATTCGAAATATAACTCATATTAACCTATTTTTACCCATTTAAATACGATTTTAACTTTAAAAATCCTTATTTCGAGCAAAACATCTTATTTTAACATGAAAATTTACAGGCCATCAGTAGATAATATATATGAAAACATATCCAAAAACCACTGAAAAATTCGAAGTTTAGCTATTTTTCGACCAAAAATGACATTTTTATCATAAAAATCACATTTTAATGCCAATATTATATAAAATGAACAATAAAATCCATAAAGAAACCAAAATGTCCTAAAAATAACTTATGACCAGAAACTTTTAACATGAAAAGACATTTTTAGGTTTATCTTCATAAATCCAAATTAATTAGTTTTGTATGTTAATCTTATAACCCGGAAAAACTATAAACCGATTTGCATGCAAACAACCTAAGGCTCTTGATACCACTTTTTAGGATTCATTAATCTCATAAGTTTACATATTAATATATGAATTAATTTATTTAGTTATAAAATAAATGCAAGATCTTATGCATGCAAACTAAAATAAGATAAGAGAAGAAATCATCAATCTTACTATGGGATTTCGGATATTAGGGCACCAACAAATTCACCTATTTGTTAGTTCTTGAGCTTCCTTATAATGGATGAACAAAGGTCCAAATTAGAACCTCTCCCAAAAGTATATACCCAAGGAAATCCCTTAATAACTTATATAATTATGAACTAGTAATAATATAAGTCTTACTTAAAATTTGACACAAAAACAATTTGTATTTTCTCTTGAATATTTCGGTCAAAAGAGGAGCTTTTGTGAGGTTTTTATTTCTCGAAAAATGTTTTATAAGATGTAGAGAGAGTGATAATTTCTTACAATAGAAATTATATTTGAAGTTGTGAATGAAATGATGGAGGAAAAACTCTTGTTATTTCCTCTTGGAAAACCGGTGGTGAGGGAGAGGGTGCCCAATGCATGAGCTAGTTTTTCTACCCAAGAAATCATAGGTATGCAAGGCTAAGACTATGGGTAATCATTGTGTTTTCCACTTAACAATATTTAACACAATTTCAACCATAATCCACTCCAATTTTTGGCACACATATGTCATAAAATGGAAGGTCCATTTTATTTTTTCATTTGTCAATTGTAACATATGTGACATGTTACTTGACTTATGAAATTGTAATGTATTTTTAACATATTAAAAATCAACATACTCATAAAATATGTCATATACAAAATCGACTAGTAATTCGTAATTACTTGTACCAAAACGGTTTATCAAATTATAAATTACAACGTCTTGTATTTATAATAAATTATTCATTCAATTCAATTTCAATTGTTTCGTAAACAATAATTTTATCTAAGTAATAAAACAATTCGATTACTTAGACAGTATCTAATTCAATCGAATTATAATAAGACACGTTAATCTTACTCACAAATCATCCGTCAATTTTAAGCAATTTAATTAACTCGTATCGGCATACGATTAATTAAATAATCAATTAAGAGTATTTCCCTATAGGTATGACCTAAGGGGATCAATTGATCACCACCGTCGCACGACAGTAATGTCAAACTCTAGTCAACCAATCACTACCGATATGTGTGGACCAGTTGACTGTATAATATTACATCCCACATGTATTCTTAAAATGAGATTTAAACATGTGATCATCATGATCGACAGTTGTGATCCCATTATTGTCGGAGGACACATATTCCAACACAAAGAGCTTCTGTCTCAGGCCAAAACTCGGTTTTGGCTCGTCTAACCTAATTTTGAATCGTGTTATGCATTGTTCATGCTTATAAACTCATCAAAACAGTAAAGACATGAATTAAAGTGAGATATTTACACCCTCAAACTTACGTATTTTGATCTTTGCGTGGTAGACGACTTTAGAGACGGTTTTCTCGTTGTGACTACTCGCGATCAAAGAAGTTTAAAAAGATTGCCTTAAAAAAGGATTTGGTTTTGAAAATATGTTGAAAATATCTTAATTAAATAAATTGTGTTGGTCAAATGCACGACGACAGTACCAAACAATATGTGTAAGGCTTGTGTTTACGATTGGTAGGTCGTAAACACGTGTCGATTTTGTGATTTAGGAAGTCGAGTCTAGAAATTTAAGGGAGAGGTGAAGGGGCGGACGCTCGCGTAAGGATTGTGTTGTATGATGGTTGGTATTTATAGAGAAATATGGGGTGGTAGGTCGGTTGTGTTTGCTTAGAGGCTAAGCAGACACCTGCTTTAGTCGCGAGCTACCTCGTGATGCAAACGGGTGTAATGTCCCTTTCAATTTGGACGTGGCCAATTCTCCATCCATTATTGATTTGTGGTAATCAAATAGGATGTCGTGTAATAACATGGGCATCTAATGAGATGATTTTGGTGTTACTTGAGGTAGGTGTTTTGTGTGCTTGACTCGGGTTTGACCCGTGTGAGTCGGGATTTGAATTTCGAGTCGGTTTTTAGCCCGGTGTCGGTTTTGACTCTAATTAGGGTCATTTTAATGGAAATGACATGATGAAAACATTTATGGCATTAGTTTTGACATTCGAGATTTGGGTTGACTCAGGTTGACTCGGGTTGACTCGATTTGCGGGTTTCTGAGTCGGTTTTGGGTTCGAAGACGGTTTTAACTCTAAATAGTGTTATTTTAATGCAAATGAAGTTAGAAAACTTTTGAAATCATTTTTCATATCCGAGTAGTGCATTAAACCGTCTCATGTAGAGCCCCCACTTTGACTGAGGTTTGGACAGGGCGATAGTCAAAGTTGTGGGAAATAATCTGTATACTTCCCTTTAACATGAAGGATTATAACGATTTAACAAAGATGATCTAAGGTCATAAAATAAAATACATAAACAAAATTAAAAGGATTTAGAATTAACCTCAGGTCCTAACAAAATTGGCCTAAGAACAATATCAAAATTGATATTCGCCTATTAGTTGCACCCAAGACGATCTGAGATATGCCCTTTGATTATGCTAGAAATCAATCTAAAATTTTCTGTAAAATTTTATTGTCTTTGTGTTTTTGTGATGAGAAAGAGGAGGCAAGGTCAAGAAAAAGCATTAGGGTATAAATAATTCTCCCCTTTTCTCTTATATAGACCGAATTACCAATTCAATTAGGAAATATATTATTCTCCTAATTTTCGGCCAATAATGACCGAAATAATGAATAAAAATTTCCGTATTTTTGGTCTTTCCAAAAATATATAAAGTGTGTTAAATTGTCATCTAGTGAGGATCGAACCCATGACCTATTGGTATGTGTACCCTCACTATTACCACTATGACACATTCAACTTATTGATATTAAATACAACTGATTATATTTAACTACGAATTAACAGATTAATTCGTCCAAACTAACCTTATATATATTAAATTTAAATATAACTTATTATATTTAATTTACGAATTGACATGATTAATTGTCTCAACTTAATATTATTTAATTTTCATTAAATAATTATCTCATCAACACATTGACTAACTTTTTAGTCATTTTGGGCATCAATGTGATTATATTTCTATGACCACATTTCTCAAACACGTCCTATAGGTGTGACCTTTAGGGACCATTTGATCACCGCCATCTGTATGATAATAACGTCAAACTTTCTAGCAAGCCAACCGTTATTAGGTAAACGTTAATCAACTGATTAAATATACGAAGTATACCCTTGTGAACCTGTATGAGATTTACAAATGTTATCACACTAATTTGTGGAGGACACCAGCTCCAACAAACTCCCACTTGTCCTCACAAGTGTATGTGCGATAACCGATTCTCATATCCTTTAATAATTTCTCCCACTCAATGTAAAACAATTTGCAAATCCGAATTCACAAAGGTCGTATTTTACAAGCGATCGATGCTCAAGAGTGGTTTTCCCGACTAGAGAGTAACTTAACGATAAACGAATCAACATTCGACCATGGCCATGCATTTCGCTTACAACTCCTCGAGTGGCCCCGAGAAATAACTATACCGATAAAGGTTGGATATTTTCCTCAACTCAAATCTTGCGGATGTAAGCACGTATGAAATGACCTGAAAAAGCTACTTAGCCCCGATTCACGGTGAGACCGTGAGAAAGAAACCAAAGTCACCCAAAACCGCCTTAATCTCAAGAGACGATATAGTCAAAAGAATCGACTCTAGGAACACAATGGATGTCCTATCCACGACCTGGCACCGAATGTTATTAAACATTTAGGATACCATTACATTGTCACAAAAAAAAAATTGTCCAACGAGGTATCGTCATAATCTCGTATCTGTGATCGATCAGTCAACCGTTTGACTTATGGCTCGTTGAACCCACCATCAATCGCCCGCACAATATAATAGCCGAGTTATCACTCACATTGGCGATTACGACCAAAACAAATATAATGTAATTCATTCACTTTGTATGCGTTCAATGTTGTCAGTACAATCCACATGAAAAACAAAATATTATATATATAAAACGATGAAGTTGTAAATAGTATATGAAAAATATAATGTATTAAATCCATAATCAAGTACTACAACTCAGGAACATGTTTAATTCCCATGGAATTAACATGCCCTACATTCTTATCATAATTCAACGGTTTGGTGAGAGGATACGCGATGTTATCATCCGTCGCAATCTTGTCAATCACTATCTCTTCTTGCTCCACGTAATCACGGATCAGGTGAGCCTTCCGAAGTACATGTCTAGATTTGTTGCTAGACTTTGGCTCCTTAGCCTGGAAGATGGCACCTCTATTGTCACAATAGATGGTGATCGAGTCATTCGAACTAGGAACTACGGAAAGCCCTTGTAAGAATTGACGCATCCATATCGCTTCCTTTGCACGCCTCCGAAGCGGCATAGTACTCGGATTCGGTGAGTAGAATCCTGCTACAAGACTCGTTTGGAACTCTTCCACCTGACCGCACACCATTAAGAGTGAAGAAGACGAACCCGGACTGAGATTTTGAATCATCTCGATCCGTTTGGAAGCAAGCATCTGCACAGAATCGGTTGCGCATAGCTTAGTATCGCCTCCATAAGTCGAGACTAATCCTTAGTCCTCCGTAGGTACTTGAGGATATTTTTGATCGCTATCCAAAGGTTTTCACCTGGAGTCTTTTGCACGACTCGTCATACTCAATGCATATGCCACGCCTGGACGTGTGCATATCATGGCATACATGATCGATCCTATTGCAGAAGCATAAGGAACACGACTCATGCGCTCAATACCTTCAAAGCGTCGTGGGTGATCGAGACTTGCTCAACTGCATCTCAGTCGTCATAGGAAGGTTCCCCTTCTTGGAGTTGGTCATGCTGAACCTCTCAAGAACCTTATCTAGATAAGACTCCTAACTAAGTGATAACGTCCGTCGTGATCTATCTCGGTAGATACGGATTCCCAAAATACGCTGTGCCTCACCCAGATCTTTCATCTGGAAATGGTTCTTCAAACATTCTTTAACCGAAGAAAGGAGAGGAATGTCATTCACAATCAAGAGTATGTCATCGACATACAATATCAAGAATACAATCTTGCTCCCACTCGACTTGATATATAAGCATGGTTCTTCGACCGATCGAGTGAAACCATACTCTTTTATCACTTGGTCGAAACGATGATTCCAACTCCGAGAAGCTTGCTTAAGTCCATAAATGGAACGCTTAAGCTTGCATACTTTCTTAGAATGTTTAGGATCTATGAAACCTTCGGGTTGCACCACGTACAACTCTTCCTCCAAATAACCGTTTAAGAAGGCGGTTTTCACATCCATTTGCCAAATCTCATAATCATGAAATGCGGCAATCGCTAAGATTATCCGAATGGAACGTAGCATGACTACAGGTGCAAAAATCTCATCATAATGCAATCCTTGCACTTGAGTGAAACCTTTTGCCACAAGTCGTGCCTTATAGATATCTGGTTGCGCGTCTACAGAACGCTTTATTTTGTAAAGCCATTTGCACTGTAGAGGTTTTACCTTATTAGGTAAATCAAATAGATCCCATACGTTATTCTCATACATGGAGTCCATCTCGGATTGCATGGCTTCGAGCCATAGCTTTGAGTCGGAACAGGCTATAGCACCTTTATAGGTTGTGGGTTCATTACTTTCTAGAAGTAAAACATCATTCTCCTCGACCATACCACTGTATCTGTCCGGAGGATGAGAGTCTCTACCCGACCTCCTAGGTTCCTCGGGAATATTAACCGTATCATCAGTTGGAGGTACAGCTTCCTCCATCTGTTCCTCGGTTGTTGGTTCTGGAATCTCCGACAGCTCGAAGGTTCTATTACTCGACTTGTTCTCGAGAAATTCTTTCTCTAAGAACGTCGCACTAGCCGCAACAAATACTCGATGTTCGGTAGGCGAATAGAAGTAATGACCAAATGTTCCTTTTGGATAACCTATAAAGTATGTCTTGACCGATCGCGGGCCGAGCTTATCCTCGTGTCTCCACTTGACATAAGCCTAGCAGCCCCAAACCCGAATAAAGGACAAGTTAGGTACCGTTCCCTTCCACATTTCATATGGAGTCTTGTCGACAGCTTTAGACGGACTTCGGTTGAGTATAAGAGCAGCTGACAAAAGAGCATAACCCCATAATGAATCAGGCACTACGGTGTGACTCATCATGGATCGAACCATATCAAGTAAGGTTCGATTTCTCCGTTCGGACACACCATTTAATTGAGGTGTTCCAGTGGAGTTAATCGTAGAGCGATTCCACGTCTTTCGGTGTTGATCAAACTCATTTGAAAGATATTCGCCACCACGATCCGAACGAAGTGCTTTAATCTTTCTACCCGGTTGGTTCTCACCCTATTCTCGTATTCCTTGAATTTCTCAAAGGACTCACTTTTATGCTTCATTAAGTAGACATATCCGTATCTACTCAAATCGTCCGTGAAAGTGATAAAATATCTATAGCCATCTCTAGCGGTAATTGACATAGGTCCACATACGTCCGTATGTATGAGTCCTAATAGGTCACTAGCGCGCATTCCAACACCTTTGAAGGAAATTCGAGTCATCTTGCCAATGAGACATGATTCACACGTGCCATATGCAGAAAATCCGAATGAGGGAATAGTCCCATTATCGACGAGTTTCTTTACGCGTTTATCATTTAAGTGTCCCATTCGACAATGCCATAGATAGGTTTGATCTTTGTCACCAACCTTTAATTTCTTATTATTCATGTGTAATACTTCCGTGGTTTGATCTAAGATATAAATTCCATTCATGGAAACTGCTTTGCCATAAATCATTTCATTAAAAGAGAAAATACAACTATTATCCTTTATTGAAAATGTAAAACCGTCTTTAGCAAGTACGGAAAAAGAAATAATGTTCTTAGATAAACTGGGTACATAGTAACAGTTATTTAAAGATAACTCAAAACCACTAGGGAGTTGGATTACATATGTTCCCTTCGAGGTAGCAGCTACTCGTGCTCCATTCCCGACTCGCAGATCCACATCACCTTTTTCGAGAGGTATGATGTTCTTTAGGCCCCAAAATGATTACACAGATGAGAACCACAACCAAGATCTAGTACCCAAGTTCAAACTTGCATGGTTAATCTCAATCATATGAATATAAGATGACATACCAACAGAACGACGCGGCTGCCTTGATGTCCTCACGGTAGACGGGACAGTTCCTCCTCCAATGTCCAGTCTTGTGACAATGGTGGCACTCTATGTCACCGCCCTTGCTCTTTGTCTTGCCCTGTGAGCCACTAGTCTCACCAGGCGCACTCTTACCGTTTTCTGGCTTCTTGAACTTTGGCTTACCTACAGCTAGGTCGCCATGAACCTTGCCCTTACCTTTACTCTTGTTGTGAATTGTGAGAACATCCTGCTTCATGCTCCCACTCAATTTCATATCTTTCTCGGTCTGTACAAGAAGGGAGTGTAGCTCATGAGGACTCTTTTTCAAGTCATTCATGTAGTAGTTCGCCCTGAAAAGGGCAAAACCATCGTGAAGAGAATGAAGCATTCGGTCAATGACATTCTCAATCATGTGAAGAATGTGTGGGCTAACCGGTTGGCCCTTCTGGAGTTTCGCATCAAAGAAGCGACAAGTATGCTCATATGTAACGATTTTCGGTGCCTTTGAGAACTCGTTAGTGAGCGTGGTGAAACTCTTGTTTGCACCTTGGGCAATGAAGCATCTCTTCAAATTGGTTTCCATTGCAAAGATGAGTACGTTCTTTATCGCACCCGCTTCCATAACGAAATCACTATAAGCGAGTGACTCGTTGATTCCTGCATTTGGGCCTGGGTTGACCGGTATTGTCTCAGTTAAATACCTGAGCTTACCGTCAGCAGTGGCAGCATTCCGTAGTGCCGCCTCCCAGTCCGCAAAATTGGACCCATCATTCTTCAGTCGAGTGGACTGATTCATTTGGTCCATGAACATTTTAAGCCATGATGAACGATCTAGTGTGGCACTAGGCATTGGGATTGCGTTTTTTCCAGCCATTTGTTGTAACAATATTATTGATAATTAGCGTGTTCTACACTACGAAAGAAGAATAAAATAATAAGCATGCATCGTTTTATTTTAAGTCTAATGAACTAATGTCATAACGTGAATACTCAAAAACATTTATACAATTGACCTCCCTCAAGAATTATATAAATGACCCCAAGACTCAATTCTCTGTAAATTGATAAGCTAACCTGTTAGCTAATTCTACCGTTAGAATTCCTGGTCGATAAATTTCTGTAAATTCTATCTTTAGTCCATCATAATCACGAGAAACTCTTCGGACTATGATGTTGAGGTAAACTAAGTCAACACAACTACTTACCCAACGTAGAAGGGGTCATATAAGGCCTACCGACGAAGAAGGGACTCATAGATGTTTGCCCTTATAAAGACTAATCTCAATTTCCAGTTTTAGAGGAAGATCCCATCAACTATTTTTAATTCATTTTAAGTGAACTATAATCTAGCATGCGATAATGATTTAAACTAAAGTGATGGCTTATAGACAAAGATGATCATCGCATGTTCATGAAAACTAACATACAACTATATGAGTCAATTTTCATGCATTTTAGTAGTAGGTGGTTTGGTTTTAGGCGGAATATGATGCAATTACTAGCATGTGAATGAAAAGCAATAAAATGAAAAACGTAAAAAAAACAGTAAAAGTCCTAGTGTGGCCTATCCTATCAAAATGAACAGTAAATACAAGTTTGGAATCCATCCTTGAACCCGAGAAGCTTGTCTTGATGTTCCATCTTGATCCATGTAGCGGGAGTGAGCTTGAATCTTCATCTTTAGTCTTCTTTGAAATTACAATAATTAAAATTACAATAATTAAAATTACATAATTGACCTATTAATTACATTCTAATTTCAAAACCCAAAACTAAAATAAAGGAGATTCGAGATCTCATAATTACATAAAAATTATGTTTCCTTCATTACGAAAACATAATTGACTAAGGCCACACTAAATATTACAAATTACAACCGATTGCAAAATTAAATACGTAAATAAAATTCATTCATTCGATTCATTCAACATAATTAAAAGCATCAACTAAAATAAATTAAACATGCATAATACAATAAATTAATTATGTTGATTAATTTATCCAAACGACCTATTTAAATTAAATTAAGTGACAATTCCGTAATTTAATCACATTAATTCATACATAATCCATATTAAACTTGTAATATGAATTCTATCCGTCAAAATTTTAAACTGCTTTAAAATAACTCAGTATAATTAAATTGTGAACTGATTTACAATAACTAATTGGCCAAAAAAAAAAAAAAACAAAATCCAATGCTTTAAATATGTCTCGGCCAAAAAAAAAAAAAAATTTTTTTTTAATTGTCACGGCTGAAATAAAAAAACAACCCCTTTCCTATTTTAATTTGGTAAATAGGAAAAAAAAAACAAGGAAAAACATTCCATAAAAATTTTTCTCCATCTTTTTTTGGCAAAAGGCAATAAAAAAAACTTTCCTAATTTTTTTTTTCTTTTCTTTTTCTCGGTTTACCAAAAACAAAAAATTAACAAATTTTTTTTTTTTCCGGTAAACCCTAAAAACGGCCCCTCCTTTTTTTTTCTTTCCTTTTGCGGCAAAATGCCCTAAAACTAGATTTGATGACTAAATTGTTTACCTTTGTTATTAGAACATGATTAGCATATGAAATAATGAACATGATCAATTTATATGCCAAAAACTATATAGCAAAAACAATCTTTTTATCATAAACATGATGATTCCATTCAATTTTAACTTAATCTGCATTAAATTAAAATAACCAATTCTTCATATGATAATTTTAACTGATTATAAACTATAATATGAAAAATAGAATGGAAAGATTATCATCAAACTAGAAAGAAAAAAAATGGCAAAAAAACGGCACACACAAAAAAAATCCGAATCATAAAATTCGAAACCCTAATTTTTCGAAAAACAGGTTAAAGTTTACATATAATTTTTATGAAAATCATCAAGATTAAAATCGTAGCCTAGTGCTCTGATACCACTTGTGGGAAATAATCTGTATACTTCCCTTTAACATGAAGGATTATAACGATTTAACAAAGATGATCTAAGGTCATAAAATAAAATACATAAACAAAATTAAAAGGATTTAGAATTAACCTCAGGTCCTAGCAAAATTGGCCTAAGAACAATATCAAAATTGATATTCGCCTATTAGTTGCACCCAAGACGATCTGAGATATGCCCTTTGACTATGCTAGAAATCAATCTAAAATTTTCTGTAAAATTTTATTGTCTTTGTGTTCTTGTGATGAGAAAGAGGAGGCAAGGTCAAGAAAAAGCATTAGGGTATAAATAATTCTCCCCTTTTCGCTTATATAGACCGAATTACCAATTCAATTAGGAAATATATTATTCTCCTAATTTTCGGCCAATAATGACCGAAATAATGAATAAAAATTTCCTTATTTTTGGTCTTTCCAAAAATATATAAAGTGTGTTAAATTGTCATCTAGTGAGGATCGAACCCATGACCTCTTGGTATGTGTACCCTCACTATTACCACTATGACACATTCAACTTGTTGATATTAAATACAACTGATTATATTTAACTACGAATTAACAGATTAATTCGTCCAAACTAACCTTATATATATTAAATTTAAATATAACTTATTATATTTAATTTACGAATTGACAGTTAATTCATCTCAACTTAATATTATTTAATTTTCATTAAATAATTATCTCATCAACACATTGACTAACTTTTTAGTCATTTTGGGCATCAATGTGATTATATTTCTATGACCACATTTCTCAAACACGTCCTATAGGTGTGACCTTTAGGGACCAGTTGATCACCGCCATCTGTATGATAATAACGTCAAACTTTCTAGCAAGCCAACCGTTATTAGGTAAACGTTAATCAACTGATTAAATATACGAAGTATACCCTTGTGAACCTGTACGAGATTTTCAAATGTTATCACACTAATTTGTGGAGGACACCAGCTCCAACAAAAGTATGATCTCCAGGTCAATCGAAGATTACAACCTGAAGACCATTGCGATGTCAAGGCGACTCAAAAGGGTTTGAGCCAAGGACCTGCCGTCGGGAAGGGCGACGTCGAGGCGACTCGGGGATTTGAGCCAAGGACCTGCCATCGGGACATTTTAGAGTCTTTCGACTTCCGATGCGGGTCGTTTAAAGTCCATTAGACTACGTATAAAGGCTCGCCAGCCATAAGAAGGAGTCATACCTGAGGCATCTTGGGTATACATCTTTGAATCTTTTGCGCACAAAGGCTCGCCAGCCGGTGTTGAAGGTGGTGGTTTTGAGGCTGCCCAGCCATAGGAAGGAGTCATACCTGAGGCATCTTTGGGATATGTCCTTGCGTTGTATCTTGTGTGCGTGCAAAGGCTCGCCAGCTGTGATAAGAAGTCGTACCCGAGGAATCTTCGGGATACGTCCTTGAATTGTATCTTGTTTGCGGACAAAGGCTCGCCAGCTTGTGAAAAGGAGTCGTACCCGAGGCATCTTCGGGATACGTCCTTGAGTTTTATCTTGTTTGCGGACAAAGGCTCGCCATCCATATGCGTTCTAAGGCTCGCCAGCCATCTATAGTCGAATGATCGACTGTAGAAAATAGCCTGTGTGACTTCCATTTGAAAATCGGCACTCGCTGGGGAGCTAGAAACTTCTCAGGATTCGCCGGGGGTATGAGTTGCTGCTCGTTGGGAGGTAGCGTACGCCATGTAATCGACAGGGTTAAAGCCCTTGGATTTGATGGGTCGTCGTTTGTTGGGAAGAACCCAGTACTCAGTTGGAGTGAGTTTTTCTTCTCAATATTATCTGCATGGTTAGTGACCACACAAATCCGCAGTCGCATAGACAAGCACGTTGAATGCAAGTATATAAGCACATAAGCACATAAGCATGTGAGCAATTAGCATATAAGCACCTAGCATGTATTATCCCACGTGAGGGGAGATAGAAGTTTTGAATGTTAAGAAGCTTAATGGTGTTAAGATTTGGAATTTATTGCTCGTAGATCCGTGATTTGATAGATTGGAGACACGTGACCGTTGTGACATTGACTCACACGGACGCATATTGACAGACTGACAAACAGACGGTCGTGAACGTGATACAAACTCGATATCGACAGGACACGTGGGTGACTCTGACAGACTTTGCACATGTAAGTGCAACTCCTAGCGAAGAAAGGGTGACTACGCGTATCAAATCCCTTAGGTGGAAGGTCCGCTCGGCTAGGGAACACGAATTTATTATCTTCTCCAGACATCTTTGCCCCCGTTTGCTTGTTGGAGATCCCTTCTCGAGGTATGATGATTCAGAGAGCAGAACCAAGACCTTGTCATCGTCCGTACCGAGCACTAGACTATGGGCGGTTTATTTTGGACTGTAGTTGACACTCAAAAGATGTTTGAGGTTAAAGGACGGGTGGCGTCTTGAAAGAGAAGCCCCAAGAGTGGGAAGGTGGGAATTTTACAAAAGGAGGAATGAGCAACGTCTTAAGAAAGAAGCCCCCAGTAAAGAGGTGTAAGATTAACTTTTGCAGCTGGGTGGGCTGCTTTTGAGGATTGATGTTAATGGTTGAGATTGATAGGGATATGCGGTTGTGTCCTTGTAATAGGACTGCCTACGTATTCGCGTGTATGCGAAATCAAACCAGATCGTAGTTCTGTACTCGTTTTTTAGGATTGAAAATTGGAAATGTTGTGGAAGGAGTATGTGGTTGTGCCCTTGTGATAGGACTGCCTATGTATTTGCGTGTTTGCGAAATCAAACCAGATCGTAGTTCTGAATGTGTGCCTAAGCGAGTTGTTAGGACCTTAAGGTGATTTTAAGGGGTATGGTTGTGTCCTTGAAGGACTGCCTACGTATTCACGTGGGGTGAAATAAAACCAGATCGTCGTTCAGGATGTGTTTGTGTGCCTAAGCTAACTGTTAGAACCTTGAAGTGTGAGGGTCACAACGGTAAATTCCGTTTGGTGACTCATCTGAATGTGTGCCTAAGCGAGTTGTTAGGACCTTAATGCGATAGGGTGACGATGGTAAATTCCGTTTGGTGACTCGAAAAATTGATTTGAGAGAATTCCCCTCGATCATGAATCGAAGAGGTCTAATTTGTAAAAATGTTCCTTATCATGTGAGCACACTAAAAAGTGGACCCTAAGGGTAGATTGGGTATGTCCCGTTCTCAGTAGCAAAGCATTCGAGGACTCCGTATCTGGGCCAGGGTAAAAATGGCTTCGACATTAGGGAATGTGGAGCTTGGTAATAATAGGTTTGTTTGACAGATAAAAATCTGGAATTGAGGGTCACGACGGTGAATTCCGTTTGGTGACTCGAAAGCTGATTGGAGAGAAATACCTCTTGATCATGAATCGAAGAGGCATAGCTTGTGAAAATATTTCTTGTTGTGTGAGCACACTAAAAAGTGGACTCTAAGAATGAAATGGGCATGTGCCGGTCCAATGAGCAATGTTTTTGAAAACTCCGTATCTGGGTTAGGGTGAAAATGGCCTCGACATTAGGAAATGTGGAGCCTGGTAATAATGGTTTTGTTTGTCAGATAAAAATCTGGAGCTTGTATTTGTGGTGTTTACTCAGGCTTGATGTGGCCTGGGCACGCAATGGTTGGTAAATAATATGGGATCAGATTTCCATGTCTGGACCTTAAAGGTTAAGGTGTGGTGTTACGAGCTTGAGGGAAATCCTCAGAAGCCTAGATAGGTCTCCCTGTAGTAGTCTCTGGAAGGACTAAGGGGTGAAGCAGTTTTGATTATGATCTTGAGAGGAATCCCCATGATCCTAGATAGGTTTCCTTGTAGTAGTCTGCAGAAGGACTTAGGGGTGAAGAAGTTTTGGTTATGATCTTGAGGGGAATCCTCAGGATCCTTGATTGGTCTTCTTATAACGGTCTCTAGAAGGACTTAAGGGTGAAGCAGTTTTGGTTGAGGTTTTAGTGTTCGGTGTTTTGGAAATGTCATCCCGGAATTTGGTGTGTTGGACTTGTTGGTCCTGGGCTTTGAACTCGTTGGTCCTGGACTTTGTATTTTGGACTCATGGGTCCTGGGCTTTGGAGTTGTTGGTCCTGGACTTGGTGTTTTGGACTCATGGGTCCTAGGCTTTAGACTTGTTGGTCCTGGACTTTGTATTTTGGTGTTGGACTCGTTGGTCCGAAGTTTAAAAAGTGACGGTTTAATTCCGTCGTTTGGAATTGTGAGAAAATAGCGAATTTGAATTTCGCTATTTTGTTTTTGTTTGAAAAGTACGGTTTTTAAATCCGTCATTTGACATTGTGGGAAAATAGCGAATTTTGAATTCCGTTATTTCATTTTTTGAAAAGTGACGGTTTTGAATCTCATCATTTGAAATTTGTGGGAAAATAACGAATTTTGAGTTCCGTTATTTCATTTTTTGAAAAGTGACGGTTTTGAATCACGTCATTTGAAATTGTGGGAAAATAACGAATTTTGAATTCCGTTATTTCATTTTTTTGAAGAGTGACGGTTTTGAATCTCATCATTTGAAATTGTGGGAAAATAAGGAATTTTGAATTCCGTTATTTCATTTTTTGAAAAGTGACGGTTTTGAATCTGGTCATTTGAAATTGTGGGAAACTAACGAATTTTGAATTCCGTTATTTCATTTTTTTTTGAAGAGTGATGGTTTTGAATTTCGTCAGTTGATATTGTGGGAAAATGGCGAATTTGAATTTCACTATTTCATTTTTTGAATCAGATGGTTTTTAATTCCGTTGTTTGGAATTGTGAAAATAGTGAATTTGAATTTCACTATCTTGTTTTTTATTTGAAATTGACGGTTTTATTTCCGTCGTTTGAAATTTGTGAAAATAGCGAACTTGAATTTCACTATTTTGTTTTTTTATTTGAAAATGACGGTTTTAATTTACGTCGTTTGAAGCTGGTGAAGATAGCGAACTTGAATTTCACTATCTTGTTTTTTTAATTTGAAAATGACGGTTTTAATTTCCGTCGTTTGAAATTTGTGAAGATAGTGAATTTGAATTTCACTATCTCGTTTTTGTTTTGGCTTTTGCCTTGGTTTCGCTTTGGCTTTGGTTTTTGCCTTTGTTTTGGCTTTGGCTTTGGCCTTGGGATGAGTTCCTTTTGGCTTTGGTTTTTTTCTTTGGCTTTGGGTGAATGGATATTGGCTTGGGCCTTTGATTTTGGCCTTCCGCTTTGGCTTTGCTTTGCATATATTGGTTTTTTGCCGTCCTTCGTTCGAGGAAGGTAGAGGTGCAGGCGGGGATGTACCTTTTGGTGAGAGGTTGATATTTGGTGATGGGATGTTTTTGTGGGGAAAGGGCTTGCCTTCCGTCATTGATTATGAACAAGGAGATGTTTTGGTTTGTTATCTAGGTTCGTCGTAGGATCCCTTCGATAGAAGCTCGTTCTAAATCGGGTGCTAATAAAAGATTTCTATTGCCAGACATTGAATAGGTAAAGAAATGGACACGGAGTTTCGAGTCCTCTGCTTACTCGGTACGGAACGTCACTCGAGTGTACTCACGTTGAATTGGAACATATTGTTTGTTTGAAATCAATTCGCAAATCAATTCTCGTTGTCAACGGGAAATGGTAAAGGGGAGAATATATGATAGTTGGAAATCGTGCTTTTATTTAGATAAATAAGATGTTAGCACAGACTCGATGAATACATGTGAATCATGGGGACAGCCCCCAGTTTGTCACTTAGGAATAAAAGGACAGACGCTAGGATAGATATTAGAACGCCTAAGACTCGGACTCGGACTCAGACTTAATCGTAGATACGGACTCCTAATCATCATCTTCCTCCTTGAAGGTCTCCTTCGCAGAATCCGGCAGCTTGAATGTCTGGTCTTGAGCATTGACCCACTTGAGCACTTCACTCTCGTTGTTAGGAATGGTATGAGGACAATAATCCATGAGGCTTTCATCCCCTTGCAGAAAGAGATGTTCATTAGGGTTGTCTTCATCACTTGGTTGGTATAGGGATGAAGCTATCAGTTCATGGTTGTCGATCATATTTTGAATAACATGTTTAAGTTTGAAGCATGTTTCAGTATCATGACCTTTTCCTTGATGATACTGGCAATAGGCATTGCCATCCCAGAAACGGGTTTTCCTGCATTCAGACGGATCCGGAGTGGGCCCGATTGGTCGTAGCTTCCCTTCAGTCACGAGCTTTTGAAGAGTTGCGGCATAGGTTGTGTTGAGTTTAGTGAATGTCCTTTGAGAACGCTCAACCTTGCTGTTTGATTTGAGACATTCAGGAGGATTGTCTTGACTGAGAGGCGCAATTATGATTTTACCAGCTTCAGTCATATCTTGAATGACATGCTTGAGTTTGGAACAGGCTTCGGTGTCATGGCCCTTGCCTTGATGGTATTGGCAATAGACATTTTCGTTCCATGAACGGGCTCTTTTGTGTTCAGGTGGGTCCGAAGTCGGACCAATGGGTTGCAACATTCCTTCTGAAGCAAGTATCCCAAGAGCAGTGCCATATGCTATTCCCAGATCCGTGAATACCCTTTGATGTTTTCCAACGGTTCCCACATTTGTGTTTTTGGGGATGTTTTTGTGAGTTTTGTTTTTGTTCTTGTTTTTGTCAATCCTGGGCGGAAACAGGATTTGGTCATTGTCAATGAGAAGTATTAGGGATGTTGCTTGATATTTTGAAGGGGATTTTGGTGAGGCAGTTTCATGTTCTTTGGTGGGTTCGTGGATGTGGAAACCATCGGATGGCTCCTCATTTTCAACACCTGTTGGTTGGTGAACGGAGGTTGGTTTTCTCCTTGATGGCCAGATTTATTTTCGGTACTACCAAACCTCTTCTCCAAATTAGCTACCCGAGTGTTCAAATCATCAATAGCCACTTGCAGCTTTGAGAATATGTTGTTGATAGAGATGGAGAGCATCATTATAGCTCTTTGTATGCCATCTTCGTCAATTGCATGAATTTTCTCATCGTCAGGAGAGACGAGATGAGAGCAGTCTAGGGAATATTCCTGACTGCGTCCAATAGGATTTTTCGGAGGGTTATTTTTGTGGTTTATTGAGGGAGGTAATGGTAACTCGCCCTTTTCGATCATATCAAGGATGGCACCTTTTAGGGGGAGACACATTTCAGTATCGTGTCCGTGGCCTTGGTGATATTGACAAAACAGTTTTCCGTCCCATCTACGTCCTCGCTTGTGTGGTAAAGGGTCTGGAGTTGGACCAATCGGACTGAGCTTTCCTTGGGAGATTAGCGTCTCCAAGGCTGTGGCATAAGGCATACCTAAATCAGGGAAGGACCGATGAGGTCGTCTGGTTTTGGTTTGGTCATTGGCCAGTCGCCAGCTTTCAAGAAGCTTAACCCTTTGCTCAATATCAGAAGAGGGGGCATTCCTGGTTATCATTTTGTCCTCAACTTGGGAGAGACGAGTGCTCAAGTCTTCCACGGTAGCTAGGAGTCGAAGGACCATGTTGTTGGTTTCGGCAGAAGTCATGGCGGATGCAGATTGATCGGCTTCTTGAGTTTCCAGTTGGCGATCGATGGCACCCAAAGGATTCCTATTGACATAACGATAGGCGTTATAACTTGTTGTGGCAAGGTATTGCACAAACAAAGGCAAGTCCGACACATATGTACAAAAGACAGTTTTGTTGTGGAGACACGACAGTGTGCCAGGTTATAAGTTCATTAAAGATCGTGAATGACCTCTTGTGTTTGAACTCTGGGTGCATGACTTTGCACTTAGACTCGAGTGTCAACTTTGACATAGTGATGCCTAGACAGACGAATTCTGAATCAGTTTGGATGTGTGTTGCTGGCATGAAGCAGTTGGACAAGACACGTATACAAACTTGACCTTTGACCCGTAATGTAGGGGAAAGACGGGTTTAATACCCGACAGGTTTTGACTCTGCTAACGCCATTGGAGATGTCTCGACAATTAGACGACACGACCTAGACCAGAAGGTAGGTACTAACTTCGGCGGAGACTCAACGTTATCTAGACGACTTGACTTACAATCAACTCGAGGCTGAATCAGAAAGGTGGACTGAAATTTTCGAAAATAGAATTTTTCAAAAAGATTCATTTGTCACTTTATGGACGGCTTCCGAAGAGTAGGGATCTTTAGAAAGTCGGCCAGTTGAAGAGGGTTGTCTTAGGTTTGTTTTCAAAAGACGGTTTAAGTTTGATTTTGCGGCGGCTCTGAAAACAATGTGTTGTTTCCGAAGACGTTTTTTTTTTAAATTCCGAATCACGGATTTGAAAATCGAGAATTGAAGAATTGGGAATTGTCATCACAATGGCCATGAAAACGGTTAAATTTGTTTTCAAAGAATTGAAATTGGATTGAAAATTTGAAAACGGTTAAATTTGTTTTCAAAAGATTCGATTTTGATTTGAAATTTGAAAACGGTTAAATTTGTTTTCAAATATTTGATTTAGGATTGAAATTTGAAAACGGTTAAATTTGTTTTCAAAGGTTTGATTTTTAAATCTGAAAACAGTTAAATTTGTTTTCAAAGGGTTTGAAGTTGGATTTGAAATTTGAGAACGGTTAGATTTGTTCCCAAAGATTTGATTTTGAATTGAAATTTGAAAACGGTTTAAATTGTTTTCAATGATTTGAAATTCGAAATTATGAGGATTGAATTCGTCATTACGACGGGTTAGAAAACCGTTTTAACCTTTGAAAGACAGTATGCAAATCAAAAATTGTGAGAATTGAAATCGTCAGTACGACAGCTAAGAAAAGCCAAATTTGATTTCGAAAATGAGATTGAAATTTTGGAAGTTGCACGGGTTGAAATCGTCATTACGACAGTTTGAAAAACGATTTTTGTTTGAAAATTGATTTCGAATTTGAAAATTCGAGGGTGGAATTCGTCATTACGACGGCGTAAAAGGGCGCTTTGAGAATACAATGGCCGGCGAGGGACCGAGGTTTGAAACGGCCATTATGACGACGTAAAAGGGTATTTTAAAATGGTTTGTAAAAACCGAGTTTGAAATCGTCAATACGACGGCATAAAAAGGTGCTTTGAAACGGTTGTAAAAACCGGGTTTGAAGATCGTCATTACGACGACGTAGAAAGGCGTGTTGCAATGGTTGTAGAAAGCCGGGTTTGAAAATCGTCATTACGACGGCATGAAAAAGTGTGCAACGGTCGGCGAAAGACCGAGGTTTGAAACGGTTGTGAAAAACCGGGTTTGAAGATCGTTATTAGGACAGCATAAAAAGGTTCCAACGGTCGGCGAAAGACCGAGGTTTGAAACGGCCATTATAACGGCGCAAAAGGGTGTTTTTTAAAGTTTGAAATGACACAGAAGGACTTATGATCACACAACACATAAGCACCCACTGTTCATTATATTATGTATAATGCTGACAAGGGTTTTGGCTTAAAAGGGTGGGTTACACACCAAGCAATCAAACCCCGATATTCGAGAGGGATACCAATCCAAACAAAATGTGTAAGGAGGGTTCCCTAGCCTCGTGCTCGAAAGTGATGAAAGCTCTTTAATGAAACAGAAATGTGTAACGTCAATGGCATACTTGACTCAATCGGAATTCGAAATGCAGGGATGAGAAAACTCACGCCGACGGGATGAGCCAATTGGTCGAAAAGGGTTAGGTTATAGGCCCGGACAAGAAACCCGACTATGACCGTAATATCAATTAATGCACTTTAACCACGACCTCGTTCGAGTTTCACCTCTAAGGATCACAAAGACACAAGTGTCCTAGCTTTCCTCAGCGGAGTCGCCAATCTGTGGACATGGGCCACAGGCCGGTCTGTGGATTTGGGCCACCTACCGATCTGCGGTCATGGGCCACCTGCACGCCAAGCCAAATTGTGGACATGCAGCGGTCTTTTGAAAGCCACGCTCGGCGGCGTAAAAATGCTTTCGACAGGATCGTTTTAGATCGGTCGGTTTCATCTCGGCAAAGGTCTCGAAACGATTAAAGATGTTCGGAGTCGCCACCAAGCATTTGTGGGATGCTTGGAACCTGTTCGAAATCCATTTTGTACCTCGGTCAAATGAAGCACAAAGCAGTGTTTGACATAGGTACTAAAGATAAGGACTCGTCCCCCTTTTAGCATTATATGCCTAAAATGACTCTCGTACGCCCTGGATAAGGCCATCCTCTATCCAAAGATTCTGAGTAAGGGGTGAGGGTACGTATTGGGAAGCCCTTTAATCGGACACCCAATCCCGCCCGCGTTAGCGGCCTCTACTGATCGATCGTGGTTGTTTAAGTGCAAAAGTTGATAAGACGGTGTAAATGCATGAATGCACATCCGAAAGTTTAACCTAACATGTGAGCTTTCTAAGTCGGTTTGTTAATCCAAATATCAAGTATAAGATGTCAAGTTGGATTTAAATTGATTTGCATGAGAAAACGGAAATTAAACATCCATTTACCAAATTCGGGTTATGATGCTTAACACGATCCATTTATTGAAAAGGGTGTCAAATGACAAAGTGTAAAACAAAAAACGTAAACTTGTCAATCTGATCCATCACATATTCGGATAAACCGTAATCGGGATCGTCATAGACAAGTACCAAAAACGAGGTAGAACAGTACCAGGCAGCCCTGTTAAGGCACGAGCCTATTGGCGAGATAAAGAGCTCTGCCCAGGTTTTAAAACATGGAAACAGACGGCCGCTTGGGGCGCGAGCCATGAGCCGACCTACGTCGGCGTCTCCTGGTTCTTGAAAAGGTCTTTTAAAACCGTATTTATGATGAAAGATTTTCAAATGTTGTTTGCATGACTCGGAATAATTACTATTGTGTTAGTAACATTCGTTGTCGGATTTGCATGTTTGAAAAGTATAGTTTACAAACAAAAATGTAAAATATTTGATTTGAACTAATCATGTTAAGTTCATTTCTTTGTAATTAGTCAAGTTTTTCATCGTACTCGGATTAAACAGACATGGTATAAAGAACCAAGGATGGTTATGAATTATGACTAATATATTTACAAGTGTAAATAAATGAGAAAAATGGTAATTAAAGAAAAGGGGGTTAAAATACCCATTAAAATGTAATTAACCAATAATATCATCGTGTCACGGAATAAAACGTCATGGTATAAGGAACCAATGATGATTTTTGTAATGGTCAAAATATGTTTATCATAAAATGAATTAAAACATTTGAAATGGTAAAAACCGTAAAAGGAATGAAGTAAAAATAAAAGAAAGTGTTGAAGGAAAGACGAGAACAAGCACGGATGAGTCTGACCTGGACACCCACAAGAGGCGCGAGCTTCCTTGCATAGCAAGGAGCTACTGTCTCAGGCCAAAACTCGGTTTTGGATCGTCTAACCTAAATTTGAATCGTGTTATGCATTGTTTATGCTTATAAACTCATCAAAATAGTAAAGACATGACTTAAAGTGAGATATTTACACCCTCAAACTTACGTATTTTGATGTTTGCGTGGTAGACGACTTTAGAGACGGTTTTCTCGTTGTGACTACTCGCGATCAAAGAAGTTTAAAAAGAGTGCCTTAAAAAAGGATTTGGTTTTGAAAATATGTTAATTAAGACATGTTGATTGATAAATTGAGTTGGTCAAATGGATCGGTCGAATGCACGGCGACGGTACCAAATAATATGTGTAAGGCTTGTGTTTACGATCGGTAGGTCGTAAACACGTGTCGATTTTGTGACTTAGGAAGTCGAGTCTAGAAGTTTAAGGGAGAGGTGAAGGGGCGGACGCTCGCGTAAGTATTATGTTGTATGATGGTTGGTGTTTATACAGAAATATGGGGTGGTAGATCGGTTGTGTTTGCTTAGAGGCTCAGCAGACACCTGCTTTAGGCGCGAGCTACCTCGTGATGCAAACGGGTGTATTGTCCCTTTCAATTTGGACGTGGCCAATTCTCCATCCATTATTGATTTGTGGTAATCAAATAGGATGTCGTGTAACAACATGGGAATCTAATGAGATGATTTTGGTGTTACTTGAGGTAGGTGTTTTGTGTGCTTGACTCGGGTTTGACCCGTGTGAGTCGGGATTTGAATTTCGAGTCGGTTTTTGGCCCGGTGTCGGTTTTGACTCTAATTAGAGTCATTTTAATGGAAATGACATGATTAAAACATTCATGGCATTAGTTTTGACATTCGAGATTTGGGTTGACTCCGGTTGACTCGAGTTGCTGGTTTCTGAGTCGGTTTTGGGTCCGAAGACGGTTTTAACTCTAAATAGTGTTATTTTAATGCAACTGAAGTTGGAAAACTTTTGAAATCATTTTTCATATCCAAGTAGTGCATTAAACCGTCTCATGTATAGCCAATCCACGCACGCATATCAAAAACACGTTATAGTCCGATCATCATCGGGTGGTTTTTGGAAGGTGCAGATACTAGGTATCTACAACATGTTAGGTTCAAACTAGTGGATGCGCATTCATGCATTTACCCGTTTTATCAATTTTTGCATTTAACCAACCAAGATCGATCAGTAGACGTCGCAACCGCGGGCGGGATTGGGTGTCCGATTAAAGGGCTTCCCAACACGTACCTTCACCTCTTACTCAGAAACTTTGGATAGTGGACTACTCTATCCAGGGCGTACGAGAGTCATTCTAGAGATAGGATGCTAAAGTGGGACGACTCCTTATCTTTAGTACCTATGTCAAACACCGCTTTTTGCCTTGGTTGACCTTGGTATAAAGTGGATTCGAACGGGTTCCAAGCATCCCACAAATGCTTGGTGGCGACTCCGAACATCTCTTGCATCGTTTCGAGACCCTTGCCGAGACGAAACCGACCGATCTAAAATGATCCGGTCGAAAGCATTTTCTACACCGCCGAGCATGGCTTTCAAAAAGACCGCTGCCGTTGTCCACAGATCGGCTGGGCATCCGCAGGTGGGTTATGTCCACATATTGGCGAGTCCGCTGGGGATAACTAGGACACTTGTGTCTTTGTCATCCCTAGATGGTGAGACTCGAACGAGGTCTTGGTTGAAATGTATTAATTGATATTACGGTCATAGTCGGGTTCCTTGTCCGGGCCCACAACCTAACCCTTTTCGACCAATTGGCTCGTCTTGTCGGCGTGAGTTTTCTCATCCCCCCGTTTCGAATCCCGATTGAGTCAAGCATATCGTTGATGTTACACATTTCTGTTTCGTCAAAAAGCTTTTATCACCTTCGAGCATGAGGCTAGGGCACCCTCCTTACACATTTTGTTTAGATTGGTATCCCTCTCGAAAATCGGGGTTTGATTGTTTGATGTGTAACCCTCCCTTTAAGCCAAAACACGTGTCAGCATTATGCATAATATAATGAAACTGCGAGTGCTTATGTGTTATGTGATCATAAGTCCTTCCGTGTCATTTTCAACTTTCAAAAACACCATTTTGCACCGTTATAATGGCTATTTCAAACCTCGGTCTTTCGCTGGCCGTTGCATTTCAACACGCCTTTCTAGGCCGTCATAATGACGATTTTCAAACCTAGTTTCTACAACCATTTCAACACGCCTTTCGAGGCTGTCGTGATGATGATTTTAAAACCCGGTTTTCTACAACCATTTCAACACGCCTTTTTATGCCGTCGTAATAACGATTTTCAAACTCGGTTTTCTACAACCATTTCAACACGCCTTTCTAGGCCGTCGTAATGACGATTTTCAAACTCGGTTTTCTACAACCATTTCAATACGCCTTTCTAGGCCGTCGTAATGACGATTTTCAAACCCGATTTTCTACAACTATTTCAACACGCCTTTCTAGACTGTCGTAATGACGAGTTTTAAAACTCGGTTTTTTACAACCATTTCAAAACACCTTTTTACGCCGTTATAATCGCCGCGTCAAGACACGGATTTTAACCCATCTCGCTCCGACAATGGCTCTTTGAAAACCCGAGAAAGGCACACACTCTTTTCTCGAGACATTTTCGACGTCCCGAGGACCATGCACCGTCCCCGAGACCTTTTCAAACATTTCAAAACTCGATTTTCAAAACATACAATTTTGAATTTCAAAAACCGTCTCTGGAAACAATACGTTGTTGTCCGAGTCGACTCAAACTCAAAACTTCTTTTGAAAAAAAACTTAAGACAACCCTTCAACTGACCGACTTTCGGAGATCCCTATTCTTCAAAAGCCGTCCATAAAGCGACAAACGAATCTTTTTGAAAATCCCTATTTTCGAAAACTTCAGTCCACCATTCCAATTCTGCCTCGTGTCTATCGAGTCGAAGCAAGCGTACTTATGGGTCTTTACTTATGAGTCGTCTCACCACGAGACTCGTCCAACGGCGTCACGCCACTACATTGGACGCGAGTCAAAGTCCAGTCAACACCGTCACGTTATAAATCGAGTCAGCACCGAGGTACCACACACGGTCATCCTCGTCTTATTGAGTCTGATCTTTGTTCCGTCCTTTGTGTTGTTTGCGCTCAGTCTTTGGACCGTGTCGGATCGAGGTGTAATGTGAGCCGTTTTTCTGCCTCAGAACCATGGCCCCATCTTCAACTTCGTCCAATAACAACGACAACAGAGATATTACAACTGCTCAGCTAGCCATCCTGTTCACTGCTCTCAAAGTCACCCTAGACAGTGTTGAGACCCGTATCGACACCCTGGAAAACAAGGAAGCTGGAGAACACAACACTTCGCGCTTGACTGAAACTGAGAAAAGGCTCAAGCTCTTGGAAGAACAACTCCTAGCCCAAGGTAACAACATCCACCTCGAAAACAATCGAAGATTCGAGCCCGTTGGGAATCAACTACCCGACAACTTTACCTTGACTGATGTACCCAAATTCAAGGGAGTGGAGGATCCACTCAATCACATTCGAGCCTTCAAAGACTACATGATAAAGGGGGTCAAACAGGAACTCTTCACCCTGATCTTCCCATCATCCCTGGAACCAATCCCTCGCCAATGGTACTACTCCCTCGACCCGAAGAACATCGCTAACTGGGATGAGGTTGAAGTTGAATTTTCTAAGCAATATGCCGATAATGTCGAGATCCAGGCCAACACCCGCACTCTTGAGGTCCTAACTCAAAATGATAAGGAGGGATTCATGGAATTCCTAACCCGTTGGAGGAGAGTAAGCACTCAGTTGGTCAGCAAGCCAAGTGAGTCAACTTTGGTGGAGAAATTTGTCAACAATCTCCGCCCAATGTATGCCAACTTACTAAGATACCAAAACATCAAGACATTCCAGGATCTACAAATCCGTGGGACCCGCATCGAAGACGACCTCCAAAAAGGTGTCCTAGCCAAAACCAATGATAGAGGCTACCAGGGATCTGCATCAACCGGATCTCGCCCCTATGGTCAAACAAATAAATTAGACGAGGTTAACCTCCTCTAGCCAACCGCGAAAAGAGCTGAGCGCCCTCAAAGAGTGTTCACCAACCTAGGGTCAACTTATGCAAGCGCCCCAAAAAGGCTTATGGACCAAGGGAAATTACAACCAATCGGACCCTCTCCGGACCATCTAAGGCTAAGAAGACCCGTTTCTGGAATCCTAATGCCTACTGCCAATACCACCAAGGGAAAGGTCATGACATGGAAACCTGTTTTAAGCTCAAACACGTCATTCAGGATATAATCGAGAAAAGGGAATTACCTTTGCCTCCACCGACAAAACCAAACAACAAGACAAACCCTTTGGGAATCCATGCTATCTCCGATGACGAGCCCACCTTGGATTGTTCACACCTCGTCTTACCAATTGATGACGAAGTGAATGCCTTGGAGAAGGATGCCTCGGACGGGGTATTTGTGTTCAGCGCCGCAACCATGATTGCCATGTTCCAACAAGTTGAGGAGGCTATAGCCAGTCTCTCGGAAAGGATTACTCGACTTGACGACGCTTACCACCGATTGATTTTCAATCCTCCAACACCACGCCCGAGGGAGGGTCATCCAAACACCCAAAACTACCCTCACAAGGAAGGATTGCTCCCGCGACCATTCTGGCATGTACCCCACCATAATCACCCTCAAAAAATTACCCCCACAATAATCATCCTCGCAAAAATTACCCCCACAAAAATATCCCTCATAAAAACTACCCACCGAGGAATACCCCTCCAAGGTACCCTCGAGATCCCGAGATCAATGGTATCTGGAGAGACAACCCTGAGGATGTTTATGTGGTTCCGCGAAAAAAGAAACAGGCAAAAGAGATCGCTCATCTTACCCGGTCCGGACGCCCCTATCAAAACCCAAACAACTCAATAGTCATTCCAACAATGAATCACCAGATCGTCCCAGACATGGACACCAAACCCAAGGCTCCCGAAAATTTGATCCTCAAACAATTGCAAAAAGCAAAAGCCAAAATTTCAATTTGGCAACTGATTGCTACATCCTTCGAGCATCGGCAAGCTCTACTGCTAGCCTTGGGAAAACTGACTATTCCCTGTACCTCTTCCCCTGAAGAAGTGGTAGCACACATGACAAGGGATGTCCCCGACTTGAGCAACCCGGTCATCTTCTCTGATGAAGATATCCCTCCATTCGGAGCCAACCATAACCTGGCCCTATATATCACCGTGCAGTGCCTCAAAAAGAATGTGCCTATGGTCCTAGTGGATTACGAATCTGTGGTTAATGTCATTCCCCTCAAAACGGCTCATAAACTTGGTATCAAAGAAACTGATTTGGTCCCAACCAATCAAGGAATACGCGCCTATGACGGCACTCGTCGTAAGGTTGCGGGGCTTATCACCCTAACCGTTACAACCGGACCTTTGGAAAGGCAAACCAGTTTTCAGGTAGTCGATATCGACGCCTCCTTCAACATGCTTCTGGGACGCCCCTGGATTCACACCGTCAAGGCAGTTACCTCAACCCTTCATTAATAAATCAGGGTCCCCTTCAACGGGAAGACGATCACAATTCTCGCTTCCCCAATCAAAGTCGTCGTGAAAAAGGGAATAGCCTCCCAAGCCATTGAGGAGGACGACAGTGAAATATGGGGATTCCAAGCCGTGAATGCCCTAACCGACGAGTCAACACCTTTTGATTATGACCCGTTTTCCAACCTTTTTGTCAATCGCATTCTGATGCACCAGGGTTACTTCCCGGGTCTACCCCTCAATCCACTGAAGAACACCTTACCTCCGTTGAAACAGGCTAAGGTCCCCAACATCCCCTTCGGGCTAAGCTATGAACCTACCGACGAAGTCATCCAGGAGATGAACCTCCTAATACGGAAGCGCAAGAAGCACGAAGTCATCCTCCGCCACTATGATTTGACCCTCAATGGATACTTTGTCCCCGAGGAAGAGTCTGAGCTCCACCACGGCTTTCCTGAGCCGATCTATAATTCCGTAGCCAAGGTCAGGCACCCGGGTGTAGAAGTCTTTCAAGACAGCTATTTCATCCCTGACAACACCAAAGCTGCACCAGCCAAATATGAGTCGACCCATGCCTCGACAGACAAGCTATCACTCTCCTCTTCGGAGAAGACAACTTCAAGCACCTCGACTATGAGGACATCATAAACATTGCACTAAAAGACAACCAGTTTGACCCCACCGCCTTAATCTCCGATAATGACCCAGAGAAAGCTACACAAGGCTGGAGGAAAATCGTCAAGTGGACCGATCGTCAAGGCCGCATTCGCAAGATTACAACTGGAGAAGGCCCTATGTTCAAAGAGCGAAGTGAAGAAGAATCTGAGTCTGAGTCGGAGTCAGAGTCTGTTTTAGCTCCTAGCACTCTTGATGTCCCAGTCAGAGCCCCATTTCCACTATTTTATCACAAGCTTGTGGCTGCTTCAGAGGCCACGTCAACTAGGGTCATCCCCACTCCCATGGAAGGTGACAACCTGGAGCTTATTCCAGGGGCCACCTCCTCTGTTGTGTCGCCTCTGAATGCCCATGAGATGTCTGCCCTTTCCGAGGTTTTCTCTCAAGTCGACTTAATGAACGCTAAGTTTGCCTATGACTCATCTCAATTTAACTGCAATGCAATTCTGAATGATTATGAGGAATTGGACTTGAGTGACTACCCACCTCACCTAGCCAAAGAACTTGAAAAACTGGAAACCAGGACCCCCATCATTAAGGAGACCGAACCTATTAATGTAGGGACCGACGACACACCTCAAGAACTTAGGATAGGGACAACCCTTGACCCCTCGGAAAGACAATAGTTCATTGACCTCCTACACGAATACAAGGACGTATTCGCCTGGTCCTACAGAGATATGCCTGGGATCTACATGGAGATTGTGGAGCAAAGGATACCCATTAAGCCCGGAGCTAAACCCGTAAAGCAAAAGTTGCACCGAATGCGCCCTAAATGGGCCTTGAAAATCAAAGAAGAAGTGGATAAACAGTTCAAGGCCGGGTTCATCAAGGTGTCTGAATACTCTGACTGGGTAGCCAACATTATCCCTGTACCCAAGAAAGACGGAAGAATTCGGATTTGCGTCGACTTCATGGATCTAAACAAAGCAAGTCCAAAGGACGACTTTCCTTTGCCACATGTTGACATCCTGGTGGACAATACCGCCGAGCATGCTCTCCTATCATTCATGGATGGATATGCTGGGTACAACCAGATCAAAAAGGCTAAGAAAGACATGCACAAGACTGTATTCACTACACAGTGGGGTACATACTGCTACACGGTCATGCCTTTCGGCCTCACCAACGCCGGAGCCACCAATCAAAGAACCGCTACCACTCTTCTACATGATATGATGCACAAGGAGGTAGAGGTATATGTCGATGACATGATCATCAAATCAAAAGAGAGGGATGGCCACATCAACGCCCTTCGGAAATTCTTCGCTCGTCTGCGGAAATATAACATGAGACTGAATCCTCAGAAATGTGCATTCGGGGTCACCTCCGGAAAGCTCCTGGGACATGTCGTAAGCAAAAGAGGCATTGAGATTGATCCAACCAAAATTAAAGCCCTTCAACAAATGCATCGGCCTAAGAACGAGAAGGAGATTCGGGGTTTTCTCGGTCAGGTTCAGTACATCAGCCGCTTCATAACCAAACTCACCATGATTTGTGAACCAATCTTCAAGAAGCTTCGCGCCTCCGATCACACCGATTGGGACGACGACTGTCAAAAGGCCTTCGACAGGATAAAGGAAATCCTATACAAACATCCTGTCCTCATGCCGCCTCAACAAGGAGTTTCATTATCCTTATACCTGACTATCACTAACACAACCATGGGAGCAATGTTAGCGCAAACAGTCGACGGCGAAGAACGAGCCATCTACTACATCAGCATAAAGTTCATCGAGTATGAGACAAGGTACACCCAACTGGAAAAGACATGCCTTGCCCTCTTATGGTCAACAAAGAAGTTGTGGCACTACATGCTTAGCTACACGGTTCACATCCACTCCAAGATGGACCCGGTCAAATACATCTTCGAAAAACTCGTACTAAATGGAAGGCTGTCTAGATGGACACTCATGCTATCCGAATTTGATCTCAAGTTCGTACACCTCAAAGTTATCAAGGGAAGGGCAGTCACCGATTTCTTAGCAGAAACTCCCGTCAACGAGGATCCAACGACCGACACATGGTCATTTCCTGAAGAAGACATCCTTTATGCCGACACCGACGCATGGGACCTATACTTCGATGGTGCATCTAATCTGAGAGGCTTCGGGGTAGGGATCCTTCTAATATCACCAGAGGGAGAACATGTTCCGATCTCGGTCAAACTAGACTTGGCCATCACCAACAATGCCGCCGAATATGAAGCGTGCCTCATCGGCCTACAAGCATCCATAACAATTGGCATCAAGAGACTGAGGGTCCACGACGATTCCTTACACATCATCAATCAGGTGTCCGGATCATGGAAAATCCGAAGTGACAGCTTAGCTCTCTACCGAGCAAAAATCAATCAAGAGGTTGAGTTCTTCGACCAAGTCGACTACTTCCACTTGCCACGAGAGGAAAATCAATTTGCGAATGCCCTGTCAAAACTTACCGCGCTCGTCAACATACCTGACGACATGACATCGATGCCCCTATGTGTCGAGAGAAAGAGCGAGCCATCTCACATCTGTGCCATCAACAACGACGAGGAAAATTATGTTGAACCTTGGTACCAAGCCATCCTCAACTATAAAACCAAAAATGAATTCCCTCCCAACTCTGATACAAGAGGACAAAGAGCCATCCGTATACTTGCATCACAATTCGCGATAAACCAAGAACAATTATACAAAAGAACACCCCAAGGGATTCTCCTCCTTTGCATTGACCATCACAAAGCCAAAAGGTCATGGGAGAGGTCCACGACGGAGAATGTGGCCCTCACATGAGCGCAATGATGCTGACCCAAAAAATTATGCGGTTAGGCTACTACTGGACCACCATGGAAGCCGATTGCCGCAACTACGTCATACACTGCCAAAATTGCCAAATCTTCGCCAACATACAACATATACCACCATCCCTTTTATACACCATGACATCACCCTGGCCTTTCTCGACCTGGGGCATCGACAACATCGGGAAAGTCAACCCGATAGGCACCAAAGGGCATTGCTTCGTCCTCGTCCCCATCGAATATTTCACCAAATGGTTGGAAGCACAATCCTATACAGTCTTGAGCGCCAAACAAGTGGCCAAGTTCATCCAGGACAACATCATCTGCAAATATGGGGTACCCCATGAAATCATCAGCGATCAAGGCTCTCACTTCTGGACGAAAACACAAGCCTTGTTGGACAAATACAAGATCAAACGACATCGATCATCTCCCTGCCGTCCCCAAACCAATGGAGCGGTGGAGGCAACAAACAAAACTCTTGTAACCATTATCAAGAAAATGCAAGATAATTACCGCGATTGGCTGAGTAAACTCCCATTCACACTCTGGGATACCAAACCTCCATTCGAACACCAACATGCGCCACACCCTTCTACCTAGCATACGGTATAGAGGCGGTTTAGCCAGTAGAATTATAGGTCCTATCTCTACCCATCCTACTGGAGAATCAAGTTCCTAAGGCGGAATGGACCCGTCGAAGGTTCGAACAACTCATGCTTCTAGACGAACGGCGGCTCAATGCCTTGCACAACGTCCAGCTATACCAACGACGTATACAATGGGTATTCAACAAAAAGGTTAAACCCAGGAACATCAAAGAAGGCGACTTGGTCCTCAAGTCGGTTCAAGCACCATTACCCGTCGATCCGAGGGGAAAATTCAAACCCAATTGGGCCGGACCATACCTGGTCAAGAAAATACTTTCGGGGGGCGCAGTGAGACTGGGTGACCTAGACGGGGAGGATTTTACAAACCCGACCAACCTACATCAACTCAAGAAATACTACCCTTGAACCTTAGCGTCCAACAACCTTACCCTAGTTTTACAACTAGCGACCACCTTAACCCTTTCAAGTTAAGTTCCTCGACGCGTTCTAATTTGAAATTGCATGTTTTATCGAGTCTAAGTTGCGGTGCCTTGCCCGTTTTGAATGCCTTTTGATCTGTCAAAGAAAACATCCATTTGCACTCAAGCCAAAACACCTGAACTACGAGCACGGTTTGATTTCGCTGTTTCAGGTGGATACGTAGGCAGTCCTTTCTTACATAAGAGGGATACAACCGCAAAACCCAAATAAATCTACAAAACATTTCGAACTACGATCATGGTTTGATTTCACCTTTTCTGGTGGATACGTAGGCAGTCCTTTCTTACACTAGAAGGATACAACCATCCCCATAATAAAAAAAAAAAAATATGCCCATAATCAAAAACACATCCCCATAATAAAAAAAAAACACATCCCCAGAATAAAAAAATCATCATCCATATCAACTCAAAAGAAAAAAGGGAAAAACACTCCCTTTCCCACAAAAATACAAAGAAAGAAGCCTCTCTCCCTTTCCATAAAATCTCACTTTCCCAAGTGCAATGTTTAGGACGGTTCAAGCCGAATTGCCTTTACGAAATGGATGGAAGAAACAAGCGTTCACAGTTTCTTTTGACACAAGCAATCCTATTATTTAAATAATAATGAGAAGGATTACAAATTCGACATCGAATAAAGCTCGGCAAGTCTACAACTTGTCAAAGCTAAGGTGTGTGAATAACTCATTTCTGTACCTCCCGCCAAACACCTGGTGATGATTGGGCTGCATGTTTGGTATACGGAACGATTTATGACAGTTCGTAACTTTATCGTCAAGTGATAGCTCAAATACTTGTGTCTACCCCTTGGTCGTCATCTACGCACCGATACGGTCGTTTTGACAGTAATTAGAGTTCATTTAGAGTCCGGGTCAAAAACCGCTTCATTTTCTAATAAACCGTTTTAAAATGCCGAGTCGGAATGTCCTAGAATATTCCGGATATTTTTACTCCATAAATTAATTTTATATCTTTTGGCAAAATATATCCCGAAAATCTTATTTTAAAGAATAAGGAAGTCGAGATCTACCGCAATTCCATAAAAGAAACGCGGAAATGTTTCTTCCGCGGGAGGAAACCTCTGAGGAAAGGACGCAGCACCTGCTGCGCCTCTTCGAAGGATCGCAGCAGCTGTTGCGCCTCTTCCCCAGCTCTTTTCTGCGTATTTTCAGATTTTTTCGAGATTTGTTTCGAATGTTTGAGTCATTCCATAATTTCTCCGTGTGATTAGTATAAATCGGGACCTTCGTTCCACATATTTCTCACGCGAGTGTCCGCCCTTCTCTTCTCCCTTTGCATTCTAAGACCGTGCTCTAAGCTTATTGACATCTACATGCTTGATCAATCGACCACGTAAGCTCGGATCCTTCTGAGTACCAATCACGTTGCATGACCGACCAATTTGACCAACTACACCTCAATTAATCAATCAATTTAATCTAAATCCTCTTACGAGGGCACTTTCTTCATACATTCGAGTCGAGCAATCACTAAAACGTTAACTTAGTTAATCTCGTTTCGTCAAACATGTAAGTCTGAGGGTGTAAATCCCATCTTTTATTATTGTATTTTATTTTTGTACTAATTAATGTAAGATTTACGTCAAAAGTATGCTTAAAACCGGTTTCTAAAACCCTTTCTTTAAACCGTTTTTACGGATTAACAGTAGGCAGACGTCGAGAAGAAACGAAGCAACTGCTACGCCTCTTCCTGAGGCTGCCGCAGTTCCTGCTTTTCTTCTTCTTCCTCGCCTCTCTGTTAATCCGTTCCCTTTTCCTTTGTTTTCTTATTTTCTTCTATTTCATTCGTACATAATACCTTTAACACATATTCATAATAAATATTACGCTTTAATTCCGACGTAAATCCCTTATAATCAATATTTGCGGGTTTTCGTCATTAAATCAAACCCGGATTTTGGAGATTCGATTTGTTCATATCAAGTCTCTGGAATTCGACTTTTGTATATGCTTGCATCAATTTATCACATCTTTCAATTCGTTTCCGTCTTAATAGTTTAACCTAATTAATTAGTTCTAACCCGTTTTTAATTAGTTTTAATCCGTATTAATTCGTTCTAATTCGTTTTTATCGCTTTTATGACGATTTCATATGTAAATAACATGCTAAATCACTTTCATCCGAGTTAAATATCCATAATCAACCATTAAATACACCAACGAGCATTAACGAATAGAAGTTCTGACTTCACAGCCATAACTCACCTCAGGAACAGACGCAGTGACCACTGTGCCTCTTCCAAGAGACGCAGCATTGCTGCGCCTGTTCTGGGTTGAGTTCTGTCTCTGAACTTCCGTTCTTGCTTTGACCTAATTCATTAGTTTATGTATTAATCGACTATTAACCCTAATCACTCCTAATCTGTCCATATTTTCTAACCTAATTTATTTTCCCTTATTTTTCTCAAATTATCCGTCTTTAATATATTTTTGACGTAAATCAATTAATTCATTGTAATTATTGTAATTTTAATTATCGCAATTTATTTATTATATTTTGTCATGTATAATTTAATTATTTGTTCACATGTAATTAATTCAAAAGCCTACTTTGACATTAATGAGTGTTAAATTACATGTTCACCGACTTAGTATTAATTCACATGCTAGGACTAATCTGTGGATGTTGCATTGCATGCATATAATCAACAGCATATCGAGTACAAACAATTTCCCTAATCATTAGTAGAGGCCGCTATCGAGGCGGGCGGGATTAGGTGTTCAGTAAAAGGACTTCCTAATACATACCCTCACCCCTTACTCCAGATCTCTGTGACTATCCGTATTCATTGGCATCCACGAGAGTCATTCTAGAGATAGAATGCTAAGGGTAATGAGTTCTTAGTGTTCATGTCATTACTTTGTGTCTTGACATGACACGAGGTATTCGAACGGCTCCAATTTCCCATAAAAATTGGTGGCGACTCCACAAATGCAATCGCTTGTTCCCAAGCGCCCCCGTGGGCCCATGTCCACAGTTTGGCGACTCCACTGGGGAGTAATACACTTACGTGTTGCCAAGGGTGAAACTTGAACAAGTTTAGGGAATAGTTTATATGAGACAGTTGTCGGTTTTCATTACTCGACCTTCCTAGGTCGTTTTATTCGGCCTTCCTAGGCTTAACCCAACCATTCGACCAATCGCCCCATCTGGATGGTCCAAATTCTTATCTGGGCCTAAGGATAGATAGAGATTGACGTCAACCATACCGTGATGCATACTCATGTTTGTATCAAGGGCTTTCACTACTCGAGGAAATGGACTAGGAACCGACCTTACTCATGTTTGGCCCGGACCTCTCCACAGACCAGGGTTTGATTGCTCGGTATGGCAACCCACTCTTTTAAACCAAAACCCTTCTAAATGCACTCAGCATACCGTTATAATGCCTGTATGAATGCTTGTATCATATGTGATCACCATTTTTTGTAAACAAAACCATGACGAAATTTTGTAAAATCAAAAAACCTTTTTTAAAATGTAAACACTTTCAAAAATGGCCAAAATTAGCGCAAAATGAGTTGGAACTCTGTCCAAATGTCCAGTCAAAATTCGGGCCTCAAAACCCATTTCAAAACCTCACTTCGAGTCATCACTCCTACAACTACACTATAGTTGCCTAGGACAAATATTTCAAAACTTTGTCACTTTCAAACCTCACTTAACACAAGTGGCACACTCCCACTTCACAAGTCGAGTCTTTTCTTTGAGTAAGTGTGCTAGAATAATCGATCGTGTTTTGATTCGTCGTCAATCTCTTATCCAGTTTCCAAGATGCCTGAAACTAGTACCACAATTGCTAGTGGTCAACCCCCAAATGGTAATGATCAAATCCTAGCTGCGCTCGCTCGTCTCCAAACAAGCCAGGACCAAGCCTATGATCGCCTCAACGTTATTGAAGGCCGAATTGTTGCTATGGAAACTAGACCCCCTCCTGCAGAAGACGATATTCCTAGTGAAGTTGTGCATGATAACCTTCCACCCTTTGTTGGAAAACAAGAAACCAACTCTCCAATAGGTCTACTGAAGCTGAAAATCGACTCCAATACTTGGAGGAGCAACTAATGTACCTCAAGGGAGATGACATCTACAGGGAGCATAATCGCAAGTATGAGGCCGTGAATGCTCAATTGCCAACCAACTTCAACATGACTGACATCCCGAAATTCAAGGGGCATGAAAACCCTTTGAACCACATTCGTGCTTTCAAAGACTACATGTCTATCAAAGGCATCAAACCTGAGATGTTCTTAAGGATCTTTCCTTCATCTCTCGACACCATTCCTAAGCAATGGTTCTACTCTTTGGAGCACAAGAAGCTTGCCACTTGGGATGACGCCGCAATTGAATTCAAGAAGCAATACGCGGATAATGATGAGATCCAAGTCAACATGCGCACTCTAGAGGTTCTTACCCAAAATGAAAAAGAAGGCTTCACCGACTTCCTAAGTAGGTGGAGGAAGACTAACACACAATTAGTTGAACGTCCAGATGAAGCTACCCTTGTGGAGAAATTCGTGGATAACTTGAGACCCATTTATGCAAACCACTTGAGGTACCAAAACATAAAGGCCTTCAAACATCTAACCGTGCTAGGGACGAGAATTGAAGATGACATACATAAAGGGCTCTTGTCCAAAACGGTAGGTCATGGACATCAAGGCGTAACGAGTCGTTCTTATGGCTCTACTAGCAAGACTGATGAGGTTAACCTTCTCGAATCATCAAAGAGAAATAACCCACAAAGGAAGTTCACGAACATTGGTGATACATACTCCAATGCTCTGAAAAGGTTGATGAAACAGGGTAAGCTCCAACCCATAGGACCTACACCTGACCCAGAAAAGAAGTCCAAGTTCTGGGACAAAAATGCATACTGCGAATATCATAGAGGTAAGGGACACGATAGAGAGAAATGCTTCAAGCTAAAACATTTCCTTCAGGATATGATCGAAGATGGTTGTTTACCTATACCTCCTGGAGGTAAGCCTAACAATACTCAGAATCCTCTTGGAGTTCTGATGATTACAGATGAAGAATCCAGCTTGGATTGTTCACACCTCATTTCTCCAATCGAAGACGAGATTCATGCATTAGAAGATGAAAAGAGTTACTCTACCATTTCTCTAACCATCGCCGATTTTATTACATGGGCAAAGAGTATAAGTAGGCAAGTTTCAGAACTGGAAGATGTAGTATCATCCCTCCGTAATCCAAGCACCATACCCAAGGAGAGCGTGCCACTAAATCTGTCTCAAAATTCTACAATGCAAGAGGTAGTCGCCGTGGTTGACAGTTTAGTCGACCAAATAGTCAGTGTAGAGGCCGAGATCATCAGATTAAGAGAGCTTACTAACGTTAACGGAATATAGGCCGATGACGATGAAGATGAATACCTCACTAAACACTATCTAGTCAAGGTTAGTGAGGATATAGTCAAAGCTAGCAAAGATCAAGATATAGACCACCTTACTCGTTCAGGACGTCCATATCAAAATGTTTCTCAAAACGGTCCTATAGCTAATGGTCCAGTTACTAACACCAATGTCATCACCCCAAATGATGGTGAAGATACATCTGCTGACCACTTGCTAAAGCAACTACAGAAAACAAAGTCTGATCTTTCAGTCTGGCAACTAGTGGCAAGTTCATTTCCTCATCGCCAGGCTTTACTGCAAACCTTGGCTAAATTGAACGTAGCGCACAACTCTACGCCTGACGACGTAGTCAACTTGGTCTTCTAAGATTCAACTAAGCTAAGTAACCCAGTTACTTTATCAGATGAGGATTTGCCTCCCTTCGGCGCCAGTCACAACCTAGCTCTGTACATTACCGTCATATGCTTAAATAAGAACGTGCCAATGACTTTGGTAGACGATGGCTACGCAGTCAATGTCATACCATTGAAAACAGCATACAAATTGGGCATGAAAGAATCAGATTGGACTCCATCCAACCAAGGTGTTCGAGCATACGATGGAACACGGCGTAAAGTGGTAGGAGTAGTCAGCCTCACCATAGCCACAAGGCCGATTGAGCAAAAGGTTAACTTTCAAATAATGGATATTGAAGCATCATTCAATATACTTCTGAGAAGGCCTTGGATTCATGCTTCTAAAGCAGTAACATCCACCTTGCACCAGAAAATCAAGATCCCACTAGATGGCAAAGTAGTGACGATCACTTCGTCACCTATCAAGGCAGTGATAGAGTAGATGTCAAGCAACCAAGTAGTCACAGATCCAGTATACGAGCTTGGGGGCATTTATAGCATAAACCTTGTAGAGAGTGAACTGGCACCTCTATACTTCGATCCATACTGCAATTTATTGGTCAACCACATACTCAAGTCTCAGAGATACTTCCCGGGAATGCCACTGAATCCTTCCCAGAAAAATACCGTTGTACCTTACAAAGAAGGAAACTCTGAAAGGATACCATTGGGATTGGGATACAAACCCACGAAAGAAGAAGCTTTGGAGATGCTAACTGAATTTCAAAATCGAAAGAACATGGGAATCCAAATGCGAGCCTACCTCCCTACCCTAAATGGATACTTCGTTAGAGAAGGGAATCAGGAGTACTTTCACGGGTTTCCCGAACCTTGTCACTATAAAGGAGTGCAACTAGCTGGAATCGAGGTCTTCCAAAATTGCTACTTAATTCCTTCAGAAACGGTTCCTACCGTCAAAACTCGTCAAGCACCTTGCTTAGACGAACAGGCTGTTAGTCTTCTGTTTGGGGAGGACCGATTTATTAGAGCTGCACAGGATGAGATCATTACCATGATACTTTAGGATGCCCATTTCAACCCTGCAGCGTTAATCACCGAAACCGATTCGAATCGTGAGAAGGATGGAGAAAGTCGATCAAGTGGACGAACAACCAAGGAAAGCTCTTCAAAGTCACCACTGGAGAAGAAGAGATGTTCAAAGGAGAACCTGAAGATAACGAATTCGAGTCAGAGTCGGAGTTGGAGTCGGAATCAGAGTCTGAGTTTAGAGAAGTCCCTAGAGAGTCTCATCCTGTCGTTACTCCCAATCCCCTTGTTTCTCTTAGCATAGCATCAAGTAGTAACAGTAGCTCGGGAAATGCCTTAACAGCTGTCCCTTTACCGCCACTAACTACTTAACAAATGGCTTCTTTGTTTCAACTCTTTTCAAAATTTAATATGAATAAATCAGATTCTGCTTACTCTTTGTGTTATTCTGAATGCACTTCTATTTACGATGATAATGAGGATGATCCTGACCCAGACTCAATCGAATTACCTCCCTACATAGCTAAAGAAATATTACAAGAGGGAGAAGGGGCACCAGTTATAGAGAACACCGAACCCATCAACGTAGGAATCGAACTAGAACCCCAAGAACTTAGGATAGGGACAACCTTAAACCCAACTGAAAGGGCCGATTTCATAGACCTCCTTCACGAGTTCAAGGACGTCTTCACTTGGTCCTACAAAGACATGCCAGGAATCGACAGGGATATTGCAGAATACAGAATTCCAATCAAACCAGGTTTCAAACCTGTAAAGCAGAAGCTTCGTCGAATGAGGACCGAATGGGCTCTTAAAATCAAAGAAGAAGTCGATAAACAATTCAAAGCCGGGTTCATCAAAGTTTCCAAGTATTCAGATTGGGTGGCTAACATAGTACCCGTACCCATAAAAGATGGGCGAATCCGAGTTTGTGTTGATTTCAGAGACTTAAACAAAGCAAGTCCCAAGGATGACTTCCCTCTACCGCACATCGACATATTGGTAGATAATACAGCAGATCACGCGTTACTATCCTTCATGGACGGGTATGCAGTGTGGGATTTATCTGTATGCATCCCTTTGAATTTAAGGACTATAACGAATATATCATGATGAATGCTAGTCATAAAATTAAATTACGTAAACAAAAGGGTAAAGAGAATTAGATATAACCTTCGGTCCTAGCTAATTCGGCCTATGAACAATATCACAATGATATTCTCCTATCAGTTGCACCCAAGATGCTCCGAGAAATACCCCTCAAAATTGCTAGAATGAGATCCCCAATTTTCTGTAAATATTAGGGTTTTTGTGTGATTTTCTGATGAGAGAAATAATGAGCAAAACTAGGTTAAAATTAGGTTAGAAAATAATGATCTTCCATTCCCTTATAAAACCGAGTATAAGGTATAATAGGGTAGATATTTTCCTTCCAAATTTTCGGCCTATATACCGAAATTAAGAGAGTTAATTTCTCTTTTTTCAGTTATTCCAAAAATGTATAAAATGTTTAAATTGTCATCTAGTGAGGATCGAACCCATGAACTCTTGGTTTGAGTACCCTCACTATTACCACTATGCCACATTTATCTTGTTGATATTAAATATAACCGATTACATTTAATTACGAATTAACAGATTAATTCGTCCAAGCTAACATTACATACATTTAATTAAATATAACTTATTATATTCAATTTACGAATTGACGGTTAATTCGTCTCAACTAATATTATTTAATCTTTATTAAATAATTGTCTCATCAACACATTGACTAACTGGTTAGTCATATAAGGCATCAATGTGATTACATTTCCATAACCACATCTCTCAAACACATCTTATAGGTGTGACCTTTAGGGACCAGTTGATCACCGCCATCTTTATGATAATAACGTCAAACTTTCTAGCAAGCCAACCGTTATTAGGTAATCGTTAATCAACTGATAAAAATACGAAGTGTACCCTTGTGAACCTGTAAGAGATTTACAAATGTTATCACACTAATTTGTGGAGGACACAAGCTCCAACAAACTCCCACTTGTCCTCACAAGTGTATGTGCGATAACCGATTCTCATATCCTAAAATTTCTCCCACTCAATGTAAAACAATTTGCAAATCCGTATTCACAAAGGTCGTATTTTACAAGCGATCATTATCAAGAGTGGTTTCCCCGACTAGAGAGTAACTTAACTGATAAATGAATCATCATTCGAGCATGGCCATGCTTTTCAGTTACTACTCCTCGAGTGGCCCTGAGAAATAACTATACCTGATAAGGGTTGGATATTTTCCTCAACTCGAATCCTGAAGATGTAAGCACAGTATGAAATGACCCAGAAAAAATCTACTTAGCCTCCGATTCGGGACCGTGAGAAAGAAACCAAAGTCACCCAAAAACGCCTTAATCTCAAGAGACAACATAGTCAAAAGAATCGACTCTAGGAACACAATGGATGTCCTATCCACGACCTGGCACCGAATGTTTTTAAACATTTAGGACTTCATTACGTTGTCACAAAAATTTGTCCTATGAGGTATCGTTATAATCTCGCATTTGTGATCGTTCAGTCAACAGTTTGACTTATGGCTCGTTGAACCCACCATCAATCGACTGCACAATATAATAGCCAGAGTTATCAGCTCTTGTAGGCGATTACGGACCAAACAAAATATAATGTAATTCAGTTCACTTTGTGGCGTTCAAAGTTGTCAGTACAATCCACATGAAAAACAAAATATAATATTAATACGATGAAGTTATAAATAGTATATGAAAAAGATAATGTATCAAATTCATAATCGACTATTACAACTCAGGAACACGTTTAATTCTCATGGAAATAACGTGCCCTCCATGCTTATCATACTTCAATGGCTCAGTAGTAGAATCTGCTACAACTTCCCCGTTTGGAACTATTCCACTGACCGCAAAGACCATTAAGAGTAAGAACGAATCTAGACTGAGATTTCTAATCATCTCGATTCGTTTGGAAGCTAGCATCTGCGTAACCGGTTGCGCATAGTTTAGTATCTCCTCCATAAGTCAATACCCAATCCTTAGTCCTCCGTAGGTACATGGATTCTTTTGGTACCGACTCGTCATACTCAATGCATATGCCACGTCTGGACGTATGCATATCATGGCATACATGATTGATCCTATAGCTGATGCATAAGGAACACGACTCATGCGCTCAATCCCTTCAGGCGTCGTGGGTGACTGAGACTTGCTCAACTGCATCCCAGACGTCATTGGAAGGTTCCCCTTCTTGGAGTTGGTCATGATGAACTTCTCAAGAATCTTATCCAAATAAGACTCCTGACTAAGTGATAACGTCCGTCGTGATCTATCTCGGTAGATACGGATTCCCAAAATGCGTTGTGCCTCACCCAGATCTTTCATCTGGAAATGGTTCTTCAACCATTCTTTAACCGAAGATAGGAGAGGAATGTCATTCCCAATCAGGAGTATGTCATCGACATACAATATCGAGAATACAATCTTGCTCCCACCCGACTTGATGTATAAGCATGGTTCTTCGACCGATCGAGTGAAACCATACTCTTTTATCACCTGGTCGAAACGATGATTCCAACTCCGAGAAGCTTGCTTAAGTCCATAAATGGAACGCTTAAGCTTGCATACTTTCTTAGGATGTTCAGGATCTATGAAACCTTCGGGTTGCACCATGTACAACTCTTCCTCCAAATAACCGTTTAAGAAGGCGGTTTTCACATCCATTTGCCAAATTTCATAATCATGAAAAGCGGCAATCGCTAAGATTATCCGAATGGAACGTAGCATAACTACAGGTGCAAAAATCTCATCATAATGCAATCCGTGCACTTGAGTGAAACCTTTTTCCACTAGTCGTGCCTTATAGGTATCTGGTTGTGTGTCTACAGAACGCTTTATTTTGTAAAGCCATTTGCACTGTAGAGGTTTTACCTTATTAGGTAAATCAACAAGATCCCATACGTCATTCTCACACATAGAGTCCATCTCGGATTGCATGGCTTCGAGCCATAGCTTTGAGTCGGAACAGGCCAAAGCACCTTTATAGGTAGCGGGTTCATTACTCTCTAAGAGTAAAACGTCATTCTCCTCGACCATACCAATGTATCTGTCCGGAGGATGAGAGACTCTACCCGACCTCCTAGGTTCCTCAGGAATATTAACCGTGTCATCAGTTGGAGGAACAACTTCCTCCATCCGTTCCTCGGTTGTTGGTTCTGGAATCTCCGACAGCTCGAAGGTTCTATTACTCGTCTTGTTCTCGAGAAATTCTTTCTCTAAGAACGTCGCACTAGCCGCAACAAAAACTCGATGTTCGGTTGGCGAATAGAAGTAATGACCAAATGTTCCTTTTGGATAACCTATAAAGTATGTCTTGAACGATCGCGGGCCGAGCTTATCCTCGTGTCTCCACTTGACATAAGCCTCGTAGCCCCAAACCCGAATAAAGGATATGGAGTCTTGTCGACAGCTTTAGTCGGACTTCGGTTAAGTATAAGAGCAGCTGACAAAAGAGCAAAACCCCAAAATGAATCAGGCACTACCCGTGTGACTCATCATGAATCGACCATATCAAGTAAGGTTCGATTTCTCCGTTCGGACACACCATTTAATTGAGGTGTTCCAGGTGGAGTTAACTGTAGAACGACTCCACAGTCTTTAAGGTGTTGATCAAACTCATTTGAAAGATATTCGCCACCCCAATCTGAACGGAGTGCTTTAACCTTTCTACCCAGTTGGTTCTCAACCCTGTTCTGGTATTCCTTGAATTTCTCAAAGGACTCACTTTTATGCATCATTAAGTAGACATATCTGTATCTACTCAAATCGTCCGTGAAAGTGATAAAATATCTATAGCCATCTCTAGCGGTAATTGACATAGGTTCACAAACATCAGTATGTATGAGTCCTAATAGGTCACTAGCGCGCATTCCAACACCTTTGAAAGAAATTCGAGTCATTTTGCTAATGAGACATGATTCACACGTGCCATATGTAGAAAATTCGAATGCGGGAATAGTCCCATTATCGACGAGTTTCTTCACGCGTTTCTCATTTATGTGTCCCATTCGACAATGCCATAGATAGGTTTGATCTTTGTCACCAACCTTTAATTTCTTATTATTCATGTGTAATACTTCCGTGGTTTGATCTAAGATGTAAATTCCATTCATGGAAACCGCTTTGCCATAAATCATTTCATTGAAAGAGAAAATACAGCAATTATCCTTTATTAAAAATGAAAATCCGTCTTTATCAAGTATGGAAAGTGAAATGATGTTCTTAGATAAACTGGGTACATAGTAACAGTTATTTAAAAATAACTCAAAACCACTAGGGAGTTGGATTACATATGCTCACTTCGAGACAGCAGCAACTCGTGCTCCATTCCCGACTCGCAGGTCCACATCATCCTTTTTGAGAGGTATGATGTTCTTTAGGCCCTGCCAATGATTACACAGATGAGAACCACAACCAGTATCAAGTACCCAAGTTCCGAAACTTGCATGGTTAATCTCAATCATATGAATATAAGATGACATACCAACAGGAACGACGCGGCCTGCTTTGATGTCCTCACGATAGACGGGACAGTTCCTCCTCCAATGTCCAGTCTTGTGACAATGGTGGCACTCTATGTCACCGCCCTTGCTCTATTCCTTGCCTTGTGAGCCACTAGTCTCACCAGGCGAACTCTTACCATTTCCTGGCTTTTTAAACTTTGGCTTACCTACAGCTAGGTCGCCATAAGCCTTGCCCTTACCTTTACCCTTGTTGGAAATCGTGAGAACACCCTGCTTCATGCTCCCACTCAATTTCATATCCTTCTCGGTCTGTACGAGAAGGGAGTGTAGCTCATGACGACTCTTTTTCAAGTCATTCATGTAGTAGTTCGCCCTGAAAAGGGCAAAACCATCATGAAGAGAATGAAGCATTCGGTCAATGACAATGCTCTCACTGATTTTGCAATCAAGAGCCTCCAGCTTCTCGACATTCTCAATCATGTGAAGAATGTGTGGGCTAACCGGTTGGCCCTTCTAGAGTTTCGCATCAAAGAAGCGACAGGTATGCTCATTTGTAACGATTCTCGGTGCTTTTGAGAACTCGTTAGTGAGCGTGGTGAAAATCTTGTTCGCACCTTGGGCAATGAAGCGTCTCTGCAAATTGGTTTCCATTACAAAGATGAGTACGTTCTTTATCGCACCCGCTTCCATAACGAAGTCACTATAAGCGAGTGACTCGTTGACTTCTGCATTGGGGCCTGTGTTTACCGGTATTGGCTTAGTTAAGTACCTGAGCTTATCGTCAGCAATGGAAGCATTTTGTAGTGCTGCCTCCCAGTCCGCAAAGTTGGACCCATCATTATTCAGACGTGTGAACTGATTCATTTGGTCCATAAAAATTTTAAGCCAGGACGCGCGATCAAGTGTGGCACTAGGCATTGGGATTTCGTTATTTCCAGCCATTTGTTGTAACAGTATTATCAAAAATAATCGTGTTCTACACTGCGAAAGAAGAATAAAAATAATAAGCATGTGCATCGTTTTGATTTTAAATCTAATGAACTAATGTCATAACGCGAAGACTCAAGCATTTATATAATTGACCTCCCTCAAGAATTATATAAATGATCCCAAGACTCAATTCTATGTAAATTGATAAGCTAACCTTTTAGCTAATTCTACCGTTAGAATTCTTGGTCGATAAATTTCTGTAAATTCTATCTTTTAGTCCATCATAATCACGAGAAACTCTTCGGACTATAATGTTGAGATAAACTAAGTCAACACAACTACTTACCCAACGTAGAAGGGGTCATATTATGCCTACCGACGAAGAAGGGATTCATAGTTGTTTGCCCTTATAAAGACTAATCTCAATTTCCGTTTTAGAGGAAGATCCCATCAACTTTATTTTAATTCATTTTAAGTGAACTAATATCTAGCATGCGAGAATGAATAAACTAAGGTGATGGCATAAAAATGTGACATCTGTATGTCCATGAAAACTAACATACAATCTATATGAGTCAATTTTCATGCATTTTAGTAGTAGGTGGTTTGGTTTTAGGCGGAATATGATGCATAAACTATCATGTGAATGAAAAGCAATAGGAATGAAAAACGTAAAACCAATAATAAAGTCCTAGTGTGGCCTATCCTATCAAAATGAACATTAAATACAAGTTTGGAATCCATCCTTGGACCAGAGATGCTTGTCTCGATGTTCCATCTTGATCCATGTAGCGGGAGTGAGCTCCAATCTCCATCTTTAGTCTTCTTTGAAAATTACAATAAATAAATTTACATAATAAACCTATTTATTACATTCTAATTTCAAAACCCAAAACTAAAGGAAAACTAAAGGAGATTCGAGATCTCATAATTACATAAAAAATTATGTTTCCTTCATTACGAAAACATAATTTGACTAAGGCCACACTAAGTATTACAAATTACAACCGATTGCAAAAAAAAACGTAAATAAATTCATTCAACGATTCATTCAACAACAAAAATAAAATGCATCAACTAAAAATAAATTAAACATACATGACACAATTCCTTAATTATGTTGATTAATTTATCCAAACCACCTATTTAAATTGATCAAATTAAGTGACAATTCCTCAATTAATCACATTAATTTTAATCTTAATTCATATTAAACTTGTAATATGAATTTAATCCATCAATATTTTAAACTGCATTAAAATAATTAGGTATCTTTATATGTGAACCTTTTCACTACAATTAATCATACATTAAAATGTATAATTATAATCATTGGCCAAAATCAACAAAAAAAAAATTCCCTTAAAATGTTTCTCGGCAAAACCGAAAACAGCCCAAAAAAAACTTTTTCTCGGTTTTTCAGCAAAAACCGAAACAAAAAAAAAACAAATTTTGTTTTTTTTTTTAAAAAAAAAATGTTGAACGTGAACAGTAACCGAAGCAGAAAAAAAAACAGTAGCAGCCCCCTATTTTTTTTTCACGGCATTCAAGAACAAAAATGAAACCAATTTTTTTCTTAATGCATTCGGCTAAAAAAAAAAACAGCCCGTAAAATAGAAAACAAAAGATGAACAAAAATCGTTTATGGTTGCTATTAGAACAAGATTAGCATATGAATTAATGAAACATGATTAACCGTATATGCTAAAAACTATATAGCAAAAACAAATTTTTATATCATCAACAAGACGATTTCATTTACATTTTAACTTAATCTTCATTAAATCAAACATCTACCAATTCTTCATATAATTATTTTAACTGATTAAAACAACAATATGAAAAATAAAATGGAAATCGCATCAACAAAAAAAAAACAAAAACCGGCTGCTCAAAAAAAAATTTCCAATCGGCATAAAGAAAAAAAATTTTCAGCCTTGTTTTTTTTTTTATTTTTTTTTTTGAAACCCTAAAAATAGTTTACATCCAATTTTATGAAAATCATCAAAATAAAATTCGTGGCCTTGGCTCTGATACCACTTGTGGGATTTATCTGTATGCATCCCTTTGAATTTAAGGACTATAACGAATATATCATGATGAATGCTAGTCATGAAATTAAATTACATAAACAAAAGGGTAAAGAGAATTAGAAATAACCTTCGGTCCTAGCTAATTCGGCCTATGAACAATATCACAATGATATTCTCCTATCAGTTGCACCCAAGATGCTCCGAGAAATACCCCTCAAAATTGCTAGAATGAGATCCCCAATTTTCTGTAAATATTAGGGTTTTTGTGTGATTTTCTGATGAGAGAAATGATGAGCAAAACTAGGTTAAAATTAGGTTAGAAAATAATGATCTCCCATTCCCTTATAAAACCGAGTATAAGGTGTAATAGGGTAGATATTTTCCTTCCAAATTTTCGGCCCATATACCGAAATTAAGAGAGTTAATTTCTCTTTTTTCAGTTATTCCAAAAATGTATAAAATGTGTAAATTGTCATCTAGTGAGGATCGAACCCATGACCTCTTGGTTTGAGTACCCTCACAATTACCACTATGACACATTCATCTTGTTGATATTAAATATAACCGATTACATTTAATTACGAATTAACAGATTAATTCTTCCAAGCTAACATTACATACATTTAATTAAATATAACTTATTATATTCAATTTACGAATTGACAGTTAATTCGTCTCAACTAATATTATTTAATCTTCATTAAATAATTGTCTCATCAACACATTGACTAACTGGTTAGTCATATAAGGCATCAATGTGATTACATTTCCATAACCACATCTCTCAAACACATCCTATAGGTGTGACCTTTAGGGACCAGTTGATCACCGCCATCTGTATGATAATAACGTCAAACTTTCTAGCAAGCCAACCGTTATTAGGTAATCGTTAATCAACTGATTAAAATACGAAGTGTACCCTTGTGAACCTGTAAGAGATTTACAAATGTTATCACACTAATTTGTGGAGGACACAAGCTCCAACATGCAGTGTATAATCAGATCAAAATGGCCATAGAAGACAAGCATAAGACAGCCTTCGTCACTCAATGGGGCACCTATTGCTATACAGTTATGCCATTTGGGCTCATCAATGCAGGAGCTACATATCAACGAACTGCGACCACATTGCTACATGACATGATGCATAAAGAAGTAGAAGTATGCGTTGATGATATGATTGTCAAGTCCAAAGACAGGAAGGGGCACATTGATAACCTTTGCAAATTCTTCCTAAGATTGTGAAAGTACAACATGAGGCTCAATCCCCAGAAGTGTGCATTCGGGGTAACATCAGGCAAACTCCTGGGATATGTCGTCAGTCAAAGAGGAATAGAAATAGATCCATCCAAGATCAAGCCTCTAATCGAAATGCCACAACCCCAAACAGAGAAGGAAGTTAGAGGATTTCTAGGAAAGGTGCAATATATAAGCCGATTCATATCGAAGCTTACTATGATCTGCGAACCCATTTTCAAAAAGCTCAAGAAACCAGATCATACCATATGGGACGATGACTGCCAAAAGGCGTTTGACAGAATTAAGGAGATACTAGCCAAGCCACCAGTGCTCATGCCTCCTCAGCGAGATCAACCACTTGGTTTATATCTCACAGTGACCGAAACAGCCATGGGGGCTATGCTCGCACAAACTGTGGGGAAAGAAGAAAGAGTTATCTACTACCTTAGTAAGAAGTTCTTAGAGTATGAGTGCAAGTACACACCTCTCGAAAGGACATGCCTCGCTCTTGTCTGGGCAACAAAGAAGCTACGCCATTACATGCTTAACTACTCTGTCAAGGTGTATTCCAAAATGGATCCTGTCAAATACCTCTTTGAAAAACCCTTTCTCAACGGACGCTTGGCAAGATGGACCTTAATGCTCTCAGATTTCGATCTCAAGTATGTACCTCTGAATGTTATAAAGGGGCGCACCGTTACCGAGTTCTTCGCAGATAATCCTATCAACGACACCCAAGCAGTAGACACGTGGTCATTTCCAGACAAGGACATACTACAAACTAGCGTAGATTCTTGGGACCTTTATTTTGATGGAGCATCGAATCTAGGAGGATTTGGAATAGGAGTACTGCTCATTTCTCCTGAAGGTGAGCATACACCACTCTCTGTCAAACTCGACTTCGAGGTGACAAATAACGCAGTAGAATATGAAGCTTACCTCATAGGGCTACAAGCAGTAGTAAGTTTAGGCATCAAGAATCTTCGAGTTCACGGAGACTCAACCTTGATCATCAACCAAATTACTGGATATTGGAAAATTTGAAGTGAAAGTCTAGCACCCTATCAAGCTAGGATAGATCAAATTGCCCAATTCCTCGATCAGGTCACTTATCTACACCTACCTCGTGAAGAGAATCAATTTGCAGACGCTCTTGCAAAACTTGCATCTTTGATTCACATGCCAGACAACATGTTAGAAATACCTTTATGCATCGAACGACGACCAAAACCAGCCTATGTGCACCAAATTACAGATGAGGAAGAAAATTCAGGGGAACCTTGGTTTCAAGCCATCCTAAACTTCAAGCTCAATGGTACATATCCACCAGATATGGATAAAAGGGGACAACGCATTATACGCCTATTAGCCTCTCAATACCTCCTCATGCAAGGAGAATTGTACAAAAGAACACCTCTTGGTGTAGTCTTGCGTTGCCTTGATCATTCACAGGCACAAAAAGTGATGGAAGAAGTTCATGATGAAGAATGTGGCCCTCACATGAGTGGACCAATGATGGCAAATAAAATCACGCGTCTGAGATATTACTGGACCACGATAGAGTCGGATTGTATCAAATACGTCAGACATTGTCATAACTGTCTAATCTTCGGGAATGTGCAACATGTTTCTCCTGCACTACTTTATACCATGACATCTCCTTGGGCATTTTCTGCTTGGGGAATTGACATCATCGGGAAAATCACTCTAGCCGGAACAGGAGGCCACTGTTTCATTTTGGTAGCTATCGACTATTTTACTAAATGGGTCGAAGCGGAATCTTACACTAGTCTCGCAGCCAAAAACGTGGCAAGGTTCATATAAACCAATAACATCTGTCGATATGGTTGCCCACACGAGATCATCAGTGACAATGGATCACATTTCCAGGCTGAGACTGAGCAATTGCTAACCAAATACAAGATCAAACACCACCATTCCTCGCCTTACAGACCTCAAACTAATGGCACGGTAGAGGCAGCTAACAAGAATGTCGTCACTATCCTCAAGAAAATGATCGACAATTATCGCAATTGGCCCAGTAAAATACCATTCGCTTTGTGGGGTTATCGCACATCAGTTAGGACGCCTACTGGGGCTACTCCTTTATACTTGACATACGGCATGGAAGCTGTACAACCAGTTGAACTAGAAATCCCATCCTTATGCATTCTGCTTGAAAGTCAAATTCCAGAAGCTGATTGGAAAAGGGATATATATGAAGAACTCATCCTCTTGGATGAACGAAGGCTGCGCACATTACATAATGTGCAAACCTATCAGGCATGTATCAAACGAGCCTTTAATAAATGGGTTAAGCCCAGAAACATCAAAGAAGGAGACTTAGTCCTTAAAACAGTCAGAGCTCTACTACCTGTCGATCCACGTGGAAAATTTAAACCCAACTGGGTCGGACCATTCTTAGTCAAATCCATACTCTCGAGGGGTACGGTTAAGATTACAGACCTTGATAGGAATTAATTTGCTAACCCAACTAACCTCGATCAACAAAAACAATATTATGCCAAGTGTAGGACAAGAAACGCGCCTCGCGTGACACCTACGTGCCGCTCTTGCGACACAAAATAAAAATGGCCCTTTGCCCGCAGAAATAAAGCTCATGTCAATTTTCTCTTGCATTTTAACATTTCGTCATCCTCATATCATCAAATAAATTGAGTTGTATTTTAGGAGTAAGTAAAGCTCATGCTTATTTTCTAGTTCACCACAAGCTCTTGCTTAGAAAAATTATTCTTTTACATTTACTCGAACTACGCGCAAGGGTTTGATTTCATTTTCTTAAAATGAATACGTAGGCAATCCTTCACAGGATACAACCCATTTTTTAAATGTAAATAGAAGGACATTTACATTTGCATGTGAAATTCGACAAGAATAATAAAGGAAAATCACAATAGTTTCATAACTAATAAATATTTTATTCATTTGTTCCATAAATAATAATAATATGCTACATAATATAAAATGCTGAAAAATAAATGCTAGGCTAGGATTCTTAAAACCCCGTCGTTTATTACAAATAATAATAATAATAATAAATAGTACTACGACTAAGGCTACTCTTCCTTATTTCCTTTGCCTTTATCATTTCTGTCATACTTCTTGTCTCGACCACGAGCCGGGCGCTCTTGTGCTATCTCCGACCTAATCACCAAAGGTCTCTCTCGCGGTCTAGCCTTACCATTTCAATCCACCACCATCTCTGCGGCAGGAGCGGTCTTTGGTTTCTTCGACGGATGAACGACTCGGAATCCGGCCTCTTCCTCCTCCTCAGTCAAGTATTTATGGTTCTCCTTTTCTACTTCGCGAATCTTGTAGTCAACAGGCTCGTGCTTTCTCGATTTCTCACTTTTTTCAGAAGTAGCAGCCTTCCCCCATTGCAAGTATGAATCAGATACCCATAAGGAGCCAATAGGAGAAAGTCTGAACCACATGTTCCTCTGAGCCCACTTGAGGGCCCGCTCTCGACGAATCTCTGTAGTATATGCCAATGAAGTTCGAGGAACGGTGTCAAGCTTCGGAATCTTCTGCTTAAGGCCCACTTGCCTCATCAATCTCTCCGGGAAGATGCAAATCATGAATTCCAAGCTAGGGATGCTAACTGACCGAGTCGGATCTAAAGATGAAACTCCGATGACTGACCTGAGATGCCACCATGGCACAATCCATCGGATCAAGGGACCTCCTTCATTCTTCAACTTGTTCTCCTAATAGTTGCAAACCCGAGTGAAGTCCACCATGTAGAGCCTAGTTCACATCGCAATTGACCGAGCGTGGTATCCTGGCACATTAACTGGGGGCTCGATCAATCGCAGACGCTCCATAAGCCAAACCTGCAAAGAAGACGGGAATTAATGCCCATATCGTCAACCAAAAAAAAAGAAAAAAAAACGGTTGGCACATTTATACAAAAGGAAAGCGGGTTCTTACCTGAAAAACAAAGGCATGCTGGGCTCTTGCGCAGCTCCATTTGTTCCACCAAGCTTAAGAAATGAGGGTCCCCTCTCATCTCCTTGTCGATATGCCCTTAAAGGACATAACAGTGAAGTAGACAAAACCCGAACGCCCTGCGTCTCGCAACATAAGAAATAGAAGGGTCTTCCATGTTTATGAATCGGTCAATGAAGTCAAACATACAGACCCCTTTCGAGGTCACAAGACGGTCAACCTCAGCCTTGGTCAGTCCAAGCAAGTCTCTAAATTTACCTTAATACCCTTGAGAGCTAAAAGATATAGCGGGTGCATTTTCTGGATCCCATCCTCCAATAGCAGCTATTTCCTCCACGAAAGGACAAATATCGCCTCCAGGAAAAGGCGGATACGTGGAAATTTGGATCCCAATATTCAAGACAAGCATCCAAGAAAGATTTCACAATTTTCACCAATTTGAGACTCAAGAGTGATCCCAAATTAAAAGCACCCATGTCATGTTTCTCGACATTTGTGAACTCGTTCGTCCACTCCTTGAGACGGTTTTCAAAGGCATCCACAATTTTGAAAATTTTATGAAGATAGGAGAGTTTTTATGAGATAGACGGAAGAAAGATGGAGGAATTATGTGAATAAAAGCTTCCCCGAGGTCTCTATTTATACTAAAAGGCGTTTCCTAATTTCCGTCAGGTCTGACCAGATGCTGCGCCTCTTCGAAGAGTCGCAGCTCTTGCTGCGCCTCTTCCCCAGGCTGATTTCCATGATTTTCAGCTTCGGATCTTTCCTAATTTATTTTGACTATAATTTTCTATTCCTATAGGTTATTATTTTGGTAATTACGTCAAATTACCAAAATTTTATGTTTCCTAATTTTTCGGGCACGCTTTTCGAGACAACATCGACATTCTCGCCAAACGAGCACACTTACCCATTTCATTTTATTTTCTTTTTTAGGGGAATCATTTCACTCCTCATTTCACATTTCATTTCAAACTTATACATTTCTTTCTACGTTTTTTTTAGGAGGTAGCCCTCCCTATCGTCCGGTCATTTTTTACTTATTTTTTGGGCACTTTTTGTCATTTTCGCTCATTTCTGGGCAATTTTACGCATTTTCGGTCATTTTTGCTCATTTACGGGAACATTTTTGCTTTTTTTTTCCTCATTTTGCGCTAATTTAAGTCACGTGTATATTATGTGTTCCACGTGCAAGTTCTGTGTAAATTTCGGCAGCATGACGGCGCAAACCGTCATCTACCAAACCTGTTTTCTAAACTAACCTGCAGGAACAACAGACAACCCAGTAGCAAAGGCACTCAGGCCGTCATATATACAACCAAAAATGCAATATCTACATCAAACTGGGGGCTCGCGCCCAAAACAGGTCCGAAAGTACAAAACGAGGTCCAAAATGTACAAGTATATGCAAGACACCAACAAAAAGGGAAAGCAGCTACTCCTAGTCACCACTTAGCTCGGCTACTGTCGCCTCGAGGGCAGCGATCTCAGCGTCCTTGACCTCCAAATCTCTCAACAGGCGAGCTGTCTCCTCCTGGTACTGCGCCAGCTCGCGCTCCAGGTCACGCTCCCTCTGCAAGTGATAAAGAAATGCCTCATTTCAATCATTTCATTCAACCATTTCAAACAAATGCGAGAAATTGCTACGAAATTCAAAATAAAGAGAATGAGGGTTCATACCTGTCGTCCTCGGCCACCCGCAAGTGCCTCGATGGTCGTGGCCCGCAGCCGGTTGGCCACCCTCCACAATGCCACATGCCGAAACGGCACCACCTGCAGTTCAACAAACAAAAGGTTTTAAAAAAAGAACGAATGCATTCTTATGCAATAAAAACAGCAAAAGACAGCCGAAGCTGGGGGCTTACCCTCCTCACTAAGTGCTGCTACTCCTCCAGGCCAGCATCCATCACTTCCTCGTCGAAGTCACGGATCTCGGAGATCATCGTCATCCCCGCCGCGTTGGTGTACTCAAGGGTCTCTGGGTAAGTTGGGGGCTCGACGCCAGTCACCTCGATCTCTTGCAAAGTTCAAATGAATTCTTTATTAGACGATGATTCGTCAGTTTATCAAATCAATTCAAAAAAGGAAAGTAAAATACTTACCACGATCGGCCAGTACCCCAGCCTCTGGCGAATAAACAGAGAGTACTCCTCACCAGGAAGGAAAAGAGCGTCACCACCAACGTCCGCCAAGCCAGCCTCTCTCTCAGCGTCCGAAGGCTCCCTAAACATCGTCCGGGGAGGATCGATGGGAACCGTGAAAGTATCACGAGATCACTGACGAGTCAAACGCTCGCCCAGGTACCACACTGGTCCCATGGACGTCCACAACAGCAATCGACTCAAGCTCCTGGGTCGGAGGACCTCAGCCACGAAGGCCGGAGCGTCGGGGTAGTCCACCTAAGGTCTGGGCACCCACTAAAACAAGCAAACGAAAGGGCATTCCTATGATCGGCTCTAAACGGGAAATGGGATCATTCCTGTGATCGCTCCTAAATGAAAATAACAATGAAGAAAAGTAATTGAGGATACTTACGTCGCTCAACTTCAGGGCATTCACGCCCCATCGACAGACATCGTAAGAAGAACGCTGGCTCTTCTTAAGACACACCACCCAGTCCCTCACGACCGGGTAAGCCCTCAGCTCAGGCTCCGTCCTCTTAGGCGCGAAGCCCAAAAAGTAGGAGTACACCCACCCCTGCAAAACAAGACAATCGATAATGATCTTTCACAATTCCATAGAAATGGAAATAAAAGAATAAGTAATGATTTTTCATGATGCAATAAAGGTTCATACCTCCAGCAACAGTCCAGGACCGACAGTAGCAGGAGAAGTCCCCTTCTCCATCAGCTCAGGACGAACCATGGCTTTCATATAGCGAGTGAGGACCGCAAAGCCAGGAGTGACCCAGTCCCACCGACCCGGGTCACTCAAGTCAGAAAGGAACGAAAGAAGCTTCGTCAACAGCCTCTCCCCATTGTCCCCGAGGTAAAGCGAAGACAAGAACCACCGGAGCCACAGACGAGCCCTATGCTCCGCAGTACAAGTAGGAGGAGCCACCTTCCACCCATCCATCATCACCGTCGCCGGGGTCCAATCCGCAAAGTAGTCCCTGACGTAAGTACTCGGCACCAACCCGGGGATGGTAGCAGCACCCACTGCCAGGTTCCAGCCAATCAGCCTCCTTGCCTAGGCCGAGTCCACTCTCATGGCCGTCAACGGCCACACCACAGCCTCCTCTCCACATGGCAAACCAGAAATCATACCGTAGTCCTCCAGAGTGACCCCTACCTCCCCGAAAGGAATGTGAAAGGTCGAGGTCGTATCCCAGTACCGATCGAGGAAAGCCTGAATTAGGAAAAGGTTAGCCCGGATCTTACTCTCCTTGATCGCCCTCCACGCTCCCACCAAAGCTCTGAAGGCTCCCAGCTCGATGATGGCCTTCTCCTCCTCCGTCAGTCTCTCGTAGGCCTTCATCACCATCGTATAATCGGAAAAGGACCTCATATTCGCGGCCTCCTGTATCCATTTGACACAAAGCTATCTTTAGCACAAAGCAAAAGAGAAATGAAACGGCAATGAGTGAACAAGGAAAGGTGATAAGGAAATGGCAAGTTCGAAATCTACCAAACTCCTCGCCGCCCTGTAAGACAGGTGGTTCTCTGCTGCCCAAATAAGATGTCGACCATCCCATTTCTTAGCCCACTTAGGTGCCCCCGCTAGCTGGCGACCACCTCGTCCGACGTTGGCCAACCTCGGGACCTCCTCGACAACCTCCTCAACAACCTCCTCGAACACCTCCTCAAGAATGAGAGAAGGGTCGAAGTCGAAGTCCACGTCCATGGGAGCCCTCCCCGACGTAGAAGCAACATCACCTGCAAAATTAGAGTAAATGAGGTCGCGTCAGATGACGACAACCCTCGATGAGGTTTGTTTCAAGCTTTTTGAGCCCCGAAAACGGCCTTTTCTCGCCATCTTTGGCCATTTATTTTGAAACTCGACCACTCATGTGGTAAATTGGGTCAAGTCAAGTCTAAGTCGAAATTTCGGCAGCATTTCACTATAATGGCGATCATGCCCTAGAAAAGTGTCCTAAAATGCCGTCACAAATAAAAAATCCGACATGGTAGGAATTTTACCCATTACACAAGGATTCTAAAAACCAAATTTCATCAAAAATGGGCAATCCTAAGGCCATTTTCGAAGCGATTTTCGAAACAATTGAGAAACCGTCTCAATTTCGCTCAAATGCTCAATACTTGGTGAAAAATCAAAAGCAATAATGATATGGGTGATGTCGTCGGGTCACATCCAATAAAACACATTTATAATACTCAACATACAACTAGTTAGCGGTAAGTCGAGGTCGATCCATGGGACGGTGTGCTTTGGGTTCTATGTCTATCTATCTCAATTTATGCTAGTGTCACAATTTGGTTGGGTTTGTAGTTGTGTCTAGAATAATGCAAGCAATAAGGTAAAACAAGTAATAAAAGGAAGGATGTAAACAATTGATTAAAGGTGCTAGGATATCATGGGGTCATAGGGGATTCATGGGAGTTGATCATACAAACATGTTTAAAAAGTTGCAAGCAATTAATGTTGTAAAGGAACCGAGTTGGTTTATGTCTTACGGTTCATAGGAAGGGTTGGGTCCCGGAGCCAAATCGATTAGATTGTACAACACCTTCAAGTCGACTTACTTTCCTCCTATTCAACTTCTATGAATGATCTAACGAGACTCGAGTTGGTTTATATCTTACAAGTCGAGTTGAGTAGATAAGAGATGGTTGTAAATGCAAGGATTCATAGGCTTAGCATTTCATCAAACATAACATGTGCATAAAGTTGACATCACAACAAACAAGCGATTTAATCATGTGAACATATTAGATTAAGCATGAATCAATCCCATGTTGGTTGCCCCTAATTACCCACTAATCCTAGCTAAAAGACTACTCACTCATTATCATGGGAAACATGTCATTAATGGTGTCAATCATCACAACAAGTGTAAACATGATAATAGAATGAAGAAATGAACAATAAAGATTAAAGGGTAAAGGAATTATACCAAACTTGAGATGATCCAAATAATAAAGTAAAGAATAAAAGAAGAGAACTTGATTTATTGATGAAGAGTTGTCAATCCTCCAATAATAACCCAATAATCTTCAATTACCCAAAAGTAACAAGCTTGAACAATAATTAAGGAGAGATTAATATGTAATTTGTGGAAAGATTAAAGAGCAATCTATTCTAATCTACTCCTAATTGAATCTAAGAGGAATTTCTAATGTAGAGGCTTAACCTCATCAAAACTCTCCCTCATGATTATTTACAAATGGGGTATATATAGTAGAGTTTCATTAGGTTAACTAAGGCTAAATTAGTAATTATATTTTTGAATTTTAAGCAGGGAAATGCTAGTCTTTTTGGAGGGATAAGCATCTCGGCTGAAGACGTTGCGGTCCGTCCGTCCAGGAAGGGAAGACGCTCGGATTCTTGAGGGGGTGCACGGGCGTCTTTCTGGGAATCCGCTCGGATTGTAGTGGAGGAATCTGAGCGTCTTTGTTGCTTTGACGCTCGGATTGTCATTCTGGACGGGCGTCTTGCCAGTGAGGCCGCTCGGATTCTGTGACAGAACCCTTTTTCTTAACTTTCTTTTTATTCTTGTAGGATTGGTCTTTAGTTCTCGCTTCCCCTTCATACTAGTCCATCAAACATCGTCAAATAGCTTCCAAATATGCACGAAGGACGGGAAATTCTGCCTAATTGTCTTCTTTCCTACAAAACATACGAAATGCACTAGGGAAGCAAAATAGAAAGCATTTGACGGATAAAATGGTCATGGAATGATATAATAGTATGCAAAATAGGCTCAATTAGGGGACTAAATATTCTCAAATAATGGTCACATCAAATATCCCCAAACTGAACCTTTACTCGTCCCGAGTAAAGAGGTGACAAAAACTAGACCTTTATTTAAACTATCCTAATAATATAGCCGATGTGAGACAATCAGCGGGTCTCACTCCGCCCCTTCAACTCACAACAAGACAACCATGAGGTAGGATGCCTTCTTGCAAGGCAAGGTGGGTCTTGCCAAAATGGCGACACATCCAAACATTAAGCATAACAAAACAAGTAATGGATGCATCTACAAAAGAATAGCCACGTTCCTCATCTAAGTGGCGGAAATTATCTACAAGGGAAGCAATTCAAGGGTACACACTCCTTCATAGATGCAATTTCTTCAAACTACTAAGCCTAGAAGGATACCAATAAATCACCTCCAAGTTGTGTCAAGCTAGGGTACCTTTGTCCTCAATCGTTAAATGCTTTTGTCAAGAGTAGACTCCCTATGGCGTTAGAAACACTGGAGGATCGCGAAATTCCCCCTCTCGCCTAGACAAGAAGAAGGGCCGTCCCCTCTCTACCATGCACAAAAATGGATACGATGGATAAAGGGATCGATAGTATTTGAGTTTCATTTGGGAGTTCGCTTTTGTTGTTGTTTTTCCCCCCAATTTCTTGTGGCATATAACATTTGAGAACACTTTCTTTTGCCATTTCTTTTGATTTTTGGCTTTTCAACACTTGACAATTTTTCAACTTTTTGCATTTTCTTTTTGAACATTTTCAAAGTCACCCCATATGTAGTGAGGGTGCCTTATATTTGAAGCTTTAGGAGTCTATTTTTGCTCCTCTTTTCATTTGATGCATTTTGCGAACTTTTTGTCTTTTCATTTCATTTCTTGAACTCAAATTTTGAACAATTTTTGTGCCCATTCCGTTTGATGACAAAATATATGGTAGAACATGGATGAATGATGGTTGCATGGTTTCAAGGGTCACCTTGGAATAAACGGTAGCCAAGGAGTTATCACACCACAAGGTACTCTTGACTAGGCCTTAATCCATGGGTCAAAGGATACTAGCATGACACATCCTAGGGTGTTTTACAAGTATTCTAACAAGCAAGGTCTCGAGAAGAAAAAGCATCTACTAGGGCCTATATACACTTGTCAAGCTTCCCAAGTAGACGGTTTCACAAAATTTTTCTAACCATGCAAATTACATGCCATGATGCAACTAACATATATACATCCTAATGCATATGCTTCTACCAACTAGTATGCCAAATAATCTAAATGCAAGTCCTAAGTTCACATTGTTTATACCGCATCAATCAAAATAGAGCCACATAGTCATTAACATAAAGAGGAAAAAGGATATTGGAAAGATCATACCATGCGGTCTTCAATATCCTCATGTCTCGGATGTGGCATAGTCGATGAATGTGAAAAGGGACAAACAAACAAACAAGTATATACAATATATACAATTCTATACTAAAAAGGAATAAACATGTTTTTGGATTTTTCAATTTTTTATGGTTTTTGATTTTATGAAATTAAAGAACATATTTTTTGGGTTTTTCAAAAAATTTCAATTTTTATGCATTTTTGGAATATAAATTCCCATCCCCCACTTTATTTTGGACATTGTCCTCAATGTACATGTAGGAGTAGGAATAAAAAGGAAATACATGTTTTTGAATTTTTGATTTTATGGAAACAGAGTACAAATGCAATGATATGACATGAATGAATGCATGTTCTAACTAAATGCAATTCTAAATGACATATATAACAAATGAATGCAATTTACACTAGATGATGCATGTTTTCTAGTAGATTATGGTCACCTATGATCAAACCTCCCCAAACTGATTTAAACACTATTTCTAGTGTAGAAATGAATAGGTTTGGCCATTAGTAACTATGCATGAATTCTAATGTATATGCAACTATCTACATGAATCATGTGATATATTTTACAATGCAACTATACTATATGAACTAGCTAATGCAAAATGAAATATGATACAAATGCATGCGAAAGCTACACTAAATGCAATGTATATACAAAAGAGAGAGAGAGAGAGAGAGAGAGAGAGAGAGAGAGAGAGGAGTATCATACAAATAGAGGTGATGAGTTAGGCCTCTTTCACTCGTCATCCTCCTCATCTTGGGGGTAACCATACCGGTGAGAACTCCCGGCTTGGTCATGCCCTCCTTCTTGGCCCCAGTACGCTCTTTGGTCAAACCCTCCTTGGTCATGCCCTCCTCCTTGGCCCGAGTACCCTCCACCACCGAGATTCCAAGCTTGGTCCCCTTGATTAGAGAACAAATGTTGTGGTTGGGCCCAAGAGGGCTTAGGACCATTGGGGTCAACATACCCTTGTTGAGCCATGTTATTGTATTGGGGATAAAGGGCCAAGTAGTTGTCGACCCTCCCTTCATGTACCCCGAGGTCCCTCTATTCATGAGTTTCATCAAATCATTAATGCCCGGGGTATTGGAGATTTCCAGTCGGAATTCGGTATAAGGAGTAGGGTATGGTGGGATAGGCACATAGGAAGGTGGGCGAGTAGACCTTTCCGGTACCCCCACGAGGTACTTGTTGTTGGCGGGGCGGCTCTTTCCTTTGGGGGGGATTGTCGAGGATTTGGATATCAAGGAGGTAGCTTGGTGCAGGCGAATATGGGCTCAATCTTAGGTCGGTGCCCGGTATATTCCAACCCTCGAGGATGATGGAGGTGCACCCTTTTGTGAGCCATTCTACATTGCCTTCTTGAGTGTAGTTACACCACCGGTGGTGGGTAGAGACGGCGTGTTCATCAATTAATGTACTCCCCTCAAGAGGAGGATAAATCCCTTGGGAGTTGAACCCGGGGCAAAGGTAGTTGGCCAAAATAGTAACTAGACCTCCCATTACGAAGGTCTTGAGTTGGGTGGTCCCTTGAGCAAAATCATGAAGCCTTGTAAGTATCTCAAGGGGGGTGTTGAAGTTATAGCGCCTCGTCCTCCGAACATTCAAATAGGACTCAAGAAAAGTTAAATCAATAAGAGTACACCTATCTTGTTCGTACCTCCCATTGATGGTACCGGCCACAAAGCGCTCGGTGATCCGAATCACAGGATGTTGGATGGCGAAGGTATAGCATTGCTTTAAACCGGTAAAATTACTCCCGGAAATAGCCCTCCAAAGTAGGTCCACATCGAAATCAGCAGGTTTTTCGGTATAGTTGGTGGGCACTTCAAGACCGAAAATGTGGGCAAATTGATCAAGTGTAAGACTATGGTCTAGGTTGCACAACCTAAACTCCATGCCCACATTGGTTCGAGTATTCGTGACAATACGAAGGCTACTCAAAAATTCGAGGGTGAGACTAAGGTACGTCTCCTCATGGGCATGGAAAAGTTTTCCAATCCCTAAGCCATCAAAGAACATCTCGGTGTGGTACCTTATCCCGAGGACTTCCAACACCTTAGTATCTATGAATTGAGTGGGTTCATAGTTCTTACCTAGTAATTTGACAAAGTTCTTGCGGTGGGCATCGGATTCGAAAAGCACCTCTTGGAAGTACTCAAGTTGCTCTATTCCTCCTCTTATGATGGGACGGAAGTTCTTTGGTGGCACTACCTCTCGCGGGGTTGAAGAGGATGATCCCTTGTGTTTCCTTCCGGCGGATTCAACAAACTTCTTAGCCTTGCCCTGAGGTTCATCATCTTGAAGTTGAGGAAAATGGGGTTTTTGTTGGCTTTTGATGTGAGGGGAGTGTTTCTGAGAATGGAGATGAGTGTTTTAGGGTTAGATAAGGTGAAGAAATGAGGGAGAAAGGGGGTGATTTTATAGAAGAAGAGGGGAAGCCGAGCGGATAAGAGTGGGGCCCGGCCGGATTGTTCGAGAAAAAGACCCCATTCCGAGCGTCTTTGTTGCGGAACGAGCGTCTTTAGCTTGTAGAAGCCGAGCGTCTTCCTCTAAATTCGCGCGGATTTTGAGACAGAACCTCAGCAAAATCTGGAGCATGCAGAAGACGAGCGTCTTCTGTTTTAGGACGGGTGTCTTACTCGGGACGAGCGGCTTCTCAAAAATCCGCTCGGATTTCCTGGCAGTTTCAAGACTTTATCTCAGGTGTCTTCCAAGATGGGCGTCCCGTGGAGAATACGAGCGTCTTGAGGGGAAGACGGGCGTCTTGTGCTGAATCCGCTCGGATTCTAACACAGTGCTAAACAGTAATGCGATGAGGGCCCTGGACGGGCGTCCAGGCCTCGGGACGGCCGTCTTTGGCTTCTTTTCTTCTTTTTATTTCTTTTCCTCGCACAATCATACCCTTTCACCGATTTGTTATTCCTCCTTATCTTTTTCTGAAATTTGCTCAATAAAAATGAAAGAAGACTCTCTCTCACTACTCTCATGCAAGAAATCAAATACAAATGCAAAAATGTACAATATTATACAGAGTAAGGAATCCAAGAAATATCTTACAAATGGTGGTTTAAGATAGGACTCCACCAAACTAGTTCAAATTGTAGAAATTCTTGTCCATAGAGCTCAAAGCTCTTAATTGGAGATCAAAAGCTTGTGAACAAGCTTCAAATAAACACAAGTGTGGGTTGCTCCATTTGAACATGAAATTTGGCCAAGGAAGCTTGTAATATGTTCTTTCTTTCGCTTTGTCCTCGGCACTAGAGCTTTCCCAATGTTTCCAATAAACAAGCCCATGATTCTTATCAACACTAGGCATGAAGTATGGTTCGTTTTCATCCGTAGACTTCCACTCACCAACTTCTTCTTCAATTTTGGTAATGATGATAGCATTTGAACTTGTCAATCCTTCAAGAGTAGAAGGGTAATTCTCATGGCATTGATGATCGAGCTCCTTAAAAGTTTTCATTGTTGGTGCCAAACTTCCACAAATAGCTTCACGAGCAAGTTTCTCCTTGAGCTTTTTCACCAAGTAGTTTTTGTACGATGCTTTGGCCTTTTGAAGAAGGTCCACCATATCCTCTTCAATGATCATTGGCTCCATGATAGGTGTCAAGTAGTCTTTATGAGGAATAGGGAAGGGCGTTTTTCTTCATGATAGGGTATCTCAAATGTCTCAAGGATAGGCTCCTCAAGCAAGGTGATATTACAAGTCCATCCTTTAGGCTCATAATCATTGTTGCTATCTTCATACGAATCATAAATGGGGGTTTCATTCTTCTTCATTATTTCTTCCTCCAACATCTCAATACTCACTTCAAAGGACACACCCTCATACTCACAAAGGCTAAGAGTACTTGGCTTACTCAACCCCATGTCTTCCTTATCGAACACAACACTCTCATACTCACAAGAGCTTACGGAGATTGGCTCTTCCCATTCTTCATTTTTCATGTCAAAAGTTACTACTTCAAACTCACATTCATGATCAATGTCCAAAGAACGGTGTGGGGTGGTTGCTTGGGATTCTTTCAATTGGGTGATTTGAATCTCCAATTCCTCACCTTGGGCAACAATGCCTTGAAGAACATTGTCCCTCTTTTGGCTCTCTTCTAACATTTGTTTGAAGAAGTTTTGTTGATCTCCCATCATTTGGAGAATCACATTTTGAATGGGTTCATCTTCTTGTTGTGGGTAGGTGTGAAAGTGGTTGTATCGTGGCATTTGGAGTTCATTGTGAAGTGGGTATCGAGTGGGTGGTTGTTGTGGATATTGGATGTGGTGATTCTGGTGGGAAAAATTGGGGTGGTGGTTAGGATTTCCATTGTACAAATAGTAAGGTAGGTTTGTGTTGACTTGCTTCTCAAACTCCCCATACCCATAGTCATACTCAAAAGATCCACCACAAACTCCATGTACCAAGTCTTGAGCCATCATAGCTAAGACAAGGAAACAACTACAAGCATGGAAACTACACAAAAATGGTAAGAACAATCCTTGAGGAACAAGTTCCTTAAGGTGAAAGCAAAATCAAAATAGACAAACAAGTAAGAACTTAATCACATAGCACCATCCCCGGCAATGGCGCCATTTTGATATGGGTGATGTCGTCGGGTCACATCCAATAAAACACATTTATAATACTCAACATACAACTAGTTAGCGGTAAGTCGAGGTCGATCCATGGGACGGTGTGCTTTGGGTTCTAAGTCTATCTATCTCAATTTATGCTAGTGTCACAATTTGGTTGGGTTTGTAGTTGTGTCTAGACTAATGCAAGCAATAAGGTAAAACAAGTAATAAAAGGAAGGATGTAAACAATTGATTAAAGGTTCTAGGATATCATGGGGTCATAGGGAATTCATGGGAGTTGATCATACAAACATGTTTAAAAAGTTGCAAGCAATTAATGTTGTAAAGGAACCGAGTTGGTTTATGTCTTACGGTTCATAGGAAGGGTTGGGTCCCGGAGCCGAATCGATTAGATTGTACAACACCTACAAGTCGACTTACTTTCCTCCTATTCAACTTCTATGCATGATCTAACGAGACTCGAGTTGGTTTATATCTTACAAGTCGAGTTGAGTAGATAAGAGATGGTTGTAAATGCAAGGATTCATAGGCTTAGCATTTCATCAAACATAACATGTGCATAAAGTTGACATCACAACAAGCAAGCGATTTAATCATGTGAACATATTAGATTAAGCATGAATCAATCCCATGTTGGTTGCCCCTAATTACCCACTAATCCTAGCTAAAAGACTACTCACTCATTATCATGGGAAACATGTCATTAATGGTGTCAATCATCACAACAAGTGTAAACATGATAATAGAATGAAGAAATGAACAATAAAGATTAAAGGGTAAAGGAATTATACCAAACTTGAGATGATCCAAATAATAAAGCAAAGAATAAAAGAAGAGAACTTGATTGATTGATGAAGAGTTGTCAATCCTCTAATAATAACCCAATAATCTTCAATTACCCAAAAGTAACAAGCTTGAACAATAATTAAGGAGAGATTAATATGTAATTTGTGGAAAGATTAAAGAGCAATCTATTCTAATCTACTGCTAATTGAATCTTAGAGGAATTTCTAATGTAGAGGCTTAACCTCATCAAAACTCTCCCTCATGATTATTTACAAATGGGGTATATATAGTAGAGCTTCATTAGGTTAACTAAGGCTAAATTAGTAATTACATTTTTGAGTTTTAAGCAGGGAAATGCTAGTCTTTTTGGAGGGATGAGCATCTCGGCTGAAGACGTTGCGGTCCGCTTGTCCAGGAAGGGAAGACGCTCGGATTCTTGAGGGGGTGCACGGGCGTCTTTCTGGGAATCCGCTCGGATTGTAGTGGAGGAATCCTAGCGTCTTTGTTGCTTGGATGCTCGGATTGTCATTCTGGACGGGCGTCTTGCCAGTGAGGCCGCTCGGATTCTGTGACAGAATCCTTTTTCTTAACTTTCTTTTTATTCTTGTAGGATTGGTCTTTAGTTCTCGCTTCCCCTTCATACTAGTCCATCAAACATCGTCAAATAGCTTCCAAATATGCACGAAGGACGGGAAATTCCGCCTAATTGTCTTCTTTCCTACAAAACATAGGAAATGCACTAAAGAAGCAAAATAGAAAGCATTTGACGGATAAAATGGTCATGGAATGATATAATAGTATGCAAAATAGGCTCAATTAGGGGACTAAATATGCTCAAGTAATGGTCACATCAAATATCCCCAAACCGAACCTTTACTCATCCCGAGTAAAGAGGTGACAAAAATTAGACCTTTATTTAAACTATCCTAATAATATAGCCGATGTGAGACAATTAGCGGGTCTAACTCCGCCCCTTCAACTCACAACAAGACAACCATGAGGTAGGATGCCTTCTTGCAAGGCAAGGTGGGTCTTGCCAAAATGGCAACACATCCAAACATTAAGCACAACAAAACAAGTAATGGATGCATCTATAAAAGAATAGTCACTTTCCTCATCTAAGTGGCGGAAATTATCTACAAGGGAAGCAATTCAAGGGTACACACTCCTTCATAGATGCAATTTCTTCAAACTACTAAGCCTAGAAGGATACCAATAAATCACCTCCAAGTTGTGTCAAGCTAGGGTACCTTTGTCCTCAATCGTTAAATGCTTTTGTCAAGAGTAGACTCCCTATGGCGTTAGAAACACTTGAGGATTGCGGAATTCCCCCTCTCGCCTAGATAAGAAGAAGGGTCGTCCCATCTCTACCATGCACAAAAATGGATACGATGGATAAAGGGATCGATAGTATTTGAGTTTCATTTGGGAGTTCGCTTTTGTTGTTGTTTTTCCCCCCAATTTCTTGTGGCATATAACACTTGAGAACACTTTCTTTTGCCATTTCTTTTGATTTTTGGCTTTTCAACACTTGACAATTTTTCAACTTTTTGCATTTTCTGTTTGAACGTTTTCAAAGTCACCCCATATGTAGTGAGGGTGCCTTATATTTGAAGCTTTAGGAGTCTATTTTTGCTCCTCTTTTGATTTGATGCATTTTGCAAACTTTTTGACTTTTCATTTCATTTCTTGAACTCAAATTTTGAACAATTTTTGTGCCCATTCCCTTTGATGACAAAATATATGGTAGAACATGGATGAATGATGGTTGCATGGTTTCAAGGGTCACCTTGGAATAAACGGTAGCCAAGGAGTTATCACACCACAAGATACTCTTGACTAGGCCTTAATCCATGGGTCAAAGGATACTAGCATGACACATCCTAGGGTGTTTTACAAGTATTCTAACAAGCAAGGTCTCAAGAAGAAAAAGCATCTACTAGGGCCTATATACACTTGTCAAGCTTCCCAAGTAGACGGTTTCACAAAATCTTTCTAACCATGTAAATTACGGACCATGATGCAACTAACATATATACATCCTAATGCATATGCTTCTACCAACTAGTATGCCAAATAATCTAAATGCAAGTCCTAAGTTCACATTGTTTATACCGCATCAATCAAAATAGAGCCACATAGTCATTAACATAAAGAGGGAAAAGGAGATTGGAAAGATCATACCATGCGGTCTTCAATATCCTCATGTCTCGGATGTGGCATAGTCGATCAATGTGAAAAAGGACAAACAAACAAACAAGTATATACAATATATACAATTCTATACTAAAAAGGAATAAACATGTTTTTGCATTTTTTAATTTTTCAATTTTTTATGGTTTTTGATTTTATGAAATTAAATAACATATTTTTGGGATTTTTCGAAATTTTTCAATTTTTATGCATTTTTGGAATATAAATTCCCATCCTCCACTTTATTTTGGACATTGTCCTCAATGTACATGTAGGAGTAGGAATAAAAAGGAAATACATGTTTTTGATTTTTTGATTTTATGGAAACAGAGTACAAATGCAATGACATGACATGAATGAATGGATGTTCTAACTAAATGCAATTCTATATGACATATATAACAAATGAATGCAATCTACACTATATGATGCATGTTTTCTAGTAGATTATGGTCACATATGATCAAACCTCCCCAAACCGATTTAAACACTATTTCTAGTGTAGAAATGAATAGGTTTGGCCATTAGTAACTATGCATGAATTCTAATCTATATGCAACTATCTACATGAATCATGTGAGATATTTTACAATGCAACTATACTATGTGAACTAGCTAATGCAAAATGAAATATGATACAAATGCATGCGAAAGCTACACTAAATGCAATGTATATATAAAAGAGAGAGGGAGAGAGGAGTATCATACAAATAGAGGTGATGAGGTAGGCCTCTTTCACTCGTCATCCTCCTCAACTTAGGGGTAACCATACCGGTGAGAACTCCCGGCTTGGTCATACCCTCCTTCTTGGCCCCAGTACCCTCCTTGGCCAAACCCTCCTTGGTCATGCCCTCTTCCTTGGCCCGAGTACCCTCCACCACCGAGATTCCAAGCTTGGTCCCCTTGATTAGAGAACAAATGTTGTGGTTGGGCCCAAGAGGGCTTAGGACCATTGGGGTCAATATATCCTTGTTGAGCCATGTAAAAGTATTGGGGATAAAGGGCCAAGTATTTGTCGACCCTCCCTTCATGTACCCCGAGGTCCACTCTATTCATGAGTTTCATCAAATCATTAATGCCCGGGGTATTGGGGATTTCCGGTCGGAATTCAGTATAAGGAGTAGGGTATGGTGGGATAGGCACATAGGAATGTGGGCGAGTAGACCTTGCCGGTACCCCCACGAGGTACTTGTTGTTGGCGGGGCGGCTCTTCCCTTTGGGGGTGGATTGTCGAGGATTTGGATATCAAGGAGGTAGCTTGGTGCAGGCGAATATGGGCTCAATCTTGGGTCGGTGCCCGGTATATTCCAACCCTCGAGGATGATGGAGGTGCACCCTTTTGTGAGCCATTCTACACTCCCTTCTTGAGTGTAGTTACACCACCGGTGGTGGTAAAGACGGTGTGTTCATCAATTAATGTACTCCTCTCAAGAGGAGTATAAATCCCTTGGGAGTTGAACCCGGGGCAAAGGTAGTTGGCCAAAATAGTAACTAGACCTCCCATTACGAAGGTCTTGAGTTGGGTGGTCCCTTGAGCAAAATCATGAAGCCTTGTAAGTATCTCAAGGGGGTGTTGAAGTTATAGCGCCTCGTCCCCCGAACATTCAAATAGGACTCAAGAAAAGTTAAATCAATGAGAGTACACCTATCTTGTTCGTACCTCCCATTGATGGTACTGGCCACAAAGCGCTCGTTGATCCGAATCACCGCATGTTGGATGGCGAAGGTATAACATTGCTTTAAACCGGTAAAATTCCTCCCGGAAATAGCCCTCCAAAGTAGGTCCACATCGAATCAACAGGTTTTTCGGTATAGTTGGTGGGCACTTCAAGACCGAAAATGTGGGCAAATTGATCAAGTGTAATGTAACACCCCCATACTCCAAGTGCCTTACCAGGACCACTCAGGTATAAGGATGCCACCATCTCGGTTACCCGAGGTATGACATTCATAAGACAATAACGAAACAACTTTAAAAGTAAATAAAGTTTAAAGTGATTACATAGCAATTCCAAACTGATAAAAAGAAATACAAGATTCTCAGACGGTCTACTGCTAAAACTATCAAAGCTATAAAACATCGTCTGACACAAATGGAAGACTTCTAACCGCCATGTGATGACTCATCCCAGCCTATCCCATACGCGTCATATCATACTCGCTCAATAACCGCTCACCACCCTCGAATGGATCACCACAGTTTTTAAAACATTTAAACGGGTCAAGATTAATCAATCACACAATTTATATAATCGAACAAAGACAACATACAACACATTCAAACGGTCACACACACACAATCACACCACTCCCATCAATTTCCGTCACACCGATCGTCCACCGGACCACCGCCAGCTGGGGACCGCAGCCGTTCCCACCTAAGCCCCGCTCATCATACCGAACGATAACCCTGTCCCTTTAATGTGCACATCCCCTCCTGTGGCGGGTTCCACGGAGGGCGAAACTAAGGCGTGAAGCCACTCCCGCAAGTGACCCCACTCAGCCGAGGACATGCCTCGAGAACCAGAGACAAACAATCACAATCAACAAACCGTCATAATACAATTACTATATTATTCAATCAACCACAACACATCAACAATCATCCCATTATGGGACTAATACTGAGTAGGAAATCCTACCTGAAAGCACAACAACAATCGAGATATCAACAAATTTGTATCAAAAAGCCTCTTCTACAAAACCTCCTCCTATCATACAAACACATAAACACTACCAAATCAAAATCTACACAAAACCCCCAAATCCCCATATTAGGGTTTAACCAACTTAAAGGAAAAACAGTAAAAAGGGTACATAGATCTTACCCTCGACGCAAGGATCTCAACAGTATAACAAACGATGAAAACCGACCTTCCAAACTCCGGGATTTGCTAACAATGCGATTAAAGGGATGAACGTACTTGCTTTCTCTCTTTGACAGTAATTTAGGTTTTGAAAAGTGTTTAGAATGATGACGGAAAAGATTATATACCTTAATCGCATAATTAATAAAACCCGAGAAATAACTCCCCGTAAACCGGCTACTCGATCGAGTAGCTAAGGTACTCGATCGAGTGCCCCCTTACTCGATCGAGTATCCTAGTTACTCGATCGAGTACACTACAAGGATATAGCGGATTAGTGACGGAAGTGTAGGGACGGATAAAAATTCCGTCACAAAACACGGGTTTGTGACGGACTTGTGACGGACAAACATTTGTGACGGACTATCCGTCACATACCGTCGCATAATAATGGCGCGTTAAAAAAACCAAGGGCGCCAAAAGCTGTGACGGATTACCCGTCACAAAAAAGGTACTTGTGACGGATAGTCCGTCACATAAACAGTGATTTGTGACGGATATTCCGTCACATATATCTTTTCCTGTGACGGATATTCCGTCACATAAAGGAATCTGAAAAAGCAGTCTGCGACGGATATTCCGTCACATATAACATTTTTGTGACGGATAATCCGTCACATAGGGGATTTGAAACACGGGATTGGGACCGATAGTCCGTCACATATTTTAGTTTTTGTGACGGAATACCCGTCACATTGTTTCTTAAGTTGAGAAAACACGCGACTCTTACTCATTTTCCCCTAAATTGAATTTTTGAAACCCTAACACCAAATCGCTTCCCCCATCAACCACCACCTCCGGCCTGCCACCACACCACCTTCGGCCTGCCACCAAACCACCTTCGGCCTGCTACCACACCACATCCGACAACACAACAACCACCACCGATCTTATTCCTTCTCTTCTCTTATCTTTCTTCTTCTCATTTATTTCCGCCACCTCTGCTTGTCGCCATTCTGCCGGCGCCATCACCTCCGGCCACCGCCACCTTTGCTTGTCGCCGTGGTAATTCCTTTCTCCCTTATCTTTTTTTTTTAAACTTTTTTCCCTCTCCTTTCCTCTCTTCTTTTCCTTCTTTTCTTTATCTTCTATTTCTTTCTCCTCTCACCTTTCCGTCCGTGTCTGCGCCCTTGCGCCGCCGTGGTAATTGATTTTTTGTTCCTTGTTGATTTAGGGTCCATAGCTGCCACATGTCATTCATTGTAAATTTGTAATGCAGGTAGTTTATGTATCTTGATTGTGTGAGCTTCATCTCACAACATGATGAAGAGTGCATATCTAAACCACAGAATTAGATGGTTCTTGTTAGGGATGTTGAGAATTTTGTAGTTGGTGCATCAGAATTAGTTAGGTGCATACATGTGTTGTGCGCTGCAACTTTACCACCTTTATCATTTATCAATACATGATTATGTTTCTTCATTTAGGATACTAAATGGCCTTTTTGTCTGCAGGTACTCACCAAACATCAAGGTTCTCATGTTAAAATGTTACGAGTCTACCCATATTTCCTAATGTGAGGCCGTTGTTCTGTGTTAGCGAGTTTATGGGTATGTGATTGGTCTCATACTCATTTTCCTGTTTTATCTATCATTGATGGTTTTTATATGGCGATTGATGTTAGTCGAACCCAATTCATTTTGAGACACCAATTCTAATATAAAATCGTCTGAACTTCTCACATTTTTTACCCAATTAAAATAGGGGGATATAAAAATAAATTGTGAGAAATTTTAAGTTAAAGACGGTTTTAAGTAAGATCAACTGATTAAATATAGGGCAGTGTTTTGTGGAGCTACCCACAAGCACTATTCAGCTGAATTAGTATTAGTTGGTCTCATAGTAATAGATTTGACATCTGCACGATTCTTTTATGAGTGATTGTTGTGTGAGATGGTTGATAGACCGTCTCATTCTAGAATTTGTGTTCTTTTATATGTTAGATACTAGTTTAGAACTCGTGCAAAATGCACGGACATTGATAGATAATATACTTAATTATGTTTTAAACCCTTACAATATAGCATTATTTTAGTTCGAATGTGGAACTTCTTGTATAAATGATTTAATTACCTAGGAAATGTGTACCCCGAAATCAACCTTAATGAATCGTAATTGACAAATAGAGAAGAATAATTGGGAAGTAGGTATTATTCTTATACTTCTAGCTATATGAATTAGGATCATGATTCATGAGCATGGAATGTATCTAGAAGATTTCTAACTGTACTTATATGGTAACTTCGTATCAATTTCCCAACTGTAATTGCAAAGTTACACAACCAACATAGGTATAAATATACACTACATGGTTAAAAAAAAATGTTGAATTCATTATGTAATGCTTATTGTCCTTCCATCTCATATTTTCTTCAAATTATAAGGTACACTTAGTAGGTACAACCACAAAAAATGTACGGGATTAAATTATACTCCATATAAGAGAGTTTAGTATTAAGAACAATAAGTATAGTGACACCTCGAACTTAATCTTTAGTTTTGTGTCAGGCATGTTAGGCGTCCTATTATAAACCTCCCAATCAATTGATAACCTCAAATTACGCTGTGATCATGAACATTAAATAGGTACCCTAAAATTCAAAATTCAAATAAAATGATTGGAAAAATAGGAGATTAAGTTGAGAAATTAAGAAAAATAGAGTAACATTACCTTAGGGCAAAGCTCGCCTAAATGATTGGAAATAACAAATAGAATGCATGTCAGATTGAATAGCTTTTTCTTTTTGAGGTTCGGGATTAAATAGCATGGTTGCCATGGTATGAAAGAAAGAATATGAGGATCGGCGGCTGAAGCGAGTTTTTTTATTAGGGATTTCTTCGGATACAGGGTGATATATAGTACTTTGATAGGACGCTTTGGCGGGAGAATATTTAATGAGAGTTTGACACGTGTCCAATATAATGTTTAGTGGTTTCTGTACTATATTTTTATATAGATTTTATTGATAGTAATGATGCTTAATCAACTAAATGGTGACATCTTCTTTTTCTTTCTCCTCTCAGCTTAAGGTTTACTTGTTTTAAGACTTTATTTTGGTATCCTATTATGCCGCTAGAGATGCCGCTGCCATGTTAGAAAGCCTTAGTTTATATGAGTACTATATAGTATATCTCATTTCAATCTTTTTGGTGGTGCTAATGATTAGTATTTAATTCATCTTTACAGGGATTTCTTGTGGCGCATCTGTATCTTGTGATGAAAAATCAAGTAAAACAAGTTCTTGCTAAATGAGGCAACATCAAGTTTTTACCTTCCTGACATAGATTTCGCTAAATTTATTCCTTTTGTAATTGGAGTGTAGTTTGTATGAATTCGTATATAATTTTAAGTTTTGGTTGATTCAGGAAGTTGATGGTGATGATCTATCTAATTTGATAATTGTAATGTTTTAGTAATTATAATTTTTGAATAAAACCGGTTACAAATATTAATTTTTTTTTTTTTAAAAACTGACACTTGTGACGGACTTTCCGTCACAAATACTGCCTTTTGTGACGGAAATTCCGTCACAAAAACTGTCTTTTGTGACGGAAAGTCCGTCACAAATGTTAAATTTTGTGACGGGTAATCCGTCACAAGTGTCAGTTTTGTGACGGCTAAAAGGGACCCACATAGAAGTGGGTTTGTGACGGGCAATCCGTCACAAGTCCGTCCCACCTCCTTTTGTGACGGACTATCCGTCACAATTCCGCTTTTTGTGACCATTGAGAGTGACGCCAGCTTGTGACGGGTAATCCGTCACAAACCCGCTTTTTGTGACGGGAAAGGCTAAATAGTGACGGGTTCGTCCGTCACTATTCCGTGTTATCCTTGTAGTGGTACCCAACAGGTCAGAAACTATTTTAAAACGCAACTCACCCTTACTCGACAGAGTAAGGCCTACTCGATAGAGTACCCAAAGACTCATAAATACGGAGTATTACAGTCTTCCCTCCTTAAAAAGAACTTCGTCCCCGAAGTTCAACCCATACTCAAAAACAAACATACTAACTCGATCAAGACACAACAACGTGACTAAGAACTCAAAACAAAACTCCAACCCAAACATGAACTCGTAACACCAACTCCACTAACTATTCCTACCTCCACAACATGGCTCACGATATCGTATCGACTCCATTATATCTCTCTCAACACTAACTCCATACACTACCAACTAGCTCCGTAATACATCATCCAGAGCCAATCCGCAATATCAAAATACCCCTAACATCAAACGGAATGTTACATTCTACCACCCTTAAAAGGAACTTCGTCCTCGAAGTTTACTTACACTCATAAACATCATCATGCCACTATCAAAACTCTCGAACTCCTAAACATCACACTATTACACGCACGGCCATGGCCTTTTAACAACATCAACCACAAAACAAATCCCTCCTTTACGCTATGCTAACACTCTACTTCCAATTATTTTACAACATGCACAACCATGAAACTCACTTTTATCGCATCCTACTCCTCTTAAGACAAATGTTACGTCCTCGTAACTCACTAATACTAAATCCTTAGTTAAATCATCTCAGCATCCTCATCACCACCACATGTCAAAGATAACCGCCTATAACCTCATTTCTATAACCGTTCCCATTTCCAAGGCTTTCTTACTTAAACAGTTCTCATACTTCAATTCACTCTGCACTCCATCTAACTAATACCGCAAAACCCTTAGCATAACCAATACTCCAACTCTTCCACATTACCGCAACATGACATACCTCTCTATATAGACTGTATAAAACTTCTATCGTCAAAAGCATAACTCACGATCCACACGTGTTACGTACACTCACACAAGATCCTCAAGTTCTTTTCTTTCATTACTACAAAACTCATACATGACTTAACAAGACACTAAATCCAAACACCCTTCCCTCACTGGCCCAACGAAAGATTAAAACCACCTGCAGCTTTCAGATCATTACCACACATGTTCTACGAATCACTTGCCATGACTATGTGCACCGATGTCTCATCTACAACAAGGTCAAATGTTCTGTACAACCTCTTACAACTGTGCCCTATCAACAGAAAATCACTATACCATCACAACAACAAAACATACACAACTTTCTCCCATATCATACTCTACCCTCACACGCAAGTTGAAACTGGTAAGAAACATCAACAAACAAAACAACAGTCTACATGTTCAACCAAAACTCACAAAGAACAACAGCAAACAAAACAACAATCTATGTATAACTGGTATGCACTTTCGAAAACTCGTATCATAATCATCCCGCCTACTCCACCACAACCGGTGACGGCATCACAACACCGTCACCAACAACCGCACCGCAGTGCGAAAATACCCGCATCACAACACGAAGTACCGTGCCCGGATCACCACCCGGGGCACCACAACCGCACCGATAGACATCACAACTTACTCAAACCCATAAACACCGACTCAAAGATAACTTCTCAGACAAGAAAAACTTACTCAAATCCACTTTATTAAATCACAACGCAACATATTATATGGATAAACAGATAAGCACCTCATGAACATCATCTCTACCATTTCACGGAATACGCATGTGTTATCAATACACATAAAACTATAACTAGCCATGCCAAATCAATCAAATTATTACCTTTTTAGCCTCATTCCATCAGATTGTCGTACCCTACATATATCACAAACATTCATATAACATCTTTATAACTATCACACCATACCGCGTCTCGTGAGGTCAGAACCTCACACAAACATTTATACACATCATAGACCCATAATCACATCCAACTAGTCAATCCTGATCACGTAAGTTACCACTCGATAAAGGTTACCTGTCGCCCGAGCTTAACTCATATGCCCCTCATAACATATTTTCCCATTCGCATAACCATCACCTCATGCCATACCATTAATATTCAACCACTAGCGTTCGCCTCATATAACCACATCTTATACTTCCTTACAACCATACATATCAATCCGGCCTTTGTAAAATCAACCTCTCTAGGTCTTTCTTATCTATCATCACCCTTAACCACTAGTGACAACACCACAATACCACCACTTTGCCGTATATCAAACCTCTTACACTCATATCAAAACAACACGGTTTTTCTCCTATCTTTGGTTAACATCCCCAAATAAAGAACATCAAACCCATCAATAAAATTACCTCAACATTATTCCCAATACTATCTTAATTGTATCGTCATCTAACTTTCCACCAAAAATCTCGTATCGTGTAAATACTCTACCAACTCTTACACCCTTAATTCCTCGAAACTCATTATTAATCATGTTGTCCTGAAGCTCCCATATAACCATTAACTAACATCCTCATGATAATATCACATATTTCGATGATTCCTTACCTTTATATCACATAACTCCGGTGAAAATTTTCCTTAGCTTACTTTTTACTCTTCTTTTCTCTTCACATTCAACAATACCATTTAATAGCTCAACTCCTTATTACTTCTATCTAATTCTTTAGTGCTCCGGTTACCTTCTCATTCCGCCAAAGCTCAAATCCCATTATTTCATGTCGATATCATCTCACTCTTTCTTACCATGGATCTTCTCTTATTATGCTATCGCTCACACTTGTCACTAACCTATCCATAAAATCAACGTTCACTGTTTAAACAACTTCATTTCATGCCGTTAAATGCCCAAAGAAATCACACGTAGTTTCACCCCTTAATAAACCAAATCTCCCAAACTCACTCACTGTCTACAAATCCACCTTGCAACATGTCTCCATAAAGTTCACTATATACCACTCTTCTCAACCTCTTTAAAACGAACTTTCACTACATATATTCTTGACCCACACGACTCCTAACCATCTCACTCCATAATTCTTTACACATCTTAAGTTGCCACTATCCAAACCTTCCTTTCAGTCTTTTCATTCTCACGTTCCTTAGACCCACATCATCCCTCACCCACTTTCACTTACTTTTACATCACTCAATTTCGCGAATAAATCACTCACCGCGTCTCACCAAAACTTGCACCATGCCTCAATCAGCTCATCAATATTCTTTTTCTTTTTCCACTTCTCAGCACAACCACATATAGCTCATCTCCTCCCACCAAACTCATACTCACCATAAGGTGCCACTCACCACCCCATAAGATTGGGTAACTTACGTATCAGGACCAACTTACATGTAAAACAATGCATAAAGAAGTAAAATAACAACTTTGAATTAAACATAATATGCAACGAATGTCAAAAGATAAGCGTATGACCCAAAAGAGAGGTCACTAGATCGAGTACCTGCCACTCGATCGAGTAAGGGACTTACTCGATCGAGTAGGTGAAGATCAGAAGCATGTAAAACAAATCGCCAGGGCTACTCGATTGAGTAACTAACGTACTCGATCGAGTTCCCCCTTACTCGATCGAGTACCAAGGATACTCGATCGAGTACCCAAATTTTCAAAGATCTTTGTCCAGTTTTAAAAAACAGTCATAACTCACTCATTACTTGGTCGATTTGGGGGTGTGACCTATCGTTAGAATCGTAAAAGGACAAGCTATCACCTCCAATTAGAATCACATCAAAATCATTTATGCATCTCAAGTTATAACAGTTTAAAGACAACCTCTTTATAATCGAAAAACACAACTACTTGATTTCACTTCCAAACAACTTAAACAACAACCAAGCAAACAAAACCAGTCCAAATCTTATAAAACCAGTATTCATAAACATATGTTACTATTTTCAAAAGCCAAGCAACAACATTAATCATGCACATAGATTATTTAACTTATCAATCACGATTTCCCACATGCTTTTATTTTATAACTTTACGTACACAATAACATAATATACAACATAAAATCCCCTATTCACATGTTACAAACATTGCCATATTATTAAAATCCATTACCCACATAAACATGTTCCACACATGAATTTCATATTTTTATGCAACTACTTACTTAATCTCTTCCAACCAATTCATCCATTACAGCTACACACTTCTTACCACATATACACATGAACAATAGTGGACAAGTACATAAACTTATCATACAACCTTATGCAAACCAAATATACGTATACGACACAATATTCCTATGCACATGTTATTATTATGCCACATTATGAATCATCCATCCTGCAACATCATCATTCATCACATATTATCACATGAACTACTTCCTTTTTCTACCACATCATTCATCATTCTCATATACTTTTCCTACAATTCAAAACAACATTGTAAACCAACTATCATGCTTTCAATCAATAGCTTACGAAATCACATCATCACTATCTTTTCTACACATTCCCCATTCTCCACATATATACATCCACCGATTCATGCCACACATCACCATATAGGTACACAATTCACAAGATAAACACATAGCGATCCCGACTCATATCCCATGGTGACCGGTTCAAAATTGTAGGGCGAGTTCGCGACTTTGGGACGTCTCCCAAGCCTTTGCATTAGCTCCTACAACCTTTACCCCGGGTTCATTTTAATTGACTCCCTATATTCATTAAATTCATTGGTTACAGGTTTCAGGATCGTCGCTCTGATACCATTTGTAACACCCCCATACTCCAAGTGCCTTACCAGGACCACTCAGGTATAAGGATGCCACCATCTCGGTTACCCGAGGCATGACATTCATAAGACAATAACGAAACAACTTTAAAAGTAAATAAAGTTTAAAGTGATTACATAGCAATTCCAAACTGATAAAAAGAAATACAAGATTCTCGGACGGTCTCATCGCTAAAACTATCAAAGCTATAAAACATCGTCGACACGGCGGAAGACTTCTAACTGCCACGTGATGACTCATCCCAGCTATCCCATACGCGTCATATCATACCTGCTCAATAACTGCTCACCACCCCCGAATGGATCACCACAGTTTTTAAAACATTTAAACGAGGTCGGCACTAATCACACAATTTATATAATCCAATAACACAACAGACAACACAGCTCAAACGGTCACACACACACAATCACACCACTCCCATCAATTTCCGTCACCGACTGTCCACTGGACCAGCCCTGCCAGTGGGGGACCGCAACCGTTCCCACCTAAGCCCCGTTCATCATACCGAGCGATAACCTGTCCCCTTAATGTGCATATCCCCTCCCGTGACGGGTTCCACGGAGGGCGAAACTAGGGCGTGAAGCCACTCCCGCAAGTGACCCCACTCAGCCGAGGACACGCCTCGAGAACCAGAGACAAACAATCACAATCAACAAACTGTCATAATACAATTACTATATTATTCAATCAACCACAACACATCAACAATCATCCCATTATGGGACTAATACTGAGTAGGAAATCCTACCTGGAAAGCACAACAGTCAGACGGTATCAACAAATTTGTATCAAAAGCCTCTTCTACAAAACCTCCTCCTATCATACAAACACATAAACACTACCAAATCACAATCTACACAAAACCCCCAAATCCCCATATTAGGGTTTAACAAACTTAAAGGAAAAACAGTAAAAAGGGTACATAGATCTTACCCTCGACGCAAGGATCTCAACAGTATAACAAACGATGAAAACCGACCTTCCAAACTCCGGGATTTGCTAACAATGCGATTAAAGGGATGAACGTACTTGCTTTCTCTCTTTGACAGTAATTTAGGTTTTGAAAAGTGTTTAGAATGATGACGGAAAAGATTATATACCTTAATCGCATAATTAATAAAACCCGAGAAATAACTCCCCGTAAACCGGCTACTCGATCGAGTAGCTAAGGTACTCGATCGAGTATCCTAGTTACTCGATCGAGTACCCAACAGGTCAGAAACTATTTTAAAACGCAACTCACCCTTACTCGACAGAGTAAGGCCTACTCGATAGAGTACCCAAAGACTCATAAATACGGAGTATTACATGTAAGACTATGGTCTAGGTTGCACAACCTAAACTCCATGCCCACATTGGTTCGAGTATTCGTGACAATACGAAGGCTACTCAAAAACTCCAGGGTGAGACTAAGGTACGTCTCCTCATGGGCATGGAAAAGTTTTCCAATCCCTAAGCCATCAAAGAACATCTCGGTGTGGTACCTTATCCCGAGGACTTCCAACACCTTAGCATCTATGAATTGAGTGGGTTCATAGTTCTTACCTGGCAATTTGACAAAGTTCTTGCGGTGGGCATCGGATTCGAAAAGCACCTCTTGGAAGTACTCAAGTTGCTATATTCCTCCTCTTATGATGGGACGGAAGTTCCTTGGTGGCACTACCTCTCGCGGGGTTGAAGAGGATGATCCCTTGCGTTTCCTTCCGGCGGATTCAACAAACTTTTTAGCCTTGCCCTTGAGGTTCATCATCTTGAAGTTGAGGAAAATGAGGTTTTTGTTGGCTTTTGATGTGAGGGGAGTGTTTTTGAGAATGGAGATGAGTGTTTTAGGGTTAGATAAAGTGAAGAAATGAGGGAGAAAGGGGGTGATTTTATAGAAGAAGAGGGGAAGCCGAGCGGATAAGAGTGGGGCCCAGCCGGATTGTTCGAGAAAAAGACCCCATTTCGAGCGTCTTTGTTGCGGAACGGGCGTCTTTAGCTTGTAGAAGCCGAGCGTCTTCCTCTAAATTCGCGCGGATTTTGAGACAGAACCTCGGCAAAATCTGGAGCATGCAGAAGACGAGCGTCTTCTGTTTTAGGGCGGGCGTCTTACTCGGGACGAGCGGATTCTCAAAAATCCGCTCGGATTTCCTGGCAGTTTCAAGACTTTATCTCAGGTGTCTTCCAAGACGGGCGTCCCGTGGAGAATACGAGCGTCTTGAGGGGAAGACGGGCGTCTTGTGCTGAATCCGCTAGGATTCTAACACAGTGCTAAACAGTAATGCGATGAGGGCCCTGGACGGGCGTCCAGGCCTCGGGACGGCCGTCTTTGGCTTCTTTTCTTCTTTTTCTTTCTTTTCCTTTCACAATCATACCCTTTCACCGATTTGTTATTCCTCCTTATCTTTTTCTGAAATTTGCTCAATAAAAATGTAAGAAGACTCTCTCTCACTACTCTCATGCAAGAAATCAAATACAAATGCAAAAATGTACAATATTATACAAAGTAAGGAATCCAAGAAATATCTTACAAATGGTGGTTTAAGATAGGACTCCACCAAACTAGTTCAAATTGTAGAAATTCTTGTCCATAGAGCTCAAAGCTCTTAATTGGAGATCAAAAGCTTGTGAACAAGCTTCAAATAAACACAAGTATGGGTTGCTCCATTTGAACATGAAATTTGGCCAAGGAAGCTTGTAATATGTTCTTTCTTTCGCTTTGTCCTCGGCACTAGAGCTTTCCCAATGTTTCCAATAAACAAGCCCATGATTCTTGTCAACACTAGGCATGAAGTATGGTTCGTTTTCATCCGTAGACTTCCACTCACCAACTTCTTCTTCAATTTTGGTAATGATGATAGCATTTGAACTTGTCAATCCTTCAAGAGTAGAAGGGGAATTCTCATGGCATTGATGATCGAGCTCCTTAGAAGTTGTCATTGTGGGTGCCAAACTTCAACAAATAGCTTCACGAGCAAGTTTCTCCTTGAGCTTTTTCACCAAGTAGCTTTTGTACGATGCTTTGGCCTTTTGAAGAAGGTCCACCATATCCTCTTCAATGATCATTGGCTCCATGATAGGTGTCAAGTAGTCTTTATGAGGAATAGGGGAAGGGCGTTTTTCTTCATGATAGGGTATCTCAAATGTCTCAAGGATAGGCTCCTCAAGCAAGGTGATATTACAAGTCCATCCTTTAGGCTCATAATCATTGTTGCTATCTTCATACGAATCATAAATGGGGGTTTCATTCTTCTTCATTATTTCTTCCTCCAACATCTCAATACTCACTTCAAAGGACACACCCTCATACTCACAAAGGCTAAGAGTACTTGGCTTACTCAACCTCATGTCTTCCTTATCGAACACAACACTCTCATACTCACAAGAGCTTACGGAGATTGGCTCTTCCCATTCTTCATTTTTCATGTCAAAAGTTACTACTTCAAACTCACATTCATGATCAATGTCCAAAGAACGGTGTGGGGTGGTTGCTTGGGATTCTTTCAATTGGGTGATTTGAATCTCCAATTCCTCACCTTGGGCAGCAATGCCTTGAAGAACATTGTCCCTCTTTTGGCTCTCTTCTAGCATTTGTTTGAAGAAGTTTTATTGATCTCCCATCATTTGGAGAATCACATTTTGAATGGGTTCATCTTCTTGTTGTGTGTAGGTGTGAAAGTGGTTGTATCGTGGCATTTGGAGTTCATTGTGAAGTGGGTATCGAGTGGGTGGTTGTTGTGGATATTGGATGTGGTGATTCTGGTGGGAAAATTTGGGGTAGTGGTTAGGATTTCCATTATACAAATAGTAAGGTAGGTTTGTGTTGACTTGCTTCTCAAACTCCCCATACCCATAGTCATACTCAAAAGATCCACCATATACTCCATGTATCAAGTCTTGAGCCATCATAGCTAAGACAAGGAAACAACTACAAGCATGGAAACTACACAAAAATGGTAAGAACAATCCTTGAGGAACAAGTTCCTCAAGATGAAAGAAAAATCAAAATAGACAAACAAGTAAGAACTTAATCACATAGCGCCATCCCCGGCAATGGCGCCATTTTGATATGGGTGATGTCGTCGGGTCACATCCAATCAAACACATTTATAATACTCAACATACAACTAATTAGCGGTAAGTCGAGGTCGATCCATGGGACGGTGTGCTTTGCGTTCTAAGTCTATCTATCTCAATTTATGCTAGTGTCACAATTTGGTTGGGTTTGTAGTTGTGTCTAGACTAATGCAAGCAATAAGGTAAAACAAGTAATAAAAGGAAGGACGTAAACAATTGATTAAAGGTTCTAGGATATCATGGGGTCATAGGGGATTCATGGGAGTTGATCATACAAACATGTTTAAAAAGTTGCAAGCAATTAATGTTGTAAAGGAACCGAGTTGGTTTATGTCTTACGGTTCATAGGAAGGGTTGGGCCCCGGAGCCGAATCGATTAGATTGTACAACACCTACAAGTCGACTTACTTTCCTCCTATTCAACTTCTATGCATGATCTAACGAGACTCGAGTTGGTTTATATCTTACAAGTCGAGTTGAGTAGATAAGAGATGGTTGTAAATGCAAGGATTCATAGGCTTAGCATTTCATCAAACATAACATGTGCATAAAGTTGACATCATAACAAGCAAGCAATTTAATCATGTGAACATATTAGATTAAGCATGAATCAATCCCATGTTGGTTGCCCCTAATTACCCACTAATCCTAGCTAAAAGACTACTCACTCATTATCATGGGAAACATGTCATTAATGGTATCAATCATCACAACAAGTGTAAACATGATAATAGAATGAAGAAATGAACAATAAAGATTAAAGGGTAAAGGAATTATACCAAACTTGAGATGATCCAAATAATAAAGCAAAGAATAAAAGAAGAGAACTTGATTGATTGATGAAGAGTTGTCAATCCTCCAATAATAACCCAATAGTCTTCAATTACCCAAAAGTAACAAGCTTGAACAATAATTAAGGAGAGATTAATATGTAATTTGTGGAAAGATTAAAGAGCAGTCTATTCTAATCTACTCCTAATTGAATCTAAGAGGAATTTCTAATGTAGAGGCTTAACCTCATCAAAACTCTCCCTCATGATTATTTACAAATGGGGTATATATAGTAGAGCTTCATTAGGTTAACTAAGGCTAAATTAGTAATTACATTTTTGAGTTTTAAGCAGGGAAATGCTAGTCTTTTTGGAGGGATGAGCATCTCGGCTGAAGGACGTTGCGGTCCGTCCGTCCAGGAAGGGAAGACGCTCGGATTCTAAGGGGGTGCACAGGCGTCTTTCTGGGAATCCGCTCGGATTGTAGTGGAGGAATCCGAGCGTCTTTGTTGCTTGGACGCTCGGATTGTCATTCTGGACGGGCGTCTTGCCAGTGAGGCCGCTCGGATTCTGTGACAGAATCCTTTTTCTTAACTTTCTTTTTATTCTTGTAGGATTGGTCTTTAGTTCTCGCTTCCCCTTCATACTAGTCCATCAAACATCGTCAAATAGCTTCCAAATATGCACGAAGGACGGGAAATTCCGCCTAATTGTCTTCTTTCCTACAAAACATACGAAATGCACTAGGGAAGCAAAATAGAAAGCATTTGACGGATAAAATGGTCATGGAATGATATAATAGTATGCAAAATAGGCTCAATTAGGGGACTAAATATGCTCAAATAATGGTCACATCAAATACATGGTTATGTTCCTAACATTGCCAATTATCCATTTCTAATGTCAATTTTACAAGGCAAATCCATTTGGGGGAAAAGCTCCAAATTTTTCGAAATAATTGGATTGAAAACCCTAATTTCTTTCAATCAAAATCAAGCTAATACAGATATTAAAGCAAGAATGAGACACATGCCTCGATTAGTCATGATTAATGGAATGATTTGATCAAATTTTGACGGATTTTGGTTGGAATTTGAGAGAGTTTAAAAAGAATTTGTGTTTTGTTATTATGAATAAAACACGACTTCTGTCGAGTTTTTACTCAGACAGGGACGAGCACGGGAAAGGACGCAGCACCTGCTGCGCCTCTTCCAAGAGTCACAGCTCTTGCTGCGCCTCTTCCCCAGCTTCACTCCAGCTCAATTTTCAAAAGTTCGTTACAAGTTCGTTATTTGTGGGCCCATCTTTGGTGCGCCTCTTCTTCAACGCCATATATCATATATTTGGTCTATTGGGCATTTATTTTTATCCGGACCAGTATTTTATCTTCGAGCAGACTGCGAGCTGTCGCAGTATTTTATCTTCAAGTAGACTGTGAGACGTCGCAGTATTTTATCTTCTAGCAAGGATCTTTCATCAGGACTTCGCTTGCAGCAACGAGCGGATTTCCGACGGTGTTTCGACACGCCTCCATCAATACCCTATTATTTTCCCAGCGAGATTTCATGACAGCTGATTGTACTTCTCGATAGATAAAGTTCGCTTGAGACCGACGGAAGCAGATTCCCCCAGCAGTTTCTATCGACGTCCTGATGCCCTCAATATTATGTTTTGTTGGAGTTTGGCAAAGGTATCGTTATCTGGATGTTCTCATACCAACCTTCTTTTAGGTTCCCAACCTACCTATGTTCCCAAACTACCCTATTCTCTACCTATAGGATCATACTCCCTTAGGATCGCCTTTCTTCGGGTTCATACGCATAAACCACGGTTACCCTTAGGCCGCCTTCTCGCCGATGTTTCCCTTTTAGGGTCCCACACCTTAGCATGATCCTTATATATCTTTTAGGTCTTAGCCTTAGCTTCTACGCTTAACCTTAGCTCCTACGCACCTCCGGAAGCATCTTGAGAAAGAAGTCTCAGGTATGGTTTCTTCTTATGGTTGGCAAGCCTCCTTAAGTAGTCTAATGGGCTTTAAACGATCCTCCCCGATAGTCGACAGACTCTAAAATGTCACCGATGACAGGTCCTTGGCTCAGACCCATTGAGCCTCCTTGCATCGCCATAGTCGCCAGGTTGTAATCTTCGATTGACCTGGTGGCTATACTTTGACTTTCGCCTTTTCCAAGGCCCTGTCAAAGTGGGGGCTCTGTAGATACCTCATTTCTGCACTTCCCGCCAAACACCCGGTGATGATTGGGATGCATGTTTGGTATACGGAACGATTTATGACAGTTTATAAATTTATCGTCAAGTGATATCTCAAATACTTGTGTCTACCCCTTGGTCGTCATCTACGCGCCGATACGGTCGTTTTGACAGTAATTAGAGTTCATTTGGAGTCTGGGTAAAAAACCGCTTCATTTTCTAATAAACCATTTTAAAATGCCGAGTCGGAATGTCCTGGAATATTCCGGATATTTTTACTCCATAAATTAATTTTATATCTTTTGGCAAAATATATCCCGAAAATCTTATTTTAAAGAATAAAGAAGTCGAGATCTACCGCAATTCCATAAAAGAAACGCGGAATTCTTTCTTCCGCAGGAGGAAACCTCTGGGGAAAGGACGCAGCACCTGCTGCGCCTCTTCGAAGGATCGCAGCAGCAGCTGCGCCTCTTCCCCGGCTCTTTTCTGCGTATTTTCAGATTTTTTCGAGATTTGTTTCCAAAGTTTGAGTCTTCTATATTTCTCCGTGTGATTAGTATAAATAGGGACCTTCGTTCCATATATTTATCATGCGAGTGTCCGACCTTCTCTTCTCCCTTTGCATTCTAAGACCGTGCTCTAAGCTTATTGACGTCTACATGCTTGATCAATCGACCACGTAAGCTCAGATCCTTCTGAGTACCAGTCACGTTGCATGACCGACCAATTTGACCAACTACACCTCAATTAATCAATCAATTTAATCTAAATCCTCTTACGAGGGCACTTTCTTCATACATTCAAGTCGAGCAATCACTAAAACGTTAACTTAGTTAATCTCGTTTTGTCAAACATGTAAGTCTGAGGGTGTAAATCCCATCTTTTATTATTGTATTTTATTTTTGTACTAATTAATGTAAGATTTACGTCAAAAGTATGCTTAAAACCGATTTCTAAAACCCTTTCTTTAAACCGTTTTTACGAATTAACAGTAGGCAGATGTCAAGAAGAAACGCATCAACTGTTGCGCCTCTTCGAAGAGTCGCCACATCTGCTGCGCCTCTTCCTGAGGCAGCCGCAGTTCCTGCTTTTCTTCTTCTTCCTCGCCTCTCTGTTAATCCGTTCCCTTTTCCTTTGTTTTCTTATTTTCTTCTCTTTCATTCGTACATAATACCTTTAACACATATTCATAATAAATATTACGCTTTAATTCCGACCTAAATCCCTTATAATCAATATTTGCGGGTTTTCGTCATTAAATCAAACCCAGATTTTGGAGATTCGATTTGTTCATATCAAGTCTCTGGAATTCGACTTTTGTATATGCTTCCATCAGTTTATCACATCTTTCAATTCGTTTCCGTCTTAATAGTTTAACCTAATTAATTAGTTCTAACCCGTTTTTAATTAGTTTTAATCCGTATTAATTCGTTTTTATCGCTTTTATGACGATTTCATATGTAAATAACACGCTAAATCACTTTCATCCGAGTCAAATATCGATAATCAACCCTTTAAATACACCAACGAGCATTAACGAATAGCAGTTATGACTTCACAGCCAGAACTCACCTCAGGAACAGACGCAGTGACCACTGCGCCTCTTCCAAGAGACGCAGCATTGCTGCGCCTGTTCCGGGTTGAGTTCTGTCTCTGAACTTCCGTTCTTGCTTTGTCCTAATTTATTAGTTTACGTATTAATCGACTATTAACCCTAATCACTCCTAATTTGTCCATATTTTCTAACCTAATTTATTTTCCCTTACTTTTCTCAAATTATCCGTCTTAATATTTTTGACGTAAATCAATTAATTCATTGTAATTATTGTAATTTTAATTATCGCAATTTCTTTATTATATTTTGTCATTTATGATTTATTTATTTGTTTTCACATGTAATTAATTCTAAACCCTACTTCGACATTAATGAGTGCTAAATTACATGTTCACCGACTTAGTATTAATTCACATGCTTGGACTAATCTGTGGATGTTGCATTGCATGCATATAATCGACAGCATATCGAGTACAAACGATTTCCCTAATCATTAGTAGAGGCCGCTATCGAGGCGGACAGGATTAGGTGTTCAGTAAAAGGACTTCCTACTACGTACACTATGTCAATTCTGGCAATCAATAAGGAGCGTATCACAACGGTTTAATGCATTTAATAACGACACTTAGATTACCGTTTTCAAAATATTGGCGGAAACCTAGACCACGCTAATAAGAATAATGGTTTCCGTCGAAAACCGTTCTTATTATAATGTGACAACGGTTGTTTAACAAACCGTTATCAAAAACGTTTAACGGTTTCCAAAAGTGCATTATAAAATCGCTCTTATCAACGGTTGTTAGACAACCGTTACCAGTTTAAGAAAACGGCATTTCGAAAATCGTTACTAAATTAGCACCAGTAACGGTCTGTGTTACCCGTTGTTATGTTATAGATACGGGTTTCTTATAACCGTTATCATTTGCTATTATGAAAGAACTGTTTTTCAATTCAAGCGTTGTCACTATTTGATTAGATTTCTCAGTTTGACCACTGCACTCAAAACTTTATCATAACTTTAATAAATATTCAGTTTGACCAACCCTTTTCAATTTGACCAAAATAATTATATAAATATGTCTTCATAATGTTAAAATCTAAATTATCAAACATTTACTCTTTAATTTCTCTCTAAATTTCTCTCTAAAAAAAATATGGCTGGTGTATCGGAGCTACAATCACGTAATCGTTATGCACAGCCTTTTACTTGCATTCTCCATAATCTCCCGGTTCGTTATGATGGGAATGGAAAGGGTTTAAACCCTAATTTTTGGTGGTTGAGGCAAATGCTTCATGACACCGGTTTCACTGCGGTTAAAAAAGTGTACTCTGTGTCTACAAACAAGCAAGGTTTTGTAGGCTTCGCTTTTATCGAGTTTGACGAAGCCAACTGCCATGATAGTTTTCGTCAGGCAAGAACATTAGGGGCTAGATTTGCGGAGAAAGATGCGGGGAAAGAGGACTTTTATTCGGATGCTAAACAAAAGGACCTTTATCTATGGGTTGCGACCCATGTTGATAATCGTATGCTGACACATTACCGAAGGCAGTACATTCCTGCCAACATGCCTATGTCATAGGAGAAAGAGGCCATTCCACCAGCTGCGCTGCCCGCTGATGATGAAGAGTCGATCTACGACTTAATCTATGCCGAAATTGGGCATGAAGACTATCCTAATTCTTCATCAGATTCTAATTAAGTCTTTAATTATTATCTAACATTATGAGTTGTATTTTGATTATGGTGGTTATTTAAATAAAAGTTTATTTATTTATATTATTTATTACTACGTTTTAATCAAATCCTTACACTCAAATTCAATCCACCAAATAAAATATTATAATGACTAACTTTCTACTTATAATAATAAAAAAGAATGGAAACGGCATAATAAGATAATAAGAATTGGAACCGTTATGTCAATAATATGACAAAATGATAACGGTTCTTTGTTAAGCCGTTATCATATTACATATATCAACAACGGTTATTTTAAAGCCGTTGTCATATTACAACAATTAACAACGATGTTTCTAAAAACCGTTGTAAAAACAGATCCCGCGCTATGATAGTAATATAAAGTTTATTTTTTTAGGGTGTTATTTATAATGAAAAACTAATTAAAGAAGTCATCTTTGCCGTCGTCGCCGTCATTAATCTTTATAGCTTAAAAAAGGTAATCTCATTTTCATAGCTACTGGCTTATATATGGGTCGTACATGGATGATTGATTGTGAAATTGGTGATCCCATTTATAATGATGGAATTGTTGAATTTTACAATTTCGTTAGTGAAAATTTTCATCTCCGCTCATCAATCCCCTGCCCTTGTAATAGATGTGGTAATATTAGGGTTTTGCCTATCCCAGATGTCAAAATACACTTAGAAAAGAATAGTTTCAGTAGAGATTATAGGCATTGGATTTTTCATGGAGATTAGAGGATGAGGATGGGGAATCTGATGTATAAGTAAATAATCATACACCTAAAGCTGCTGGTTTAGATATAGGGGATGGGGCATATGATGTATGTGTAAACAATCGTTCACCTACACCTGAAATTGTTTTAGGTGAGAATTTTGCTGAAGATGATGGATTCGATGATTTTGAAGCTATCGGTGATGAGGAAATAAATGCTGATGATTTAATTGAGAAGTTGAGTCAATCTGAAATGCCTTTATTTACTGATTGTAAGAAGTATACCAAATTGTCCGCGGTGGTAAAGTTATATAACTTGAAGGGAGCAAATGGGTGGAGTGATAAGAGTTTTACGGATCTTCTAGCTATGCTATGTGACATGTTTCCTGACGGTAATGTTCTTTTGAGTCGGACATATGAGGCTAAAAAAATGATTAGAGAATTGGGCATGGAATATGAGAAAATACATGCTTGTCCCAATGACTGCATATTGTACCGTAAAGATTATGAGAAATTATCATATAGTCCACGCTGCTCTGTATGGCGTTATTAAGAATAATGAAGGGATCCCAGCTAAGGTGTTGTGGTATTTTCCAATAATACCAAGATTCATAAGGATTTATTTGAATGAAGAAGATGCAAGAATGTTGACTTGGCATAATAGTGGAAGGATTGAAGATGGAAAGTTAAGACACCCAGCTGATGGTCAAGAGTGGAAAGAGTTTGACGCTAAATATCTTGACTTCGCCAAAGAAGCAAGGAACTTGCGTCTAGCGCTCTCCACAGATGGAATGAACTCTCATGGAAACATGAGTACCCAACACAGTACTTGGCCAGTTGTGTTGGCCATCTATAATTTGCCCCCATGGGTTTGCATGAAACGGAAGTATCTGATGTTATCTTTGTTGATATCTGGCCCTCGACAACCTGGAAATGACATAGATGTGTATTTAGAACCACTTATAGATGATCTGAAGATTCTGTGGGAAAGAGGGATACCGGTGTTTGATGATAAGAAGGAAAGTTTCAATATGAGAGCTATGTTAATGTGTACAATAACTGAGTTTCCGACGTACGGCGATCTTTCTGGACATACTATACATGGGAAAGAGGCTTACCCATTGTGTGAGGGGGATGTTGAATCAGAATATTTGAAGCATTCTTGCAAGCATGTGTGCAGGGGAAATCGTCGATGGTTATGCCCTGATCATCATTATCGTAAGCTTCACAAGGCTTTTAATGGGTGTCCTGAGCAACGTGGGAGTCCTCAGATTTTGAATGGTCATGAAGTGTATGATAAAGTGAAAGATATTGAGATAACATATGGGAAGAAGGGACCTAAGTTGTCTACTCGTGGTTATAAAAAAAACCATATTTTTTACCAAACTTAAAATCTTGGCGTGACCTCCCTGGTTAGACATTGCCTAGATTTTATGCACATTGAAAAGAACGTTTGTGATAATATAATCAATACTCTACTGAATGTCCCGGGTAGGACAAAAGACAACAAGGCAGCTAGGGATGATATGGTTGAGATGTATTAGGCCCGAGCTGGCAGCCAAAACAAAAGGAAATCGGACTTTTTTGCCGCCTGCAGCTCATACTCTTTCAAAAAAGGAGAAAAAAGAGTTTTGCGAATGCTTGCATGGTATTAAGGTGCCAGAGGGCTATTCATCTAATATTAGAAGCCTTGTTTCATTGCAGGACCTAAAACTTACTGGTTTAAAGTCACATGACTGTCATACATTGATGCAACAACTACTAGATGTGGTCGTTTGTTCCATTCTACCTCCAAAGGTTCGACATGCTATAATTAGATTTTACTATTTCTTCAAATCAATCAACAGTAAAGTCATTGATCCCGATGAAGCGGAAACTTTGCAGGAGATCCTCGTCACCAGTCTTTGTCAGTTTGAAATGTATTTTCCTCCCTCATTTTTCACTATCATGGTTCATTTGACTTGTTGGAAATCTATGTCTCATTATACTCAACATATTCTTATATGTTACAAAATAATTTAGTCATAAAATTAATTTAGATCTTATGCATGCAAACTAAATAAGAAGAGATAAGAAAATCGATTTCTCACCATCTAAATTTTGGTCATCGTATGGGCACCAACAAGATCTCCTTCTTGTTAGTTCTTGAGCTCAAATACTTTGGGATGATCCTCCATAACCCAAGTTTTCAAAGTAGAAAACCTCCTCTTGATTGCACCCAAGACTAACCCAAAATACCCACATAAAGATTAACTAGATCTTGATGTAAGTAACCTTAAAATAAATCTAATAAGTGTATAAATACTACACTAGTATAATATGGGGTTTATTAGAATTTTATAAACAAAAGAACACAAAACTTCTTGTGTAATTTTTAGAGAGAATCTTAATATTTCTCACCCTTTTCTTATCATCTCATTAAAAATGAACAACAACAATAATAATGTATGTTAAGGGGGAGTGGCCGGTTTTTTTGAGTGGGTATAGGGAGTGTAGTTTTTGTCTTTTCCATGCCCAATAGCTTTTGTGCATGGGTTAGACAAAAATTGCTTTGGTTAGAGTAACCAATAGAAATCAAGGCATGCTTTAAACTTGTCTCTTTTGTGTCTAGTGCACACAAAACAAGGCATGTTTTACACGGTACAAATTACCCATTTACGGGTCCATTTTGGTTCTTATATTTGTCGCACAAACACGTGTAATTTTATTTTAAACATCGTCTTATGTTTAAATAATTTCCGATTAATTTGATCAAAAACACTCTGTAAATATACGTATACAACTGCACATATATTTTACGTGCCAATACTAATCACATTAGTCAATTAGAACAAATTTTAATAATTAACCGTTAATTATTAATTCCCGTCTCAAATAATTAATTATCGCATAATTAAATAATAATTTCCGTGCCTCGAGTTCAAAACTCGAAATCTCTCCACGTAATTTGTTCGACTAACTTTAGTCAATTTTAAGAAATTAATTAACTCGTATCGTCATACAATTAATTAATCTTTTTTTCAATTAAGGGAATCGTCCTTTAGGTGTGACCTTAAGGGATCAACTGATCACCACCGTCGCACGACAGTAATGTCAAACTCTAGCCAGCCAATCATTATCGATATGTGTGGACCAGTTGACTATATATGTAATGTATCATCCCTTTCGTATTCTTGATATGAGATTTAAATATGTGATCAATATGATCGACAATTGTGATCGCATTATTGTCGGGGACACTTACTCCAACATGACTGTCCACCTAGTTCGGGAGGTTTTGTATCTCGGGCCAGTGTATTTGAGATATCAGTACCTATTCGAATGATTGATGAAAGTTTACAAGGATTACACATATAATAGGTATCGTCCAGAGGGGTGTATTGCTGAGTGAGCAATTATCGATAAAGCTCTTTCGTATTGTTACGCGTACCTCTCCTTGGATGAGTTAATTGAAGCTCCTACGAATCGTCAGAGTGACTAGATGAATAGAAAAGGTGTAAGGGGTCATGTTTCCAAGGATATGTCACCTGACATGCGACATAGAGCTCATACATACGTTCTATTTAACGATGATCATGTCCAGCCTTACATAGCAGAACACCAGAGTTATCTTATGGGAAAACACCCTCATAAGAACGAAAGGTGGTACGCAAATGAGCATTACAAGCAATTTAGTGACTGGTTTAAGGATACTATTTACGATGATGACAACCCAATTAATGATAGCTCAACCAACCTACGACATCTCGCTTTCGGTCCTGATGCTCGTGCAACTTTTTATAGCGGGTATGCGATCAATGGGTACACTTTCTACACCCGCATTCAAGATGAGGCGAGCACAATGAAAAACAGTGGAGTTTGCGTAGATTCTCAGGCTATATACTTTGCTAGTTCAAAGGACAAAAATCCTATTTTGGGTACAATGCAATATTATGGAGTTATTGAAGAGATATTGGTTTTAGACTACATGGATTTTGAGATACCTCTATTTCGGTGCAAGTGGATTGACAACAACAATGGTGTTAGAAAGGATGATTTAGGATTCACATTAGTAAATTTTGACAAGGTTGGAAACAAGGACGATCCTATTATATTAGCGTCACAAGCAAAACAAGTTTTTTATGTTACCGATCCTATGGATAAGAAGTGGTCAATTGTTCTATCTTGCCATCGCCGAATTCCAGATGATGAGACGTCGAATTTGAAGGACTTGATCACAGTGCTATAACGCAATTTGGTAATGATGATGCAATTTGGTAATGATGTTGAAAATGTTAACATTCCAAACATATATACACGGGATGATCATGATGAAGGTATTTGGGTTAATGAAGAGACTAGCAAATCCAAAAAATGATCCCGACAACCGTGAAAATATCAGCAATCCAATCGAGTTATCTTACGTCATGTGTAATTATTGTCTTGCTGTTATATATATCAAACTGTTGTTGTAAACTTTTTCTGTTGTTGCAGCGGGCGGGTTAGGAAAAAATCGTATCAAACAAAATGATGCTTTATCTATATGAAAATGATGCTTTATTTCTTGGCGGTAAAATCAAACAAAATGAAATATAAATTAAAACGGATATACCCAAACCGTTGTTCTGGACGTGTACAGTTATAACGGTTAAGGCCGTTGTTATGTATATAAAAATGTTGCTTTATTTCATGGCGGGAAAATCAAACAAAACGAAAATATTTCAGACAACGGTTATTTCCAACCCGTTGTAGATAGTACTAATCAATTACGGTTTCAAACAAAACCGTAGTCTGTTTGAAAACAAAATAGAACGGTTTTTCTTATACCGTGCTTATTACTTTCCAATAAACAAGGTCTTGCAAGTGTTATATTATTCACACATATATACTCTGAGCTTCCCCTCCCCCACATAATATTCTCAAACATTGAGCTTCCCCTCTACCACCAACCTACCCCATCGTCGTCGCAGTTATCGTCATCGTCGCCATTGTCGCCGCCAGATCAATCCGGATTCTCCTCTTTAAAGCAGTAATAAACCCTCCTCTCTAAAGATTTGTTTGTTATTATAAGTATGCATTGTTATTATTTGTTTATTAATTTCTGCTTTAGATATGGTCCAAAAGCGCAAAAGAAACGATGGAAATGCGTCGGGAGATGACTCAGGTGATGAGAATAATTTGCAACACACTACGGGTCGAATGCGCCACAGGGTTTCCCTAGAAGCAATAAATTCAAAGATACCTAATCCTTTACAATGGGATAAAGACACGAGGCTGTCATATGGTGAGTATGTCAGCTATTTTGCGAGTTGGATTGGTTGTTGTGTAAGACAATATGTGTCTCTCGGTACGCCGCGTATCTGTGAACTGAGTCAAATACGGAACGCCATGCTAATAAACAGAATAAAGGTATGTATATACAATAATAAATGTTTTAGCTGAAATTAAGTTACTACTTGATATGTGTATTAGCCGAAACACTTATACCAACTATGCTCATCATATATGCAGTTAGCTTACGTTGTCCCCGAAATGTATGATAAGTACCTAAAAAAAAAGACAGGGGAAGCCCTCAGATCTTGGAAGTTAAAGATGGCTAAGAACCACTTGTTCAACAAGGAAACCGGGGAGATGAACAAGAACCCACCAAAAAAGAAGTATCCGTATGTCAGTCAGGACCATTGAGATAGCTATATCGCTTATAGGCAGTCTGACAAGTTTAAGGTAACTAAATAATAATAATAAGTAAAGAAGTATACTTAGTTTAGTGTTTGTCATGCTTACGTTTCTTGATACAATTTATTTGATGAAGGCTATGAGTGAGAGGGAAAAGGCGAACATTTCAAAAAAAAAAGACCGTCTTTTACGGCTCCCAGGGTGGTTATAGATTGATTAAGAAGAAACTTGTAAGTACTACATAATTCTTATAGTATTAGACTATTAGGTGTTATAGTCGGATGTTATATATATTCATCGTAATCATACATATTTTGAGAGGATATCAATGTGATGAATGAATTGTAGGCAAAGCTTGGAAAATTCAGTCGTCATGACGCTTGGGTGGAAGGTCACACTCCTAAGAATGGAAAGACGAAAACTGAATATGATAAGGACATCAAAGAGAAAATTGTAAGTTTGAATAAATATGTCACTCCTACCACTGGTAGTCGGAGTTATATAATTGTGTGTTGCTTAATGGTTTTATGTGTATGTAGAGGATCTGTGAGAAGGAGGTAGAGGAAGGAAAATGGAAGCCTGAAGGACGTGATGACATTCTTGCTAGGGCCATCGGCAAAGCAGAGCATCCAGGCCGTGTGAGAGGGGTAGGAACTGTTGGAATATGTGTCCTCCGACAATAATGCGATCATAACTGTTGATCATGATGATCACATGTTTAAGTCTCATTATAAAGAATACAATTGGGAAGTAATATTTACTGTCAACTGGTCCACACTTATCGGTAATGATTGGCTGACTAGAGTTTGACATTACTGTCGTGCGACGGTGGTGATCAGTTGATCCCCTAGGTCATACTTAAAGGGCAACACTCTTAATTGATCAATTAATTGATCGTATAACGTTACGAGTCAATTAAATTATTTAAAATTGACGGATGATTTTGGAAGTAATATTTACGTGTCTCATTAAAATTTGATTAAATGAGATACGGTCTGAGTAATCGAATTGTTTCATTACTCAGATGAAATTATTGTTTAAAGAAACAATTGAAATTGACTGAATTATTATAAATAAAAATTATTGTGATTTATAATTGGTAAAACATTTTGGTACAAGTAATTATGAATTACTAGGTCGATTTTTGTATATGACGTATTTTTATTAATACGTTGATTTTTAATATGTTAAAAAATACATAACAAATTTATGTAACATATGACATGTGACATAAGACAAATTGACATTTTGACAAAAATAATATGGAGTCCATATTATCTATGTGTGCCGAAATTAAGAGGAGAATTAGGCTAATATTGTGTTGATTATATTAGTGGAGAACATGATCATTACCTAAAGACTAGCCATGCAAAACCTATTTGTCATTGTGAAGAACAACTAGTGCATGCATTGGCTCCCTCTTCTCCCTCTTCTACCCGGTTTTACACAAAAGAAAAGCAAAGGGTTTTGCCTTATATTTATTATATTCAATACATAACATATTATGGTATTGGCATTATTCATTCAATTATCAATAATTAAGAATTTTAGAAAGATAAAAACTTCCTTTTCTCCTTTCTTAAACCGGTTTTTAGGAGACCAAAAACCAATTTATTTTGGGTCATTTTTATGCTAAATTAATATTGTACTAGTATTCATAATATTAATTTTATTAAGAGTGTGCTTTGGGTATTATACTTTGGGAGAGATCCTATACTTGGATCTTAGTTCTTCCATCAAGGAAAGCACAAGAACAAGAGAGAAGGAGATCTCTCTTGTGCCCTTATAAACCGAAATTCCAATGTAAGATAAAGATTTCTTCTTTATATTGTTTATAGTTTGCATGCATAACATCACCAATTAATTTTATGATTAAATTAACCTAAAACATATATGAATATGTTGAGTATATAGATCTACTTTTCCTTCAATCGGTATCTAGAGCCATGGTTGTTTGCATGCAAATCGGTTAAAAGTTTTTCCGAGTTATACGATTAACATATAAAACTTGTTAAATTTGTGTTATTATGATATATCACGAAAATCATTATGCATGTTAAAATTTCTGGTCTTAAAATGTTTTTAGGATATTTTGGTTAATTTATGGATTTTTATTGTTCATATTATATAATAATGGCATTAAAATATGATTTTATGAATAAAATGTCATTTTCGGACTAAAATTAACTAAACTTCGAATTTTTCAGTGATTTCTGGATATGTTGTCACATATATTATTTTGAGATGACCAATAAATTTGCATAATTTTTGGACTTCTTATGCTCGAAAAATGGATTTTTCATTATTAAAATCGGATTTAGATGAAAAATAGGTTAATATGAGATAAATTTCGAATCTGGTCATAGAAATTTAGTATGTTGTCACATGCTATTTTACAAGATGTGTGTAAAATAATAGGCTATATTGAAGTCTTTATGCATGATTTATGATTTTTTGAAGAAAAATAGCATAAATAGTGACTTAATTAGTGAAATATTAATAAAACATACTCTATGACTAAGGAAAACCATCACATGTTGCATTTTATTATCTTTTTCAGATCTAAAATTGAAAATTTGATGAATATAATTTTTCTCATATTTTTATGATTATTTTGTTAAAACCGATAAACCGCAACATTGTTTTTCCGGATAAATTTCAAAATTTTTAACCTAAGTTTTTGAACATTATGAGTGTCATGGTATTTTTTCCAGAATGTTCATGAGTTTAAATTTTGAATTTTGAATTTATTTGAAATTTTGTGATTTATTTGATGTTTATAGCTTATTTTTATAATTTTAGGTCCATTAATGAACAACTTTTAGAAATATGAGTTAATTATGGTCAAATAATTAGTGAAGACTAAACTTTGAGTCCTAAGAGGTTAGGATAATTAACTTATACATAAATATGAATTTATGAAATTTTTGTGATTATAAAATGTTGAATCACGCAAATCCGTAAAAACCGAGTAATATACGATATTGGCTATTTAAAGGCGATTTAGCATAAAATTGGGCATGTTCATACATATTATAATTCTGCATTTTCTTTATGATTGTCATAATTTTATTTATGTAATTTTGAATAATGTAATTTTTACTTAGTATGGCCTTAGTTTTTAATTGGTATTACCCGAAATGAATGGGAATATCGATTCGGTTGTAATTTATTGTGATCTCGTATCACCGTTTTGTAATTTAATAGATTTATTTTATTTTAGTTACAAATGTATAATAGGAAATTATGTAATTTGTTATGTAATTTTATTTATTTCGGAGTTCCCAAAGACGGATTTCTTCAAGATGGCGATACATAAAGACGGTGTTACCTCGAGATGCGTGCCACAACCGTAGTTCAAGGGACCAATGGAGTTGGTTTCCGAATATGTAATAGTTAATTAGATTTTCTATTTTAGGAAGGCCATACTAGGATTTATTTTTATGCTTTGCATTTTATTTATATGTCGCATGCATCGCTAAATCGCCATAACTAAAACATGCATCTTCTTTCATCGAGTTTATCGACCGTGTCAATTACAATTATCGTAGTTCGCCGCTTTAGTTCACTTAAAACGTGATAGATAATAAATTGACATGACCTCTCGCTAAAATAAACAATTGAGACATAGCCTTACCAAAGAGTAGAAACCATGAAAACCTATTTCGTGAGGGAGTGCACTCGGCACTACCGGGGTACAAACCTTGTTACGTAGGGGAAGTGGGTGATGAATGTTTATCCACCGAGTTCATGTTAATGAGGGTTTCATCGGCCATACCGTGCCCAAGTTGATGTGGATTTGGATCATGGACACATTTATTCGAAATTTGGATTGAGCTCAACGGAAGTATTCGTGACCGTAGTCGCATGTGTTCCGGGTTATAGATAATTATTAGAGTAATTTTATCGACCAAGAGTTCTAAAAGTAGAATCGATTAAACGTTAATCCACCGAGTTATATTGATAAAGGATGTATCGGCCCTACCGTGCCTAAATCGATATGAATTTAGGTCTTGGAATCATTTATCTAGTTGGGTAGACGTCACTAGAAAAATGCATAAAACTTGTTTAAATTATACATTTTTACGAGTATTATTATTAAAACGACATTTATTTTACTCCTTCTTTTTTGTTTTGTAGACCACTTCTTTTTCTCATAACAAATGGCAACACCAACCCCTAACGCCACGCCTCTTGCTAATTCATCATGGCTCCGATCCTTCATGGATCGATGTAAACTTGAAAAGAATGGGTCAAATTTCTCCGATTGGGATGCCCAACTCAAATTAGCCGCCCAAGGTGACGAGAAGCTTCGTTACCTTACCGAGGCCTCTCCACCCGAACCTACTACTAGGTCGACCGCCGCCACTAGGGAAGCATATGAGGCTTACCATAAGGAGTCCGCCGCAATGAAAAACGTGTTAATATTTGCGATGGAGGCGGATCTCCAAAGGAGAGCCTTTAAAATGGGCACCGCTAATGAGATTTACTCCAAACTTGTGACAATGTTTTCACAAACTCCGCGGATCGTCCAATATGAGGCGGCCGCGGCATTCTTTGATCTCGACTTCAAAGAGGGCCAAAAGGTTAGCCCTCATGTGCTCAAACTTATGGAGCTAGTCGAGACCTTGAAGATTCAAAAGGTTGAAATCCCCAAAGAACTCATTGTAGATAGGATTCTACACTCCTTATCCAAAGTCAAAGCGTATGTTCAATTCCGGGTGAATTTTAACATGCAAGACAAGGATGTGTCTCTTGAAGAATTGCACAAGTTACTTGTGCAAGCCGAGAGGGACATGGGGTTAAATGTGAACCCACTAAAGGATGTGCTTAACATAAGCACTAAGAGCAAGGGGAAGTTCAAGAAGAATGGGAGGAAGGGTAAGAAACAAGCTCCCACTTTTACCAAGACTAAGACTAATGAAGCTAGCACTTCAAAAATCAAGAAGGGTCCTCTTGATAAATGCCATTATTGTAATGGTGTTGGACATTGGAAAAGAAATTGTTCCAAATACGTTGGTGATATTAAGGCTGGAAAGATCACTCCGGTAGGTAAATGACTATCCTTTCTTTTATGTTTCTAATTCAACTATGGTATTGTGATACAAAGTTGTGATAATGTATCTCCCTTTTTATTGTAAATAGGGCCTCCACCAAGCAAAGACAAGGGAAAAGAAAAGCAAGTTTGAGAAACCATCAAGAGGCTAGGAATAGCTTTCATGGAGCTTCGCTTTTTATTGTCTTATTTTAATTATGTTTTGGATTTTAGAACCTTTAAGTTTCCGTGTTCGACATGGAAAGGTATTTTGGATAATTGGTTGTATTTTGGATAATGGTGGCTTGGTTTGCAACCCAAGTCACCCGTTTTATCATTTTATCCTTTGTTCTAAAATTCGTATTTAAATGCTTGCTCTTATAAACATATGATTATTCACTTAAAGTGATCTAATAGACAAATATAATGACGGGATTCATTATATGTCCACATGCTTAAGGCTTGTGTATGATCATTTACAAAGTGATTTTGAGTCTATGAACTCTTTTAAAGGAATGTCAATCACCAAGTACACTTGCGAAATCTAAAACTATTAGTCAACCTATGAGATAGTTCTCCTTATACTTCAAATTCATTATTTGTGTCTCATATGCTATCTTTGAATCTATAGTGTATTTATTCTAAAGATAGAGTGGGAGAAAAATGAGAACACAACACACAAGGCAAGATAAATTTGTGTACTTACGTAAATGAGATCTACGCAAGGTAGAATGATTTGAATGAAGGTATATCTATTTATATAGTATACCCAATAGATGAGATCTATGGTCTCAAGTAAGTTCTATATGACTAAAGAGACCAAGTGAAGTAATCATAAGAGTATGTTCTCAAGATAACTACACGAGGAGACCAAAAGAAAGTTTTGGAACAAGAATGACTAATGTAAAGTCTTAATTGACTAGTTTATGATAAAATTTTGACCAATAGTTTCAAACTTTACTTAAGAGCCTAAATGAATCAAAGTAACATACTAGTAATTAACGAGTTGCAAGGATTGATATACCGATATCTTCAATAGCTAAGTTTTTAACCTCGCAAAAGTCATTACTTAACCACATTATGAAAATGAATTGGTTAAACCTCCTTCTGAAAGGGATATTTTGAAGGACGTGTATTAGATATTATTAATATTTAAATAATGACATTGCTACGTATCATTATAACATGAACGAATTAGAGATTAAAATCTCTTTCCATAAGGTTAAGATGAGACCTCTTCAAAATAGGAATTTTGAAAGGATATGATGGGAACATATATGGCTTCATCTTAATAACTTTGCAGAGCAACATACATTCCAATTTTGAAATGTTTTCGATTGAGTAATAAATTTCGAAACATGTGTATTAAGTGGGAGTTTAGAAATTATCATGTGAAGACATGGAATTTAGTGGGAGCTAAAATCCTTTGAATATTTACAACTCATTACTCATTAGGAATGACGAGCTAATATCTTCTTTCACAAAGAAGTATTTGAGTTTTCAATTGATGAATATGGACTATGATGAATCCAATTACATCAAGAAATATTGGATTAGTATTAAGAAATACACATCGTATCAACATACACATAGGTTATTCATGTAAATGAAAATGGAATTGCCATTAGTAGTCATAGTCGTTCATTGAACCTAAGAACGGTTGATCTCATGATCATTAGTAACTAATATTTCCGCCATTAGAATAATCATGCACATGTCCAATGGTGAATCATATGCATAAGACCATGATGATTCATTGGTAAGCCATAATAGAAACGTCATGAATTCTCGAGTAGAATCCGATGAGCGATTTTGGTGTTTGATAGAATGCTCTGTTATGTGACAAGAGGTTGCACATATTAATGAAAATCCAAGCACATGTAAGGATTTATGAGAATCCTAAGCCTTTCAAGCTAAAAGGAGAAATAAGAAGTTTGGAAAGATACTTAGTTGAATAAGAAGTTGCTCAAAAATAATCTTTCCTAATATGCTAGGACTTGTGAGAAGTGCTAGACTAATCATCTTGACAAATTGTTGCAAGACTCTACAAAACATATACCTAGTGCATTGTGTGTGGATGGAGCACTTGATCAGTACAAGTTATATCATTCACCACAAATTTGTTCGTTATGTGATAATCGATAAGGAAGTTCTTTCAAGATAAATAACCGAAACCAAGGTCGGGAACCTTGATGTGTACTTGGTAAGGTTCATGCTATGAGTGATAACATGAATGTAAAGGATAATACGATTAAGAAGTTTGAACACATGGACACGTAACATGTTAAACTTCTATTGAAATCAACAAGTGTTTACACACTTACGATATGAATCACAAGGTTGTAATCTTGTATTGACTACTCGAGTGTGATGTCGACATTTGTCGTTTGAGTTATTATTAACTCACCATATACTTTGTTACATCCAAACGGGTTGTGGAGACAATTGAACCCCGTTAAAGTGAACATGGATTAGCATTGTATTTGCCCATAGTCACTTGTATGAGGTGACGTCTCGAAGTGACTAGAGTGTGATGCGATTGATGGCAAGTTCAAGTGCCATAGAGTCATGTGAGATGACTAGTCGATCACATAGGCAGATTGTTAGGAACTTTTTGTCGGGCCTAATGACCGCTTATAGAGTTCTGGCAAATTTATATAGCCTGGTCGTGGCGAGAGCTGCTATAGTATTCAAATGAGTCGATTCTTTTGACTAAAGACTATTCACCTAAGATGGCACAGTTTCAGATTAACTTTGATTTGTGTTACTACGACCTTCGTAAATGGGGTCAAATGGGCATATTTTGGGTTATGATGGCTGTGGCTAGTTGAAGGGAATGAGTGCGATAGGAATTGTCCACCCCTAGTCAGGGTTATAACAATATCTCAGGGCCACTCGAGGAGTAATGAACTGGAAATGCGTGGCCACGCTCGGAATGTATCCATGGTGGATAAATCCGGTCAATCAGTTATTCTCCAGATCAAGGAAACCACTCTCGATATGATCACTTGCAAGTACGACCTGAAAGACACCTTGCATTGAGTGGGAGATAGTAATAGGACAAGAGAATTGGTGACGCACACTTGTCGAGGACAAGTGGGAGATTGTTGGAATATGTGTCCTCCGACAATAATGCGATCACAACTGTTGATCATGATGATCACATGTTTAAGTCTCATTATAAAGAATACAATTGGGAAGTAATATTTACTGTCAACTGGTCCACACTTATCGGTAATGATTGGTTGACTAGAGTTTGACATTACTATCGTGCGACGGTGGTGATCAGTTGATCCCCTAGGTCATACCTAAAGGGCAACACTCTTAATTGATCAATTAATTGATCGTATAACGTTACGAGTCATTTAAATTATTTAAAATTGACGGACGATTTTGGAAGTAATATTTACGTGTCTCATTAAAATTTGATTAAATGAGATACGGTCTGAGTAATCGAATTGGTTTCATTACTCAGTTGAAATTATTGTTTAAAGAAACAATTGAAATTGATTGAATTATTATAAATACAAATTATTGTGATTTATAATTGGTAAAACATTTTGGTACAAGTAATTATGAATTACTATGTCGATTTTTGTATATGACGTATTTTTATTAATACGTTGATTTTTAATATGTTATAAAATACATAACAAATTTATGTAACATATGACATGTGACATAAGACAAATTGACATTTTGACAAAGATAATATGGAGTCCATATTATCTATGTGTGCCGAAATTAAGAGGAGAATTAGGCTAATATTGTGTTGATTATATTAGTGGAGAACATGATCATTACCTAAAGACTAGCCATGCAAAACCTATTTGTCATTGTGAAGAACAACTAGTGCATGCATTGGCTCCCTCTTCTCCCTCTTCCACCCGGTTTTACACAAAAGAAAGCAAAGGGTTTTGCCTTATATTTATTATATTCAATACATAACATATTATGGTATTGGCATTATTCATTCATTCATCAAAAATTAAGAATTTTAGAAAGATAAAAACTTTCCTTTCTCCTCTCTTAAACCGGTTTTTAGGAGACCAAAAACCAATTTATTTTGGGTCATTTTTATGCTAAATTAATATTGTACTAGTATTCATAATATTAATTTTATTAAGAGTGTGCTTTGGGTATTATACTTTGGGAGAGATCCTATACTTGGATCTTAGTTCTTCCATCAAGGAAAGCACAAGAACAAGAGAGAAGGAGATCTCTCTTGTGCCCTTATAAACCGAAATTCCAATGTAAGATAAAGATTTCTTCTTTATATTGTTTATAGTTTGCATGCATAAGATCACCAATTAATTTTATGATTAAATTAAGCTAAAATATATATGAATATGTTGAGTATATAGATCTACTTTTCCTTCAGGAACGCATGTTGGTATCACTAAGTATTTTGGGAAAACTACTCAACGTGGTGATGCTTCCAAGAAGGTAATCTATAAATACTGTATTTGAACCAACGTAATAAATTTACAACTATATATGCTGACATTAATTTCTACTACACAGCTACATAAAATAGCCAGGTTGATGATGAGAATGTTGGAAACTGGGGAAAAGCCACCAGAAAAGGAGTTGGATATGGTTCAAGAAGTCATAAAGGAAGCAGAGGAGGAGGAGGAGGAGTAGGAGGAGGAGGAGGAGGAGGATGTTAAACTTGATAATGAGTGAGTAGTTTCCTTAACTAGGGTTAATGGGGAATTAGGGGAAACCAACATGGGGATTGATTCATGCTAAACTTGATAATGAGTGAGTAGTTTCCTTAACTAGGGTTAATGGGAAATTAGGGGAAACCAACATGGGGATTGATTCATGCTTAATCTAATATGTTTTCATAATTAATTTGCCTGCTTGTTGTGATTTCAACTTATGCACATGTTATGTTTGATGAAATGCGAGCCTATGAATCCTTGCATTTTTTTACCCATCACTTACCTTTTCAATGAGACTTGTAAGATATAAACCAACTCGAGTCTCATTAGACCATGCATATAGTTAGATAGGGAGGATTAAGTCGACTTGTAGGTGTTGTACAATCTAATCGATTCGGCTCCGGGACCCAAACCTTCTTAGGGATTGTAAGATATACACTAACTCGATCCCATCACAACAATAATTGCTTGCATCTAGTAGAGAATATGTTTGTATGATCAAATCCCATGAATCCCATATGAACCCATGACACCCTAGTGCTTTTAATCAATTGCTTACATCTCATTTTAATCATCTTGCTTACTTTCATTATTTTGTTTGCATTGTTATTTAGTTTAGTTGATCTCCTACCTCAACCCAAATTGTGACACCCTTAGACACAACCACTTGCAATCGAAAATCCTACATCAATACCCGTCCCTTGGGATCCGACCTTTACTTAACTCTTTACTAAAAGTAGAGTAGTTTGTGGAGTTATAATATTGTTTTGGTCTAGGTAACTCTTAACGACAAGTAACCGAAATCCATACACCAACCAAAAATGGCGCCGTTGCCGGGGACGGTGTTAACTTGATTTGATTTTCTTTGATTGTTTTTAGTTGTGTCTTTATTTACCTTGGGGAAGTCAAACTCCTCAAGGTTTGTTCTAATTGTTTTCAAGTTGTTTGATATTTTGCATGTCTAGGAGAACACAAGGTAACTTGTTACCCATTGATCTTGAAATTGAAAGAACTTTGACCAACAATAGAAGACTTGCTAGAAATACTTTGAGAGGTATTGGTGAAATTGTGGACATTCAACCAAATAATATTGAGTTCATCAACCCTTTTGCAAGAGAAGGAGAGGATAACCCAACACAAAATCAACCACAAAATCAACCCACAATGCCTAAATTTTCATCACATTCCGTACCAACAGAGGAGAACCTACCAAATGGTACTCCCACACCATAACATTTGACCGGTAATTTCATTGCAAAATCCGCATTTATCCAATTAGTCGAGAAAAGTCAATTTGGGGGGATGCCTAGTGAAGACCCTCATTCTCATATGGAGACTTTTTGTGACTATTGTGATGCGATTTCTCAAACCGGAGTTACTCAAGATCAAATTCGATGGGTCTTAATTCCTTTTTCTTTGATTGGTTCCGCGAAACAATGGTTAAAGAGCCTTGATAAGGCTAACTCTTTGTATTGACTCTTGGAAGAAATTGGCACTTGCTTTCTACAAGAAATTCTATCCTCCGGAGAAGACTAACATGTTGAGAGCCCAAATCACCGGGTTCACACAAAGGGATGAGGAATCTTTGTATGAAGCATGGGAGAGATTCAAGGATACTTGCCGATCTTGTCCACATCATGGACTTAGCGAGTGGTTCCTTGTACAACAATTTTGGAATCGTCTATATGAAGACTCCCGAAACATTCTCAATATGGGATCAAATGGTATGTTTACCGAGGTTGACGATAATCAAACATGGAACAAGATTGAGGAAATGACGGTCCATAACTCACAATATAGTAGACCACGGAAGGCTACTAGAGGAGGAAAGCATGAAGTGGACTCTATCACTCAATTGGATGATCAACTTAGTGCTCATATTGATACCATTAATTTGAAGTTTGAGAAGGCTATGGCTAAGCTTGAAGAAGCCTCCAAATCGCCTAAGCAACATGTTAATGCCATGGTGGCATCTTCATCAATTCCAAGTAGAGTATGTGAGAGTTGTGGAACTTTGGGACATGACCAAAGTGAATGTAGGGGAACAAGTGAATGCTTTCCAAGCATATAAGAGTGGTACCCCTTATTCCAATTATTACAATGAAAACACCAAATTCCATCCCAACCTCTCATACAAAAGCCAAAATGTTCAAAACCCTCAAACAACATACACCCCACCTTCAATGAGAAACCAAGCTCAAAGACCCTTTTACAATCAAAACCAAAGTTATCAAAACCAAACTCCATACAATCAAACAAATGACCAAGGTTTTGATTTTCAAAAATCGGTCCTCCAAATGCAAAAGAACCAACAAGAATTTTTCCCTCAAATGCAAAAGGATAGCCAAGCAAAAGACATCACCATTAACAACATACTAGCTCACACAAAGATGTTGGAGACCCAAATGTCTCAATTGGCATCTTCAAGTTCACAAAGACAAAAGGGGCAACTACCACCTCAAAGTAATCCCCCAAGACAAGAATCGGTGAGTGCCATCCATTTGAGGAGTGGTACAAGGTATGAAGGACCAAAGCGGCCCATTGATGAAGATGTTGTGAATGCTAGTGACAAGGAGAGAGTTGTTGAAAACTCTAAAGAATAAGAACCCACCATTCAAGAAGTTTCAAAGGAGAATGAACATAAGGCTAAAGAGAAAGAGCCTATTGTGATTCGGCTTCCATTTCCAAGTCGTCAAGCTAAGCCTAAGTTTGATGAACAACTTGGGAAGTTTATGGAGATTGTCAAGAACTTGGAAGTCTCAATTCCATTTACGGAATTAATCAATCACGTTCTGGCTTATGCGAAATACATGAAAGATATTCTTACAAAGAAGAAATCCATCCGGAAACTTGAGACTATTGCTTTCACTAAGGTGAGTAGTGCCATCCTACAAGGAAGTTCACCTCCAAAACTAAAGGATCCGGGAAGCTTCTCTATTCCATGCACTATTGGTGATACCACGATCAACAAAGCTCTATGTGACCTTGGGGTAAGTGTGAGCGTCATGCCATATTCGGTGTGCAAAAGGCTAGGAATGGGAGAACTTAAGTGCACTAATATCACACTTCAAATGGCGGATCGATCAACGAAGACACCTTTAGGGGTATGGGAAGATGTGCCGGTAAGAATTGGCAAGTTCTTCATCCCGGTGGACTTTGTTATTGTTGATATGGAGGAAGACTCCAACATTCCTATCATTTTAGGGAGACCTTTCTTACACACCGCGGGAGCGGTGATTGATGTAAAACATGGAGAGCTCACACTTGAAGTGGGAGATGAAACAATCACTTTTAATCTTGACAAGACAATGAGAGCTCCCCGATTACATGAGCCGTGTTTCATGGTTGATCATTATAGCCGAGAAAGTGATAGGAAGAAGTTGTCATCTCAATGCAAAGAACAAGCTATGGGTAAAGAATCACCACCCATATGGGAGAAGAAAATGGGTAACCTCCAAGATGCTTCGTCCAAGGAACAAGAATGTTTCTACAAGAATGAGAAATTGAATAGCTCACCACCACTCATGACAAGTAAAGAACAAGGACTCATTGGCCATGACAAGAAGGAAGAGGAGTTGTTCTCATCAACTCGTGATATTATTGGGGAACAAGTAGATGAAGTATGCGGTCTTTGGGATGATGAGTTTGATGGGATATTCAATCCCTATATCGGTAATGCTATGACCCAATACCACAATGAAGAACAACAAATGCAAAGGTCTATTGAAGATCTTTATCATGACAATGAACAAGCTTTCGACTACTTCTTTAAGGTGTTGAGCAACATCAACAACACCTTGAACATGCCCCCTTGACATCTCATTAATGGATGAGAGTTTGGTGGAGTCCTCCCTAAACCACCATTTTTAAATATTCTAACCCCTTAACTTGCATTTTACTTATTGTATTGCATTTTTGTCAATATTGGATTTATATTCTTATGCCTTGATCAAGATTTTCATCATTTTGAGAGAAAGTGAGGGAGGGACTTATGTGATTATTAATGTGCAGTGTTTTGACATAGTGTGGGGATAGCAAATTGCCTAGGCTATCCAAGCCTTCGTAGTGCCCCACAATGAGGACCAAAGGAATGAAGAGTTAATGACACGGGTTATGAAATACCCACGGATGGACCTGAATTCGTGTGGTAGAGGGAGAATCCGAGCGTCCCAAAGGAAATCCGCTCGTCCTGAAGATAATCCGAGCATCCTGGGTAGGATCTGCTCGTCCTGAGATAGCTGGAAAAAGAAGTTTTTGCTCTGACTGAGAATCCGAGCGTCCCACTTGAGAATACGCTCGTCTCAGTCAGGACGCTCGTCCTACAGAGAATCCGCTCGTCCTACAGCTGGTAAAAATTGGGATTTCTCCCTGACAAGGAATCTGAGCGTCCCGACAGCAATCCGCTCGTCCTCCTTCAAAAAGACGCTCGTCTTCCTCAGAAGACGCTCGTCCTAGCACGTCTTTTTCCTGAAGCCAACTACAGCAGAATCCGAGCGTCCTGACCCTAGTCCGCTCGTCTCCACCCTGAATTTCAAATATAACGGGATTAAAACCCCAACTTTCCCAATTTATTTACTCATTCACAACATAAACACAACTCCAAACCCTCAAAACTCTCATTCTCTCTATCAACCAACACCAAATTTCTCAACCAAAATCACTCAAATTAAAACCAAAGTTCCTCAAAACTCAAATAAATCACTCCTTTACCAACAACAAGTGATTAAAACACCAACATCTTCAAAGTTTGAGTCGATTTCTAGGATACAAGGCAAAATTCAACTATCCTAAATCGATTTGGGTCTTATTAGAATTTGAAGAAATCAAGCTTATCTTTGGTGTTACTACACAAAGGAGAAGATGGCAAGAACAAAAGGTGGAAGCAAGGCACCCCCAAAGAAGAACCTTTCTAAAAGACGACAAGCTCTTCAAGCTCTTCAAGCATCTAAGGCATTGGTGGTTCAAAATACAAGGTTGGAAATTCAAGAGTCTATTCCTCATATGGAAGCTACTACTTCTACTCCGGTTATTAAACAACTAGATGATTATACAGAGGTAATTTTCACTTCCGACTCTCATAGAGAGAAATTTGTTTCCTTTGCTAAGAAATCTATTTTACCCACCAAATTCATATGCCAAGAGACCTTGTCAAAATTGGGTATCCTAGAACAAACCAAGACCTTTTTCGAGTCCATGGGATTGAGTACATTGTTTAATATGCAAGAGTTGACTTACTCATCCCTCACCTTAGAGTTCTTAAGCTCTTTGAAAGTTACCAAGGTGGAGGCTTTAAGGAACATTGAATTCCGGCTCAAGAATGTTGATAGGAAATTGTCTTTTGAAGAATTTGATAATGTTTTTGGCCTTAGCAATGACCCGACCTACACAAAGAAACCTACCAAGTATGATCCCGCTCCCTTATGGAAGGCTATTACCGGGAGAGAGTTTACATCTTATCATGATTGTCGTGCTCTTATTGTCCATCATCCGGGCATAAGAGTATGGCACAAGGTTGTTGGGCATACTTTGATTGCTAGGAAGGGAACGAACCATTTCACCGAACTTGACTTTATTTATCTCGAGTCGACCTTGAACATTGGAAGAGAGTTCACCAAAAATTACAACATTCTCCAACTTTTGATTGAGAGGTGGCTCAAAGTCGATCATGGCAAAGAAGGCACGGCCTTTATTGTTAATGGAGGTTTGGTAACTTATTTGGCAAAACACTTCAACCGGAACTTCAACAAGGATAGCACCTATAAACCGGTTAAGGGAGGCCATATCATTGATCTAGCCACCATGGTTCAAAAATTCAAATGGGTCACGAATGATACTCTTGATGACAAATTTGGGTGGTTAACAAAAGATGCTAAATCCTTCACAGTGCCAAGCAAGATTTTCCGATTGAATGTTCATAGGCCAAACTACCTTCTCCCACTCTCCGAGGAAGCCGAGTATATTATACAACATCAAGGGGAAGACATTGCCAAGCCCTCCTCCTCCATTATCATCCCACCTTACCCATTCACCTACCATGAATTTCAACCCGAAAATGTTAAGGCGGAGAATGACTACTTGACTCTCTTGATGAAAGAAATACACAAGCAAGATTATGAGGATAGAGTCAATGCTTATAAAGCACAATATCCGCCTCTCCTACATCTTGCTAGGCAAGGACTTCTTGACCCATCTTGTCCTTTGCCTAGTTGGACGGATAAGGAAACCTTCTTTCCTAGTGCTTCTTGAGGTGGTAGCTTGGGTGAAGAGGAGATGGTTGTTGTTGAGAGTGGTGCACAAGAAGAAGAAGAAGAAGAAGAAGAAGAAGAAGAAGAAGAAGAAGAAGAAGAAGAAGAAGAAGAAGAAGAAGAAGAAGAAGAAGAAGAAGAAGAAGAAGAAGAAGAAGAAGAAGAAGAAGAAGAAGAAGAAGAAGAAGAAGAAGAAGAAGAAGAAGAAGAAGAAGAAGAAGAAGAAGAAGAAGAAGAAGAAGAAGAAGAAGAAGAAGAAGAAGAAGAAGAAGAAGAAGAAGAAGAAGAAAGAAGTTCAAGTGCAAGTGATGATAACTCTGGATCTATGGAGGTTGATGATGATGATTCAAGTGAAGTTGGTGATGATGATGGAGATGATAGTGATGACGCCATGGGTGAAGATTGAGGATTAGCAAGCTCTTGGGAGGATGCCACATTACTTTGTGAGTTTCCTACACCTCCTTTAAGGTTTGTCTATTTCTCTTCTTTTTCATATAATTTTTATCTTGATCATGATTTGGAGTCCTAGCATCATTTAGAGGACTCACACCTTGGCCACATTGAGGTGTTTCTTTTATTGTTCCCACATTCAAAATCCAAAATGACCAATGTAGTTTCATGCATACCATCCTTATGCATGAACTCCCCCAATTTTTGACATTAGAAATAGTGTTTATTTTGGTTTGGTGAAGTTTATGCATATGCATTGGGAGCTAATCTAAATTATTCTCTCCAACATAACAAAAATCATGCATCATATAGCATAGCTTAGTTTGCATTCACTCTTGTTTATATGTCATATAGTTTGCATTTAGCTTAGAAATCATGCATTTTCATATAAATTGCATAATTTCCTATCGTATTGGCCATTGAGGACAATGCCCATACTAGTGTGGGGATGAGAAATTCTAACATAACTTTTTAAACAAAAATGATAAAAATTTGAAATATTCAAAAAATCAAAAACATGTTCATTTCCTTTGTAGTGTAATCTTGTATATATTATATATTGTGTTTTTCCATCCTTTTTCACATTGATCGACTACGCCACATCCGAGACATGAGGATATTGAAGACCGCATGGTATGGTTTTCCAATCTCCTTTTTCCTCTTTATGTTAATGACTATGTGGCTTTATTTTGATTGATGCGGTATAAACAATGTGAATTTAGGATTGCATTTAGATTATTTGGCATACTATTTGGTAGAAGCATATGCATTAAAGTTGTATATATGTTAGTTGCATCATGGCATATAGTTGCATTTAGGAAAATTTTGTGAAAACATCTATTTGGGAAGCTTGACAAGTGTATATAAAGCCCTTGTAGATACTTTTTGTTCTTCAAACTTTGCTTGTTAGAATACTTGTAAAACACCCTAGGATGTGTCATGCTAGTATCCTTTGACCCATGGATTGAAGGAAATGTAGATCTATATACATACTAACATACTCATATATGTTTAAATTAATTTGTCATAAAATTAAATACGGATTTTATGCATGCAAACAATATTAAAATAGAAGAGAAATCATGTCCTTACATTGGTGATTTCGGTTTTATGGGCACAAAAGAAATCTCCTTTTCTTTTGTTCTTGTGCTATCCTTAAATGGAAGAACCAAGATCCAAGTATAGGATCTCTCCTTAGGATTAATACCCAAAGCTTTCTCTTAATTAAGATTAATATTATGAGAACTAGTACAATATTAATCTAGTAAAAATTGACCCAAAAATATTATAATACTCTTAATATTTTCGGTTTATAGAGAGAAGAAGAAGAGATTTATTTTTCTCTCTAGAATACTAATTTTGGATGAGTGAATGAATGATAATTTACAACATTTTGTATATTATTAGGTAAAAATTATAGAAAAAACCATGATGGGTTTTTGTCTTCTCAAAACCGTGTAAGAGGAAGGATTTTGGGGATCCAATGCATGGAAAAATTGTTCTTCACAATAAACAATAGGGTTGCATGGCTAGTGACTAGGGTAATCATCATGCCCTCCACTAATTACAATCAACATATAATTAGCTTAAAAAACCCTCTAATTTTTGGCCCACTTGATAATATGGATTCCATATTATTTTTGTCAATATGTCACATGTCATATGTAACATAAATTTGTTATGTAATTTTTAACATATTAAAAATCAACGTAGTATCAAAAATACGTCACATACAAAAATCGACTTAGTAATATCATAATTACTTGTACCAAAAATTTTACCAATTTATAAATCACAACAGATTGTATTTATAATAATTCATTCAATTTCGATTGTTTCTTTAAACATTAATTTCGTCCGAGTAATGATACAATTCAATTACTCAGACCGTATCTCATTTAATCACATTTCAATTTGATACGTAAATTTTACTTCCAAAAATCGTCCGTCAATTTTCAAGTAATTTAATTAACTCGTAACATTATACGATTAATTAAATAATCAATTAAGAGTGTTGCCCTATAGGTATGACCTAGGGGGTCAACTGATCACCATCGTCGCACGACAGTAATGTCAAACTCTAGTCAGCCAATCATTACCGATATATGTTGACCAGTTGACAGTAACAATATTACTTCCCAATTGTATTCTTTATAATGAGATTTAAACACGTGATCATCATGATCAACAGTCGTGATCACATTATTGTCGGAGGACACATATTCCAACACCATCTTATTGGGTTGTGTTACGACGGTGGTGGGTCGGGTTGTTATAGTAAGAGGTGAATCAAATGGTCGAGCATAGGCTCCTATTTATAGGAAAATAATAGGAGTAACGCATGCACCAAGGAGGAGCCAACCCCGATCGGGGTCGTAGTGTCCATCATATTTTCTCTTAATTCCGTCCTTAATTAAAAATGGTATCCTATGTTGACGATTAATGCCTTGTTTAATGGTGCGATTAAGAGCATTAAGGAGGGCATCTTAAGTATTTTGGTATCCTAGGCTCTTCTTTAGCATCCAAATTTTCCACCACATTTTGGACTTGAATTCTTGGGCTTTGACTTGCACATTGACTTTGCTTGCATTTTCATTTTGATCCAACACTTTCTTCATGCAAAATCCATGCAATTCCAACACTTAGTCCAATCTTGCTCATGTCCAAACCTAGGCTCTTCTTTAGGCTCATGTCCAATGCCTTGTTTAATGGTGCGATTAAGAGCATTAAGGAGGGCATCTTAAGTATTTTGGCATCCTAGGCTCTTCTTTAGCATCCAAATTTTCCACCACATTTTGGACTTGAATTATTGGGCTTTGACTTGCACATTGACTTTGCTTGCATTTTCATTTTGATCCAACACTTTCTTCATGAAAAATCCATGCAATTCCAACACTTAGTCCAATCCATGCAATCCCCGGCAACGGCGCCAAAATTTGATAGGCTATCGCACACCTATGCAAAGATAATATTTATACCCTAGACAACAAATGAATGTAGTACTTAGGGGTCGAACCCAAAGGAGACGGGATTTATTAATTAATTGTTATGGATTGAATTTTACCTTGGTAGATTAACGGTTGATACCTTAGTCCAATCTTGCTCTCATACTTAGCCTTGCTTCTAGTGTTAGCACATTTTGTAGTACTTTAGCTCATTTTCCTACAAAACACACTTGAACACACAATTGCACTAGAAACACAATATTAGCTTTAAAACACTTTGATAAGTGCTAAATGATATGTAAAATCAAACTAATATAAGGGGTTCAAATGTATAGAAAATACACTTATCATTTAGTCCTCGAATTAGCCTCGTTCCTCATTTAATATCTTTAGTTTCTCGTTTTGCATATTCTTTGAGGTTTTGATCCCTTGGTAGGAAAGGAGTGCAAACCTTACATTTTTATAGCAAAATGGAGCTAAATTGATCGAATTCAATGACCAAGCCTCAAAGGGAAGACAATGCTAGAAGGCCTATGTAGATAATAAAGTAGATTGGGCAATGATGAAAAGATCCTTGCATCTCCAACAAGATCCCCTAGGATTGTTGAAGAAAGAAAAGAAGAGAAGTGACTGTGAAGGAATACGAGCGGCGCATTGCCCAGGACGAGCGTCGCCCTGCTACAGTCCGAGCGTCCCGAGGCGAACACGCTCGTCTTAAGGCCCCATGATCCGAGCGTCCCGACCCACAATCCGCTCGGATTCTGCTCCAGAACCAACCGTCCCTTAGCCAAGACGCTCGGGACGAGCGTATTACTTGAAGACCACCAAAACGAAGATGAGCATCTCTTGGAGAGGAGCATCTCCTTGGAGAGGAGTACTTCCTCAACTTTTCTTAAGGGTCTTAATAGTCATTTAAGCCCTTAGTAACCCTAATCTTTATACCTAATCTCTACTATAAATACCCCATTGTACTACCTAGATTATCATGTCATCTTAATAGGATCTTAATCAAGCCCTAATAATCTCTTAATCTTATAATCAATTCTTAATTTAGCATTAATACAAATTTCATTTCTTAATCATTCCTTAATTTCTCTATTGTTCATCATTTATTTTGGGTAATTAGAAGATTATTTGGGTTTATTTGGAGGATTGACAACCTTCCATCAATCATCAAATACTTCTATTATTCTTTGCTTTATTATTTTGGAATCATCTTTATAGGTATAATTCTCTCTTAATCCTTTTTAATTATTGTTAATCATCTTCATTTGTTCATCATGTTTCGCCTTGCTAGTATGATTGACAACCTTGTTAGCATGTTAAACTTGATAATGAGTGAGTAGTTTCCTTAACTAGGGTTAATGGGGAATTAGGGGAAACCAACATGGGGATTGATTCATGCTTAATCTAATATGTTTTCATAATTAATTTGCTTGCTTGTTGTGATTTCAACTTATGCACATGTTATGTTTGATGAAATGCGAGCCTATGAATCCTTGCATTTTTTTACCCATCACTTATCATTTCAATGAGACTTGTTAGACATAAACAAACTCGAGTCTCATTAGACCATGCATATAGTTGGATAGGGAGGATTAAGTCGACTTGTAGGTGTTGTACAATCTAATCGATTCGGCTCCGGGACCCAAACCTTCTTAGGGATTGTAAGATATACACTAACTTGATCCCATCACAACAATAATTGCTTGCATCTAGTAGAGAATATGTTTGTATGATCAAATCCTATGAATTCCCTATGAACCCATGACACCCTAGTGCTTTTAATCAATTGATTACATCTCATTTTAATCATCTTGCTTACTTTCATTATTTTGTTTGCATTGTTATTTAGTTTAGTTGATCTCCTACCTCAAACCAAATTGTGACACCCTTAGACACAACCACTTGCAATCTAAAATCCTACATCAATACCCGTCCCTTGGGATCCGACTTTTACTTACCTCTTTACTAAAAGTAGAGTAGTTTGTGGAGTTATAAATATTGTTTTGGTCTAGGTAACTCTTAACGACAAGTAACCGAAATCCATACACCGACCACAAACCCTCTGACAGTTGTGTAAGGATGATAACTGAGTAAGTTTATAACCTTCAATAATGTCATTTGTTATTGTATGACTTGAGCCATGACCCATATATATGCAAATAATAATGGCATGTGTGTATATTTATGAATTAGTATTTTTGAAGCAAAAAAAAGATTATGTCCATTTAGGAAATATGAAAGCAACACTGATCTCAATTTTATCACGCCAATAGTAAGTGTATTCTTAATAATTACTCGTACCATTTAATTAATGTTTATGCGAGAGGTTGATTATCTAATTCAGCTGATTTGTGTGTGATTTATATAATAGTCTCCTAAAGCACCAGACGACAAACAATGCGCCTTTTACGTTTGTCACTCCATGTGAAAGGTTATCGACGGAAAACTTTCTACCATTCTGATACGGGTTAGTGTGATTTAATAACTATTTTAGATATAAATTGAGTTCAATTCTGTATACTTCCATGTATTATATCTATTTTGATTATATATATTTTGAATTGTAGTTTCCACTAATACTCAACAAAGCCCCAGAATATTCGCCAGAGGGCATCAATCGGGTTAGAAATATGTGGGCCAGTTATTTTGTTTCATTAGCAGAGTCTCAATAGTTTGCTCATGCTTTATGTACGTGTGTGTGTGTGTGTGTATAGAGCCATTGTGTATTGGCTTCTTTTGTTTTTTTTTTTTTGAGGAAGTTGTGTTTTGGCTTTTGATCATCCTGTTTGTACTGTTTTGAAACTGGGTTTAGTTGATCACGGGGTGTAATATTTTGCTGCAGGATTGAATTTTTACAATGCACAGCTGATGGAATGCTATTTTCAGCAGCAGCTGAAAAATAGCATTCCAGCAGCTGCTACAAACGCTGCTGAAAAAATAGCATTTCAGCAGCCGCTAGAATAAGCTAAATTTTTTAAAAAAAATTAAAAACGAAAACGGTTAAAAACTACCCGTTGCAAACAATTATTTGACAACGGTTTTATTTAGATAAATAACCGTTGACATCTTTTCCCTCCCCATTCAAACCGCCAAAAATATAAGATAACGAACGATAACCGTTGTCGACTTCAAAATGTTAACAACGGTTTATTTAAGAAGAACCGTTGTCAAAGTTTCATCAATTGATAAATATAACAACGGTTTATCACGCAATAAAACTGTTGTTAAATATTGACATTTAATTAAATAAGATAACGAAATGAACCGTTATCATAGATTATATTTAAAAATGGTTTTGGAACCACTAAACCATTGTCAATAGTAAACTAGGACAGCGGGTTTGAAACCGTTATTAATATCTAATAACGGTTTCTTAAAAGTATACCCGTTGCCATAAACATAATTAACAATAGTTTTATAACGGTTCTTGAGTAGTGATAACGGTATTATAGATTTGTTATTGATGTTATATAACGGTCATACAACCGTGGTATATATTTAACAACAGTCGTTGCAATAACGGTTCCATGTTTCTATTTAATAACAATAATTGCATTATTTGACCGTTATTGGATGTCTTATTTGGCGTAGTGGTACCCTCACCCCTTACTTCAGATCTCTGTGAACATCCGTGTTCATTGGCATCCACGAGAGTCATTCTAGACATAGAATGCTAAGGGTAACGAGTTCTTAGTGTTCATGTCACTACTTTGTGTCTTGACATGACACGAGGTATTCGAACTGTTCCAATTTCCCATAAAAATTGGTGGCGACTCCACAAATGCAAACGCTTGTTCCCAAGCGCCCCCGTGGGCCCATGTCCACAAGGTGTCGACTAAGACACCTCACATAATAAAACTAGCACAAAACACAATACATAGCTAGTACAACATAATAAAAACTCACAACACTAATACAACATAATAATAAAATGGGTAATGGAGATCTTCATTCTTCCATTCTACCTTTGCCTTTTCCCTCGGGGTATATCTTCCCCTTGTTCTTCTTGTTGGCCCGCCTAGCATGAACTTCCTCTTTGGAGCGGATCCTTAACGGATCTACAACGGCGACGGCCTCCGGTCTCTTGCATGACCCTATACTCGGCCCACTACGTCTTTGGGACCCGAGCTTCTCCTCTTTGGTGGCCTCATCACATCCGGGCTATCTCCATCAACAAAGCCCTCAAAGAAGGCACGGTTGGCCTTGCCAACCTCTCTATACTTCAAATCAACAACCTCGTCCTTACGAGGTTTGAACCTCTCCTCCAAGGTTTGAGCTCTTGACCACTTGACATAAGCGGGAGTCACCCATGTCGTGGCAACGGGGTTTGGTACCTCCCAAAGCGGCCGAGTGGCCCACCATCTTATGAAGACCTTCACAAGCTCGGAGTTTCGAAAAACATTCTCTTGGACGAGAGTATCTTGAGCGGGCACCTTTTGTTGACGCCCCATTTGCCTCATGAGCCTTTCGGGATAAATGAAGGAAGCAAACTTCAAACCCACCACCATCAAAGAGAAAGAACTAGAAACCGGAGCGGGCAACCCCGTGAAGGACCTCAAGTGCCACCATGACACCACCCAACGGATATGAGGACCACCCTCCTCCACCAATCTTGAGGTCCAATAGGCCTCGGTGGATGCGAAACTATCCGAGAACAACTTACTCCTCATAGTAAGGTGACGAAAGGAAGAAGAAGAAGAATCGGTCGGAGGCTCTACATACCGTAGCCTCTCCATTAGCCACAGTTGGAGGATCCGTGGATATCCAAACGAGGGAGCTTCTCCACAAGAGCCCTTCTTGTCCAAAGCTTGGATGATCTCGCCAAGCACCAACCATGATGGATCCCTACCATGCTCCATTTGCTCAATCACATACACAAGGGTCATACTACCATAGCATTTCGACCCCTCCTTCTTTAAAGCATCAACAAAGAGGTATGCATGTACTAGGCAAAAGGCAAGAGCCCTTCTCCTAGCCACCTCCAAGACATTGACATCCAACCGGTTGGAGAAAATGTTGATACGAGCCACCATATTCACACCATGAGGAGCAAGGAGAAAGTTGACTTGACTTGTCGACAAGCCCAACATTGAACGGAATTTCTCCTTATAACACAACCGAGTCGGGGGAAGCACCGGAACACAACCCGGCCACCCACCAATGGCACCTACTTCTTCGGCAAGAGGGCAAATTTTGCCTTTCGGGAAAACGAAAACATGATGTTTCGAATCCCAAAACCGAGAGCATGCTTCAAGAAACGAGGATTACACCTTGACTTGACGAAGCACCAACAATTGACCAACTCCCATGCAAATGAGTTAATACTTCTCTGGAGGCGATAAATCCCGACACCATTGTTGCAACACATTCTCGAAAGCATCCATGAATAAATTTGTGGAAGTAGAAGAGAGGTTTTTAGAGATGTTTTTCGTGTTTCGGATGATGAAACAATGAATCACAAACGTCCCTATTTACACAAAATAATCAGCGCGTTTTTCCGAAAAAAGGGGAAGCTCCCTTCTATCGCCGGTAGACTCGCGCCTCTTTGGGCTGTTCCTCAGGATTCCCACCTTGAATTGTCCCTTTCAAGTTGTGTTTCTTCCTGACACCTCAAACCTCCCGCCACAAGACTCGCGCCTCTTTGGGCTTATCCAGGATGTTTTGTGTTTTCTCACACTCACATTTCCTTGTTTTCGCGTTTTACGAAATCCGACACGGTTTCCATGATGCTGCTTTAAACATACGGGTTTTTCTCTTTCTTTTTTTAGGGGGAAGGGCTAGTCGCCCCGATCCGCGACGGATCGTTTCCATGACAGTCGAAATTCCGAAAAAAAATTCGCTTTTTCGCATTTTTCCACAAAAATCGAAAATTGATAACATGACGTCAGGTTTCTTCAAAATTTCAAGCTCTCACAAATCCGAGTCTTGATCTCACAAAAATCAAATCAAATACACTCGCAAAAATCTATTCTAAAATTCACCTCTAGCAGTTTGAGTTTTAATTCTTTCGAGTTACAAATCAGTTCCGACAAATTTCGATGCAATTTAATTAAAGACACGAGTTAATTGCTCAAACCTCAAATTAATTCTTTTTGAGAAATCCATACGTGACGACTTGTCACGGAATTTTCAAAATATCATTTCAAATTTCAATTTTAACTTCGAGTCATCATGGTTAATTTTGTTTTCAATCAAAACGCCTTTATTTCGTGTCTACGTTTATGCGTATGTGCTACCTGTTGCCTGTTTTCTACACTAACGATGCAGGAACTAGTGCGAAGCAAAGGGGAACTAACAGCCGACAGCGCTTCTCCGAAACACAACACAAAAAAGCCAAAAATCACAAATAAACCACAATCCAAAAAACACATATATACAAACCCCTCACACAAAATACATCGACACACGTTTGATACAAACGACTGACCACGCAAACAGGATCTGGCACAGACATTTATCATACAGACACTGGCCTAAAACAGCGAACTGGGGGCTATCTGCCACCTACCGAACTAAGCACTCCCCACCCTTTCTATCGGAAAGGAAAAGGAGCAACACGGAGAACAAAGGAACAACAGCGGAAGCAGAGGTGGTTACCACGACGGTAATACCTTATTCCTACTCCACGACAAAAAGGAAAACAATGCCTAGCAGATTTCGGACGACATGACAATCAGGAATTGTGACTTAGTGCATCATTCCGACGTTGACCCCCAATCGTCAGAATTCGGCGATGAAAAAGAGTTATGACACCGGGCGCTACCCCGATGTTGAACCCCAATCATCGGAACTCAACAACGATCGAAGACGGCAACGTAGAACAATGCACCCGTCTTGACCCCCAATCATCAGATGTCCGAACCTCTGCAGACAAAAGCCAATGATCGATACTCGATCAAAATCCGGGCAAAGGCCACCAGGGAGAAACACAACCAAGCCTGTAACAAAAAAGCAGTTGTTTCTCCCCCTCCAGGGTCATCCTCGTCCTCCAATGTCTCGGCGATGGACTCTGTGGGCCCCGAACACTCCCCTGCAATCAAAGGCAAGGCAAGAACGTCAGCCGAGATTTCGGCATTACGACGGCACAAAATGGACAAATCCAAAAAAAGCCTGCAAAACAAAACAAGGGCAATCCCGCCCAAACCCAACCAAAAAAAAAACAAAACATTCCATAAAAAACCGCACAAAAAAATGGCTCGCCCTCCTTTTCAAGCAAAAGACGAGTCAAAACAACAACAACAAAAATGGCACCTCAAGACCCACACAAGGTCCGCCAACAAAAAATTACTCCCGACACAATGGGGTATTTTCCACGGCTAGAAAAAGACGGTTTTGCCCTAATTCGAGTGCAAATAGGTCAAAATTTCAAAATACGACCACAACAAAACAACGTAATTTTACCACGTCTCAAAGCGGCCTAAACTACCAATAAGGTCCATTTCGAAACAAGCTGACTCAATTTTACGCTCCTTTTCACAGACATAAGACCGCTTCAAAGGCGAAAATTCCAATTTTGCCCCCAATACCCCAACAAAATTCAATTTGGCAAACACGGTCTTCCCCGACTACAATACAACCTAGTGGGGCACACAACTCAATCAAACAAACTTGACATTGTGAAATAAGACGGATTTACCGTATCATTCACGTTTTTCGAACATAGGGAACGGGAACGAGGACCAAAATGCAAACTAAAAGCACCCCTATACTCCTAAACAGGTTTCTAACCTAATGCAATCATCAATTTCACTCGAAAATGGCTTAATCAAAACCGCCCAATTCGATTTTTGAGGGTTTAGGGTTTCGCCCTAATTCAATCAACAAAAATACCAACAAATTCAAATGGATTCAAGAGGATTTATATACCTTGAGATGACATGTTGGAAATGGCACGAACTCAAGCAAGAAAAGAGACCCAAAAATGGCGATTTCTTTGTGTTTGTCGAGTCTTTGAGGAAGATGAAGTGAGAATGGCGAGCAGTCTGTTCTCGCGTCTTTTCTACAAAAATAGGGGAGCTCCCTTATATCGCCAAAGGACTCGCTCCTCAATGGGGTGTTCTTTTGCTTTGTTCAGCAATATCTTGAGCTTTGGCCCAATTTCCTACACAAACTTCGATTTTCAACGACGGCAATAAAAACCGTCATTTCAAAAAAACAATAATAGTGAAATTCAAAATTCACTATTTCTTCAAGTTTCAACGACGGCAATTAAAACCGTCATTTCAAAAAACAATAATAGTGAAATTCAAAATTCACTATTTCTCCAATTTCCAACAACGGCAATAAAAACCGTCATTTCAAAAAAAACAATAATAGTGAAATTCAAAATTCACTATTTCTTCAAATTTCAACGACGGCAATTAAAATCGTCATTTCAAAAAACAATAATAGTGAAATTCAAAATTCACTATTTCTCCAATTTCCAACGACCGCAATAAAAACCGTCATTTCAAAAAAACAATAATAGTGAAATTCAAAAATTCACTATTTCTCCAATTTCCAACGACGGCAATAAAAACCGTCATTTCAAAAAACAATAATAGTGAAATTCAAAATTCACTATTTCTCTCAATTTCCAACGACGGCAATAAAAACCGTCATTTCAAAAAATAATAGTGAAATTCAAAATTCACTATTTCTTCGAATTTCAACGACGGCAATAGAAATCGTCATTTCAAAAAACATTAATAGTGAAATTCAAAATTCACTATTTCTTCAAATTTCAACGACGGCAATAAAAAACCGTCGGTTCAAACACGAAATAGTGAAACTCAAAATTCGCTGTTTTCAAAATTTCCACAGCGGCATTAAAAGCCCCTATCTGTCAAAAACAAAACCAGTAGCAGGATTCAAACCCGCTATCCTCACAAATTTTTCAACAAACATTCATCAATCTCGAATCATGGGAAGGCAAAATTAAAGTCATACTCCCCAAACACACATCAGACGACGGAATACGCATCTGTCCATTCCCTACAAAACAAACGGCAATAAAAATCGCTACCTCTCTTCGAGATTCAAAATCATCGCCGGCCACGGGGACCAGACTCAAAAAACCTATCCCTTTACAGCACCACGAACACTCAATACAAACACCGAGATTCCCCAACAGGATATCGGAGGCTTCCTCACGAAGCCCGCTAATTCAAACAACTTCCCGAAATGAGCCTATCCAACACGGTTGTTTCCCATGGTCGATCAATCAACATTCAATATGGCTGGCGAGCCTTACAATGCACATTCAATATGGTTGATGAGCCTTATAACGCATATGGCTGGCGAGCCTTACAACGCATATTCAATATGGTTGGCGAGCCTTACAACGCACCGCGGCTGGCGAGCCCCTTTCATATACGCACCGCGGCTGGCGAGCCCCTTTCATATACACACCATAGCTGGCAAGCCTTACAACGCACCGTGGCTGGTGAGCCCCTTTCATATACGCACCGCGGCTGGCGAGCCCCTTTCATATACGCACCGCGGCTGGCGAGCCCCTTTCATATACGCACCGCGGCTGGCGAGCCCCTTTCATGTACGCATTACGGCTGGCGAGCCCCTTTCATCTACGCATCGCGGCTTGCGAGCCCCTTTCATATACGCACCGCGGCTGGCGAGCCCCTTTCATATACGCACCACGGCTGGCGAGCCCTTTTATATCCGCAACACAGCTGGAGAGCCTTTGTCCGCAAATAAGAAACGATTCAAGGACATATCCCGAAGATGCCTCAGGTATGACTCCTTCTTATGGCTGGCAAGCCTTTGTATGTAGTCTAACGGACTTTAAATGACCCGCACGAACAGTCGATAGACTCTAAACTGTTCTCCACGATAGGTCCTCGGCTCGTACCCTCGAGTCGCCTTGGCGTCGCCCTTCCCAACGGCAGGTCATTGGCCCGAATCCTTTAGAGTCGCCTCGACATCGCTGCGGTCTCCAGGTTGTAATCTTCGATTGACCTGGGGGCTTTACTTTGACTTTCGCCATGTCCAAGCCTCGGTCAAAGTGGGGGCTCTGTAGATACCCAGAATCTGTTGAGTCTCCAACAAACAGCCGATGATTATCGGACTACAACATGGTTAGGAATCGCAGCGTTTGATCGACAGTTTGTATACAACTATACGTCCGAAAACTTAAAATGATTTCGAAAACAAAACATTTCAAAACTTTTCAAAAGTACCTGGAGTGTTTAATGCATGACGACAGGGTCGCAATGACACTAACTAGAGTCAAAACCGACACTGGACCAAAAACTAACTCAAAATTCAAATCCCGACTCCAACAACGAGTCAAACCGGGTCAAACACAAAAAACAAACTTTTCAAATGCTTCCATGTTAAGGTTCCCCGGAATCCTAAATGGTCAAGTACAGGGACGAGCACGGGAAAGGACGTAGCACATGCTGCGCCTCTTCCAAGAGTCGCGCCTCTTCCAAGAGTCGCAGCTCTTGCTGCGCCTCTTCCCCAGCTTCACTCCAGCTCAATTTTCAAAAGTTCGTTACAAGTTCGTTATTTGTGGGCCCATCTTTGGTGCGCCTCTTCTTCAACGCCATATATCATATATTTGGTCTATTGGGCATTTATTTTTGTCCGGACCAGTATTTTATCTTCGAGCAGACTGCGAGCTGTCGCAGTATTTTATCTTCAAGTAGACTATGAGTCGTCGCAATATTTTATCTTCTAGCAAGGATCTTTCATCAGGACTTCGCTTGCAACAACGAGCGGATTTTCGACGGTGTTTCGACACGCCTCCATCAATACCCTATTATTTTCCAAGCGAGAGTTCATGACAGCCGATTGTACTTCTCGATAGATAAAGTTCGCTTGAGACCGACGGAAGCAGATTCCCACAGCAGTTTCTACCGACATTCTGCTGCCCTCAATATTATGTTTTGTTGGAGTTCGGCAAAGGTATCGTTATCCGGATGTTCTCATACCAACCTTCTTTTAGGTTCCCATCTTAGAAATATCGGTATATTTTATCAAGAAAATTCGGATTATAATGAAATTATAAAATATGAAATTACGAGTCATAAACGAAATGCATAAACAAAAGAATAGAGATTAGAATTAACCTCCGGTCCTAGCAATTTGGACTAAGAACAAATATCGAGATCGATATTCTCCTAATCGTTGCACCCAAAATGCTCCGAGAAAAGCCTTTTTCTTGCTAGAAAGAGAACCCTAATTCCTAATAATTTTTAGGGTTTTGTGATGAGAGTATCGAGTAAAAATCAAGAGAGAAAATGATCCTACCCTCTCTCCTATTTAACCGTCCAAAAGGAGAAAAGAGGGGAAGATCTTTTTCTTATTTTTCTCCCCTTTAAACGTGTAACAACCAAACAAATAAGGAGAAAATCTTCTTATTTTAGGTTGTTATCATATTGTATAAAATGTGTATCATTATCAATTGTCAGTTATGTCATCACGTATTAATAAGTCCACACACAATAGTTTGTAGTCGATTTATTAATACCGGTCTGTCATTATTTATTATGACAATTTCGTATAATATATACATTAATTATAAATATCGCATATTTATAATTTGCTAATTAAATATAACCGTTTATGTTTAATTACGAATTAACATCTTAATTCGTTTAAGCTAACATTATATACATTAATTAAATATAGCAATTTATATTCAATTTACGAATTAACAATTAATTCGTCTCAGCTGATATTATTTAATTGTATTAAATAATCGACTCAACATCACATTGACTAATCTTTTAGTCAAATACATGGACTAACCTTTTAGTCATATAAGGCATCAATGTGATTATATTTTCATATAATCACATCTCTCAAACACATCCTTTAGGTGTAACTTTTAGGGACCAGTTGATCACCGCCATCAGTATGACAATAACGTCAAACTTCTAGCAAGCCAACCGTTATTAGTAAACGTTAATCAACTGATAAAATGCTAAGTATACCCTGTGAACCTATAACAGATTTATACACGTTATCACACTAACTGTGGAGGATACTAGCTCCAACAATCTCCCACTTGTCCTCACAAGTGTATGTGCGATAACCGATTCTCATATCCTTAATTTCTCCCACTCAATGTAAAACAATTTGCAAAATCCGTATTCACAAAGGTCGTATTTTACAAGTGATCAATATCAAGAGTGGTTTTCCTGACTAGAGAGTAACTTAACTGATAAACGAATCATCATTCGAGCATGGCCATGCATTTCAGTTATAACTCCTCGAGTGGCCCTGAGAAATGACTAAACCTGATAAAGGATGGATATTTTCTTCAACTCGAATCCTGCAGATACAAGCACAAAGTATGAAATAACCCAAGAAAATCTGCTTAGCCTCCTGTTACGTTCGACGACCATGAGAAAGAAACCAAAGTCACCCAAAAACTGCCTTAATCTCAAGAGACAGTCGATAGTCAAAAGAATCGACTCTAGGAACACAATGGACATCCAATCCACGACCTGGCACCGAATTTTTTTAAACATTTAGGACTCCATTACATTGTCACAATGTCTTACGAGGTATCATTATAACTCGCATCTGTGATCGATCAGCCAACCGTTTGACTTATGGCTCGTTGAACCCACCATCAATCAACTTCACAATATAATAGCCAGAGTTATCAGCTCATGTAGGCGATTACGGACCAAAACAAATATAATGTAATTCATTCACTTTGTATGCGTTCAATGTTGTCGTACAATCCACATGAAAAACAAAATATGAAATAATACGATGAAGTTATAAATAGCATATGAAAAAGAAAATGTATCGAATCCATAAGCAACTACTACAACTCAGAAACACGTTTAATTCCCATGGAAATAACGTGCCCTTCATGCTTATCATATTTCAATAGTTTAGTTAGAGGATCCGCGATGTTGTCATCCGAAGCAATCTTGTCAATCACTATCTCCTCTTGCTCCACGTAATCACGGATCAGGTGAGCCTTCCAATGTACATGTCTAGACTTGTTGCTAGACTTAGGCTCTTTGGCCTGGAAGATGGCACCTCTATTGTCACAATAGATGGTGATTGGGTCATTCAAACTGGGAACTATGGTTAGTCCTTGTAAGAATTGACGCATCCATATAGCTTCCTTTGCTGCTTCTGAAGCGGCATAGTACTCGGATTCAGTAGTAGAATTTGCTACAACTTCCTGTTTGGAACTTTTCCAGCTGACCGCAGCACCATTAAGAGTAAAGACGAATCCAGATCGAGATTTCGAATCATCTCGATCCGTTTGGAAGCTAGCATCTGCGTAACCGATTGCACATAGCTTAGTATCTCCTCCATAAGTCAATGCCCAATCCTTAGTTCTCCGTAGGTACTTAAGCATGTTTTTAACAGCCATCCAGTGTGTTTCACCTGGATTGCTTTGGTACCGACTCGTCATACTCAATGCATATGCCACGTCTGGACGTGTGCATATCATGGCATACATGATTGATCATATGGCTGATGCATAAGGAACGCGACTCATGCGATCGACCCCTTCCGGTGTCTTGGGTGACTGAGACTGGCTCAAATGCATCCCAGAAGTCATTGGAAGGTTCCCCTTCTTGGAGTTGGTCATGCTAAACCTTTCAAGAATCTTATCTAAATAAGACTCCTGACTCAGTGATAACATCCGTCGTGATCTATCTCAATAGATACGGATTCCTAATATGCGTTGTGCCTCACCCAGATCTTTCATCTGGAAATGGTTCTTCAACCATCCTTTAACCGAAGATAAGAGAAGAATGTCATTCCCAATCAAGAGTATGTCATCGACATACAATATCAAGAAAACAATCTTGCTCCCACTCGACTTGACATATAAGCATGGTTCCTCGACCGATCGAGTGAAACCATACTCTTTTATCACCTGGTCGAAACGATGATTCCAACTCCGAGAAGCTTGCTTAAGTCCATAAATGGAACGTTTAAGCTTGCACACTTTCTTAGGATTTTCAGGATCTATGAAACCTTCGGGTTGTACCATGTACAATTCCTCCTCCAAATAACCGTTTAAGAAGGCGGTTTTCACATTCATCTGCCAAATTTCATAGTCATGAAAAGCGGAAATCGCTAAGATTATCCGAATGGAACGCAGCATAACTACGGGTGTAAAGCTTTCATCATAATGCAATCCGTGCACTTGAGTGAAACCTTTTGCCACTAGTCGTGCCTTATAGGTATCTGGTTGCCCTTCTACAGAATGCTTTATTTTGTAAAGCCATTTGCACTGAAGAGGTCGTACCTTGTTAGGTAAATCAACAAGATCCCATACGTCATTCTCATACATGGAGTCCATCTCGGATTGCATGGCTTCAAGCCATAGCTTAGAGTCGGAACAGGTCATAGCACCTTTATAGGTAGCGGGTTCATTACTCTCTATGAGCAAAACGTCATTTTCCTCGACCATACCAATGTATCTGTCTGGAGGATTAGAGACTCTACCCGACCTCCTAGGTTCCTAAGGAATATTAACTGTATCATAAGTTGAAGGAACCTCTTCTTCCATCTGTTCCTCGGTTGTTGGTTCTTGAATCTCCGACAGCTCGAAGGTTCTATTACTTGACTTGTTCTCGAGAAACTCTTTGTCTAAGAACTTTGCACTAGCCGCAACAAAAACTCGATGTTCGGTAGGCGAATAGAAGTAATGACCAAACATTCCTTTTGGATAACCAATAAAGTATGTCTTGACCGATCGCGGGCCGAGCTTATCCTCGTGTCTCTACTTGACATAAGCCTCGCAGCCCCAAACCCGAATAAAGGATAAGTTAGGGACCGTTCCCTTCCATATCTCATACGGAGTCTTGTCGACAGCTTTAGACGGACTTCGGTTAAGTATAAGAGCAGCTGACAAAAGAGCAAAACCCATAATGAATGAGGTACTACCGTGTGACTCATCATGGATCGAACCATATCAAGTAGTGTTCGATTTCTCCGTTCGGACACACCATTTAATTGAGGTGTTCCTGGTGTAGTTAACTGTAAAACTATTCCACAGTCTTTAAGGTGTTGATCAAACTCATTTGAAAGATATTCGCCACCACGATCTGAACGGAGTGCTTTAACCTTTCTTCCCAGTTTGTTCTCAACCTTATTCTGGTATTCCTTGAATTTTTCAAAAGACTCACTTTTATGCTTCATTAAGTAGACATATCTGTATCTACTCAAATCATCCGTGAAAGTGATAAAATATCTATAGCCGTCTCTTGCGGTGATTGACATAGGTCCACATACATCAGTATGTATGAGTCCTAATAGGTCATTAGCGCGCATTCCAACACCTTTGAAGGAAATTCGAGTCATTTTGCCGATAAGACATGATTCACACGTGCCAAATGATGAGAAATCAAATGTGGAGATAGTCCCATTCTCAATGAGTTTCTTTACACGTTTTTCATTTATGTGTCCCATTTGACAATGCCATAGATAAGTTTGATCTTTGTCACCAACCTTTAATTTCTTATTATTCACATGTAATATATCTGTGGTTTGATCTAAGATATAAATTCCATTCATGGAAACCGCTTTGCCATAAACCATTTCACTAAAAGAGAAAATACAGTTATTGTCCTTTATTAAAAATGAAAAACCGTCTTTATCAAGTACGGAAACAGAAATAATATTCTTAAATAAACTGGGTACATAGTAACAGTTATATAAATATAACTCAAAACCACTCGGGAGCTGGATTACGTATGTTCCCATTGAGACTGCAGCAACTCTTGCTCCATTCCCGACTCGTAGGTCCACATCACCTTTTGCGAGGGGTGTGATGTTTTTTAGGCCCTGCAAATAATTACACAAATGAGAACCACAACCAGTATCAAGTACCCACGTTCCGAAACTTGCATGGTTAATCTCAATCATATGAATATAAGATGACATACCAATAGGAGTGACGCGGCCTGCTTTTATGTCCTCACGGTACACGGGACAGTTCCTCCTCCATTGCCCAGTCTTGTGACAATGGTGGCACTCAACGTTACCGCCCTTGCTCTTTGCCTTGCCTTGTGAGCCACTAGTCTCACCAAGCCCACTCTTACCGTTTCCTGACTTCTTAAACTTTGGCTTTCCTACAGTTAGGTCGTCGTGAGCTTTGCCCTTACCCTTATTCTTGTTGGAAATCATGAGAACATCTTGCTTCATGCTCCCACTCAATTTCATATCCTTCTCGGTCTGTACGAGAAGTGAGTGTAGCTTATGAGGACTTTTCTTCATGTCATTCATGTAGTAATTTGCCCTGAAAAGGGCAAAACCATCATGAAGTGAATGAAGCATACGGTAAATGACTATGCTCTCACTGATTTTGCAATCAAGTGCCTTCAGTTTCTCGACATTCTCAATCATGTCAAGAATGTGTGGGCTAACCGGTTGGCCCTTCTGGTGTTTCGCCTCAAAGAAGCGACAAGTATGCTCATAAGTAACGATTCTCGGTGCTTTTGAGAACTCATTAGTGAGCGTGGTGAAAATCTTGTTTGCACCTTGGGCAATGAAACGTCTTTGCAAATTGGTTTCCATTGCAAAAATGAGTACGTTCTTTATCGCACCCGATTCAATGACGAAGTCACTATAAGCAAGTGACTCGTTAGCTCTTGCATTGGGGCTTGGGTTTGGCGGTATTGGCTCAGTCAAGTACTTGAGCTTACCGTCATCAATGGCAGCATTCCGTAATGATGCCTCCCAGTCCGAAAAGTTGGACCCGTCATTCTTCAGTCGTGTGGACTGATTCATGTGGTCCATGAAAGTTTTGAGCCAGGACTTGCGTGCAAGTGTGGCACTTGGCATAGGGATATCAGTATTTCCAGCCATTTGTTGTAAGCAGTATTATCAATATAAAACGAATTCTACACTGCGAAAAGAAGAAGAAAAACATAATAAGCATACTCATCGTTATGATTTAAGTCTAATGCAAAACTGTTATTGTGACACCCCGCTATAACGTGGAAAATATAACTAATAAATTCAAGCGGAAATTAGGAATTTTTTTGAAACTTTTAAAGTTTAAAGCGCGGGTTCATTAAAACCTAAAACATAACTAGAGAATGCGGAAATAAATATTTAAATTATACAAACATGGTAGTCAAGGTGAGGGAAAATATATCCCTCGAATGACAAATGATAAAAGGTGAGTCTAAGCAATTCTACTAAACCGACTACTAGTCCAAGGTGCTCGCTAGCTCACACGTCTAAACCCCACAAATGCATCTTCACAAACCTGTCATTCATGTAAACATGAAAGCCACAGTCAGTGGGGAGTAACTCAGGGTTCTCCCAGCCACATTATGTCAAAACGAACATAACAAAGAACATGAACAAATAATCATATTAGATAAGTTAGGAGTGAATCGACTTATAACTAAACATGGGATCATACGTGTTTAAACCAACAAGAATAAAAGAAATGATGGAATAAACAAGTAAGGCATAGGCAACAATAAAATAAATGGAGAAGAAAGACAAGGAAACAGACACGCCCACTTAGCCACGAGCACATATTTCAAGGAGATATGACCAAAGCAACCATCCAACTAATGCAAGACATTTATAACTCTTAGACTATAATTTCCCCGGGTAGGACTAAGATAATAATAGGGTCCTAGTCTAAATCTGCAGATTCTCGGGTGTACATCCCGATTCGACGTGCGCCAGCATAGCACGCACCCAAGACTCGACTACTAAGGAGACCGAGTACCCCAATCGCCAGAACAGCACAAAAGTGGCGGAAAGACTAAGATAAGACTCACTTGCCGTAACAAAGACAAGTGGCCATAGCCGTATTTGCTGAACAAAGACAAGTAGGCCCAAACCGTACTTGCCAGAACAGCACAAGTAGGTCAAACCCGTGCTTGCCAGAACAGCACAAGCAGGGCAAAAAATGTATGTCAAGCATATACGATAGTACTATGGCATTTCTACAAGAGTACGGCTCTTACAAGTAATTATTTATAATAATCTTTTCATACTTGTAACACAAAAATAAATATTTCATTTCATATTTAAACATGCCGGTTAAATAAAATATAACAAGCGATAATGAATAATTTACGTTATGTGAAATCTACATAATAAATGTGACCAACTCAAGCGACTCATTTATGAGCCCATCAAACAAGTCATAAAAACCCAATACTTGAAGTCATAGGAAATCCATCAAGTTAATCATGCAAAGTCCAACCATGTAATCATGTGAAGTCCAACATTTAAAACATAACAAGCCCAAAAGAAGGAAGTATGTAAATTCTCCATATAAATTATAGTGAACCCAATTTATAAAATATAATGAGCGGTAGGTGAATAAACGTTTCATTTCTCATTCACATGTTACTTGAACAAAGTATAAATAACCGATAACAAATGAATTAACTAATACGGAACACGAGGCAAAACGTAAACAAACCAAAATCCGAACTACCTATAAGCATATACGAGTCAACAAGGGAAAACTTTGGTCATGATACAAAATAAAAGCATAAACAACCATCATACACAAAGGGTATATATATTTATAGAACTTGAAACGGTAAAACGGGCACCATTTACTCATACGGACTCCGAATCGAGTGATTCAAGTGGCTAAAACACCTAATTTTTCGACGCCGATCCATCTGTCATATTTTCAGTAGCATTGGAAGTCGCACCAGTCAGATACGACGGGTTCCAGGCCAACACGGGTCACCCAAAATAGTCTCAAAAATGCAACTTTAGCAAGCTAAATGGAACCGTCTCAAAACTGAAACTTTAAGCAAGTAATGATACTAGTGACATATAACAACAACCACATCTAATTACCCGTCTCATAAGAAGGCCAAAGATACCATCTTTACTCAATTTAAGCAAGTAAAACCTTGTATAAATCCATCTTAAGCAATTACACATATAATCTCATAAGAATCACAATTACTAGCTTATAACAACAAAACATAACATATAAACATACAAATGACATAATACCAAGTAACCGTTACCTCATTATTTCTTCAAAATGCAAGATTCCGACTCAAAAACATGCCGGTTGCCCAAAAGGAAGCTCAAGAACAGAGTTCCCAAGTAAGACCTTGAAAATCGTGCCATAAAAGTCACGGCCAGCAGCAAGGGTGAGGGAAAGTCAAGATCTTTCTTACCTAGGAAGATGGAGGGCGAGGAGAGGAAGATATAGGCGCGAAAATCGTTGAAAACCGATAAGAAACGAAGGTTTTATGGCCATTTTAGTGAAGGAGGTGGAAGTTGTGTAACAATGGTGTTTTATGTTTGTTTGTTGAGAAAAGTTGCTGAAATTTTAGAGTAGAAGGAAGAAGATAGGGTTTTTGAGTGTAGGATTGGTGGAGGGGAAGAAATAAAAGAAAGGCCCAATGGTCATCCTAAGCCCAAAACCTTAAATTGAGTCGATTTTCCACTAAAATACGGTTTAAACCTACTACAAACTTAAGACGGATATTTTTATTAATATTAACATTATTATACATGTAAAGCCGCATTTTTATAAAAACGGATTTAAAATATAAATAAAATAATAAAATGGCTAATTAAATTATAAATGCCAACACAGAAAATTCGTGGGTGTTACAATCACCCCACCTTTTAAAAAGTTTCGTCCTCGAAACTTGAAAGTAGAAATGAAAGGTTATCATCAATACTATATATTAAATCCAGAAACCAAGGGATTTCAATGTAATTAAAGAAAGTTATACAAATTAATTATACTATATAGTTTTAAATCACTAGCACCGTGTGATGGACCCGATTAAGGGATCTCAATGCAAATATTATATAGTTTGGGTTAAAATTAAATTATATAAAAGTTTGGTAATTTTCCTAAACATTAGTAAGAGACTAAAATATGGTCAATTTCCTTAAACTAAAATAATTAATTAAGATGGTCAATTTCCTTAAAATAAAATAATTAATTAGTATAAACATGCACACTTATGGTATTAACTATTATCATCATAAAATTATAAATTAAATTAAATTGGATGTATTGATTATTTAACATAAAAATATATAATATAAGTAGGTTATAAATAATTCAAGTTAGATTCCATAATATATAATATTGCATAATTCTTTCGAATTAAATTTAACGCATATATGTAATATATTTATATAAATAAATAATCCTCTTAAAATTGCATGGCTAAGTAGTAAAAGTAACTTCGTCACTAATATGATAGTAATCACTCATTTGAATAGTAAAAGTAACAACATTATCAGTAAGATTAGTGAAAGTGGTAGAAACAACAACTGGAGTGGTAAAATAACCAATATTAATGCAACAATAGTGAAAGTAACAATAATTACGGCGGGAGTAGTGAAATTATCATATTAATGCGGCATTAGTGATAGTAACAATAGTTATGGAAGGAGTAGTGAAAGTAACAATGATTACGGGCAAGTAGTGAAATGTTATTACTATTGTTTCATTAATAAGAGTAAAATATTAATAGCGGGAGTATTGAATTTGTCTCAAAATTTATTTCATCGTAATTTTAGAATATGTCATAGAAAAATATATTCATGATAAATTTATGGGTTAAGCAACTTTAAGTAATTTTATTTAATGAAAAAACAATTTAATGGTAGGTAGAGGTAGCCCGGGCGAAGCCGGGCACCAATACTAGTATACAATAAAACTGGAAGTTTGGAATCGGTAACCAAAACATTAAAAGGTTGCTTATCGTAAGAATTAAAATTCTTTCAAAAGTTTCAATTAAAATTTTCCGACAGAACCAGATCGAAAGGTAAATCATTTGTATAAATTAAAAATCAAAATGTTTTCGAAAATATTTATGAAGGGTTTTCCAAGTATAAGTCTCATTCATGGAACGAAATTGCTCTTGTCGTGCACACAAGAACGCTAACTTTCCAAGTCAAAGACAGATTTAGAACAAAATCAATTCGCCGACAAGCGTAGAACCAATTATCAAACGTCTCCAATAACGAGTTCTAACATCCAATCAGCGTTAAAATCAAAAGAAAAAGGTAATCCACTCAAATTTTCTTTTACAAAAGCCAAAATAGAGATAAAGGTTTCACTTTTAAACTAAAAAGGAGTCAAGTTTGTGAAAAGATAACATCAAACTTTGACAGAGAAATTATAAGTAGGTCAATGTTAATTGAAATTGGATAAAATTTAAAGAAATCTCGGGTTTAGCAATTAAAAACATGATAAAGAAATTTATACTCAAGGAACAAATAGGGAGTTAAATCAAATTTCTATTTTCGAACCTTTTAAAAATAGGTAAGATTTTGTAAGAGTAATATAGTTTTTTAACAACGAACCAAAAATGGTAGTTTGAAATGTTTAGAAATTGTACGAAAGGAAAAGTAACTTGGACATCATAGATACAAGTATGCTAAAAGGATTCAAACTTAACTAATCACAAGAGCTATGATGAATTTCATAGGGGTAAGATTCGAAGTCAAATCCACAAGGATGTCAAAGATAGAGTTTCATAGGTTACCAACATCAAATTTTAAGGAGAAGCATGATGAAGCGAGGAAAGGAGGTGTGAACGGTAACGCTTATGGTCAAAAAAGAAAGGGGATTAGACAAGAAGGAAACGCCGGGTACACAAATCTCAAACAACAACATCATCCCGAACCGTTCCGAAAACTTCCTAACCACAAAACTTATAACCGCATAACACCCAAAGACTTCATCAAAACACTTATGTTATTTCATCCTAAGTTATTCCATGAAATGAGGTACTTCACTACAAGTGTGATCTCATCACTCCAAATCCTCAAATATCCACAAACAACTTCCACAAGATCAAGGTCAAGGTTTCCAACAAAGCTATACTCATATCCAACCAGTGTCATCTATAAGTTTCCCAAAATGGTACAATCCTCAATCAAGGATCCTAATTCCAAACTCTAAATTCCCAGAAAGGATTTCTCAATTATTCCACAAGGTTCTCATATAGGGTAAGGTAGTAACAAGTCAACCTAAAACTTCTTTCATAAAAGTTCACTCTACTACACACTCTTTGAGAAAGATGCCTAATCACTGAAGTTTGAAAAATCCATAGGATCTCGAGTCCTTCTATCATTTTACTTATTACGGATTCCCAAAAGCGGAACTACACTCAACTACATCATTATCCCATCATCTCAAGTACTCAATACCACTTCAAAATTTCTAAAACCATAAATTGAAACTATGTCCTTCAACTTAACAATTGGCGTCAACCATACCATTATCCTTTCTAGTTACTAAAGCGCTAAGACTTCTGAACAATGTAGCTTAGTCTCACTCTCATACCATACCTCAAATAGTAATCAAGATCATTTACTTAGACAAACTAATAATCCCACAATTAGCATTTGTCATATGGTAACATACACATTAAACCCTTATATCCAAAGCAACTACGAAAGCCAATCACAAACTCGACTTACTTAGTCAATCCTACATCCTCAAATCCACCATTCAATCTCATCCATTTTAAGTCAAGTACTAGGCACTAGCATCCCAAGACACGTCTCACTACACTTCCCAAGCCTTTCCAATCCCAAACATAAACAACAAAGCCAAGTTCTATAACCTTAGTAACATAGGCAATTCACACCTACACACAGAATTCCACTAATCAATTACGCTCACTTTATGTCAAGAAACTAGGTATAAGAATTACCAAGTATGTCTCACCACACTACCTAAGTCTCTCTAACATCACAACCACTAAACCAAGGTTATGGGTCAAATACAAACAAACTCCACAAAGCCAAAGTATCCAACCAAGATTAACATCCCACAAAATAAAGAGAACTATCTAAAAGGCGTCAAGGAGGACAATTAAGGAACAAGGAACAAGTTAGGAAGGTACAAGAGTAGCTTCCAAGGGAAAAAAAAGAGAGTTTAGAAGAAAGATAGGCACCAAGAGGTAAAGAATAAGGCAAGGAACACAAAGAGGGAGGAATATCTTCGAGGAAGAAGAAGCATTCTTCAAAGGTCGAACAAACCTTCAGTTTCCGGCACTAGGCACCAAGTCTTGATCTCCACGTAAGTAAGTTCACGGTCATTGATCAAAGGGCATAACAATTATTAAATGACAATGAACAAACATGTTAGAAATTAACAAAGAGCAAACACACTACAGACTACCACTTTTGGTCCTTAAGTTTACCCATCTCTCATTAATTATTCAAGGTCAAGTTCAAATTTAAATTTGGGGTACATGTGTGTGCGTCGGGAGCAACATAGGCTCTGATACCAACTGTGACACCCCGCTATAACGCGGAAAATATAACTAATAAATTCAAGCGGAAATTAGGAATTTTTTTGAAACTTTTAAAGTTTAAAGCGCGGGTTCATTAAAACCTAAAACATAACTAGAGAATGCGGAAATAAATATTTAAATTATACAAACATGGTAGTCAAGGTGAGGGAAAATATATCCCTCGAATGACAAATGATAAAAGGTGAGTCTAAGCAATTCTACTAAACCGACTACTAGTCCAAGGTGCTCGCTAGCTCACACGTCTAAACCCCACAAATGCATCTTCACAAACCTGTCATTCATGTAAACATGAAAGCCACAGTCAGTGGGGAGTAACTCAGGGTTCTCCCAGCCATATTATGTCAAAACGAACATAACAAAGAACATGAACAAATAATCATATTAGATAAGTTATGAGTGAATCGACTTATAACTAAACATGGGATCATACGTGTTTAAACCTACTACAAACTTAAGACGGATATTTTTATTAATATTAACATTATTATACATGTAAAGCCGCATTTTTATAAAAACGGATTTAAAATATAAATAAAATAATAAAATGGCTAATTAAATTATAAATGCCAACACAGAAAATTCGTGGGTGTTACAGTTATAATGCGAAGACTCAAGCATTTATACAATTGACCTCCCTCAAGAATTATATAAATGATCCCAAGACTCAATTATCTGTAAATTGATAAGCCAACCTCTTGGCTAATTCTACTTTTAGAATTCTTGGTTGATAAATTTCTGTAAATTCTATCTATAGTCCATCATAATCTCGAGAAACTCTTCGGATTATAATGTTGAGGTAAAATAAGTCAACACAAACTACTTACCCAACGTAGAAGGGGTCATATGGAGAGTAAGGTCCTATATACCTACCGACGAAGAAGGGATTCACAGTTGTTTGGCCTATAAAGACTAGTCTCAATTTTAGTTTTAGAGGAAGATCCCATCAACTTTATTTTAATACATTTTAAGTGAACTAATATCTAGCATGCGAGAATGAATAAACTAAGATGATGGCTTAAAATAGTGTGACATCTTTATGTCCATGATAACTAACATCCAAACTATATGAGTCAATTTTCATGCATATAAGTAGGTGGTTTGGTTTAGGCGGAATATGATGCACTAACTATCATCGCATGCGAAGAAAAGCAACAAGAATGGAAAAACGTAAAACAAAAACAAAGTCCTAGTGTAGCCTATCTACCAAAATGAACATAAATACAACTTTGGAATCCTTTCTAGGACCCGAGAAGCTTGTCTTGATGTTCCATCTTGGTCCATGTAGCGGGAGTGAGCAATCCAATCTCCATCTTTAGTCTTCTCAAAATCACAATTAATAAATTACAAAATAAACCTATTTACATTCTAATTTCAAAAACATAATACTAAAGAAAACCAAAGGAGATTCGAGATCTCAAAATTACATCAAGATTATGTTTCCATCATTACGAAAACGTAATCAACTAAGGCCACACTAGGTAATACCAAATTACAACCGATTGCAAAAATACGTAAATAAACCATTCAACAATTCATACAACTAAATAAAATGCATCAACAATAAATTAATCATTCAAGACATAATTCCTTAATTATGTAGAGTAATTTATCCAAACCACCTATTTTAAAATGATCAAAATTATGTGACAATTCCTTAATTACTCACAATAATTCCAATCTTAATACACATTAACTTGTAATATGAATTAATCTAACATCATTTTAAACCACTTTAAAATAATTGGGTATCTAAAATTTGTGAACTTTTTCACAACAAACAATCATACATTATAGATATAATGTATAATAATTATTGGCCAAAATACAAAAAAAAAAAAAAAAGGAAAATATTTTTTATTGCTCTCGGCATTCTGCCCTAAAATTTCGAAAAACAGGTTTTTTTTCCTCGAAAACAACCCCTTTTATTTGAACAAATTTGTTTAATGTTGCTACTATAACAAGATTGGCATAATCATCAACGTTTAATTTAAACATAGATCCAAACTAGATGATTCAATTTAACCTCTTAAAATGAATATCTAAATTATGATTAAATCGATTATCTGAATATTTGATTCATCACAATTGATTTGAACATTATTAAATTAATGAATCATGATTCTTAAACAACAATTTAACACCATGTATGCCAAAACTATATAGCAAAAACAAATGAACATCATCAATCAAAACAATTTCCATTTACATTTCTATTTAATTCTTATTAAATCAAAACATCTACAAATTTATCATATTATCATCTTAACATATTAAAACAACAATATTAATAAATCAAAATGGAAACAAGGCATCAAAAACAAAAACAAAAAAACAAAAAAACATCTCGGCAAAAAAAAAAAAAAAATTTGATACGGCCGAAAAAAAATTTTAAATTTTTTTTTTTTAATCCATTTATGAAAATCATATAAAATAATTTCGTGGCCTAAACTCTGATACCACTTCTTAGAAATATCGGTATATTTCATCAAGAAAATTTGGATTATAACGAAATTATGAAATATGAAATTACGAGTCATAAACGAAATGCATAAACAAAAGAATAGAGATTAGAATTAACCTCTGGTCCTAGCAATTTGGCCTAAGAACAAATATCGAGATCGATATTCTCCTAATCGTTGCACCCAAAATGCTCCGAGAAAAGCCTTTTTCTTGCTAGAAAGAGAACCCTAATTCCTAATAATTTTTAGGGTTTTGTGATGAGAGTATCGAGTAAATATCAAGAGATAAAAAGATCCTACCCTCTCTCCTATTTAACCGTCCAAAAGGAGAAAAGTGGGGAAGATCTTTTTCTTATTTTTCTCCCCTTTAAACGTGTAACAACCAAACAAATAAGGAGAAAATCTTCTTATTTTAGGTTGTTATCATATTGTATAAAATGTGTATCATTATCAATTGTCATTTATGTCGTCACGTATTAATAAGTCCACACACAACAGTTTGTAGTCGATTTATTAATACCGGTCTATCATCATTTATTATGACAATTTCGTATAATATATTAACTATAAATATCGCATATTTATAATTTGCTAATTAAATATAACCGTCTATGTTTAATTACGAATTAACATCTTAATTCGTTTAAGCTAACATTATATACATTAATTAAATATAACAGTTTATATTCAATTTACGAATTAACAATTAATTCGTCTCAGCTGATATTATTTAATTGTATTAAATAATCGACTCATCATCACATTGACTAACCTTTTAGTCAAATACATGGACTAACCTTTTAGTCATATAAGGCATCAATGTGATTATATTTTCATATAATCACATCTCTCAAACACATCCTTTAGGTGTGACTTTTAGGGACCAGTTGATCACCGCCATCAGTATGACAATTACGTCAAACTTCTAGCAAGCCAACCGTTATTAATAAACGTTAATCAACTGATAAAATACTAAGTATACCCTGTGAACCTATAAGATATTTATACACGTTATCACACTAACTGTGGAGGACACTAGCTCCAACATCCCAACCTACCCATGTTCCCAAACTACCCCAGTCTCTACCTATAGGATCATACTCCCTTAGTATCGCCTTTCTCCGGGTTCATACGCCTAAACCACGGTTACCCTTAGGCCGCCTTCTCGCCGATGTTTCCGTTTTAGGGTCCCATACTTTAGCATGATCCTTATATATCTTTTAGGTCTTAGCCTTAGCTCCTACGCTTAACCTTAGCTCCTACGCACCTCCGGAAGCATCTTGAGAAAGAAGTCACAGGTATGGTTTCTTCTTATGGCTGGCGAGCCTCCTTACGTAGTCTAATGGACTTTAAACGACCCTCCCCGATAGTCGACAGACTCTAAAATGTTCCCGACGACAGGTCCTTGGCTCAGACCCCTTCAGCCGCCTCGCATCGCCATAGTCGTCAGGTTGTAATCTTCGATTGACCTGGTGGCTATACTTTGACTTTCGCCTTTTCCAAGGCTCAGTCAAAGTGGGGGCTCTATAGATACCTCATTTCTGTACCTCCCACCAAAAACCCGGTGATGATTGGGATGCATGTTTGGTATACGGAACGATTTATGACAGTTCGTAAGTTTATCGTCAAGTGATAGCTCAAATACTTGTGTCTACCCCTAGGTCGTCATCTACGCGCCGATACGGTCATTTTGACAGTAATTAGAGTTTATTTGGAGTCTGGGTCAAAAACCGCAGCACCTGATGATGAAGAGTCGATCTACGACTTAATCTATGCCGAAATTGGGCATGAAGACTATCCTAATTCTTCATCAGATTCTAATTAAGTCTTTAATTATTATCTGACATTATGAGTTGTATTTTGATTATGGTGGTTATTTGAATAAAAGTTTAATTATTTATATTATTTATTACTACGTTTTAATCAAGTCCTTACACTCAAATTCAATCCACCAAATAAAATATTATAATGACTAACTTTCTACTTATAATAATAAAAAAGAATGGAAACGGCATAATAAGATAATAAGAATTGGAACCGTTATGTCAATAATAAGACAAAATGATAACAGTTCTTTGTTAAGCCGTTATCATATTACATATATCAACAACGGTTATTTTAAAGCCTGTTGTCATATTACAACAATTAACAACAGTATTTCTTAAAACCGTTGTAAAAACAGATCCCGCGCTATGATAGCAATAAAGAGTTTATTTTTTTAAGGTGTTATTTATAATGAAAAACTAATTAAAGAAGTCATCTTTGCCGTCGTCGTCGTCATTAATCTTTATAGCTTAAAAAAGGTAATCTCATTTTCATAGCTACTGGCTTACATATGGGTCGTACTTGGATGATTGATGGTGAAATTGGTGATCCCATGTATAATGATGGAATTGCTGAATTTTACAATTTCGTTAGTGAAAATTTTCATCTCCGCTCATCAATCCCCTGCCCTTGTAATAGATGTGGTAATATTAGGGTTTTGCCTATCCCAGATGTCAAAATACACTTAGAAAAGAATAGTTTCAGTAGAGATTATAGGCGGTGGATTTTTCATGGAGAATTAGAGGATGAGGATGGGGAATCTGATGTAGAGGTAAATAATCATACACCTGAAGCTGCTGGTTTAGATATAGGGGATGGGGCATATGATGTGTGTGTAAACAATCGTTCACCTACACCTGAAATTGTTTTAGGTGAGAAGTTTCCTGAAGATGATGGATTCGATGATTTTGAAGCTATCGGGGATAGGGAAATAAATGCTGATGATTTAATTGAGAAGTTGAGTCAATCTGAAATGCCTTTATTTACTGATTGTAAGAAGTATACCAAATTGTCCGCGGTGGTAAAGTTATATAACTTGAAGGAGGCAAATGGGTGGAGTGATAAGAGTTTTACGGATCTTCTAGCTTTGCTATGTGACATGCTTCCTGGCGGTAATGTTCTTCCGAGTCGGACATATGAGGCTAAAAAATGATTAGAGAATTGGGCATGGAATATGAGAAAATACATGCTTGTCCCAATGACTGCATATTGTACCGTAAAGATTATGAGAAATTATCATATTGTCCATGTTTTCTGTATGGCGTTATAAGACTAAGGAAGGGATCCCAGCTAAGGTGTTATGGTATTTTTCAATAATACCAAGATTCATAAGGATTTATTTGAATGAAGAAGATGCAAGAATGTTGACTTGGCATAATAGTGGAAGGATTGAAGATGGAAAGTTAAGACACCCAACGGATGGTCAACAGTGGAAAGAGTTTGACGCAAAATATCCTGACTTCGCCAAAGAAGCAAGGAACTTGCGTCTAGCGCTCTCCACAGATGGAATGAACCATCATGGAAACATGAGTACCCAACATAGTACTTGGCCAGTTGTGTTGGCCATCTATAATTTGCCCCCATGGGTTTGCATGAAACGGAAGTATCTGATGTTGTCTTTGTTGATATCTGGCCCTCGACAACCTGAAAATGACATAGATGTGTATTTGGAACCACTTATAGATGATCTGAAGATTCTGTGGAAAAGAGGGATACCGATGTTTGATGATAAGAAGGTTAGTTTCAATCTGAGAGCTATGTTAATGTGTACAATAACTGACTTTCTGGTACGGCGATCTTTCTGGACATACTGTACATGGGAAAGAGGCTTGCCCATTGTGTGGGGGGGATGTTGAATCCGAATATTTGAAGCATTCTCGCAAGCATGTGTATAGGGGAAATCGTCGATGGTTATGCCCTGATCATCATTATCGTAAGCTTCACAAGGCGTTTAATGGGTGTCCTGAGCAACGTGGGAGTCCTCAGATTTTAAATGGTCATGAAGTGTATGATAAAGTGAAAGATATTGAGATAACGTATGGGAAGAAGGGACTTAAGTTGTCTACTCGTGGTTATAAAAAAAACCATATTTTTTACCAAACTTCCGTACTGGCGTGACCTCCCGGTTAGACATTGCCTAGATTTTATGCACATTGAAAAGAACGTTTGTGATAATATAATCAATACTCTGCTGAATGTCCCGAGTAGGACAAAAGACAACAAGGCAGCTAGGGATGATATGGTTGATATGGGTATTAGGCCCAAGCTGGCAGCTAAAACAAAAGGAAATCGGACTTTTTTGCCGCCTGCAGCTCATACTCTTTCAAAAAAGGAGAAAAAAGAGTTTTGCGAATGCTTGCATGGTATTAAGGTGCCAAAGGGCTATTCATCTAATATTAGAAGCCTTGTTTCGTTGCAGGACCTAAAACTTACTGGTTTAAAGTCACATGACTGTCATACATTGATGCAACAACTACTAGTTGTGGCCGTTCGTTCCATTCTACCTCCAAAGGTTCGACATGCTATAATTAGATTTTGCTATTCCTTCAAATCAATCAACAGTAAAGTCATTGATCCCGATGAATCGGAAACTTTGCAGGAGATCCTCGTCACCAGTCTTTGTCAGTTTGAAATGTATTTTCCTCCCTCATTTTTCACTATCATGGTTCATTTGACTGTCCACCTAGTCCGGGAGGTTTTGTATCTCGGGCCAGTGTATTTGAGATATCAGTACCAATTCGAACGATTGATGAAAGTTTACAAGGATTACACATCTAATAGGTATCGTCCAGAGGGGTGTATTGCTGAGCGAGCAATTATCGATGAAGCTCTTTCGTATTGTTATGCGTACCTCTCCTTGGATGAGTTAATTGGAGCTCCTACGAATCGTCATAGTGACTGGATGAATGGAAAAGGTGTAAGGGGTCGTGTTTCCAAGGATATGTCATCTGACATGCGACATAGAGCTCATACATACGTTCTATTTAACGATGATCATATCCAGCCTTACAGAGCAGAACACCAGAGTTACCTTATGGGAAAACACCCTCATAAGAACAAAAGGTGGTATGCAAATGAGCATTACAAGCAATTTAGTGACTGGTTTAAGGATACTATTTATGATGATGACAACCCAATTGATGATAGCTCAACCAACCTACGACATCTCGCTTTCGGTCCTGATGCTCGTGCAACTTTTTATAGGGAGTATGCGATCAATGGGTACACTTTCTACACCCGCATTCAAGATGAGGCGAGCACAATGCAAAACAGTGGAGTTTGCGTAGATTCTCAGGCTATATACTTTGTTAGTTCAAAGGATAAAAATCCTATTTTGGGTACAATGCAATATTATGGAGTTATTGAAGAGATATTGGTTTTAGACTACATGGATTTTGAGATACCTCTATTTCGGTGCAAGTGGGTTGACAACAACAATGGTGTTAGAAAGGATGATTTAGGATTCACATTAGTAAATTTTGACAAGGTTGGAAACAAGGACGATCCTTTTATATTAGCGTCACAAGCAAAACAAGTTTTTTATGTTACCGATCCTATGGATAAGAAGTGGTCAGTTGTTCTATCTTGCCATCGCTGAATTCCAGATGATGAAGACGTCGGATTTGTAGGACTTGATCACAGTGCTATAACGCAATTTGGTAATGATGTTGAAAATGTTAACATTCCAAACATATATACATAGGATGATCATGATGAAGGTATTTGGGTTAATGAAGCGACTAGAAAATCCAAAAAATGTTCCCGGCAGCCGTGAAAATATCAGCAATCCAATCGAGTTATCTTACGTCATGTGTAATTATTGTCTTGCTGTTATATATATCAAACTGTTGTTGTAAACCTTTTCTGTTGTTGCAGCGGGCGGGTTAGGGAAAAATCGTATCAAACAAAATGATGCTTTATCTATATGAAAATGATGCTTTATTTCTTGGCGGTAAAATCAAACAAAATGAAATATAAAATAAAACGGATAAACTCAAACCGTTGTTCTGGACGCGTACAGTTATAACGGTTGAGGCCGTTGTTATGTATGTAAAAATGTTGCTTTATTTCATGGCGGGAAAATCAAACAAAATGAAAATATTTCAGACAACGGTTATTTCCAACCCGTTGTAGATAGTACTAATCAATTACGGTTTCAAACAAAACCGTAGTCTGTTTGAAAACAAAATAAAACGGTTTTTCTTATACCGTGTTTATTACTTTCCAATAAACAAGGTCTTGCAAGTGTTATATTATTCACACATATATACTCTGAGCTTCCCCTCCCCCACATAATATTCTCAAACATTGAGCTTCCCCTCTACCACCAGCCTACCCCATCGCCGTCGCAATTATCGTCATCGTCGTCATTGCCGCCGCCAGATCAATCCGGATTCTCCTCTTTAAAGAAGTAATAAACCCTCCTCTCTAGAGATTTGTTTGTTATTATAAGTATGCATTGTTATTATTTGTTTATTAATTTCTGCTTTAGATATGGTCCAAAAGTGCAAAAGAAACGATGGAAATGCGTCAGGCGATGACTCAGGTGATGAGAATAATTTGCAACACACTACGGGTCGAATGCGCCACAGGGTTTCCCTAGAAGAAATAAATTCAAAGATACCTAATCCTTTATAATGGGATAAAGATACGGGGCTGCCATATGGTGAGTATGCCGGCTATTTTGCGAGTTGGATTGGTTGTTGTGTAAGACAATATGTGCCTCTCGATATGCCGCGTATCTGTGAACTGAGTCAAATACGGAACACCATGCTAATAAACAGAATAAAGGTATGTATATACAATAATAAATGTTTTAGCTGAAATTAAGTTACTACTTGATATGTCTATTAGCCGAAACACTTGTACCAACTATGCTCATCATATATGCAGTTAGCTTACGTTGTCCCCGAAATGTATGATAAGTACCTAAAACAAAGACAGGGGAAGCCCTCAGATCTTGGAAGTTAAAGATGGCTGAGAACCACTTGTTCAACAAGGAAACCGGAGAGATGAACAAGAACCCACCAAAAAAGAACTATCCGTATGTCAGTCAGGACCATTGGGATAGCTATATCGCTTATAGACAGTCTGACAAGTTTAAGGTAACTTAATAATAATAATAATAAGTAAAGAAGTATACTTAGTTTAGTGTTTGTCATACTTACGTTTCTTGATACAATTTATCTGATGAAGGCTATGAGTAAGAGGAACAAGGCGAACATTTCAAAGAAAAAGACTGTCTTTTACGGCTCCCGAGGTGGTTATAGATTGATTAAGAAGAAACTTGTAAGTACTACATAATTCTTATAGTATTAGACTATTAGGTGTTATAGTCGGATGTTATATATGTTCATCGTAATCATACATATTTTGAGAGGATATCAATGTGATGAATGAATTGTAGGCAAAGCTTGGAAAATTCAGTCGTCACGACGCTTGGGTGGAAGGCCACACTCCTAAGAATGGAAAGACGGAAACTGAATATGATAAGGACATCAAAGAGAAAATTGTAAGTTTGAATAAATATATCACTCCTACCACTGGTAGTCGGAGTTATATAATTATGTGTTGCTTAATGGTTTTATGTGTATGTAGAGGATCTGTGAGAAGGAGGTAGAGGAAGGAAAATGGAAGCCTGAAGGACGTGATGACATTCTTGCTAGGGCAATCGGCAAAGCAGAGCATCCAGGTCGTGTGAGAGGGGTAGGAACGCATGTTGGTATCACTAAGTATTTTGGGAAAACTACTCGACGTGGTGATGCTTCCAAGAAGGTAATCTATAAATATTGTATTTGAACCAACGTAATTAATTTACAACTATATATGCTGACATTAATTTCTACTACACAGCTACATAAAATAGCCAGGTTGATGATGAGAATGTTGGAAACTGGGGAAAAGCCATCAGAAAAGGAGTTGGATATGGTTCAAGAAGTCATAAAGGAAGCGGAGGAGGAGGAGGAGGAGGAGGAGGAGGAGGAGGAGGAGGAGGAAAAAGAGGTAATAATATTTGTCTTATATACAGTGTGTTATATGATTTGGAAAATCAGTTCGTGTTATATGGACAAGTGTTAATGTACAGAAGGAAGCCGAGGATGACATGACAAGGGAGAAAGAAATGGGAATGGAGACTGAAGTAGGAGCCGAGAATCGATATCAGGCAGTTGAAGAGGAAGAGGATGCCAGGAAGGCCGTGACACAGGATGAAGTGGAGGTAGTTGATGATCAGATATTCTTCTCAACACCAAAAAAGGTAATAGCGGCTAGTTTATAAATACTCATATCATACACGTTTTTTACTTAGGAAATTTATTAAAGGTAGTGAATGTATGTGTACTAATTGATTAAAGCTGATGTGAAGGGCGATTGCAAGGTGGCTTGTCATCTGTGCTATTTACAGGGGAAACAGAAAGTTGTTGTTGCCAGGGGATACGTGTTCAATTACGACCGGCTTCAGCAAGTTAAGGTTCATGGTATACCCCTTCGTCACAATTGCAGGAAAGTGAAAGTGTCCCAATTATATAAAGACGAGTATGGGGAAGTACAAGTACCATTTCCTACTGAGGGGGTCACTTATTTGAAAGAAGCCCTAAGCTCTTATGTGCAATGGCCTGACAAACTCATCATTGTTGTCATCCCTGAGGTACCTATATGCAGACGTTAAATCTTTACTGAGGGGGTCACTTGTTCTTTAAATATATTAGGGTACGAATATTAACATATCGTAAGTACTTTAATCTTTACATTTGAAGAACTTAAGAAAAGCCATGATGGCAGCTAAAGAAATTACTACTACGTTAACGAAAGTTGTTGCAGGCAAGCCTGCTTATGATTCTTATTATGAATCGTGTGAATATAAGAAAAAGATGAAAACTGCTTCGCTGAAGGCTTTGCACAACCTGGCTGTAAAGAGGTCACCTACAGGTGATGTAGTCATAATTAGCATTGAAAAGGAAGTTATGGCGCAGCTGATATATCCACACTGGACCCAAAGCAACTGATGGAATTTGTCGACCTTGACAATTTAGATGCTGTTCACATTTTGATTTGGATGAAGTAAATTTTATTAATATAACTATTAAGTCATTTCCATTTACGAATAATGATATTTGTTAAAATTATCAATTATAATAACAATCTTCGTTCCATGTGGCATAATAGGTACCTCAATAATCAGTTCGCTGAGTGGAAGGTCCCTAGTCCTAAGGCGTTCTCTGTTAACAGAATTTCATACGAATAACAAATCAATAGTATCGCTCGTCGGTTGATGTCGTCCAAAAAACTATGGCTTGCCCCCTACAATGAGAATATGTATGTATAGTACGTGATTATTGTAATGAATCACGGTTCTATAAATTTATTATTAACATGCTTAAATGCGTGTAAATGAACTAACGGTTCAATGTCTCAAAATGAATAGGAAGCATTGGGTGCTAATGGCAATCCAAGTGGAAACAAAAACAGTGTACTGGATTGACTCTCGCGAAGGCAAACTGATGTGACTCATATTTGAGCATATTTAGTCCCCGAATTAGCCTCGTTCCTATGCTTTTTAGTACATAATTGGGTCATTTACTATCTTTAGTTTCTCGTTTTGCATATTCTTTGAGGTTTTGATCCCTTGGTAGGAAATGAGTGCAAACCTTGCATTTTCATGGCAAAATGGAGCTAAATTGATCGAATTCAATGACCAAGCCTCAAAGGGAAGACAATGCTAGAAGGCCTATGTAGATAATAAAGTAGATTGGGCAATGATGAAAGGATCCTTGCATCTCCAACAAGATCCCCTCGGATTGTTGAATAAAGAAAAGAAGAGAAGTGACTGTGAAGGAATCCGAGCGGCGCAGTGCCCAGGACGAGCATCGCCCTGCTACAGTCTGAGCGTCCCGAGGCCAAGACGCTCGTCTTAAGGCCCCATGATCCGAGCGTCCCGACCCACAATCCGCTCAGATTCTGCTCCAGAACCAACCGTCCCTCAGCCAAGATGCTCGGGACGAGCGTATTACTTGAAGACCACCAAAACGGAGATGAGCATCTCCTTGGAGAGGAGCACTTCCTCAACGTTTCTTAAGGGTCTTAATAGTCATTTAAGCCCTTAGTAACCCTAATATTTGTACCTAATCTCTACTATAAATACCCCCATTGTACTACCTAGATTACCATGTCATCTTAATAAGATCTTAATCAAGTCCTAATACTCTCTTAATCTTGTAATCAATTCTGAATTTAGCATTAATACAAATCTCATTTCTTAATCATTCCTTAATTTCTCTATTGTTAATTATTTATTTTGGATAATTAGAAGATTATTTGGGTTTATTTGGAGGATTGACAACCTTCTATTAATCATCAAATACTTCTATTATTCTTTGCTTTATTATTTTGGAATCATCTTTATAGGTATAATTCTCTCTTAATCCTTTTTAATTATTGTTAATCATCTTCATTTGTTCATCATGTTTTGCCTTGCTAGTATGATTGACAACCTTGTTAGCATGTTAAACTTGATAATGAGTGAGTAGTTTCCTTAACTAGGGTTAATGGGGAATTAGGGGAAACCAACATGGGGATTGATTCATGCTTAATCTAATATGTTTTCATAATTAATTTGCTTGCTTGTTGTGATTTCAACTTATGCACATGTTATGTTTGATGAAATGCAAGCCTATGAATCCTTACATTTTTTTACCCATCACTTACCTTTTCAATGAGACTTGTAAGATATAAACCAACTCGAGTCTCATTAAACCATGCATATAGTTGGATAGGGAGGATTAAGTCGACTTGTAGGTGTTGTACAATCTAATCGATTCGGCTCCGGGACCCAAACCTTCTTAGGGATTGTAAGATATACACTAACTCGATCCCATCACAACAATAATTGCTTGCATCTAGTAGAGAATATGTTTGTATGATCAAATCCCATGAATCCCCTATGAACTCATGACACCCTAGTGCTTTTAATCAATTGCTTACATTTCATTTTAATCATCTTGCTTACTTTCATTATTTTTTTTGCATTGTTATTTAGTTTAGTTGATCTCCTACCTCAACCCAAATTGTGACACCCTTAGACACAACCACTTGCAATCGAAAATGCTACATCAATACCCGTCCCTTGGGATCCGACCTTTACTTACCTCTTTACTAAAAGTAGAGTAGTTTGTGAAGTTATAATATTGTTTTGGTCTAGGTAACTCTTAACGACAAGTAACCGAAATCCATACACCAACCAAAAATGGCGCTGTTTCTGGGGACAGTGTTAACTTGATTTGATTTTCTTTGATTGTTTTTAGTTGTGTCTTTCTTTACCTTCGGGAAGTCAAACTCCTCAAGGTTTGTTCTAATTTTTTTCAAGTTGTTTGATATTTTGCATGTCTAGGAGATCACAAGGTAACTTGTTACCCATTGATCTTGAAATTGAAAAAACTTTGACCAACAATAGAAGACTTGCTAGAAATACTTTGAGAGGTATTGGTGAAATTGTGGACATTCAACCAAATAATATTGAGTTCATCAACTCTTTTGAAAGAGAAGGAGAGGATAACCCAACACAAAATCAACCACAAAATCAACCCACAATGCCTAAATTTTCATCACATTCCGTACCAACCGAGGAGAACCTACCAAATGGTACTCCCACACCACAACATTTGACCGGTAATTTCATTGCAAAATCCGCATTTATCCAATTAGTCGAGAGAAGTCAATTTGGGGGGATGCCTAGTGAAGACCCTCATTCTCATATGGAGACTTTTTGTGACTATTGTGATGCGATTTCTCAAACCGGAGTTACTCAAGACCAAATTCGATGGGTCTTAATTCCTTTTTCTTTGATTGGTTCCGCGAAACAATGGTTAAAGAGCCTTGATAAGGCTACTCTTGGTATTGACTCTTAGAAGAAATTGGCGCTTGTTTTCTACAAGAAATTCTATCCTCCGGAGAAGACTAACATGTTGAGAGCCCAAATCACCGGGTTCAAACAAAGGGATGAGGAATCTTTGTATGAAGCATGGGAGAGATTCAAGGATACTTGCCGATCTTGTCCACATCATGGACTTAGCGAGTGGTTCCTTGTACAACAATTTTGGAATGGTCATTATGAAAACTCCCGAAACATTCTCAATATGGGATCAAATGGTATGTTTACCGAGGTTGACGATAATAAAACATGGAACAAGATTGAGGAAATGGCGGTCCATAACTCACAATACAGTAGACCTCGGAAGGCTACTAGAGGAGGAAAGCATGAAGTAGACTATATCACTCAATTGGGTCAGTGCTCATATTGATACCATTAATTTGAAGTTTGAGAAGGCTATGGCTAAGATTGAAGAAGCCCCCAAATCGCCTAAGCAACATGTTAATGCCATGGTGGCATCTTCATCAATTCCAAGTGAAGTATGTGAGAGTTGTGGAACTTTGGGAGATGACCAAAGTGAATGTAGGGGAACAAGTGAATGTTTTCCAAGCATACAAGAGTGATACCCCTTATTCAAATTATTACAATGAAAACGCCAAATTCCATCTCAACCTCTCATACAAAAGCCAAAATGTTCAAAACCCTCAAACAACATACACCCCACCTCCAATGAGAAACCAAGCTCAAAGACCCTTTTACAATCAAAACCAAAGTTATCAAAACCAAACTCCATACAATCAAACAAATGACCAAGGTTTTGATGTTCAAAAAGCGGTCCTCCAAATGCAAAAGAACCAACAAGAATTTTTCCCTCAAATGCAAAAGGATAGCCAAGCAAAAGACATCACCATTAACAACATACTAGCTCACACAAAGATGTTGGAGACCCAAATGTCTCAATTGGCATCTTCAAGTTCACAAAGATAAAAGGGGCAATTACCACCTCAAGGTAATCCCCCGAGACAAGAATCGGTGAGTGTCATCCATTTGAGGAGTGGTACAAGGTATGAAGGACCGAAGAGGCCCATTGATGAAGATGTTGTGAATGCTAGTGACAAGGAAAGAGTTGTTGAAAACTGTAAAGAAGAACCCACCATTCAAGAAGTTTCAAAGGAGAATGAAGAGAAGGCTAAAGAGAAAGAGCCTATTGTGATTCGGCTTCCATTTCCAAGTCGTCAAGCTAAGCCTAAGTTTGATGAACAACTTGGGTAGTCTATGAAGATTGTCAAGAACTTGGAAGTCTCAATTCCATTTACGTAATTAATCAATCGCATTCCGGCTTATGCGAAATACATGAAAGATATTCTTATAAAGAAGAAATCCATCCGGAAACTTGAGACTATTGCTTTCACTAAGGTGAGTAGTGCCATCTTACAAGGATGTTCACCTCCAAAACTAAAGGATCCGGGAAGCTTCTCTATTACATGCACCATTGGTGATACCACGATCAACAAAGCTCTATGTGACCTTGGGGCAAGTGTGAGTGTCATGCCATATTCGGTGTGCAAAAGGCTAGGAATGGGAGAACTTAAGTGCACTAATATCACACTTCAAATGGCGGATCGATCAACGAAGACACCTTTAGGGGTATGGGAAGATGTGCCGGTAAGAATTGGCAAGTTCTTCATCCCGGTGGACTTTGTTATTGTTGATATGGAGGAAGACTCCAACATTCCTATCATTTTAGGGAGACCTTTCTTACACACCGCGGGAGCGGTGATTGATGTGAAACATGGAGAGCTCACACTTGAAGTGGGAGATGAAATAATCACTTTTAATCTTGACAAGACAATGAGAGCTCCCCGATTACATGAGCCGTGTTTCATGGTTGATCATTATAGCCGAGAAAGTGATAGGAAGAAGTTGGCATCTCAATGCAAAGAACAAGCTATGGGTAAAGAATCACCACCCATACGGGAGAAGAAAATGGGTAACCTCCAAGATGCTCCATCCAAGGAACAAGAATGTTTCAACAAGAATGAGAGCTTGAATAGCTCACCACCACTCATGGCAAGTAAAGAAGAAGGCCTCATTAGCCATGGTAAGAAGGAAGATGAGTTGTTCCCATCAACTCGTGATATTATTGGGGAACAAGTAGATGAAGTATGCGGTCTTTGGGATGATGAGTTTGAGGGGATATTCAATCCCTATATCGGTAATGCTATGACCCAAGACCACAATGAAGAACAACAAGTGCAAAGGTCTATTGAAAATCTTTATCATGACAATGAACAAGCTTTCGACTACTTCTTCAAGGTGTTGAGCAACATCAACAACACCTTGAACATGCCCCTTTGACATCTCATTAATGGATGAGAGTTTGGTGGAGTCCTCCCTAAACCACCATTTGTAAATATTCTAACCCCTTCACTTGTATTTTACTTATTGTATTGCATTTTTGTCAATATTGGATTTATATTCTTATGCCTTGATCAAGATTTTCATCATTTTGAGAGAAAGTGAGTGAGGGACTTATGTGATTATTAATGTGTAATGTTTTGACATAGTGTGGGGATAGCAAATTGCCTAGGTATCCAAGCCTTTGTAGTGCCCCCACAATGAGGACCAAAGGAATGAAGAGTTAATGACACGGGTTATGAAATACCCACGGATGGACCTGAGTTCGTGTGGTAGAGGGAGAATCTGAGCGTCCCAAAGGGAATCCGCTCGTCCTGAAGATAATCCGAGCGTCCTGGGTAGGATCCGCTCGTCCTGAGATAGCTGGAAAAAGAAGTTTTTGCTCTGACTGAGAATCCGAGCGTCCCACTTGAGAATACGCTCGTCTCAGTCAGGACGCTCGTCCTACAAAGAATCCGCTCGTCCTACAGCTGGTAAAAATTAGGATTTCTCCCTAACAAGGAATCTGAGCATCCCGACAGCAATCCGCTCGTCCTCCTTCAAAAAGACGCTCGTCTTCCTCAGAAGACGCTCGTCCCAGCACGTCTTTTTCCTGAAGCCAACTGCAGCAGAGTCCGAGCGTTCTGACCCCAGTCCGCTCGTCTCCACCTTGAATTTCAAATATAACGGGATTAAAACCCCAACTTTCCCAATTCATTTACTCATTCACAACATAAACACAACTCCAAACCCTCAAAACCCTCATTCTCTCTATCAACCAACATCAAATTTCTCAACCAAAATCACTCAAATTAAAACCAAACTTCCTCAAAACTCAAATAAATCACTCCTTTACCAACAACAAGTGATTAAAACACCAACATCTTCAAAAGTTTGAGTCGATTTCTAGGATACAAGGCCAAATTCAACTATCCTAAATCGATTTACGTCTTATTGGAATTTGAAGAAATCAAGCTTATCTTTGGTGTTACTACACAAAGGAGAAAATGGCAAGAACAAAAGGTGGAAGCAAGTCCCCCTCAAAGAAGAACCTTTCTAAAAGACAACAAGCTCTTCAAGCTCTTCAAGCATCTAAGGCATTGGTGGTTCAAAATACAAGGTTGGAAATTCAAGAGTCTATTCCTCCTATGGAAGCTACTACTTCTACTCCGGTTGTTGAATAGGCTAGATGATTATACGGAGGTAATTTTCACTTCCGACTCTCATAAGGAGAAATTTGTTTCCTTTGCTAAGAAATCTATTTTACCCACCAAATTCATATGCCAAGAGACCTTGTCAAAATTGGGTATCCTAGAACAAACCAAGACCTTTTCCGAGTCCATGGGATTGAGTATATTGTTTAATATGCAAGAGTTGACTTACTCATCCATCACCTTAGAGTTATTAAGCTCTTTGAAAGTTACCAAGGTGGAGGCTCTAAGGAATATTGAATTCCGGCTCGAGAATGTTGATAGGAAATTGTCTTTTGAAGAATTTGATAATGTTTTTGGCCTTAGCAATGACCCGACCTACACAAATAAACCTACCAAGTATGATCCCGCTCCCTTATGGAAGGCTATTACCGGGAGAGAGTTTACATCTTATCATGATTGTCGTGCTCTTTTTGTCCATCATCCGGGCATAAGAGTATGGCACAAGGTTGTTGGGCATACTTTGATTGCTAGGAAGGGAACGAACCATTTCACCGAACTTGACTTTATTTATCTCGAGTCGACCTTGAACATTAGAAGAGAGTTCACCAAAAATTACAACATTCTCCAACTTTTGATTGAGAGGTGGCTCAAAGTCGATCATGGCAAAGAAGGCACGGCCTTTATTGTTAATGGAGGTTTGGTAACTTATTTGGCAAAACACTTCAACCGGAACTTCAACAAGGATAGCACCTATAAACCGGTTAAGGGAGGCCATATCATTGATCTAGCCACCATGGTTCAAAAATTCAAATGGGTCATGAATGATACTCTTGATGACAAATTTGGGTGGTTAACAAAAGATGCTAAATCCTTCACATTGCCAAGAAAGATTTGCCGATTTAATGTTCATAGGCCAAACTACCTTCTTCCACTCTCCGAGGAAGCCGAGTATATTATACAACATCAAGGGGAAGACGTTGCCGAGCCCTCCTCCTCCATTATCACCCCACCTTACCCATTCACCTACCATGAATTTCAACCCGAAAATGTTAAGGCGGGGAATGACTACTTGACTCTCTTGATGAAAGAAATGCACAAGCAAGCTTATGAGGATAGAGTTAATGCTTATAAAGCACAATATCGGCCTCTCCTACATCTTGCTAGGCAAGGACTTCTTGACCCATCTTGTCCTTTGCCTAGTTGGGCGGATAAGGAAACCTTCTTTCCTAGTGCTTCTAGAGGTGGTAGCTTGGGTGAAGAGGAGATGATTGTTGTTGAGAGTGGTGCACAAGAAGGTGAAAAAAGTGAAGAGAATGAAGAAGAAGAAGAAGAAGAAGAAGAAGAAGAAGAAGAAGAAGAAGAAGAAGAAGAAGAAGAAGAAGAAGAAGAAGAAGAAGAAGAAGAAGAAGAAGAAGAAGAAGAAGAAGAAGAAGAAGAAGAAGAAGAAGAAGAAGAAGAAGAAGAAGAAGGAAGTTCAAGTGTAAGTGATGGTAACTCCGGATCTATGGAGGTTGATGATGATGATTCAAGTGAAGTTGGTGATGATGATGGAGATGATAGTGATGACGCCATGGGCGAAGATTAAGGATTAGCAAGCTCTTGGTTGGATGCCACATTACTTTGTGAGTTTCCTACACCTCCTTTAAGGTTTGTCTATTTCTCTTGTTTTTCATATAATTTTTATCTTGATCATGATTTGGAGTCCTAGCATCATTTAGAGGACTCACACCTCGGCCACATTGAGGTGTTTCTTTTATTGTTCCCACATTCAAAATCCAAAATGACAAATGTAGTTTCATGCATAGCATCCTTATGCATGAACTCCCCCAATTTTTGACATTAGAAATAGTGTCTATTTTGGTTTGGTGAAGTTTATGCATATACATTGGGAGCTAATCTAAATTATGCTCTCCAACATAACAAAAATCATGCATCATATAGCATAGCTTAGTTTGCATTCACTCTTGTTTATATGTCATATAGTTTGCATTTAGCTTAGAAATCATGCATTTTCATATAAATTGCATAATTTCCTATCGTATTGGCCATTGAAGACAATGCCCATACTAGTGTGGGGATGAGAAATTCTAACATGACTTTTTAAACAAAAATGATAAAAATTTGAAAAATTCAAAAAATCCAAAAACATGTTCATTTCCTTTGTAGTGTAGTCTTGTATATATTATATATTGTGTTTGTCCATCCTTTTTCACATTGATCGACTACGCCACATCCGAGACATGAGGATATTGAAGACCACATGGTATGATCTTTCCAATCTCCTTTTTCTTCTTTATGTTAATGACTATGTGGCTTTATTTTGATTGATGTGGTATAAACAATGTGAATTTAGGATTACATTTAGATTATTAGGCATACTAGTTGGTAGAAGCATATGTATTAAAGTTGTATATATGTTAGTTGCATCATGGCATATAGTTGCATTTAGGAAAATTTTGTGAAAACATCTATTTGGGAAGCTTGACAAGTGTATATAAGGCCCTTGTAGATACTTTTTCTTCTTAAGACTTTGCTTTTTAGAATACTTGTAAAACACCCTAGGATGTGTCATGCTAGTATCCTTTGACCCATGGATTAAGGCCTAGTCAAGAGTACCTTGTGGTGTGATAACTCCTTGGCTACCGTTTATTCCAAGGTGACCCTTGAAACCATGAAACCATCCATCATCCATATTCTACCACACTTTGTCATCAAAAAAGGAATGGGCACAAAAATTGTTCAAAATTTGAGTTCAAGAAAGGAAAAGGAAAGAAAAAGTACAATTGCATCAAAAGAAAAGAGGAGTAACAAAAATAGACTCCTAAAGCTTAAAAACAAGCACCCTCACTACAAATGGGGTGACTTTGAAAATGTTCAAAAGAAAATGCAAAAAGTTGAAAGTTGACAAGTGTTGAAAATGCCAAACATCAAAAGAAATGGCAAAGAAATGTTCTCAAAATGTCAAATGCCCCAAATTGGGTGGGAAAACAACAACAAAAGCAAACTCCCACATGAAACTCAAAGTTCTATTGATCCTTTTTCCATCGTATCCACTTTTGTGCATGGTAGAGAGGGGACGACCCTTCTTCTTGTCTAGGCAAGAAGGGGAATTCCGCAATCCTCCAGTGTTTCTAACACCATAGGGAGTCTACTCTTGACGAAAGCATTTAAAGATTAAGGACAAAGGTACCCTAGCTGAACACAACGTAGAGGTGATTTATTGGTATCCTTTTAGGCCTAGTAGTTTGAAGAAACCGTATCTATGATGGAATATGTACCCTTAGATTGCTTCCCTTGTAGATAATTTCCGCCACTTAGATGAGGAAAGTGGATATTCTTTTGTAGATGCATCCATTTACTTAATCTTGTGTGCTTTAATGCTTGGATGTATCGCCATTTTGGCAAGCCCTACCTTGACTTGCAAGAAGGCATCCTACCTCATGGTTGTCTTGTTGTGAGTTGAAGGGGCGGAGTGAGACCCGCTAATTGTCTCACATCGGCTATATTAGTAGGTTAGTTTGAATTAGTGTCCTAGTTTTTGTCACCTCTTTACTCGGGACGAGCAAAGGTTCGGTTTGGGGATATTTGATGGATATTTGAGCATATTTAGTGATAGGCTATCGCACACCTATGCAAAGATTGGTTTGATGTAATAATAAAACAATAATAAAGAAAATGTCTAGGGAGATCGGGTCACACATGTAAATTATGTAAATGCTGATGTCGAGTTAGGAAGTTGATTTTACGATAAATGTTTAGGCTTAAAGACACCCACCTTACGATATTAGTGTCAACTATAGACCGGGTCCTAGAGAAACTCTCGTCCATGACTAGGTCGTCCTACTACACATGCTTACTCTAATTCAATTCCGTGTCTCTCGACTTTAGAATGAATGAACAAACTTAATCGATGAATAAGGCCTTTAAACATTATGGTGCAAACATGTAATAGAAACAATTATACAATATTAACTTATCCTTATTTTGACATTTACAATTTACTTAGTCATGCATGGTTTCCCTTACTCCTTAGACAAATGCAACTACTCTAACATGGTGGAAATGTAAATTAAACTAATGCTAAATGAAATGATAAATAACATAACGAAAATAGAATAAGAATTACCTTGAAGTAGGAAATGGAAATGAAGAACAAATGCAAATGGAAATAACTTGAAATGAAGCTTGAATATAACTTGAACTTGATAATAGAAATGTTGTAACAAACTAATATAAACTAAAACTAAACTAAACTACCTACTAATATTTAGAGAGAATTTAGGAAGAAAAATATATGTAAGAGTGTGTAAGAGGTGAATCCAATGGTCGAGCATAGGCTCCTATTTATAGGAAAACAATAGGAGTAATGCATGCACCAAGGAGGAGCCAACCCCGATCGGATTCGGCAACCCCGATCGGGGTCGTAGTGTCCATCATCTTTTCTCTTAATTCCATCCTTAATTGCAAATGGTATCCTATGTTGACGATTAATGCCTTGTTTAATGGTGCGATTAAGAGCATTAAGGAGGGCATCTTAAGTATTTTGGTATCTTAGGCTCTTCTTTAGCATCCAAATTTTCCACCACATTTTGGACTTGAATTCTTGGTCTTTGACTTGCACATTGACTTTGCTTGCATTTTCATTTTGATCCAACACTTTCTTCATGCAATTCAAACACTTAGTCCAATCTTGCTCATGTCCAATCCTAGGCTCTTCTTTAGGCTCATGTCCAATGCCTTATTTAATGGTGCGATTAAGAGCATTAAGGAGGGCATCTTAAGTATTTTGGCATCTTAGGCTCTTCTTTAGCATCCAAATTTTCCACCACATTTTGGACTTGAATTCTTGGGCTTTGACTTGCACATTGACTTTGCTTGCATTTTTATTTTGATCCAACACTTTATTCATGCAAAATCCATGCAATTCCAACACTTAGTCCAATCCATGCAATCCCCGGCAACGGCGCCAAAATTTGATAGGCTATCGCACACCTATGCAAAGATAATATTTATACCCTAGACAACAAATGAATGTAGTACTTAGGGGTCGAACCCAAAGGAGACGGGAGTTATTAATTAATTGTTATGGATTGAATTTTACCTTGCTAGATTAACGGTTGATACCTTAGTCCAATCTTGCTCTCATACTTAGCCTTGCTTCTAGTGTTAGCACATTTTATAGTACTTTAGCTCATTTATCTCATTTTCCTACAAAACACACTTGAACACACAATTGCACTAGAAACACAATATTAGCTTAAAAACACTTTGATAAGTGCTAAATGATATGTAAAATCAAGCTAATATAAGGGGTTAAAATGTATAGAAAATGCACTTATCATTTAGTCCCCGAATTAGCCTCGTTCCTATGCTTTTTAGTACATAATTGGGTCATTTACCATCTTTAGTTTCTCGTTTTGCATATTCTTTGAGGTTTTGATCCCTTGGTAGGAAATGAGTGCAAACCTTGCATTTTCATGGCAAAATGGAGCTAAATTGATCGAATTTAATGACCAAGCCTCAAAGGGAAGACAGTGCTAAAAGGCCTATGTAGATAATAAAGTAGATTGGGCAATGATGAAAGGATCCTTGCATCTCCAACAAGATCCCCTAGGATTGTTGAAGAAAGAAAAGAAGAGAAGTGACTGTGAAGGAATCCGAGCGGCGCAGTGCCCAGGACGAGCGTCGCCCTGCTACAGTCTGAGCGTCCCGAGGCCAAAACGCCCGTCTTAAGGCCCCATGATCCGAGCGTCCCGACCCACAATCCGTTCGGATTCTGCTCTAGAACCAACCGTCCCTTAGCCAAGACGCTCAGGACGAGCGTATACTTGAAGACCACCAAAACGGAGATGAACATCTCCTTGGAGAGGAGCACTTCCTCAACTTTTCTTAAGGGTCTTAATAGTCATTTAAGCCCTTAGTAACCCTAATCTTTGTACCTAATCTCTACTATAAATACCCCATTGTACTACCTAGATTATCATGTCATCTTAATAGGATCTTAATCAAGCCCTAATACTCTCTTAATATTGTAAACAATTCTTAATTTAGCATTAATACAAATTTTATTTCTTAATCATTCCTTAATTTCTCTATTGTTCATCATTTATTTTGGGTAATTAGAAGATTATTTGGGTTTATTTGGAGGATTGACAACCTTCCATCAATCATCAAATACTTCTATTATTCTTTGCTTTATTATTATGGAATCATCTTTATAGGTATAATTCTCTCTTAATCCTGTTTAATTATTGTTAATCATCTTCATTTGTTCATCATGTTTTGCCTTGCTAGTATGATTGACAACCTTGTTAGCATGTTAAACTTGATAATGAGTGAGTGGTTTCCTTAACTAGGGTTAATGGGGAATTAGGGGAAACCAACATGGGGATTGATTCATGCTTAATCTAATATGTTTTCATCATTAATTTGCTTGCTTGTTGTGATTTCAACTTATGCACATGTTATGTTTGATGAAATGCGAGCCTATGAATCCTTGCATTTTTTTACCCATCACTTACCTTTTCAATGAGACTTGTAAGACATAAACCAACTCGAGTCTCATTAGACCATGCATATAGTTGGATAGGGAGGATTAAGTCGACTTGTAGGTGTTGTACAATGTAATCGATTCGGCTCCGGGACCCAAACCTTCTTAGGGATTGTAAGATATACACTAACTCGATCCCATCACAACAATAATTGCTTGCATCTAGTAGAGAATATGTTTGTATGATCAAATCCCATGAATCGCCTATGAACCCATGACACTCTAGTGCTTTTAATCAATTGCTTACATCTCATTTTAATCATTTTGCTTACTTTCATTATTTTGTTTGCATTGTTATTTAGTTTAGTTGATCTTCTACCTCAACCCAAATTGTGACACCCTTAGACACAACCACTTGCAATCGAAATTCCTACATCAATACCCGTCCCTTGGGATCCGACCTTTACTTACCTCTTTACTAAAAGTAGAGTAGTTTGTGAAGTTATAAATATTGTTTTGGTCTAGGTAACTCTTAACGACAAGTAACCGAAATCCATACACCGACCACAAACCCTCTGACAGTTGTGTAAAGATGATAACTGAGTAAGTTTATAACCTTCAATAATGTCATTTGTTATTGTATGACTTGAGCCATGACCCATATATATGCAAATAATAATGGCATGTGTGTATATTTATGAATTAGTGTTTTTGAAGCAAAAAAAAAAAATTATGTCCACTGATCTCAATTTTATCACGCCAATAGTAAGTGTATTCTTAATCATTACTCGGACCATTTAATTAATGTTTATGCGAGAGGTTGATTATCTAATTCAGCTGATTTATGTGTGATTTATATAATAGTCTCCTAAAGCACCAGACGACAAACAATGCGCCTTTTACGTTTGTCACTCCATGTGGAAGGTTATCGACGGAAAACTTTCTACCATTCCGATACGGGTTAGTGTGATTTAAAAACTATTTCTGATGTAAATTGAGTTCAATTCTGTATACTTCCATGTATTATATCTATTTTGATTATAAATATTTTGAATTGTAGTTTCCACTAATACTCAACAAAGCCCCAGAATATTCGCCAAAGGACATCAACCGGATGAGAAATATGTGGGCCAGTTATGTTGTTTCATTAGCGGAGTCTCAATAGTTTGCTCATGCTTTATGTACGTGTGTGTGTGTGTGTGTGTGTGTGTGTGTGTGTGTGTGTGTGTGTGTGTGTGTGTATAGAGCCATTGTGTATTGGCTCCTTTTGTTTTTTTTTGAGGAAGTTGTGTTTTGGCTTTTGATCATCCTGTTTGTACTATTTTGAAACTGGGTTTAATTGATCACGGGGTGTAATATTTTGCTGCATGATTGAATTTTTACAGTGCACAGCTGCTAGAATGCTATTTTCAGCAGCAGCTGAAAAATAGCATTCCTAAGAAATTTGCTCAAACGCTTTGAAAAAATAGCATTTTAGCAGCTGCTAGAACAAGCTAAATTTTTTTTAAAAAAAAAGAAAAAAAATTAAAAACAAAAACGGTTAAAAACAACCCGTTGCAAACAATTATTTGAAAACGGATTTATTTAGATAAATAACCGTTGACATCTTTTCCCTCCCCATTCAAACCGCCAAAAATATAAGATAACGAACGATAATCGTTGTCGACTTCAAAATGTTAACAACGGTTTTTTTAAGAAGAACCGTTGTCAAAGTTTCATCAATTGATAAATATAAAAACGGTTTATCACGCAATAAAACTGTTGTTAAATATTGACATTTAATTAAATAAGATAACGAAATTAACCGTTATCATAGATAATATTTAACAACGGTTTTGGAACCACTAAACCATTGTCAATAGTAAACTAGGACAACGGGTTTGAAACCGTTATTAATATCTAATAACGGTTTCTTAAAAGTATACCCGTTGCCATAAACATAATTAACAATAGTTTTATAACGGTTCTTGAGTAGTGATAACGGTATTATAGATTCGTTATTGATGTTATATAACGGTCATACAACCGTGGTATATATTTAACAACAGTCGTTGCAATAACGGTTCCGTGTTTCTATTTAATTACGATAATTGCATTATTTGACCGTTATTGGATGTCTTATTTGGCGTAGTGGTACCCTCACCCCTTACTCCAGATCTCTGTGAACATCCGTGTTCATTGGCATCCACAAGAGTCATTCTAGACATAGAATGCTAAGGGTAACGAGTTCTTAGTGTTCATGTCACTACTTTGTGTCTTGACATGACACGAGGTATTCGAACGGTTCCAATTTCCCATAAAAATTGGTGGCGACTCCACAAATGCAAACGCTTGTTCCCAAGCGCCCCCGTGGGCCCATGTCCACAAGGTGTCGACTAAGACACCTCACATAATAAAACTAGCACAAAACACAATACATAGCTAGTACAACATAATAAAAACTCACAACACTAATACAACATAATAATAAAATGGGTAATGGAGATCTTCATTCTTCCATTCTACCTTTGCCTTTTCCCTCGGGGTACATCTTCCCCTTGTTCTTCGTGTTGGCCCGCCTAGCATGAACTTCCTCTTTGGAGCGGATCCTCAACGGATCTACAACGGCGACGGCCTCCGGTCTCTTTCATGACCCCATACTCGGTCCAAGGCGAGCCCATGCACGGCCCACTACATCTTTGGGACCCGAGCTTCTCCTCTTTGGTGGCCTCATCACATCCGGGCTATCTTCATCAACAAAGTCCTCAAAGAAGGCACGGTTGGCCTTGCCAACCTCTCAATACTTCAAATCGACAACCTCGTCCTTACGAGATTTGAACCTCTCCTCCAAGGTTTGAGCTCTTGACCACTTGGCATAAGCGAGAGTCACCCATGTCGTGGCAACGGGGTTTGGTACCTCCTAAAGCGGCCGAGTGGCCCACCATCTTATGAAGACCTCTACAAGCTCGGAGTTTCGAAAAACACTCTCTTGGACGAGAGTATCTTGAGCAGGCACCTTTTGTTGACGCCCCATTTGCCTCATAAGCCTTTCGGGATAAATGAAGGAAGCAACCTTCAAACCCACCACCATCAAAGAGCAAGAACTAGTAACCGGAGTGGGCAACCCCGTGAAGAACCTCAAGTGGCACCATGACACCACCCAACGGATATGAGGACCACCCTCCTCCACCAATCTTGAGGTCCAATAGGCCTCGGTGGATGCGAAACTATCCGAGAACAAATTCCTCCTCATAGTAAGGTGACGAAAGGAATAAGAAGAAGAATCGGCCGGAGGCTTTACATACCTTAGCCTCTCCAATAGCCACACTTGGAGGATCCGTGGATATCCAAACAAGGGAGCTTCTCCACAAGAGCCCTTCTTGTCCAAAGCTTGGATGATCTTCCCTACCATGCTCCATTTGCTCAATCACATGCACAAGGGTCATACTACCATAGCATTTCGACCCCTCCTTCTTTAAAGCATCAACAAAGAGGTATGCATGTACTAGGCAAAAGGCAAGAGCCCTTCTCCTAGCCACCTCCGAGACATTGACATCCAACCGGTTGGAGAAAATGTTGATAAGAGCCACCATATCCACACCATGAGGAGCAAGGAGAAAGTTGACTTGACTTGTCGACAAGCCCAACATTGAACGGAATGTTTCCTTATAACACAACCGAGTCGGGGGAAGCACCGGAACACAACCCGGCCACCCACCAATGGCACCTACTTCTTCGGCAAGAGGGCAAATTTTACCTTTCGGGAAAACGAAAACATGATGTTTCGAATCCCAAAATCGAGAGCATGCTTCAAGAAACGAGGATTGAACCTTGACTTGACGAAGCACCAACAATTGACCAACTCCCATGCAAATGAGTTAATACTTCTCGGGAGGCGACAAATCCCGACACCATTGTCGCAACACATTCTCAAAAGCATCCATGAATAAATTTGTGGAAGTAGAAGAGAGGTTTTTAGAGATGTTTTTCGTGTTTCGGATGATGAAACAATGAATCACAAACGTCCCTATTTACACAAAACAATCAGCGAGTTTTTCCGAAAAAAGTGGAAGCTCCCTTCTATCGCCGGTAGACTCGCGCCTCTTTGGGTTGTTCCTCAGGATTCCCACCTTGAATTGTCCCTTTCAAGTTGTGTTTCTTCCTGACAGCTCAAACCTCCCGCCACAAGTTTCGCGCCTCTTCGGGCCTATCCAGAATGTTTTGTGTTTTCTCACACTCACATTTCCTTGTTTTCGCGTTTTACGAAATCTTACACGGTTTCCATGATGCAGCTTTAAACATACGGGTTTTTCTCTTTCTTTTTTTAGGTGGAAGGGTTAGTCGCCCCGATCCGCGACGGATCATTTCCATGACAGTCGAAATTCCGAAAAAAAATTCGCTTTTTCGCATTTTTCCACAAAAATCAAAAATTGATAACACAACGTCAGGTTTCTTCAAAATTTCAAGCTCTCACAAATCCGAGTCTTGATCACACAAAAATCAAATAAAATATACTCGCAAAAATCTATTCTAAAATTCACCCCTGCCTGTTTGAGTTTAAATTCTTTCGAGTTACAAATCAGTTTCGACAAATTTCGATGCAATTTAATTTAAGACACGAGTTAATTGCTCAAATCTCAAATCAATTCTTTTTGAGAAATCCATACGTGACGACTTGTCACGGAATTTTCAAAATATCATTTCAAATTTCAATTTTAACTTCGAGTCATCATGGTTAATTTTGTTTTCAATCAAAAAGCCTTTTTTTCGTGTTTACGTTTATGCGTATGTGCTACCTGTTGCCTATTTTCTACACTAACGATGCAAGAACTAGTGTGAAGCAAAGGGGAACTAACAGCCGACAGCGCTTCTCCGAAACACAACACAAAAAAGGCAAAAATCACAAATAAACCACAATCCAAAAAACACATATATACAAACCGCCTCACGCAAAATACATCGACATACTTTTGGTACAAACGACTGACCACGCAAACAGGATCTGGCATAGACATTTATCATACAGACACTGGCCTAAAACAGCGAACTTGGGGCTATCTGCCACCTACCGAACTAAGCACTCCCTACCCTTTCTATCGGAAAGGAAAAGGAGTAACACGGAGAACAAAGGAGCAACAGCGGAAGAAGAGGTGCTTACCACGACGGTAATACCTTATTCCTACTCCACGACAAAAAGGAAAACAATGTCTGCCAGATTTCGAACGACATGACAATCAGGAATTGTGACTCAGTACATCATTCCGACATTGACACCCAATCATCAGAATTCGGCGATGAAAAAGAGCTATGACACCGGGCGCTACCCCGATGTTGAACCCCAAACATCGGAACTCAACAACGATCGAAGACGACAACGTAGAACAATGCACCGTCTTGACCCCCAATCATCAGACGTCTGAACCTCTGCAGACAACAGCCAATGATCAATACTCGATCAAAATCCGGGCAAAGGCCACCAGGGAGAAACACAACCAAGCCTGTAACAAAAAAGCAGTCGTCTCTCCCCCTCCAGAGTCATCCTCGTCCTCCAATGTCTCGGCAATGGACCAGGGGGTCCCCAAACCCTCCCCTGCAATCAAAGGCAAGGTAAGAACATCAGCCGAGATTTCGGCATTACGACGGCACAAAACAGACAAATCCAAAAAAAATCTGCAAAACAAAACAAGGGCAATCCCGCCCAAACCCAACCAAAAAAAACAAAACAATCCATAAAAAACCGCACAAAAAAATGGCTCGCCCTCCTTTTCAAGCAAAAGACGAGTCAAAACAACAACAACAAAAATGGCACCTCAAGACCCACACAAGGTCCGCCAACAAAAAATTATTCCCGACACAATGAGGTATTTTCCACGGCTTGAAAAAGGCGGTTTTGCACCAATTCGAGTGCAAATAGGTCAAAATTTCAAAATACGACCACAACAAAACAACGTGATTTTACCACGTCTCACCTAAACTACCAATAAGGTCCATTTCGAAACAAGCTGACTCAATTTAAGCTCAATTTGACGCTCCTTTTGACAGACATAAGACCGCTTCAAAGGCGAAAATTCCAATTTTGCCCCTAATACCCCAACAAAGTTCAATTTGGCAAACACGGTCTTCCCCGACTACAATACAACCTAGTAGGGCACACAACTCAAGCAAACAAACTTGACATTGTGAAATAAGACGGTTTTACCATATCATTCACGTTTTTCGAACGTAGGGAGCGGGAACGAGGACCAAAATTCAAACTAAAAGCACCCCTATACTCCTAAACAGGTTTCTAACCTAATGCAGTCATCAATTTCACTCGAAAATGGCTTAATCAAAAACGCCCAATTCGATTTTTGAGGGTTTAGGGTTTCGCCCTAATTCAATCAACAAAAAGACCAACAAATTCAAATGGATTCAAGAGGATTTATATACCTTGAGATGACATGTTGGCAATGGCACGAACTCAAGCAAGAAAAGAGACCCAAAAATGGCGATTTCTTTGTGTTTTGTCGAGTCTTTGAGGAAGATGAAGTGAGAATGGCGAGTAGCCTATTCTCGCGTCTTTTCTACAAAAATAGGGGAGCTCCCTTATATTGCCAAAGGACTCGCGCCGCAATGGGGTGTTCTTTTGCTTTGTTCAGCAAAATCTTGGGCTTTGGCCCAATTTCCCACACAAACTTTGATTTTCAACGACGGCAATAAAAACCGTCATTTCAAAAAAACAATAATAGTAAAATTCAAAATTCAATATTTCTTCAAATTTCAATGACGACAATTAAAACCGTCATTTCAAAAAACAATAATAGTGAAATTCAAAATTCACTATTTCTCCAATTTCCAACGACGGCAATAAAAACCGTCATTTCAAAAAAACAATAATAGTGAAATTCAAAAATTCACTATTTCTCCAATTTCCAACGACGGCAATAAAAACCGTCATTTCAAAAAACAATAATAGTGAAATTCAAAATTCATTATTTCTCTCAATTTCCAACGACGGCAATAAAAACCGTCATTTCAAAAAATAATAGTGAAATTCAAAATTCATTATTTCTTCGAATTTCAACGACGGCAATAAAACCGTCATTTCAAAAAACAATAATAGTGAAATTCAAAATTCACTATTTCTTCAAATTTCAACGACGGCAATAAAAACCGTCGGTTCAAACACGAAATAGTGAAACTCAAAATTCGTTGTTTTCAAAATTTCCACAGCGGCATTAAAAGCCCCTGTCTGTCAAAAACAAAACCAATAGCAGGATTCAAACCCGCTATCCTCACAAATTTTTCAACAAACATTCATTAATCTCGAATCGTGGGAAGGCAAAATTAAAGTCATACTCCCCAAACACACATCAGACGACGGAATACGCATCTGTCCTTTCCCTACAAAATAAACGGCAATAAAACCGCTACCTCTTTTCGAGATTCAAAATCATCGCCGGCCACGGGGACCAGACTCATAAAACCTGTCCCTTTACGGCACCACGAACACTCAATACAACCGAGATTCCCCAACAGGATATCGGAGGCTTCCTCACGAAGCCCGCTAATTCAAATAACTTCCCAAAATGAGCCTATCAAACACGGTTGTTTCCCACGGTCGATCAATCAACATTCAATATGGCTGGTGAGCCTTACAACACACATTCAATATGACTGGCAAGCCTTATAACGCATATGGCTGGCGAGCCTTACAACGCATATTCAAAATGGTTGGTGAGCCTTACAACGCTCCGCGGCCGGCGAGCCCTTTTCATATACGCACCGCGGCTGGCGAGCCCCTTTCATATAAGCACCATGGGTGGCAAGCCTTACAATGCACCGCGGCTGGTGAGCCCCTTTCATATACGCACCGCGGCTGGCGAGCCCCTTTCATATACGCACCGCGGCTGGCGAGCCCCTTTCATATACGCACCGCGGCTGGCGAGCCATTTTCATGTACGCATCGCAGCTGGCGAGCCCCTTTCATCTACGCACCGTGGCTTGCGAGCCCCTTTCATATAGGCACCGCAGCTGGCGAGCCCTTTTATATCCGCAACACAGCTGGCGAGCCTTTGTCCGCAAACAAGAAACGATTCAAGTACATATCCCGAAGATGCCTCAGTTATGACTCCTTCTTATGGCTAGCGAGCCTTTGTACGTAGTCTAACAGACTTTAAACGACCCGCACGGACGGTCGATAGACTCTAAACTGTTCTCGACGACAGGTCCTCGGCTCGTACCCTCGAGTCGCCTTGGCGTCGCCCTTCCCGACGACAGGTCCTTGGCCCGAATCCTTTCGAGCCGCCTCGACGTCACTACGGTCTCCAGGTTGTAATCTTCGATTGACCTGGGGTCTCTACTTTGACTTTCGCCATGTCCAAGCCTCAGTCAAAGTGGGGGCTCTATAGATACCCAGTATCTTTTGAGTCTCCAACAAACACCCGATGATTATCGGACTACAACATGCTTAGGAATCGCAGCGTTTGATCGACAGTTTGTATACAACTATACGTCCGAAAACTTAAAACGATTTCGAAAACAAAACATTTCAAAACTTTTCAAAAGTACTTGAAGTGTTTAATGCATGACGACGGGGTCGCAATGACACTAACTAAAGTCAAAACCGACACCGGATCAAAAACCGACTCAAAATTCAAATCCCGACTCCAACAACGAGTCAAACCGAGTCAAACACAAAAAACAAACTTTTCAAATGCTTCCATGTTAAGGTTCCCCGGAATCCTAAATGGTCAAGTACAAATCAAGTTCTTCCAAATCCTAGGATAGAACAAATCATGATTACACTTGTGTGATAGCGACAAGACACCTCGAAGACGTGCGAGATGGCTCGCGCCTCTTTGAGCAGCCCATGCGGCCACGTCGCTCAAAACACACACAACCACCCATTTTCCTATAAATACTCCTCAAATGCCACCATTTGAGAGTTACGCGAGTGTCCGCCCCCTCATTTCTCCCTTAAAATTCTAGACTCGACTTCTTAAGTCACCAACCGACACGTGTTTATGACCTACCGATCGTAAACACAAGCCTTACACATTGTTTGGTACCGTCATCGTGCATTAAACCACTTGACCGACCATCTCGACCACTACACCATCACTAAACTTAAAAAACACTCTTTTACTTACTAAAACGGTTTTCAAACCGAGTTTTTCGGCCAAACAAGTTGATACACTGTCGTCGGTTTCTCGTCTAAAGCCTAGCATGTAAGTATGAGGGTGTAAAATCCTCTTTTATCATGTTTTTTATTTGTTTCATGACTATAACATGCTAAAATATGCATAACATGGTCCAAACATGGGTTGAATGAGCCAAAATTGGATTTTTGGTTGAGGCAGGGGCTACTTGTATAGCAGCCGTGTTTGGTCTCTTCTTCCCTTTATTTTCATTTCATATTTGTAACTGGTTTTTACCATTTCAAATATTTCAAATCATTTTTATGACAAGTTTTTAACCATAAAACATTTTTCACCCTTGGTTCCTAATACCATCATGGTTTAATCCGTGTTTCGGTGATAATATTTGGTTAATTACATTTTAAAAGGTATTTTAAAGCCTTTTATTTCATTTATTTACATTTTGAAGGGTATTTTAAACCTTTCTCATTTCTTTACATTTTCAAAACAAATGTATTAGTCACCAACACAAAGTCATCCTTGGTTCTACATACCATGTCGGATTTCAATCCCGAGTACGATGATGAATGTTGACTAATTATAAACAAATGAACTTAAAACATTAGTTCATAATCATTTTCAAAACTATTCATGTCAAGCTTGCAAAGCCGAACCCGACATCGAATATCGTCAAAGCAATGACGATTATTCAAGTCTCGTTCTTCAAATTAACACAAAAGAGGCCTAATCGGCCTTTTCAAATCAAGACGGGTCTAAACACCTATTTTTCAATACATTTTACGAACTTTTTCAATGGTCAGAAGACGCCTTTCATCGTCTGTTGACCCGCGCCTAAACAGGCCACTCACTTTTCCATTTTCAAACCAGGGCAGGCCCATTTGCATCGCCAACAGGCTCGCGCCTCTTATGGCTGCCTGATGTAGGATCTGTTTCCTTTCCATCACTTGTCTAGGACGATCCCAACTTCGGTTAACCCGAATACAAGACGGATCAGATGACGAATCTGCTCATTTTATCTCACATTTGCAAAACGCCTTACTAAGACAAATGGATCACGTTATGCACCATAAACCTAATTTGGTAAATGGATGTTTAATTTCCGTCTTGCATGCAAATCAATATTAAATCCAACTCGACATCAAATACTTGATACTTGGATTAAACAAACCGACATAGAAAGCTCACATGTTAGGTTCAAACTAGTGGATGCGCATTCATGCATTTACCCGTTTTATCAATTTTTGCATTTAACCAACCAAGATCGATCAGTAGAGGCCGCTACCGCGGGCGGGATTAGGTGTCCGATTAAAGGGCTTCCCAGTACGTACCTTCATCTGTTACTCAGAAACTTTGGATAGTGGACGACCTTATCCAGGGCGTACGAGAGTCATTCTAGAGATATGATGCTAAAGAGGGATGACTCCTTATCTTTAGTACCTATGTCAAACACCGCTTTTTGCCTTGATTGACCTAGGTATAAAGTGGATTCGAACGGGTTCCAAGCATCCCACAAATTCTTGGTGACGACTCCGAACATCTCTTGCATCGTTTCGAGACCCTTGCCGAAACGAAACCGACCGATCTAAAACGATCCGGTCGATAGCATTTTCTACGCCGCCGAGCGTGGCTTTCAAAAAGACCGTTTCCGTTGTCCACAGATCGGTTGGGCATCCGCAGGTGGGCCATGTCCTCACCAGGACCACTTAAAGCACGAAAGAGCTACCATCTCGGTTATCCGAGGCAATGTATATCAAATAGACAATAACGAAATATACTTTAATAGATGAGTTTAAAGTGATACAAATCCAAAATCCAAAGCTGATAAAGTAAAATACAACTGTATCTCAAAACTGTCAAACCAACTGAAATAAAAGTAGTTCATGACACAGCGGAAGACTCTAATGACTCATATGATGACTCCATCCCAGCTATCCCATGCACATCAACTTATACCTGCTCAATAAATGCTCACCATCCTCGAATGGATCACCACAGTTTTAAAAATAATTAAACGGGGTCCGTACTGATTACACAAACAACATAACCAAAAGCAATGCCACAAGCCAATCCAACAAAACCAATCTCCATCATATCGCCACACACCTGACTACACACTAAAGTGTGTAGTTCTTCCAGAATACTCATCACAACAAGTATTCCACACCGCCAGTGGGGGACCGCAGCCATTCCCACCTAATCCCCGCTCATCTCGTCCGAGCGATAAACCCAAGTTCCTAAATGTGTACATACCTTCTGTGGTGGGTTCCACAGAAGGCAAATCAAAGGCGTGAAGCCACTCCCGAAAGTGACTCCACTCAGCCGAGGACGCACCTCGCAAACCACAGACAGTTATACAACCAACTATAAAATCAACCATTACCAAATCCAATACCGATATGATATACAACAACAAAAATCAATTACCAACAATGCCATGTAAATAATACTGAGTAGGGAAACCCTACCTGGAATAGCAATCACACGACCGTCACAGCAACTAATCAATATCGTTCCTCAACGAATCCTCCTCCTATAACACATATACATACAATTACCACCTAATCATCATAACATACCCAAATCCCCCAAATTTACCCAATTAGGGTTTTAAACAAACTTATCAAAACATTATAAAAATTATACAAGAAGCTTACCCTCGACACAACGATCACAACGGCGTAAAGAACAAGATAATCCGACGATCCTAGCCTTGGGATTTGCTAATCACGCGATGAATGCGAACTACGTAACTCTTTTTTCTTTTCTCTTGAAAGGTTTTAGAAGGTAAAAGTGTTTAAGAATAATGACGGAAGCCTTTTATATTAATCTCGCGTTATTAACAAAACCCGGCTAAATCAACCCGTAAGACTCACTTACTCGATCGAGTAAGTGACTTACTCGATCGAGTGCCCCTTACTCGATCGAGTGTCATACTTACTCGATCGAGTACCCATCAGGTCAGCTACTGTTTTGCGTAAAAACATACTTACTCGACAGAGTAAGTCCCACTCGAAGAGTACCCACAGACATAGAAAACCGTAATATTACAATCAATGCATCAATTGGAAATGGAAAGAATACAATGTTCTGGACTCAATGTTGGGTAACAAAACGTCCTTTGGCAGATTTTTCATCACTTGAAATACCTCCCCAACTCTTGCAGTATCAAGTGGATGAGATGTGGGATGAGAACACGGGATGGAAATGGGAACTTTTTGCCGAGTATTTATCGAATGAAATTTTGCAAACAATAGCATCTTATGAAGTGGCAAATAATCCCGATGACAATGATTCTTTATACTAGGCAGCCACTTCATCGGGTCATTTCACTATTACATCAGCTTTACGATTAATTCGGAATGAAACGGATATGGAGTTTGAAAATTCCTGGAAATTACCGTGGAAAACCTGGGTACCATAGCGTATCCGCCTTTTCTTGTGGCTGCTGTTACACGATAGAATTATGTCGAATGTAAACCGAGCAAGAAGAGGCTTTATTGATGATCCGACATGTATAAGCTGCGAGGTCCATGATGAAACATCTCTCCATTTGTTACGAGATTGTAAGGAAGCAAGAAAGGTATGAAGCCTGTTTTCAGCTTATTTATCGGAACAATTTTACGAGTTCACATCGTTACGAGAATGGGTAGTTGCGAATTTGTCAATCCCAAGAACGGGAGGTATGGATACTTGGCCATCATGTTTTGCTATTGTGGTTTGGTGGGTATGGAGATGGAGAAATTGTAGAAGCTTTGGTAGAGCAGATGATATCCCGAGCAACTTATTCTCCTTCTTAATGCAACGGATTTGGGAAGTGCAGAACGCGAATGAATCTCGTGATTTGTTAGAAGAGACGAGCAAACAGAGGTATAAGGAAATTTTTGTAAGGTGGTTGGCGCCACCTGAAGGCTGGGTTGCCCTTAATATCGATGGGGCTTCTAAAGGTAACTCGGGTTTGTCGGGCGTGGGGGGCATATTCAGGGACTCTGCAGGTAATATTTTGCTAGCCTTCTCCGAGAGGTTGGGTTTAGCGACGGTGACGAGGGCGGAATTGATGGCTTTAAAGCGTGGATTGGTCATTGCGAAGGAGAGAGTGATGTCCTGGCTGATCATACAAACGGACTCTAAGGTAATCATAAGTTTCTTGAAGGAACGAGAGGAGTTGTCGGTTGCTCATGCTCATCTTGTACAAATTTGCAAATGTTTCTTGAATGATCATCATAGGAACATTGAGGTGCATCACATCTACATGGAAGCTAATTCGTGCGCGGATTGGTTGGCTAATATTGGCGTCAATCAACAACAACAAGTTGTGATTTGGGAACCCGAGGAAATACTGAATCATTTGTTTCGGCTATCACAGCAAGACATAGGAGGAGTGTCTTGGCCCAAAATTGTTCCTCTTGTTGCGTCCTAGTTAATGTTCCGTTTATTTAGTCTTTCATTTTCGGTTTAATTCCGTTTCTTGTAACCAAAAAAAAAAAAAAAACAGATTATCGCAAATCGATATATACAGTGTACTTTTGCCATCTTATCATCAAAGCAACAATAAGACAACAAAATCAAATGTATCCTATCTCATCTCATTAGTATTCAAATCATAAGGAAAATATACATTTACCCATCTAACCAACTTATTAAATATATAGAGAATACTATATTTAAATTATCTTGCATTAGTCATATTTGTAATTTGTTGTTAATATCAATCTTAATAAATTTATTACACATTAACAATGGTGAATATATTAAAAACATCCGCAAAACAATCTATCACTATTGAAAAGAGATTAAAAAAACTAAAGTTACAATTTAGTCAAGTTATATTGCTACGAAAACGCGGGTTACTGACTTCAGTAACATCCTTTTTCTGTCAGTAATTCGCTGATGATTTCCTTCACCAAAGTTTGACCACCATTCGCTGATGATTATATTCAATCGTCGACGATCTCAAGTGTCTTTCTATACATTCGACAATGCCTAAAACAAATTATATAATACAAATGCTTGTCGAATTTTTTCACTTTTCTTCTACTTCTCTCTTATCTCTTTATTTCTTGTCCATTTGATTCCTACACACCACAACGTAAAGATATGAGAATTGTTGAAAAATAAATCAAATCAAATAATTAGGTGAAAATAAACAAACTTTTTCATTAATTTGTTTTTGCTAGGAATGTGCTAGAATTTTTATCAATTTATTTTCTTTTATAGGTGAAATATTTTCATAACGGTAGAATATAAAAAGATTAGCACTAAATTATGATTATTAAGTGGAATAATGCATGATAAATGAAAGTGTTTAAATAAGATGAGTAATTAGTCTATTGATTACTACTTTGCCTTTTCATTTTCTATTTTTACTTTTTTTTTAAAAAAAATAAAAAAAAATAAAAAATTGATCAAACATGTAAATGTAGCTCGTCACGTGTTATTCTAGTAACTAATCAATCTAGGCTTTTTATGTTACTTTTCATTAATTTTTCATTCATTTGTTTTTGTTAGGAATATGCTAGAATATTTAGCAATTTATTTTCTTTTATAGGTGAAATTTTTTCATAACGGTAGAATATAAAAAGATTAGAACTAAATTATGATTATTAAGTGGAATAATGCATGGTAAATGAAAGTGTTCAAATAAAATAAATAATTAGTGTAATGGTTACTACTTTGCCTTTGCCTTTTCATTTTCTATTTTTACTTTTTTTAAAAAAAATATATAAAATAAAAATTGATCTAACATGTAAATGTTGCGCGCCACGTATCATTCTACTAACTACTCAATCTAGGCTTTTTTACGTTATTATATAGATAGATTATATAGATTACCACCTAAACAATCTGATTTTCTTAAGATGTCAAGTATACTTCAAAGTCTATTATTATTATTATTATTATTATTATTATTATTATTATTATTATTATTATTATTATTATTATTATTATTATTATTATTATTATTATTATTATTATTATTATTATTATTATTATTATTATTATTATTATTATTATTATTATTATTATTATTATTATTATTATTATTATTATTATTATTATTATTATTATTATTATTATTATTATTATTATTATTATTATTATTATTATTATTATTATTATTATTATTATTATTATTATTATTATTATTATTATTATTATTATTATTATTATTATTATTATTATTATTATTATTATTATTATTATTATTATTATTATTATTATTATTATTATTATTATTATTATTATTATTATTATTATTATTATTATTATTATTATTATTATTATTATTATTATTATTATTATTATTATTATTATTATTATTATTATTATTATTATTATTATTATTATTATTATTATTATTATTATTATTATTATTATTATTATTATTATTATTATTATATTTATTTATTATAATTCAAAGATTAAATATATAAATTAGTTGTAAAAATGACACGTGGAATAAAATTTGATGCTTTAGTAGGTAGCCTTTTAACTATATTGTATAGATATATATAATAAAATTTGATGCTTTAGGTAACTTTTTAACTGTATTATATAGATTTATATACTCACTCAGTCCCATTTTTTTTACATTAATTTAAATACTCTCACAAAGAATATAAATGAAAAACAAAAGCTCTAAAATAACCAAATAATCAATCACAAATATAGAGCGTAGAGTATATCAATATGTGTAGGAGATGATGTGGACATTATGAAAAAGTTAGGTGGCATTTATCGGTGTCTACGTGGCATTGTCTACGTGACATTAAAATTGATGTTTCAAGTAACCTTTTTAATACTCCCTCTTATTCACTGTTTTCTTCCCTATTTTCTAAAACGGATTATTCAGGTTTTCTTCCCCTTTCTTATTTTGGAAACTTTTACTCTTATTTTATTCATTCTTCTCTCCTATCACCAAACCTCACCCAACTCTTTTACCCATATTTTATTACTTTTCTTAATGTTTTGACCCCACAATTCCTTATTTAACTCCTAATTATTCATCGCTCTCTCCTATCACCAACCCCACCCAACTCTTTTACTCCTATTTTATTCCTCGCCTTAATACTCGTGCCCACAAACAAAGGGAAGAAAACCCTGAATATGAGGGAGCAAGATTTTATAGATATAGAGTGTAGAGTATATCAATACGTGTAGGAGATGATGTGAACATTATGAAAAAGTTAGGTGGCATTTATCGGTGTCTACGTGACATTAAAATTGATGTTTCAAGTAGCTTTTTAATAAGATTTTATAGATTCTTTCTTATTTGTGCGTAAAAGTGACTCAAAAGCACAATTACTCATTGCTTCCTGTCAACTTGCATGATATTTAGATGGAAACATCGAACATCGTCATTGCAGAACTAGTGACGGTACCGTCTTTTTCTTGTTTTCTGATATTCCAAACCCTAATTGTAAAAAAAACGCAATTAGAAGACGGTATTAAGGGGTGGTTTAGCTCATTATTTAGGAATGGAATGGATTGGAATGAGAAACCATAGGAGTATGGGGTTCCAATTCCATACCTTCCAAAATATGTCTGGTTCATTAGAAAAATAAACATGAAGGAATGGAGTTTGAATCCATTGGGAGGAGGTGGGTATGGGATTCCAAGGGGTTGGGGTGGAATGAGCATCCATCAGGATTCTAACTCCATTCCAAAATACCCCAACCAAACACTAGAATGACTAGAATCCATTCCATTCCATTCCAAACCTCTCAACCAAACACCCCCTAATAAAATTATTGATTAAACAGAGAAATTACGAGTGGTAAGGTGCGAATTACGATTCATAATTGTCGAGTTAATGAATTGGTTAGGCTTGTGAAAGAGGAGGGAGAGAACTCTTTTTAGGTCTTTTTAGTAAAAGGGCGTGTACGATTGAGCAATTATGTTTTTAAATACTCCAATTTTCCCTATATTAGGGATCGGAGGAAGTGGCTGGTTTGTATTAGAGGTGATCATGGGCCGGGCCAATGCGGGCTTGGGCCGAGTCTTTCTAACAAAAGCGACCCATTTTTGTGGGCCGGGCCAAGTGCGTGGGCTTATTTAGCAAGCCCAAACCCGGCCCTTATGGGCTAATGCGGGCTTTTGGGCCTAAATGGACTTTTTCGGGCCCTATAATTTACGACTTACCCTAGGAAATAATTAGCGTAATACCTTCAGTTACAACTTTTAAATTATATATAGTGTATAAAATTGTACAAAATATGATGAAATGCATATGAATTACTCTCTAAAATAAAATAAGGACAAACATCGCCACTTTAGAATACTTAATCATGCATTCGTAGATATGATTTATGTTATGTATACCTTGTTTTATAAATCTAAAAAAATATACTTGAGTTTGTAAAGAGTTGGGTATAACTTTAACGCTACTTTAATAAGTTTTATTAGAAAAAATATTCATTATTAATAAATATGGGCCGGGCCAAAATTCGGGCCAAATGCTTGGCCCAAACCCGACCCCAAAATATTTTGGGCGTTTTTAGGCCGGCTCATGGGCTGTTTTGGGCCAAAACTAAAAGCCCAAGCCCTTCAAAAAAGCGGGCCGAACTGGGTAGGGCCAATGGGCTTGGGCCATTTGATCAGCTCTGGTTTGTATCTAATCGAAGTAATCCTGTTTTTATTTATGAAAGTTCATCTTGTAAAAATAAAATAAAATGTCAAACCATTATTCCTTCAATCCTTCCTATCAAAATCAATATTGCGTTAAATAACCCTCAGCCTGTCCGCCATTTCTTCTCATCCTGAAACAAACAATCAACCTCGCAATTAGTATCATCTCCTCCATCAAAACCTCCATTGACGGATCTTCTACAATAATAATAATAATAATTAAAAATGTCGTGGTTGCGTACGGCGGTAAACAAGGCTGTAGAAGTCGGTAACAAGAACAATATCACTCGTACCGTCAAAAATTACGCCGATTCTGTCGTTCTTCAAGCTGGTCAAGCCGTTGCCGAAGGCGCTAAACTTCTCCAAGATCGCATTGTTAGTCTTTCTCTTTGATTATTCATTTTAAAAATTGATTCGATTTTCATAAAATTTGTAGCTGTTTGAGTATACTTCATCAATTTATTCGTAATATTCTTGTTGTTATTGTTAATTTTTACGACTTAGCTCTTGCGATGAGTATTTAAGGTGCTAATAGTTCTAATTGTGGAGCATTTTTGTTTAGTGTTTTTCAATGAGTTTCTTGGTTTTTACCTTTTTCGGAGGGATGCCGATTTATGCCTATTTGCGGTATATTATTGGTGATTTGTAGTGTTAAATGCGAAAGCGGGGCGTTTTTCTTCCTGTTTGAGTAAATACGGAGTAGTCTTTTTTTTTTTTTTTTTTTTTTTTGCTTTAGATTGATTAGGAATAATGGTGGGGTAGCTCTTTAACTCACCATTTTTTGGTGTTGAGTATTTGTGGAGGAATAGTGTCGGCTTTTGGGTTGATATATTAGCAAATGCGTGTAGTTTGTGCATAGGTTAGCTGTGCTCCATAACGATGTCTAGGGTAGTTTGGCTAAGTGGCTTTTGTCTAAGGAAGATTTTGTTGTTCAGAAGATGAAAACATGTAATAGTGGCTCTTTTTCTGTGAATAAGAGAGCGCTAAGATGTATCTAGAGCGCTTCGTGTTTGCTTTTCCTGTCATCTTGTCTATGGCTACGTGGATAAGATTGGATTAGGCTTGCTAAACTCCCATATACACTCCTATTCTAGCTCATTTAACAGGGGGAATGGAATGGGCCACTCCCACCCAGGCTTACCGGATTCTCTCCGGTACCTTACGAATTGTGAATCATTTAGAGCAAATTCTATCCTCCTGAAATACATAAAAACACATCCTTTAAGAGCGAATCACGAATTTGTAAAGGCGTATTCATAGCGAATCCGGTAACCATGCTCCCACCCACTTTTCATAGCCCACTGCGAATGTATGCCATGATTTGCATTATAGATTTTAGATAAAAAAGACATACAAGCGTATAACATTGTACCCCACTTGGCAGAGATTGGATCAGATGTTTTCTACTTGCAATAGAGAATAATGCTTGCTGGATTATCTGTTGCTGATATTTTCCATTAGTAGCTCCGACAAAAGGTTTTCTCTTTGCATTGATGAAATATATGCTCTCTCATCTTCCAACTAAGGTTAGAAATCATTTTTTGAAGTGCTGCGCTGGAATATAAGGAATTTAATGCCTCATTTCCTGTCCACTGCTTTTTTTTTAATTGTGAAGCCATAGGCTGCAAGGTCTACTGGAAACAATTTCTGATTTTTTTGTTTCTTCCAAAATCAGTAAACCATCTGTATTCTTCTAAATTGTGGGACTGTCTGAGGCGCAGAGTTGATGTCTAGGATTAGCTTTGGATTTGAGTCGATGACTGAAAGGTTCATGGTTGATATACAGGCTTACTGAATCCGCTCCAACACCTACGAACCGCGAATCAATTCGGCCCAATTTGCTACGAATTCGCTAAAAACAAGTGAATCGAAATACTTTGTTAAAACTATGAAATGCGAAGAAAAGAGTGAAGTATATGCAAGATACTTACAATTATTTTAAAACCAAAGGACAATATTTTGACGTTTTCGTCCAAGAAATACTCATTTTGATAAGAAGTTAGTAGATTTTGCTTTATTTCATCTTGATTTTAAGCATGGTATTTTTTAGGTTTTGATGGTAGAAAGGATTCAAAGGAACATTGATAGAAGATGAGTTGAATGGGTTTGACGTTTGATAAAATGAAGATGAGTTGAATGATCATTTTGGGTTTTGATACTACTTTTGATTATTCATAGGAGCCGTTAGATTAAATCTATAAGTAAGGCTAATCAATATGGCTATAGAGATAAAGTGGTGTTCTTTCTGAAAAGAAACCAAATTTCAATATTGTTATCTGTGCCTTTTCTAGGAAATGAACATGGCTGTTGATATCTCCTATAGATGCGAAATGAGTGTGGCTATTGAATATTCTGTATCATTAATTAATTTTTTTTTCTAATTTTTTTTGTTATTTTACTCGTTTAGTACATTAAGCGAATCGATACATATTAACGAATTATGTTATTTATAATACGCTTAACGAATCGGATACGCTAAATATAGCGAATAGCGAATTCGGATTATGAATTCGTATAGAGTGTATTACGAATCAGGCAACCCTTGTTGATAATACTAAATTTCATTCTATATTTAGAATTTCTTTTGGCTCTTCCGTTATTTGTTAATTTGTATCTGAATAATTTAGTCATCACAGCAACATCTCAGTGCATTAAAAAGCTCCCATTTGTGGCTAGGTAGGAGAGTTGAATTTATGCAACCTTGCACCTATGATGAACCCACTGAAGGACCCATAATGGAAATTCCGCAACAAATTGCATTGACTCAATGAGTGCTAATTCACAAGACCAGAAGCATAGACACTTAGTGAGCCAGTTTGCTATGTTCCATCATATTCCAAACCCATAGACAATTCGCTTAGTAATGATAGTGTATTGGAATTTATAAAATCACTTTTCTGATAGTGATGGAAAGTTGAAAACCTTGTGTAGCGTCTTTCTTTTACATAATAGCTATTAATGTTCACAATATTATGTTGAAAGCTTCTTAGATTCTGAATTTAAAAAAGCGACGCATAATTGCAGGTCCCTCGGAACCATAAAAGCTTTAAGCATGCTGTTAAGAGATTGGAAGAAGCATCTGTTAGTTGCAGAGGGCCTGAAAGGGTTCAGCTTTTAAGAAGATGGTTCACTCTGCTTAAAGAAATTGAGAGAATTTCTGGAAACTCAAGTGAGGAACATGTAATGACTCTTGAGCAACATCTTGACTCTGATGAGGTCAAGGATAACACAAAGAAGCCATCTTTAGAAGTAATACTTCTCAGAACCTGTTTTTACTTTGAATACCATAATCTCTTGTTATATGTAAGGTTACTTTAGGTAAGTCCGGTGATGGTGCGGCATTTATATAAAACACAACAATAAGTGAAGAGTGCCACATCACTGCCCACATGTGATTTTGTGTTTCTTTTACACTGTCTAGTTTAGATTTCGAAGTAACCAGTTTTTCATGTGGTTTGCTGATTCATTCTCTTTCCCCATTTTTTGCCTAAGTGCTTTCATTTTGTATACGATTTAGTGATTCTTCTGTGTCAGTGAATGAGGCTCATTTGATTTTTTTAACCTTAATAAACAGCCAAATGGAGCCTATTCAATGAAATGGATGGATCATTAGGCTTGCCTTTCATGGCCTTTTAGGAAAGGGTGGGTGTTGAAAAAGGAAGTTGTGTCATACGAGAAGAATCGAACCTTGTAGATACTCCAGGGTCGTGCAACTCAGCGAACCTAGCTTGATAATGTTTCTATGACACTTGTTTATAAATCTAGCTGTTTGATGACAGAACAGTTAAGCACAAGTTTTTTATTCGTTAGTTTTGCATTTTTGGGGCTTTTTTCCTCCACTTCTAATGTTTTCACATGAACAAGCCAAACTAGCTTGTTTAAGGACACCATGAGACACATTGGACTGTGGTTTGACTTTTGTAGTAGAAAGTAATATTCCCCCAGTTCACTAGTAACATACACGGTTTAGCTCGGGAGTGTTGGCGGGGTTAATCTGGAATTAATCGTCTCAAATATCGCAATCTGGAAAAAAAAGGAAGAGATGATAAGTTGGTGTTGGGGGGCAGGGACTTTGAAGCAACGAGCACAATTGTACTTAATTGAACACTTTTCTTGTTCCTAACACTGTTGGGAGTATATTTTTGTTAAAACAGAAGAAACTCCTTGCTTGCCTTATTTCATGAAATAGCAAACTGCTTTCCTATTTTTCACTTTAGGGTTACTTGGAAACAACTTCATATGTTATTGCGATGGGAAGACGCGTATATCCAACCACCCTTACTCCTTGTACTCCACTTAGGGCGAGAGCCTCTTTGCAGCCTTGGTCTGATGATGATGAAAGCTATTCTAGAATAGTAGGACTATGTTTTGATCCTCACTGCAAAGGAACGTATTGGACCATGAATATTGGACCTTAGAAATTCTCGTCATCAAATAAGTAGGTTGTTGGATGCGAACTCTCGGTTATTGGGTGTGAACTCGTATGTCAGGGTGCTTCATTTGTAATTCAGTTCTTCTGCATCATTGTCATTTTACACCGCCCTGGTTATGCTGTGCAACTGTTCATGGCTCTGCACTAAGTATTTTTAGTTTCTTATGTGACTAAAGGGTTGGTTGTTGCAATGTGAAGTAGCAGTCTGTCCATGCAATTCACGAGTCGATGGTCCTATGGGTGACCGAAAATAACCCCTATATTATTTTCTAAACTTGGGTAAGGCTTCGTATATATAACTTCCCTCACCTTGCCATAGGCAGAGGTCTCTGAGAGTATGAGTCATTAGGGTAATATTGTTATTGTTGTATCATCTAATGTTTCTTAAATCATGTTTAGGATTTTATGTGTAGTAGTCCTTTTCCTTATCAGCTTTTAGTGTTTAATTACGTTCCTTATTTGTATCCTTGGGTAGGTACTGTTCTATGATTCAGATGACCAGAGTGAGCCGATGAATTTTCGGGATGTTTTTCTTCACAGTCAAGCTCTTGAGGGGATAACCTTGTCTATGGTATGTCTATAAAATTTTGTAGCATGAGCGCTTGATTATTATTCTTTTCTCTTTGTGATCATTAGAGACTTATAGGGCGTTTGTGTCACCTCTTAGACAACAATGATAAGTTCCTTGAGTGTGAAATTTTTATGTTTGTATTGTGAATATTTATTATGTTGCATTTGGTTCCTAGTATTATGGACTAAAAAGTTATTTGGGTTCTGGATCTTAACTGGTGTTTAAGCCTTCTAGTGATGTGTAGGCTTTGGTAACGGAGTTATCATTTACGGATTTTTCTTAAAAATGTGGTAAATACTTCTTTACTAACAAAGGCAGACAAGCAACACTTGACATACACTCCAGGTGTTGAGCCTGTGGGGTTACAATAACTAGTATTTGAGATCATTTTTGACGCTGTCAATTGACAAATATAGGGAGAGTTTGGTTGCAGGGTTGCCAAAGAGAAGATGAAGAGTCTGCCGTATGCTATATGTTTGTGTTTTTGTGAACATAAATGGAAGAACAATTGTTAGGGTATGTATTTGATCACATTAGTCCCGAGGCTTCTGTTTTTGAAACTAATATGGGACTTTGAGACATTGCAAGATGTAAGATAGATAGATGTAATTGTACCCGCTGTTTCCTTCTAATGGCCGAGTCCAAATATCCACAAGCCAAATGGGCAATAATAGATAAAGTAGACACTATGTTACTCAGCTTCTATTTTGTCTATGTGTAAGTGTTGGGAACTTTTGATACTCAGACACGATTCTTCATGTGAAGTGGAAAATTAGAAAAATTTAGTGCAATAGGTGGATCTAGCTCACGAACATATGCCCTTTGTCCGTTACATGTAGTCGAATATGGCCCTATGAATATTTAGGGAGGATCTAAGTTATTGCTTTAATTTGGTAGACATAATAGAGTAGGAGTCCTCCAAGATCAATGGCTAAACCAGCTTCAAAGGCATTGATCAGCAGTCTGAGGAGAAAACATGTAGAATCGCATCAAAAGAAGCGAGTTAAATTGGACTATTTCATAGTCTGAATGTTTTTATCGTTCTCTCAATCCAATTGATGGTTGTATATGTTACCTGGCTCAGCTACATGTATGTAGACAATATGACACTGATACTTTTTCTAGGTGCTAGACATGGCTATTTTTTTTATTAGCTATCATAACTTCAAAGTGTCAAATGTTTGTATCCATGTTCAAATGTTGAGTTTCCAATACAAGTGCTAGGAAAGATGAAGAGTACATGCAACGTAAATGCTCGTACATGTTTTGATCATCACATATAGGTCATCTAGTTTGCTTGTAGATGGTTCACATCACTTGATGGGCAGGCTCTGGCCAGTTAACGTGCTAAATAATTCTTTTGAAAGGCTTGCAATATCAGTATAGATATCTACATATTTTTGTAAGTGGACAATAAAAGAGGGCGTTTGGTTGGAAGAGGGGAAAGGGAATGGAATCAACAAAGGGTTACAAGGGGAAAGGATGGGTTCACCCTTCAGACTCTGATGTGCTTGGTTGTGAATAGTTAACAGAATGAAAATAGATTACCTAAATCTAAACACCACCCCAAACCACCACCACGACCTCGGAACCACCACCAGTGCAATGCATGGCACGACCCACTTGTCGGTGCTCTCCCTCCGGTATGCTCGCCGGCGACCCAGCCTTGTCAGAATCGCTGCCATCACCCTCAAACACCCAAATTCACCACACCTCTCTGGAGTTTCACTTTTTTTACTTTCTAAATTTAGAAGGGGACAAACCCAGAGGGAAAAGAGGACAATATAAGGGGGCGTTTGGTTGGAAGAGGGGAAAGGGAATGGAATTAACAAAGGGTTACAAGGGGAAAGGAATGGATTTACCCTTCATACTCTAAATGTGCTTGGTTGTGAATAGTTAATAGAATGAAAATAAATTACCTAGATCTAAACACCACCCCAAACCACCATCACGACCTCGGAACCACCACCAGTACGACCCACTTGTCGGCGCTCTCCCTCCGGTATGCTCGACAGCGACTCAGCCTCGTCAGGATCGTTGCCACCACCCTCAAACAGGTGTTTATGGGGGTGGGGGAGGGGATTTCGGGACTTAGGGAGGTGTGGTGAATGTGGGTGTTTGAGGGTGATGGCAGCGATTTCGAAAAAGAACCGACGACGGTGGAGGAGTGAAAGCCGGAGAAGATATCCGGCGTATGTATAGAGGGTGGTCACTGGTGCCGGTTGTGTTGGTGTTGGTGTTGGTGTGTGTGGTGAGGGGTGGTTGTTGAAGGTAGGTGAAGGTAATGGGGAAAGGGTATGGGAAACCCTTGGAGGGTTGGGGAAATGGATTTGGGGTAATGGAAGGTAACCCATTACTCAAAGTGTAATGGAATGAAAATAGAGGGCAAACAAACATCAACAAAGGGAATCACACCCTTTCCCTTTCTTGATTATCCCCAACCATCCACCTCCTAAATGGGATGGAGGGAGTATAACAGATAAGAATGGGAGGATAGATCCTATAATATTCTATTATTCTCCGCCTGGGAAGGAGGGATGACTTCTTTTAACCCTCGAACTTATTTAAACACGAGAATTTTGATAATTCATTGATGTGAAGTTATAATTCAATGGATTGCCAGAATGCTCTTTTTATTTGCTACTCGCTAGAGTTTCGTCAAGGTAGTGAACTTCATCCGTAAAAAGCTCAAACATGATAATTAGGTCAAAGTTGCATAATTAGTTCAGACATTAGATGTAGTTATTACCATTTTTTCTATTAATATTTCATCAGATATGAGACATTACGATAGTTTGTAAATTTTTTTATAGTAAAGTGTTTGCTACTACTCTGTTTTAACTCTCATACATGGAGCTAGTTTCTGACAAAAGTAATTAACAAAGAGAATAATTTTTCTCTATTATCCAGATTCTTGAGGCGCCAAGTGAGGAAGAGGTCTCTCTACTATTTGAGATGTTTGGGTGAGTATTTTTTTGTAGCAACAGTTTTAACCTACTAATTTCTTGTGAAGAAAACATAACCTTTTGATTGTGATAATGATTTGAAATACTGTACTTCTTTTCCCTATTAAGCAATCTGTTTTTTGAAGTTAAGGTAGACCAAACTCATATTTCATGTCTCTTTTACTATTTCTTGTTGGAAATTTGAATTTGGTAGAAGTCATTAGGGTGGTAGGTTATTCATTTGATTTGTCTCATAGTAATGCAGTCTCTAGGTACTAAAGTACCAAACATAGTTTTTCATCCTTATTTCTAATTTGTGTTAACAGTGGGAACATGGGGTGAGTTACTCATCTCTGTACATGGGGTGTGAGTTACTCATCTCTGTATTCCGCACCCTCATATTAAAACTCATTGATAATCTCCCTTTAAATAGATCAGACCCTGAAAGTTTTGTTATGATAAAAGTCACAAAATACTCTGGTGTTTTACACAAGAAGGTTGAGTAACGCAGATATTTTCACGCAGGCTTTGTCTGACTGGTGGAAAGGAAGTCCATCATGCTCTAGTAAGTAGTATTCAGGATTTAGCGCAAGTTTTCTCGAGCTATGAAGATGAAGTGCTGGTAAAGTGCAACGACTTTTTTTTTTTAATTTTTATTACTATCTCTGCAGTAGTTTCCCCTATTTCTTTTGTGTCTTTCTTGCATATCCATCCGTTATTACTGGAGCAAAACTTTCAATATTTTGGATATATGAACTATGTCAAAACGGCTCTTAAATCTGGATGCACATGTTTTCATTCAAGTAAATGAAAGTTGTTCATTTTCAGTTAAGGGTTGATAGGAAACATCCTTTATTGTCGTAGGGATAGACTGTGTATTTGCGTGTTATGCTACTTCAACCCTTCACTTTTAGCCATCTTGGGCCTACTCATGTCAGACACAATACTCAAAAGATATGGTATGAAATCCATACCCCACTCTTACCAACCTGGACACTTCTCTTAGAAGAGCAAAAAAACGAGATCCACATGTATAAAAACGTGAGTTACATTGAGTCCAATACTTGAAATAGTTTTTTTTGACAGATTTAATGTTTTTTTATTTAATTTAAAAATATTAAATTATTTATTTTTCTCTCCTTTATTACACTTTTTCACCAACCACTTTCTTATAGATTTTACCTGGTTCATTCCGGAGCCTTAACTCTATTTCGGTTTTTAAAAATCGTTTTAATCGTTACTCTCGATTTAAATTTTAAGTTTTTATAAAAGAAAGACGGAATTCGATTTTAAAACCCCTAAGTTTACCTTGACTTTCCATTACATTTTCGTTCTTCCTTTTTGTTTTTCATCTTCCCTTTTTTTTATTCGCATTTTGAGGCGTGCGTTCACCCATGGACGGTTCGAAAGGATGATTCATGTCAGCCGACCCCAAATCATTTTGGGATTAAGGCTCTGATGTTGTTGTACATTGAGTCCAATACTTGAATATTTGTACTCGAATTAGACACCGACCTGAGTTTGACAGTTTGTGCAACTCTCCTTACTGTGTTACGTTGAGTCCAATACTTGAATATATGTACTCGGATTAGACACCGACCTGAGTTTGACAGTTTGTGCAACTCTCCTTACTGTGCTTTGAGTGGGAACTTCTTTGGAGGAACTGGTGACGATGATGATGATGTTTGTTTTTGACATATGTTATCTCCTAATTTTCTGCAAGCTCAGTGTTCTCGATGACTATACATTTGATGATGTTATTCTTATTAGAGGATTTGTTCCTTTTGGTAAATTTGTTGCCTTGTCACATATGGCCTTGGTAGCCGTTGATAATGGCTCACCTGGTTTTGTCATCCTGATATTCTGCGTATGCTTTTGTCCATGCCAGTTGCTAGAAGTTCTTTCTGAATTTGCATTTAAATGAAAAATCTCTCTTTATTTCCTACTTTGCAGGTAAAACGGGAAGAACTGCTCCAGTTTGCTCAAGGTGCTATCTCAGGATTGAAAATAAGTGCCGAATTGTTGAGGTTGTGCAATTCATGGTTCATTTATTGTTTAATTCCGTGATTGTTAAGGTTGTGTGTGTGTGTTTTCATTTTTTTACGTGTGCGTGTGGGAGATTGGGGGGGGGGGGGGGGGCAGGAGGGGGATGTGGGAGGGGTTGGTTTGCAGGGTTAGTAATCAAACTTGGGTGGTCTTTGTTGGGGAACTCTCTTCCTGATATGGGTCTTTGATTCATTTCTTGAATGAATTAAATCCCCTTACCCGCTCATTGGGACAAAAACTCCAACAAAACTGCTGTACGCTACATGACATCCTTCTATGTACTGCACCTTATTTAGTGATATGAAATGATAATTATGTTGTAACATACAATGGTCTTATACAAGGCCCACTTGTTGGGATGGAACATTTTGGAATCATATACTCCTCACATATATTAGAGAAATGGGGCAAACATTGTTATTCGAAGGGAGTATTTTATTTAAGAAAATTCATAAAATAAATTTTTTTTATGAATAATACTTGTTGACTTAACAAAATCCTAGAGATAGGAATACTTTGAACTTAACAAATTCATATTTGAAACCAAGTATTTGGGAGCCAAAGGCCCGTTTATTCACGTTGATGTCTTGTTTGAGATAGGAATACTTTGAACATTATTTGTAGCCTTGTAGGCTGTACATATCGTAATATTTTTCCGAAAAATATTTAAAGTTTGTCTTAGCAGAGTTTTGTACTCCCTCCAATTCTTAGAAATTGCCCCATATTCGACTTTCGGCATATTCACTAGAATTGCCCCATTTCCTTTTTGAGCATATTTTTGTTAGTAAAATCCCTCAACTTTATTGGCAAGCCCCACCACCCCACTCACAACCTTAATCTTGGTGTATAAAGCAAATGGGGCATTTCCAAAGAATGGGAGGGAGTAGAAGCTTGACAACATAAGGATCATTGTAGATTTCTCATGATTACTTTAGTATACTATCAGCTAAGTATTGTGAGGTTGCTCCATAATTTGTACTGTTAGTAGCGTATGCATAAGATTTTTTGTCATAGTGTTCCTTTCTGCTCTAATTAGTGTTGGGCAGTAAAACAGTGTGATGTACACAAGATGAATTTGGCCGAGATGCCTATGTTACGACGGATGTGGTCACAGAAAGGATTGATTAAGAATGGTGTGGTTAGGGAGAAAGTAGGAGTTGTACCAATCGAAGATATGGCAGGAATTGGTTAAGGTAGTTTGGGCATAAATTTATGAAAGGAAAGTGCATTTTGCGATCAGGGAGAAAGTAGGAATTGCACCTGTTCCTCTATGGTCTAAAAAAATGCGCTACGGAGTATTTATCATGTCTTTTCCCATTATTTCACGTGTTCTTAACAATAAGGTTTACTATATTTCATGTTAGCATGCCTCGGATCAGTTAGGAATAAGGATTGTTTTTGTAGTTGTATACTTGTATTATGTACATATTCTCCATGGGGTATTTAATAAGATAATCCTGATATAGTATGCAATTTTTTTCTTGTCTGATCTGGTTTGTTGATATGCGTATATCGTGAAACGGTTGGTTTAAAGTTTTAAAATTTTAGACGAATTATGCCCTAAACTTCAACATCCTCATGATAAAAGCCATCTTTTGAGATGTAAATAAACATGATTTTCATTGATAAAGCTTCTGAGTATGCTTGATGTTATATTTGTAAATAATTTTTATACATTATTACTTCTTTTTGATGAGGTCTTTTTAGGCACTGGCCAGTGGCCACACACAAAATATGGTTTAAGACTTTCTCTTGGGGCGAGGGGAGATTTGTTTTTGTGTTGACTAGTTTTTTCATAGTGCATTCACGGAGGTACATTGGCTTATGATTGCATCTTTTAAAGGGACACTAGTTCATAATTATTTGGTAGCACGTGTTTTAAATTCATTTTTTGCATTGATGAATGCAGAGTTGATAATAAAGCTTCAAGTCTTAAAAAGAAACTTGATGAGATAAGAATTTCGCTGGGGCACTCGGGTGATGGTTCTGAGAAGTCAGAAATATACAAAAATGAGACCATAGAGGTATGGCTTCTCACTTGCCAGTACATTCTTGAACTTTGTGTCAATGATGCAGTGCTTTATGTTCACATTGGTAACTTCTAAGAGACAACATATCTTTAGAGGCTTAGACTAATCCGAAACAAACATGTTTATTTGTGGAGTTCTTAGCACATGGAGCAAGAAGCTACAAAAGAAAAGTTACATTTTGCTGGTACAGAAACAATGAGTATTACTATCAAATTATCAATCCAGCATATGTGAGCTGTAGAAATCTCAATCACTCTTCTTAATAATGAGTATTACTATATTTGTGGTATCCGTTCAATACATTTACTAATCAGTTACCAATAAAATTTAGTAGAGTAGATTTATGCTATCACCACCTCATGGAAATAATGAGTTGAGGTTGAAGATAAAACTGAAGCAAAATGTAATGGGCTTTTAGCCTAACTACTTGGTCGCAATTACAAATTCTAAGGTTAAGTAGGTGTATGTATCCCTTTTTAGTTACACAGCTTCTCATATTGGAAGCATACTTTGCTTTTGTTACGGACTTCTGATGCTGCCATTCTTGAATTTGAAAAATAGAAGGTTATTTATTTCCTGTGAAACACATTGGTCAAAATACATCAGAAAATTAATAATACATTATTACCGCAATGCCTCAAGGGCTCCCGCAAATAGCAAGGTAAGTGCGAGGGGGTGGTTGGAACTCGGATGTATGCAGTCTTATCCTCGTGGCCTCGTGCTAGCTGCGCGACGAGGATGTTTCCGAATGACCTAAGATGAAAATTGCATGAAGAACAGCATCGAATGACTGATACTTCACAATGAAAAGAAGCGCAGCCAGTTTAGTTAGCCATTTTCTTTATTCCATCGTAATCTTGAACAAAAAAATAACTAGTACTTTCAGAACTGGTAGATGGAATGTCATATAGCTTTGTTCCAAAATTTTGCATAAAATTACATACTTTGCACAGGTTTGCTGGTCACTGGTGTCTATTGATGCTTTTAGTACTTCCTGTTTTCTTGTTTAGTTTTTGGGATAGTTCAACTTATAGTTGATCACAGTTTTACATGTAATTATTAATATAGGGCTTAAAGCAAGCACTTGCAGAAATTCGTATCTGTTCTACACTAGAAGGGTTGCTACTGAAGAAACAGTCACTATACAGTGGGGACACCCCTGACGTTCATGCTCAAAAGGTATGCAGTTATATTTATCATTTATAGCCTTGCTTGTTTGAGTTGCAGGTTCTCTGGATCCAGTATAAAAGATGATGATATTTTTTTTTTGTTTTTCTTCTTTTTTCAGTTATTATGCTATATAGATCTAAATGATTTGACGTTGAAGTTCCAAATGTATCTTTGTTTCTCGTATCAAGTTTGTCTTTCTGTTATCTCATTTCAAATTTATATTAATCTAAACATTCCTGAGACTCTAAGAGTGATTTCTCTACGTCAGTTAGGTGGTTAGCCATGATTAATAGTGATCAGTAAAGCAACTGAAGTATTAAAAATGCAGTAGTATGATTTGGTGTAATATACACAATACTAGCAATTTTTCTAAGAATAGAAACAACAAATTTTCCTTAATATGGACTTATGATAGGGCAAGGGTGTGACATAATGCATCTGAGTAAATGATAAGAGTTTTATAATTCATTTATGATTTAATCTTTTCTTTGAATTTTTTACTATTATATTGTTGAGCTTTCAACCTTTTTTTGTCCTTCTCATCTGAATCTCTTTTTTTAAGAGGAGGATTCATGTTGGCCGACCTCAAATTACCTTTTTATTTTTTATTTATTTAATATGACCCGTATTTTCATCTCTATTTTTTTTTGTGTTTCTGTTTTTATAATGCTTGTTTTGATGCCTCTGAGTAATTGTTACAAACTGTTAGTGTTACACGGTGACCCAACCACAAATTGGACTAAGATACTTTTTTTTTTTGGTTCTTTTTGTACTTGAATTAGCCCAGGGTATTTTTGACGTGAGTCACATGTTAACACGACACTCATTTCGACACAACCCGTCAATACCTCAGTTTAGGCCTAAATATAAAATTTCTTTACAAAATAACCGTGTTTGATAATCCAACATGCATCCACGTTTGATACTTGCAGACGAGTCCAAGTAACAGTGTGGTACTATGCAAGGGGTTTAGTCTTTCTTTTTACTCCCTATGTTTCTTTGATATCTTCCCATTTTCATTTTTGCTATGTTTCTTACGTATTGTCCATTTCCTTTTTAGGAAAGTGCTTCAGTTTAAATTACCAAACTAGTCATCCACACTCAAGTAGGTTTAGGGGACAGAAAAATAATGACTAAAGAGGGTATTATTGTATCACAACACTTTTTTTGTCCCTTTTACTAGATCCCGTGCCACTTCTTCATTGGTAAATATCAAAGAAATAGACAGAGTATATGTTTTTTTTTTCCTCGTAATTCTTTGGAACATTCAAACTCATCCTATTGAAGAGGATTATGAAAAGCTTATATCAATTGTTGTCCTCGGCAACCTTCCGGAGTTCCTGTCTCTGAATGACTATTTTGTTGGTGGTTAGACTCAAGATTGATGTAAATGGTAAACTTCAATGTTTATAGCTCCTAATCAGGAAAAAAAATATCCAGTTTCCTCCTTTTCTTCCCCTTTGTTTTGTTTGTTTGTTTGTTTGTTTGTAATGTGTTCTGTTTCATGCCAATGCCCAGATTGATAAATTGAAAGTGTTGTCCGAGTCACTTGCCAACTCTGCTGCAAAATCAGAGAAGCGAATATCAGATACCAGGTGAGATATATTCTTATGTGTTACTTGTACGCTTTTTTCGTTGGTAGCCTTTTCTGGTAATTTGAGATTATGGAACATCTCCCGTTTTCACTTGAGAATCAGGAGGCAGAGAAGTGGCTTCTCTCCTGATTGTTACAGCTTGCTAAATATGGAGGATTTCGGGTGGATGGAAAAGAAGTGGAAGGAATTCAGTCACTTCACCGGGTTTGTTTAATTTACAAGTGATCTGGAGGGAAAGGGAAGGAATTGAAGAGCTTTTTTCTTAACAGAAATCTTATCTTATTGGCCTCCAAATAGGGTAGAATGGTTTCAACACGAATATTCTTTCCATGTTATTTCATCTCCTCTTTAATACCCATTCAAATCCAACAACATGACTATTACTTTCCTTCGCTTATTCTTTCAATTTTTTCAATTATTAGGCACGACAACTTGATTCGATTCTCATTCATTGCAAGGATTCCCATTACTTCATCCTTGTCCTGCAAAAACCTCCTGTCCGTTTGAAAATATTTGGAAGTTATTGTGTGTGGTATCATTTTTTGTATTTGCTGTTCTACCGCTACATTTGTTTGGTTGAGCTGTGTTGGATTTCAGATGGTATGACATCTATGAGGTTTCAGCAAACACACGACCATTGAGGGGTTTATTTCAAGTATTGATATTTAGGAATAACTTGGTATTGGCTATTCCACAATAAATATGCAGTGGAGACTGTAGCTTTTGCAGTTTCCTGTATACATTTTTGCTTCTATCACGTGATTGTTTCACACTGTGACTCCTGTGAAGATAAGGAGTTGGTGAACTTCACCTCTTTTCATTTAAATAATGTAATGTGTACTATATGTGTTCTAATTCATAGTTGGTTGAATTGTATTGTTTCATGATGACAGAACTCAACGTGAGGAGGCTCTGAAATTCCGCGTGTCTAAAGAGAGCGAAGTTGGTGAAATGGAGAAGGTAATCCTTATAGTTTCAACAACTAATTTCTTGTTAAGGGCTCGTAATTTTATCTTCTTTGGTCCTGTACAATTTCTTCCAGACTGGCTAATTTTATATTAGATTAGGACAAAGAATTTGTGCTATCATTGCCATTCGTAGAAATTTTTTTGAGCTGGCTTAGAGATAATTATGTTTTAGCAAAATATCTAATGCTAGTTAATCTCACCAGGAAATAGGAGCCGAAGTAGCTGCACTTGAGAAGCAAAGGGATGAGCTAGAAGCACAACTGAAAAAGGTTTACATTGTTTTATTTGTGTGCCTATTTCTCTTTTATCCTTACGTAATGGGCTTTCCAGTTTTGCTTCTATTTCTGAAGTACTTTTAAATTCCTGTGATTACTGGTGTCTGAATGGACCACTGGACAAACATGAAAGTCTTCAGTCTCTAATTCGTCTGGAAAATTGGTGCTTTTGGCACTCTGTCGTTGGGTTACCGGATTCGCTCAACCCCTTTACGAACATGAATTGATTTGAGTGTATCTTCTTAATATATGTACAAATTAATAGAGTGTTACCGAATCAGATGTTACATACTCGTATAATATTAGACAACAATGCTCTACCGCTAATCTAGTTCTTGTGCTCCTTTATCTCTCCAATGGTTTTTCTTGTGCTATGTTTCATAGAATTATTTTTGAATGATCCATTTTATTCAGCAACTTGTTATAATCTAGCATTACTATTTTATACTTCCTATTTCGAGTATCAAGCTTCTATCCAAGAGCTTCAACTGTCAAACAATATTATTCATGGGTCCTACAACTCATATTCGTTGTCAGTGATTAACTTCAGTAGAATATACAAGTCTGAAACTTCTATACAACAACAACAACAACATTACCCCAGTGCCTCAATGGCTCCTGCAAATTACGGGGTAAGGGGGGGGGGGGGTCGGATGTACGCAGCCTTACCCTTATGTTAGCAACACAAAGAGGCTGTTTCCGAATGACCCAAGATGAAAATTGCGTCGAGAACTACATTGAAGGACCGCTACTTCACAAAAGAAAGAAGCGCAGCCACTTTAGTGAGCCATTTTGATTTATTAGCACAAGCAGGGAGGTTTACCAAACTGTTTCATAAAACAATTTAAGAAGTATCCACTTTAGTCAGAAACTTATTGTAATCTAGCATTACTATGTTGTATTTCCTATTTTGAGTATCAAGCTCTTAACCAAGAGCTTTATTTGTCAAAAAAATTAGCACTGCGGGGAGGTGTTTGTAGTATTTGGTCAGCTATCTACATTTCTAAATCTCTAATAGCACATCAGAAACTCTAAATCCGAATGTCAAGGGTTTACACTTACCTAAGGTTTCAGTTATCAGGAAACCTAGTTCATTGGATAATGTTCATAGATTTTGGGGTGCAGGGTTAGAGAGGGTTGGCAGTTGGCACCTTTGTGGCCGTTGTCGTTTAGATGAGGCTACTTTAGTGAGCCATGATTGTGGTAGGATGACACATGCAGATTGTTCAATTACTATCACTTACAATTCTCTAAATGAAAGTAATGGTTCTTATTTGTTCCCATCTGTTAGTATATTTCTAATTATCCATTATTTTGATTTGTGGAATATATATAGTGTCCCTACCTTTTTTTTATCCGCTCTTTTTATACAAGTGGGTAGATTTTCAATGATGCCTCGTAAACACCTGGGTTTGCTGCTTGATCCTTTGCGATTCGCCTTGGCTTCAACACCCAGTTTACCTTACTGTACTCCTCACGTTCTTTAAGCTGAAGTAACCTTATTTTTCATGGCTGTGATGTAAGAACCCATTGATGTAAGAACCCATTGGTTATTTTACTTAATCAGCCTGTTCTTAGGGATTAGTATATACCAGAGTTTCCTACCCCGGTATGCGTAAATGAACATCCCATACGCGATAAACTCTATAATGTCTGATGCATATATTTTAGGCAACCACCATGATACATGTACTGGCAAACAGATTTTTGATTTGTCCGAGTGAGTAGGCAGCGCCTACCAAACAAAACTCTCTTGAAGAGGCACACGAGGGAGGGGATTCTTGTAACCCAGATAGGCCAGATTTACATTATCTTCCTCTCTTGGTTTTCTCTCTCATTAGTGCATTTTTCCTTTTATCTTTCTGTATTTCTATCTTGTTTACATGTCATTTACTTCGATAGACCTTGTATTTAATGATCGCTGAGTGTCAAATGCGGAAAACATTATGCAGGTGAACATTTCATTGACTGCTTCCCGTAAACGTCTACAAATTGCAAGGGAGGAGAAAGACCAATTTGACGAGGCTAACAATCAGATTCTGGAACACCTGAAAACAAAGGTTTTCGTTCTTCTTCCGGGCATATTTGACATTGTCGGATTGTCCTTGAGGCTTATTTAAATACTCACTATGGTATGTATAGGAAGAAGAGCTGTCAAGATCAATTGATTCATGTAAAGCAGAAGCCGATGTGCTAAAGACGTGGATCAATTTCCTTGAAGATACTTGGGCAATACAATGCACATATATGGAGTCTAAGGAAAAGCAGGCGAAGTATGTGTGTCTTATCTAACCCACATTTTCAATCTATTACTCTCTCTCACCCTCCTCGGTGTGGAGGTGACTTTTCCTTCTTCTCTTCTGCTGGGGAGGGCGTGAATTGTTAGGGGTGATGTCCCCACTTCCCATGCCTAATTTTTGTTTTCATTTTCAAGGGATGAATTGGAGGTACATGAGGACTTCTTTGTAAACTTGGCTATTGAACTTCTCTCTGGATACAAGGTAATTTCAGGTTTATAATATCCCCGTCTGGAATTTGTCTGTTAAAATGTATTTCTGGGTTACAGTCAAACTTTGGCTATTGAACTTCTATCCGGATACCAATCGTCCATAGGACCTCCGTCTTAACCGCTAGGCAAACTGGCAAAGACCTTTCTGGTCTTGTATGCTTATTTGTTTATTAACGACGTGTTTTCCATTATTTTTTTCATTTTTCCAGAAAGAGCTAGAGCCTTGCATTGGACGTATTGAGAAATATGTGAAGAATCTCAAGGCTTTAAGCGGAGGGTAATTCATTAGTTAACTCTGTTGCCATTCTTGAAAAACTTGGTTTTCCATTTATCTGATTTGTTACCTAATTCAGAGACGGATCAGAGGTTGGATCACGTGGAGACAACGAAGAATTATCAAACCCTAGAAGAAATTTGGAGGAGGAATACCTGGATTACGAGGCAAAGGTCAGTGAGTATTTTTTAATGCAAACTTCGGATTGCACTTGTATTGTATTTTTAGCATGAAGCTTTGGAATGCTAGCAATATATGATCGAAAAACAAACAAAAGTAATATTTTTATTTTAAATAATTTTCTTCCAGATTGTGACCACTTTCAGTGTGGTAGACAATATAAAAGAGCACCTGTACTCTAAACAAGGAAAATTTTCCAGGTTAATTTTCTTGTAGACATTATGCACCCATACATTCGTTTCTAGGAACCTTAGGCTTTCTATATACAAATTACTTTTGTTCATCCAGGAAAGATGATTCAAAGGCGAGGGAGCTTATTGATGATATTGAAAAATTGAGAGTTGAATTTGACACAATTGAAAGACCAACTCTGGAGATGGAATTCCCAAGTAAAGAGCCTGAAACTCAAGCGAGCGAGAACCCACAAGAAATAATTTCTCCATCTCCTGTGAAGTCTATTCAAAGTTCAAAACCCAATGAAGAACCCATTGAGTCGTCCAGTGCAAAACAAGAGCAGGTGTTGGACCATGAGGCAGAATTGGCAAAGCTGGAGTCAGAATTCGGGAATTTGGGCCACAATTACACAGCAGAAGAGATTGGTGGCTGGGAATTCGATGAGCTTGAAAAAGAACTGGCAGAGAAGTGAGTATTTGTTTGTGAAATTAGTGCTATATGTTTGGTGTTGACCCATCTGCTGTAAAACCACCATTTGCTAGTTTTAGTGGCGATGGTATCTTTGTACGGCGTTCATTTTCGATCTAGGGGAAATACTGTGTGGCATGTACTTGTAAACCAGTTGTTCTGCTGTAAATGTATGTGAATCACCGGGTATTTGATATTGTCACCAGTATTGTACCATTGAAGGGAAGATCCTTGTACCAACTATTTGAGTTAAAGTTCTTTTACAAATTGCATATATGGTTTACTGTATGATTTCTGTTTTCTGTAACTCCCCGAGTCCCTTTTGGCTGTGAACTATAATAGCGAGAGTCGATTTGTTTACATCCTGAATTTAAGAGGTGAAATTTAGGATTTTTGGAACTATATTGGCGTTTTGGCCATTTAAGGTAAAACCGTATTCAAAGGAGACGTGCATAGTTGCATACAATCTACTGATACGGTTTAAAAAGGAAGAACTGCATACAAACGCTCCTTAAGATTTAAGTGAGATACAAGTTTGTCAATCCCTCGCATAAAATTGCTCATTCTAGATTGGAGGCGGCACGATCTAATCAAACTCCCAGAGTCGAGTAAATTAGATTGACGCTGTTTGGTAAACGGCATATTGGCCAATTTTTAGCATATTTAAGGGTTTTAGCATGTTTGACCAATCAATATGTTAATTTTAGTGTTTTGTAAACAACATATTGAAACAGCATATTTGGGGTCAATATGTCGTTTTACAATATGCTGCTTACCCCAACATATTGGTTAGCATATTGTAAAATAGAAATTTTTCTCCATTTTACAAAGAAAACTAATTACTAAACAATCAAGTTAATTCTGTTAATTATAATATAATACGCTAGTCAAACCTTCTGATAAAATCTGCCATTTATAATCTGCTTTTGCAATCTGCTGAAATTAATCCGTTGTTTACCAAACAGGGCCATAATCTGTTTCAAAAGAGTATATATTTGTAAGCCTTTAAGGTATGACAATCTCTTATCTACTAAAAGAATAGGTAATTTCTATCATTTTCCCTCCAAAATGCATATTCTCAAAAAAGAAAACTAGATAATTATGTTCATTCACTAAATAAGGAAACTAATTACAATTTAATTCATCTATTATATTTCTATTAAAATTAATCTTTTCATCAAATCAGTGGTGGAGCGAGGGGGGCTAGCAAGGGCGGTCGCCCCCGCTGACGTTTGAAAATTTCGAAATTTTTAATTAAAATTTTCAAAAAAATTCGAGGTCCCCTTATAATATTAGCCTTTCGCCCCCGCTGACTTAAAATCCTGGCTCCACCACTTCATCAAATTCTATTATTTTCACTACTCTAAACTATAATATTTTAATTATAATAAAATAAAATTGATATAAAACTATAAACTGCTAAATATTTTATTGATCCTATTATTAGATGATAAGTTGACCCATATTCTATATAAAACCAAAACTAGAAATCGTTGTTAATACTTTTGTGGCAAAACAAAAAAATTGAAAAAAAAATATAAATTGAAACGCATTAATTTTATGCTATAAAAATATTTTCATTAAAATATATTTCAACTCATTACTCAATTTTCTTAACTAATTTTCAGTTTTAGCTATTATTTATCAAAGCAAAATACAAGAGAAATATAAACAATTATAAGATATCAATCTTATATAAGTAATTTTATAAAAAAAATATTAAACTTTCAGTACCGTGCATATAATGCACGGGGTCTAAAGTAGTATCTACTAAAAGAATAAAAATTCTCACATTTTTTTCTCCAAAAAAGCATCTTTTTAAATAAGAAATGTAATTACAATTATGTGCATACACTAAAAAAGGCAACTAATAATTACATTTTTATTTCATTAAATAATTATCTTTTAATTAAAATTAATCTTTCCATCAATTTATTACTTTAAACTCTAATCTCTTGACTAAAATATAAATAAAATTTATATAAAACTATGAATTGCTAAGTCTTCTATTGATACTCTTATTTGAAAATAACTTGACACATACTACCTATAAAACAAAATTCTAAATCGCTATTATTACTTTCGTGACTAAAAATAATTTGAGAGAATTTAAAAATTGAAATAATTAGATTTGTGGATAAAAAAATATTTTGTTTAACATACATTTCACTATTTCAGCACATCACTCAATTCTCTTGATTACTTCTCAACAAATCAAAATATAATAACGAGAAATATGGACAATTAATGAAATATCACTATTTATAGATAATTTATTTATACAAAAAACTACATATACCGTGCATTTATTGCACGGGATCTAAACTAGTTCTTTAGTAATTAAACTCCAGTCTTATAGCATGTGGTCTAGCTATCTCTCCTTTTTCTTTCAAATGCGTCGGGCGTGTTGAATACCTGACTCACTACTACCGGGTCGTGTTATAAAGGTTAAATTAGACTGGTCGGGTTCTATGAGTTACATGTCGGGTTAGGATCAAAATATGGGTAAAAAGTAGACTCTAAGGTCTGTTTCCTTCCCACTACTACTTTTTTTATTCAAAAAGTTATTTTTTAAAGAATGAAAATCTATTTAATATTAATACTTTACCATAGTACCGTATTTGAGAATGTTTAACCTGTTCTAAATCAAAGGAATCCAAGAGACCTTCCTTTACAAAAGTCGAAGCCAATCATACCCCCTTGTGACTGATATATCTATTACTTGGTTTAATCCAAATTACTTTACTTTTACTATTATTACTTCTATTGTTGTTATTCTCCCTACTCCTACATATATTACAGTTAAAAATACGAAAAAAAAATCATAATGATGTCATTTTTTTTTGAGGAAAACCATTACGGTTTAATTCATTTCACGCACATCCAAAGATGCAACATCAACAAAGTTCAACGGGTAGTCACCCATCCAAAGACGCCTACCAATATGCCAAGGCATAGCATGAGCTACTTCGTGCGCAAGCCTATATTAAAGTTCCTACTAACATATGTAAATAAAATCGAACCGAAACTAGCACAAATGTACAAAATATCATTGTATTTAAGGCAAAGTTCACTCCTTCCGCGAAGCTTTTTCTTTAAATATTCGACCACTCCAAGACAGTCGCTTTCAATCGTAATACGCCGCATTCCCATCCTCTTTCCTTCCTTGAGTCCGAGTAATATCGCTTCAGCTTTTGCCACTGACACCTCCCTACACTCTACCTCCTGAACCGCCACGGCCCACACCACACCTCCTTCACTATCACGACAGACAGCCCCAAAAGCCTCACCCCAACTCCCTCCATAACACCCGCATCCACATTCACCTTCCACTCCCCCCTACACGGTTTCATCCAACCCCCAACCCGTGCCTCCTCATGTGCTCCGTGCCTCACACCCTTCCCGCTATCCGACTGTAATGACTCCATCTCCCATATTAATCCTTTACACCTTATAACACTCTCCTTCGACCACCTCTCCCCTTCAAAAACCATCTTGTTCCTCTTCTCCTATATCACCGAACAAATTGTCATGAACTCCGCCCTTTCACGCCCCTCCATCTCCCTCAACATGTTTTCCACCCACTCCGTCACCCGCACAATCCCGATGTTCTTATACACCTCTACACCCATAGCCTCCCATAGCCTCCCACCTCCCCAACCACAACCCTTGACAACATGGAGACAAGTCTCCATATTGCTGTGGCACCGACGACAAGAACCATCAGCCAAACCCAGTCAAGTTGCAATATTTGCCTTAGTCGGAAGGGCATCGTTACATAACTGCCACATAAAAGCCTTGATTCTTGGAATAACTGGGACACGCAAAATTGTATTCCACAACCACCTATCTCTCGTAAAATCCGACTGTTCTCCCTCCACTTAACTTCCAACTGACAACAAACGATATCCCGACTTCACCGTACCGTATACTCACCATTATTCTCATGATCCCAACACCAATCATCTTCCCTAGGCAACTTGCTCAAACGAATTTGCAAAACACGTCCCGCTTCAAAAGGTAGAAAAGTCGCCTCCACCTTATTCCTATCCCATCTCACATCATCTTCCACCATTAACTCCAAGACCCGCATATTCGACACTACCTATCCTCTAGGCGAAAGACACGCCTGGTCTCCGTCCTCGGGATCCACGGGTCCAAGTACACCCTTATACTCTAACCATTCCCTATGCACCGTCTTAACCCCAACTCCATAACTGCTTTCGCCTCGCAAATACTCCTTCATGTATAGCTAGGACTACCACCCAAGCCTGCTTCCATAAAAGAACAAGACGTGAAGTACTTACCTTTCAGAACCCTCGACATCAAACTACGTTCCCCACTCACTAGTCTCCACGCCTGGTTTTCCAACAATGCTAAGTTAAACTTAGCAAAATCACAAAAACCCATACCTCCCTTCGCCTTTGCCCGACACATGGAACTCCAGGCCACCCACGGTATTTTCCGACTTCCATTATTATTACCCCACCAAAATTTAGAAACAATTGACCTTAATTCATCACAAAAATGTGACGGTAGTTTAAAAACACTCATCGCATAAGTAGGAATAGATAGGGCAACAACCTTTATCAGAGTTTCCCTACCCGCTTTGCTAAATAACTTACCGTGCCTTTCTTACATTTTATTATTTAATTTTTCTCTATATATTTTAGTGAGAACTTGTTTTGAGTGACCAATGACCATCGGTAAGCCAAGATACTTACCTTGTTCGTTGACCACTCGTACACCCAAAACAGCCGCAACCAGTTGTGGACATGGGCCCACCTACACGCCAATCTGTGGATGTGCAACGGTCGGAAAGCCACGCTCAGCGGCGTGATAGATGCTTTCGACCAGATCGCTTTAGATCGGTCGGATTCGTCTCGGTAAGGGTCTCGAAGCGATGTAGAGATGTTCGGAGTCGCCACCAAGCAATTATGGGATGCCTGGAAACCGTTTGAATCCACTTTATACCTAGGTAAATCAAGGCAAAAAGCGGTGCTTGACATAGGTACTAAATATAAGGAATCGTCCCTCTTTAGCATCCTATCGCTAGAATGACTCTCGTTCGCCATGGATAAGGTCGTCCACTATCCAAAGTTTCTGAGTAAGAGGTGAGGGTACGTATTGGGAATGCCTTTAATCGGACACCCAATCCCGCCCGCGGTAATGCCCTCTACTGATCGATCTTGGTCGGTTAAATGCAAAAGTTGATAAAATGGGTTAAATGCATGAATGCGCATCCACAAGTTTAAACCTAACATGTGAAATTTGCTATGTCGGTTGTTTATCCAAATATCAAGTAATTGATGTCGAGTTGGATTTAATGTTGATTTGCATGCAAGACGAAAATTAAGCATCCATTTACCGAGTTAGGTTTATGGTGCATAACGTGATCCATTTGTCTTAGAAAATGTGTTTTGTAATACAAAATGTAAAATGCGGACTCGTCAATCTGATCCGTCCTGTATTAGAGTTAACCAAAGTCGGGATCGTCCTAGACGAGTGCTTGAAAAGAAACAGGAGCATCTCCGAGCAACCTATTGAGGCGTGAGCCATAGGGCGATGCAAGGGAGCCTGTCCAGGTTTGAAAACTAGAAACCAGGAGGCTCGTTTAGGTGTGAGTCAGGCGACGACCTAAAGGGTGACTCCTGGCTGTTTAAATTTTTTATGAAATTGTTTGTAAAAGGGTGTCAAAACTCGTTTTGTTGAAAAGGTCGTTAAGACCGCTTTTGTGTTAATATGAAGAACAAGACTCGAAATAATTATCATTATGTTGACAAGATTCGATTTCAGGTTCGGCTTTGCGAGCTTGACATGATTAGTTTTGTAAGAAAAGATGCAAAAAAGTTTGATATGAACTAATTATATTAAGTTCATTGCTTTGTAATTAAAGTGTAAAAAGATGCTTGATATGAACTAATTATATTAAGTTCATTGCTTTGTAATTAGTCAAAGTTTATCATCGTACTCGGATTAAACCGACATGGTATGTAGAACTAAGGATGATTATGCATGTATGACTAATATGGTTGTTTTGAAAATGTAAACAAATGAATAAAAGGCTTTAAAATACCCTTTAAAATTGTAGACACCTCCTTTCTGCACCTCCCGCCAACCACCTAGTGATGATTGGGCCGCATATTTGATTATGCAGAGCGATTTATGACATTTATTAAGTTCGTTGACACGTGATAGCTCAAACAGTCGAGTCAACCTCATGTTCGTCATCTACGCGCCAATACGGTCGTTTTGACAGTAATTAGAATCATTTGGAGTCCGGGTCAAAAACCGCTTCCATTTTCTAAACCGTCTAAAACCCGAATCGGAATATTCTGGAATTTTCCGGAGTAACATTCCTAAATTTAATCTTTTATCACGGAAATATCTACCTTGCGGAATAAGGAAGCTCACATCTTCCCTAATTCCTAAAATCAACCGCGGAAATCTTTCTTGCTGAGGAGGAAACTGCCCAAGAGAGAACGCAGCAGATACTGCGCCTCTTGGAAAGGTCGCAGTTCCTGCTGCGCCTCTTCCTGGGATGCTTTTTCTCCAGTTTTCAGATTTCCTTTGGATTCCTTTCCTAATTTTACCCTTACCATAATTCCTCTGTGTGATTAGTATAAATAGAGGCCTCCGCCTCACATATTTCTCACGCGAGTGTCCGCCCTTCTCTTCTCCCTTTGCATTCTAAGACCGCGCTCTTGCTTTTTGACGCCTACGTGCTTGATCAATCGACCACGTAAGCTCAGATCCTTCTGAGTACCAGTCACGTTTGCATGACCAACCAATTTGACCACTACACTTCAATCAATTTAATCAACCTTTTCTAATTCCTCTTTAGAGGGCACTTTCATTCTGCATTGAGTCGAGCAATCACTAATACGACAACTTAGTTAATCTCGCTTCATCAAACATGTAAGTCTGAGGGTGTAAAACCCAATTTATTTATTGTATTTTATTTTATATCAACTAATGTACGAGTTTATATCACGAGTATGTCTAAAACCGTTTTAAACTGTTTTCAAAATTACATTTTAAAACCCTTTTGACGGAGCAGCAGAGAGACACTGTCGAGAAGAAACGCAATAGCTGTTGCGCCTTTGGAACAGTCGCAGCACTTGCTGCGCCTCTTCCAGAGGCTGCTTAGCCGTTGTTGCTCTTCTTCTTCCTCCTCGTGTTACTCCTTTGCTTCATTCGAAGGCTTGTTTTTTTTCTTCTTTATTCCTTTCAGGTTTTCTCTTCTTCTTATTTATTCACAAACTTATTTTAAAAAATCCCTTTTAATAATTATGACCTAAATCCCTTATAATCCGATATTTGTGGGTTTTTGTCATTAAATTCAAGTTCGGATCCAAGAGACTCGATTTGTTCATATCAAGTCCCTCGAATTCGCCTTTGATACATGTTTTTAATTCTGTTTACCTTTTCTAATTTCCGTTTCTAAATTTGGAGTTTATATGTAAACCCGTTTTCTGACATCGTGTAATAACTAACTCATAACAATTCATTTTAATTCGTTTTTTATTGTCTTATGACGGTTCCCGATGCATATAATCTGACTAAGTCACCTTCACTCGAGTTGTATACCAATAATCCGCGCAAATCAACCTTAATCAATCAACGAACCATAACATTTTACAAGTCTGACTTTCAGAGTCAGAACCCAACTCAAGAACAGTCGCATGAACTGATGCGCCTCTTCTATGAGACGCAGCAGATGCTCCGTTTGTTCTGAGGTGGCTTCTGCCTCCGAACTCGTCTTATCCTGACGTAGGTCTTCTAATTAGGTTTTAATCGGTTATTATCCTTATTATCACTATTAATTCGACATATTTTCGTATTTCCATATTCTTTTTAATTCTTATTTCAAAACTCTTTTTAAACATACTTATGACGTAAATTCAAGTTATTCTTTTTAATTCAATTGTAATTTATTTCTTGTAATTCATCTATTACAATTTATCATTCTTCTATGATTTACTTGCTTGGCATTCATATGCAATCAACCTAATTCCAACTTCGACCCTTCAATTAATTCTAAATTGTTTGTTCACCGACATAGTTAATCTCACATGCTAGGATTAATCTATTGGATGTTTCATTGCATGCATACAACTGACAACATATCGAGTCTAAACAACTTCCCTGTCATTAGTAGAGGACGTTATCGAGGCGGGCGGGATTAGGTATTCAAATAAATGAGCTTCCTAATACGTACCCTCACCCCTTACTCAAGATCTCTGTGAACATCCGTGTTCATTGGAATCACGAGAGTCATTCTAGACATAGAATGCTAAGGGTAACGAATTTCTAAGTGTTCATGTCACTACTTTGTGTCTTGACATGGCATGAAGTATTCGAACGATTCCAATTTTCCATAAAAATTGGTGGCGACTCCACAAATGCAGACTTGTCAAACCTTTTTATCGGTCTCAATGCCTTTCACATAGGTAATAGCCCATGACGTGCCTCGCCCTTGTGCCGGAGTTCCGTGGGAGAAGTGTCGCCGCCTCGAAACCAATGCGCGGGTGGCTGTGTCCACAGTTTGGTGACTCTGCTGGGGATGATACACTTAGACTAAGTCTAGTGTTATCTAGGGTGAAACTTGAACAGGGTTAGGGAATAGTTTGTATGGGACAGTTGTCAGTTTTCATTACTCGACCTTCTTAGGTCGTTTTAGCCAGCCTTCCTAGGCTTTACCCAATCCATTTGACCAATCGTCCCGTCTGGACGGTGCAAGTTCCTATTTGCATCCAAAGATGGATAGCGATTAACGTCAACCATACCACAATACTTACTCATGTTTGTATCAAGAGCTTTCATTACTCGTGCGAATGGACTAGGAACCGACCCGACTCATGTTTGGAACGGACCTCTCCACTGACCATGGTGTGCTGGCTTGGTATAGCAACCCCGCCCTTTAAACCAAATTCTTCTAAATGCACTCAGCATACCGTTATAATGCCCATATTTGTGTTTGTAACTTGTATATTATCACCTTTCATAAACAAAACTCTAACGAAATTTTCAAAAAAAAAAAAAATCCTTTCAAAATACAAAAACTTTCAAATTGGCTTAAAATCAACAAAGTCAAGTCGAAACTCTGTCAAAATTTCAAAAATATGTCAACTATTTCAAAAAAAAAAAGTCAAAAAACTTCAAAATCAACACTCTTACAATCACACATAATGATTGTTTAGGACAACATTTCAAAATCAAACTTTTTTTTACTCACGTAACACACACATGTCTTTTTCTTATCTTTTTTTTAGTTCACAAGTCTTGTTTGAGTAAGTGTGCAAATAGTCAAATGTGTCTTGATTCGTCGTCGGTTCTTATACCCACCCCAAGATGGTCAGGATCCTAGAAATAAACCACATTGAACCAACCGGGATAGGAATAAACCACATGTTCCTTTAAGTCCATCACAAAGCCCACTCATGACAAGTCTCAAACGTATGCGCCAAAGCCACCTGAGGAACGGTCATGCTTTGGAATCTTTTGCCTCATACCGACATGCCTCATTAGCCTCTCCGGGAAGATATGGACCATGAACTCCAAGCCTGGGATACGAATGGACCAATTAGGATCGAGGGACGATACTCCTGTCAATGCCCTGAGATGCCACAAGGGGACAACCAATTTAATCAACGACCCTCCTTCATTCTTTAGTTTGTTCTCCCAGTAGTTGCAAACTCGAGTGAAATCAACCATATACAACCTTGTCCTCATCACGATCGATCGTGATCGATATCCGGGCACATCAACCGGGGGCTCGATTAGTCGCAGCCTTTCCATCAACCAAATCAGGCAAGCTGGGCTCTTGCGCAGCTCCATTTGCTCGATGATATTCAAAAACCGCAGGTCACCTCTCATCTCCGCGTCAGCATGGCCTTTCAAGACAAAATAATGAAGCACGCAAAATCTGAAAGCTCTGCACTTTGCAGCATAAGAAATAGAAGGCTCCTCCCTATCTATGAAGCGGTCAATAAAATCAAAGATCCGGACACCTTTAGAAGTTACAAGACGATCAACTTCAGCTTTGGTCAATCCAAGAAGATCCCTAAATTTATTCTTATACCCTTGAGACCTAGATGGCAACACTGGGAGACTTTCTGTATCCCATCCTCCAATCGCTGCAAATTCTTAGGGAAAAGGACAAATTTCACTTCCAGGAAAGGCGAAAACATGATACTTCGGGTTCCAATACTCAAGACAAGCATTAAGAAAGGGTCTTACCACTTTCAGCTGTTTAAAATTCATAATGGATCCGAAAATACCCATATTATACTTCTCCACGCTTGAAAACTCGTTGGTCAATTCCTTGAGTCGGGATTCGAAAGCATCCATTTTTATTAAAAGATCCTTTTGAGAGAAATATTGTATTTGATGAATTATGGAGTAATAGAAGGGAGAATTGTGAGAATAGAAGCTAATCCGAGATCTTTATTTATACTATTCGGCCTTTCCAAAAATCGCTCAGGAAGAGAACACCTGGGCAGAAAACGCAGCAACTGCTGCGCTATTTAGAAGAATCGCAGCTCATGCTGCGCCTCTTCCCCAACTCAATTTTATGCAATTTCCGCAAAGGATCTTTCCTAAATCCAGATTTGGCTTGAACTTTCCTATTCTTATAGGGATATGTTTATTTTTTTACGGAAATTATTATTTCCTCACTTGATTATTCCAAATTTATTATGGAATCCTATTTCAACGCGGGTTCGCTTTTCGAGACGATATCATCATTTCACATTTCATCAAAATGCACACTTACCCATTTTTTATTTCTTGTTATTTTGGGGAATCATTTCCATCATTTCCTCGTCTCAATTGTTTTCAAACTTATTTGCGTTTTTTTTCCTTTTTTTAGGGGGAAGCACTCCCATTATCCATCGCGCGTCGAGTCATTTCGCTTTGGTCACTACAACGGGGTACTTTTTTTTTATTCGACTTGATCAAGTTGCATTTAGTGCTATGTGAAGAAAAATTTCGTGCTGTATGTGCTATGCTTGCTTTTTCTGTATGAATTTCGGCAGCATGACGGCTTAAACCTTCAAAATGCCAAACCTGTTTCCAAGCTAACCTGCAGGTACCAGCATATTTCACACCCAACATCAACAAATGACTCGCAGGCCACGACATATATACAACAAAACATTTATATGTACAACAAAATTCGGGCTAATGCCCAAAAGCATAAAATGTACAAAAATACAAGACTAGCCGTGACGATCATCTAGATGACTCCTCAACTCAGCTACCATCGCCTCAAGGATGGAAACATCAGCATATCGAACCTCCAACTCCCTGGACAAGCGAGCCGTCTCCTCACACGACTCCTCGAGCTCGCGCTCCAGCTCACGCTCCCTCTGGAAGGAAGCAAATTTATAAATGACAAAGCAAGAGAAGGAGAATACTTTGGAAATGCTTCAAATGTTCACACATATTAAGAAAGAGAAAAGGGAGGTTCATACCTGCCAACGTGAACCACCCGAAAGAGTCTCCACGATTGTCGCTCACAATCGGTTGGCCATCCGCCATAGCTTCGCATGCCTCGACAGTGCCACCTGCATTTCAAATAATAAAACAAGGATGAAAACCGCGTTCTTAAACAATTATTTCAAAGAAGAAAGAGAGAGAACAATCCTATACTTGGGGCTTACCCTTCTCACGACATGTTGCCACTCGTCGAGTCCAGCCTCTGTCACCGCCTCAGTAAAAGACGGAATCTCCATCAGCACCGTCGTACCAGCTGGCCCAGGGTACTCGAGTGTCTCGGGAAAAGCTGGGGGCTCGACGCCCGCCACCTCGATCTCCTGCCAAGATATGATTATCATTTCCAAGCTAGACTCGAACCTGTCATTTCTAATTTCAAATACTCAAAAGGAGTTACACTTACCACGATCGGCCAGTACGTCAGGCGTCCCCGTACAAACTCTGAGTACTCAAGCTCGGGAAGAAAAAGAGTGTCACCACTCGCTCCTGCGAGGTCAGTCGTCCTCTCTGCCTCTAAAGGCTCCTTAAAAATCGTCCGTGGAGGATCGATGGAAACCACAAAAGCGTCACGGAGGCACTGTCGAGCCAATCGCTCACCCAGGTACCGCACAGGTTCTATGGGCGTCGCCATAAGCAGCCTACTCGAACTCTTAGGACGAAGAAAGCCGGCTTCGAAAGCTGGAGCGCCAATGTAGTCCTCCCAAGTCCTCGTCACCCACTGAAAAGGATGTCAGGGGTCATTCTTATGATCACTATGGTTTCAAAGACAAGTAAAAATCAAGAGTAAGAAAAATGCTTACACTGTCAAGCCGCACGACGTTGACACCCCTCCTACAGGTGTCGTAAGAAGACCGCTGGCTCTTCTGCCGACACATGATCCAGTCTCTAATGACGGGATACTCTCTTGCCACATCTACTGTCCTCTTGGGAGCGAAGCCGGGGAAGTATGATTATACCCTTTCCTGAAAAATAAAAACAATACAATAATCCAGTTCGAGACTTCAATTTCTATCAAAATGATTTATCAAGTACAATTCAAAATTCCGAGTTAATTTCCAATCCAAATCAAAGAAATCAGTAATTTAATTTAAGATCTATTCAAATTTCCAAATTCAATTCAAACTCAATTCCAAGAAAAATCTTTCAACCTTGATTTAAAAATATTAATTCAAATCAAATTTCAAAAATTCAATTCAAATTCAAGTTTAAAAATTTTAAATAAATTCAATCAACTTTAAGTTCAAAAATTTCAAGCAAATTCAAGTTCAAAAATTTCAAACAAATTCAAGTTCAAAATTTCAATGTCAAAATCAAGTTCAAGTTCAAAATTTCAATTTCAAGATTTCAAGTTCAAAAAAGCAAAAACAATCTCTCTAAAAAAAAAAATATATTTTCAAATTCAAGTTCAAGTTCAAATCAAAATTCATGCTTTCAAATGATCTTTCATTTATAAAGCGGATTTATTATTTCTAAGAGTCAAACAGCAAAAGAAAAAGGAAGGTTCATATCTTCAAAATGAGACCTGGAGAAGTCCTCTTCTCCATCAGCTCAGGACGAACCATGGCCCCCACGTACCGTATGAGGACCGCAAAGCTAGGAGTAACCCAGTCCCAACGACCTAGGCTACTCAAGTCAGCAAGGAAGGGAAGAAGCTTCATCGACAACCTCTCCCCTTTGTCTCCGAAGTAGATCGAGGACAGAAACCACCAGAGCCACAGCCGGGCTCGCTTCTCAGCTGTACACGGTGGAGAAGGCACCATCTCACCGCCTGTACTCATCTGCACCCTCGTTGGAGTCTTACCGTCAAAGTATTCCTTGACGTAAGAGCTCGGGACTAGGCCAGGTACCCTAACCGCAACCTTGGCCAGGTTCCAACCGATCAAACCTCGAGCCTCGGTTGAATCCGCCCTCATGGCCGTCGCGGGCCAAACTATCAGCTCATCTCCGTATGGCAAGCCGGAGATCATGCCGTAGTCCTCCAAAGTGAATCCGACCTCTCCAAAAGGCATATGGAAATTCGAGGTCGTGTCCCAGAAGCGGTCTAGGATAGCTCGAATCAGGCACATGTTAGCCCAAATCTTTTTCCCTTTGATCTCTCACTAGCCCCTCACCAAGGATCCAAAGGCCCCATGCTCGGTGATCGCCTTCTCCTCCTCTGAAAACTTCTCGTAGGCCTCCATCATGGTCATCTACCCAGAAAAGGACCTCATGTTCCCGACTTCCTGTATTTTCAAGGTTTTATTAGCTTCTTAGAAAAGGTAAAGCAGATAGGTCGAAGTCTACCATGCTCATTGCCACTCGGTACAACAAGTGACTCTCCGCTGAATAATTGAGATACCGACCATCCCATTTGTTTGCCCACTGAGGCGCAGGTACAAGCTGGCGCCCTCTCCTCCTAACGTTGACCCTCGGGGCCACCTCCTCTTCCTCCTCCATTTCCTCCCCGTGAACTACCCGGGTCAAAAAGGGATCAACGTCAACCTCCATGGTGTCTCGCCCCGAGGTAGAAGGTACATCCTCTGTAAAAGAAAAGAAGAAAAGCGAAATTGAAGCATTTAGAGGCCATTTTGAGTCATTTTCAAAACATTTCTCAAGCCCTACCACCAAGCAAGTCAACAAAGTGATAAAACTACATTCCTACGTAGCTAAACTAAGCCTAGTCACGGTCACGAGCCAAAAATTCGGCAGCATTTCGCTACTATAAGCCCAAACCCATACTAAAAGTGTCTCGGGAGACTTGTCACAAATAGAAATTTCGACATGATAGGAAGTTTACCTATCATCCAAGGATTCCAAAACATCAAGCTTCATCAAAAATCGACGATTTTTAAGCTAGTTCGAGTCCTTTGAAGCGTTTTAGCAAGATCTTCTTATTTTGGTCTCATTTCATCAAAACTCAACGAAAATTCGAAATGAATGTATGGTTATGCTCCTAGCATGTTCAATTACGCATTTCTAATGTCAATTTCAAGGGACAAATCCATTTGGGATGAAACACCCAAATTTTCGATATTTTAAGGCATTCAAACCCTAATTTTTTCTATCATATTCAAGCTACAAATGCAATTTAAAGAAAAGACGAGACACATACCTGGATTTGTCATGATTAATGGCGGATTTTGTTCGATTTTTTTGTAAAATTTGGTTGGGTTTTGGGTGTTTGTCGAGAGGAAGAAGAAGAAGAAAGGTTTGTGTTTAAATGACATGAACTCGCTCTGAGTTCTGTTTTACTCAGGCACGTATGAACCCAGGAGAAAACACAGCTCTTGTTGCACCCTTTCCCCATGCCTATTCTTTGCTGTGCCTATTCCTCGGCAATGTTTTGCAGCAGCTTTCCTTTCAAGTCGTTATAAGCTTGCTAGGGTGGGCCCAGGTCCTATACTTTCCCGCCTCGGGATGTTTCCATTTATGCAACGGGTATTTTTACTCCGTAAATTTTCTACGGGTATACTCTTTTCATCCGTCCAGTCTACATTCTCCCCAGCGGTTGCAAGGTTTTGTTCCCCAACGAGAGTTTAAGTTAAGTTTTCAACCAAATCAAGTGTTCAACCAAGTCAAGTTTTCCATCAAATAAGGTTTCCAACCAAATCAAGTTATCCTTCAGGCGATCCTCAGAGAGATCCGCCTCCTTCAAATCAAATATCCCCGATGCCTTCAGTCGCCAAGTTATCTTCAAACAAAAGAGTTTCACCGAAGCGCTTTCAGTTCCGTTTCACCCAGGAAATCCTATGGTATGATTTCTTCTTATGGATGGCGAGCCTCCTTATGTAGTCTAATGGACTTTAAACAACCCTCCCCAATAGTCGAGAGGCTCTAAAATGTTTCCGATGACAGGTCCTTGGCTCAGACCCTTTGAGCCGCCTCGCGTCGCCATAGTCTTCAGGTTGTAATCTTCGATTGACCTGAGGGCTATACTTTGACATTTGCCTTGTCCAAGCCTCAGTCAAAGTGGGGGCTCTGTAGACACCTCTTTTCTTCACCTCCCTCCAACCACCCAGTGATGATTGGGCCGCATGTTTGATTATGCGGAGCGATTTATGATATTTAGTAAGTTTGTCGACACGTGATAGCTCAGACTATCGAGTCAACCTCATGGTCGTTATCTATGCGCCAATACGGTCGTTTTGACAGTAATTAGAGTTCATTTGAAGTCCGGGTCAAAAACCGATTCCATTTTCTAAACCGTCTAAAACCCGAGTTGGAATATTCTGGAATTTTCCGGAGTAACATTCCTAAATTTTATCTTTTATCACGGAAATATCTATCTTACAGAATAAGGAAGCTCACATTTTCCCTAATTCCTAAAATCATCCGCGAAAATCTTTCTTGCTGAGGAGGAAACTGCCCAAGAGAGAACGCAGCAGATACTGCGCCTCTTGGAAAGGTCGCAGTTCCTACTGCGCCTCTTCCTGGGCTGTTTTTTCTCCAGTTTCCAAATTTCCTCCGGATTCCTTTCCTAATTTTACCTTTACCATAATTCCTCCGTGTGATTAGTATAAATAGAGGCCTACGCCTCACATATTTCTCACGCGATTGTCCGCCCTTCTGTTCTCCCTTTGCATTCTAAGACCGCGCTCTTGCTTTTCGACGCCTTTATCCTTGATCAATCGACCACGTAAGCTCAGATCCTTCTGAGTACCAGTCACGTTTGTATGACCGACCAATTTGACCACTACACTTTAATCAATTTAATCAACCTTTTCTAATTCCTCTTTAGAGGGCACTTTCATTCTGCATTAAGTTGAGCAATCACTAATACGACAACTTAGTTAATCTCCCTTTGTCAAACATGTAAGTCTGAGGGTGTAAAACCCAATTTATTTATTGTATTTTATTTTATATCAACTAATGTACGAGTTTATATCACGAGTATGTCTAAAACCGTTTTAAACTGTTTTCAAAATTACGTTTTAAAACCCTTTTGACCGAGCAGCAAAGAGACACTGTCAAGAAGAAACGCAACACCTGTTGCGCCTTCTGGAACAGTCGCAGCACTTGCTGCCCCTCTTCCAGAGGCTGCTTAGCCATTGTTGCTTTTCTTCTTCTTCCTCGTGTTACTTTTTTGCTTCATTCAAAGGCTTGTTTTTTTTCTTCTTTATTCCTTTCAGGTTTTCTCTTCTTCTTATTTATTCACAAACTTATTTTACAAAATCCCTTTTAATAATTCTGACCTAAATCCCTTATAATCCGATATTTGTGGGTTTTCCTCATCAAATTCAAGTTCGGATCCAAGAGGCTCAATTTGTTCATATCAAGTCTCTCGAATTCGTCGTTGATACATGTTTTTAATTCTGTTTACCTTTTCTATTTTTCGTTTCTAAATTTGGAGTTTGTATGTAAACCCGTTAGGACATCGTGTAATAACTAACTCAAAACAATTCATTTTAATTCGTTTTTTATTATCTTATGACGATTCCCGGTGCATATAATCTGACTAAATCACCTTCACTCGAGTTTTATACCAATAATCCACCCAAGTCAACCTTAATCAATCAACGAACCATAACGTTCAACAACTCTGAATTTCACAGTCAGACCCAACTCAAGAACAGTCGCATGAACTGATGCGCCTCTTCTAAGAGACGCAGCAGAGGCTGCATTTGTTTTGAGGTGGCTTCTGCCTCTGAACGCGTCTTATTCTGACGTAGGTCTTATAATTAGGTTTTAATCGGTTATTATCCTTATTATCACTATTAATTCAACATATTTTCGTATTTCCATATTGTTTTTAATTCTTATTTCGACTCTTTTTAAACATACTTGTGACGTAAATTGAAGTTATTCTCTGTATTCAATTGTAATTTATTTCTTGTAATTCATCTATAGCAATTTATCATTCTTCTATGATTTACTTGCTTGGCATTCATATGTAATCAACCTAATTCTAAATTGTTTGTTCACCGACATAGTTAATCTCACATGCTAGTATTCATCTATTGGATGTTGCATTGCATGCATACAATTGACAATATATCGAGTCTAAACAACTTCCCTGAACATTAGTAGATGCCGCTATCGAGGCGGGCTTGATTAGGTGTTCAAATAAACGAGCTTCCTAATACGTACCCTCACCCCTTACTCAAGATCTCTGTGAATATCCGTATTCATTGGCATCACGAGAGTCATTCTAGACATAGAATGCTAAGGGTAATGAATTTCTTAGTGTTCATGTTACTACTTTGTGTCTTGGCATGGCATGAAGTATTCGAACGGTTCCAATTTTCCATAAACGTTGGTGGCGACTCCACAAATTCAGGCTTGCAAAATCCTTCACCGGTCTCAATGCCTTTCAAATCGATAACGACCCATGATGTGCCTCGGCCTTGCGCCGGAGTTCCGTGGGAGAAGTGCCGCCGCCTCGAAACCAACGCGCGGGTGCATGCGGCATGGGTGGCTTTGTCCACAAAAAAGTAACCAAGAGTGAATATAATTTATGGTTAAAAATGCGTGTTGTGAAAATTGTTTGAAATATTTGAAATCCGATTACAAATAATAAATGAAAATGGGAAAGAATGAACTCAATCACTTTTGAGTTCTGACGTGGGCAGCTAGAATAGGCGCGAGCCACCTAGTTGTGACTAGGGGCTTCTGTTTCAGGTCAAAACTCAGTTTTAGCTCATTCAATCCGTATTTTGGATCATGTTATTCATGTTTTAGCATGTTATGGTCATAAAAACAGATAAAACAACATGAAAGAAGAGGATTAATTACACCCTCATACTTATATGCTAGGTTGCTTGACGATAAATCGACGAAAGTGTAAAAACTTGTTGAGTCAGAAAACTCGATTTAAAACCGTTTTTGTAAAGTAAGGAGTGTTGCTTTGTTTAGTGATGGTGTAGTTGGTCAAAGTGGTACCAAACAATGTGTATGGTTTGTATTTTCGATTGGTAGGTCGAAAATACGTGTCGTTTGTTTACTCGAGAAGTCAAGGTCTAGAATTTTAAGGGAGAAAAGATGGGGCAGACGCTCACGTGCCCTCAAATGGTGGCATTTGAGGGGTATTTATAGAGGATTGTGTGGTTGTGTGCGTTTTGAGTGACGTGGCCATATAGGCTACTCGAAGAGGCGCGAGCATGTCCGCGGGTCGTCGAGCTGTCTTGTCACTATCACGCATTTGGATTTATGGTTTGTTCTATCCTAGGTTTTGGATGTCATGATTGTTGTACTTGACCATCAAGTATACCGTGTATACTGATTCGGTTAAATCTCGTCGTCAAAGCTACCAACCAAAACAATATTTCTAACTCTACAAACTACTCTTTAGTGGAGTGGTAAGTAAAGGTCGGGTCCCAAGGGACGGGTATTGATTTAGGATTTCAATTGCAAGTAGTATATGTCTTAGGGTGTCACAAATTGGGTTGAGATGAGATGTAATCTAAACTAATCAACAAGATGAATGTTAATTGATGAAAATAAAGTAAAGCAATTAAAGGGGTTTGTAAACAATTGATTAAAGGCACTAGGGTGTCATGGGTTCATAAAGTAATCATGGAAATAGATCATACAAACATGTTCTCAAATAGATGCAAGTAACTTATTGTTGTGATGGAATCGAGTTAGTGTATCTTACAATTCCTAGGAAGATTTAGGTCCCGGAGCCGAGTCGATTAAGACTTTACAACACCTACAAGTCGACTTAGTCTCTTCCTATTCAACCCTATGCATGGTCTAACAAGGCTCGAGTTGGCTTATATCTTACAAGCCTCATTGAAAAGATAAGAGATGGGTAAAAAATGTAAGGATTCATAGTCTCGCATTTCATCAAACATAACATGTGCATAGGTTGAAATCACAACAAGCAAGCAAGTGATTATGAAAGCATATTAGATTAAGCATAGATCAATTCCCATGATTATTTCCCATAATTCCCCATTAACCCTAGCTAAAGGACTGCTCACTCATGATCAAGTTTAGCATGCTACTAAGGTTGTCAATCATACTAACAAAGCAAAACATGATGAATAAATGATGTGATTAACAATAATTAAACAAAGGTAAAAAGAGATTATACCTACTTGAGATGATCCAAATAATAAAGCAAAGAATAATAGAAGTAAACTTGATGATTGATGGAAAGTTGTCAATCCTCCAATAAACCCAAATAATCTTCTAATTACCCAACTAAACTAAGAACAATTGAGAGAATTAAGGAAATAAGATGTGATTAATATTGAAATGTGTTTACAACTTTGATTAGGACTAAATTAAGGAATTGATTATGATGAGATGATTCTAAGCTAGTACAATAGGGTATTGTAGATACCTCATTTCTGCACCTCCCGCCGACCACCCGGTGATGATTGGGCTGCATGTTTGGTACGCGGAACGATTTGTGACAGTTCGTAAGTTTATCGTCAAGTGATCGCTCAAACATTTATGTCTACCTCATAATTGTCATCTACGTGCCGATAAGGTCGTTTTGGCAGTAATTAGAGTACATTTGGAGTTCGGGCCTAAAACCGTCTTCATTTTCTGATAACCGTTGAAATGCCGAGTCAGAATGTTCTGGAATGTTCCGGATATTTCTATTCCATATTTTATAAATCTTTTAATCTTTGGTAAACAATTTCCCGTAATATTAACACAAAATATTAAGGAAAAACAAATTATTCCGTTAAACTAAACACGGAAATCTTTCTTCCGCAGGGGGGAACCACTTGGGAAAGAACGCAGCAAGTGCTGCGCCTCTTCCAAGAGACGCAGTGCCTACTGCGCCTCTTACCAAGTCCTTTTCTGTGTATTTTTCGTATCTTTTCATATCTTTTCGAGATTCACTTCCAAAGTTTCTCCGAAAAACCCTACTTCCTCCACGTGATTAGTATAAATAGAGACCTTCGGTCTCACATATTTCTCACGCGAGTGTCCGCCCTTCTCTTCTCCCTTTGCATTCTAGACCATGTTCTTACTTTTCGGCGCCTACGTGCTTGAACATTCGACCACGTAAGCTCATATCTTTATGAGTACCAGCCTCGTTTTGCATGACCGACCAATTTGACCAACTCCACAATAATCAACTTAATCAATCTTAGTCTTTTTCCTCTTACGAGGGCACTTTCGTCTACATTCGAGTCGAGCATCACTAATTGTAAACTTAGTTCATCTCATTTCGTCAAACATGTAAGTCTGAGGGTGTAAATCTCTCTTTTATTTATTGTTCTTTATTGTTGTAATCATATTGTAAGATTTATGTCGAGAATACAATTAAAACCGATTTCTAAAACCCTTTGTTTAAATCCCTTTTTACGGATTAACAGGAGACAGACGTCGAGAAGGGACGCAGCAACTGCTGCGCCTCTTGGAAAGGACGCAGCATTTGCTGCGCCTCTTCCTGAGGTTGCCGCCGTTCTTGCTTCTCTTCTTCTTCCTTCGTCCTCTGTTGTTTTCTTTCGTCTTTGTTTGTTCTTATTTCATCCACGCGATAATCTGACATGTTGTTCATCATCATTAACATATAATTTATCATTAATTCCCGACTCAAATCCCAAATAACCAATATTTGCGGGTTTTCGTCATTAAAGTCAAACCGGATTGTAGAAATTCGATTCATTCATATTGAGTTTCTGGAATTCGACCTTTGATATATTTCTCACCTGTTTATTTATCATTAGTTCATCATTAAGTCGTCATATTTAACCTAATTAATTCGTTTAGTTCATTAATTTGTTAATTAACCCTTTTTAGTCATGTAATTAATTCACATTCATCGGTTTTATCCATGTTTATCGCTTTCATGACCTTTAATCGCATGTAAATAATCTGCTAATCACTTTCACCCGAGTCAAATAGTATAATCAAGCCTTAAAATCACCAATTAACATTAACGATTTGCAATTCCGGCTTCACAGCCAGAACTGAGCCAAGGAACAGACGCAGCAACTGCTGCGCCTCTTCCAGAGGGCGCAGCTCTGCTGCGCCTGTTTCTGGTTGATTTCCATATTATACTAGTGTAGTATTTATACACTTATTAGATTTATTTTAAGGTTAGTTACATCAAGATCTAGTTAATCTTTATGTGGGTATTTTGGGTTAGTCTTGGGTGCAATCAAGAGGAGGTTTTCTACTTTGAAAACTTGGGTTATGGAGGATCATCCCAAAGTATTTGAGCTCAAGAACTAACAAGAAGGATATCTTGTTGGTGCCCATATGATGACCGAAATTTAGATGGTGAGAAATCGATTTTCTTATCTCTTCTTATTTAGTTTGCATGCATAAGATCTAAATTAATTTTATGATTAAATTAATTTGTAACATATAATAATATGTTGTATAATGAGATATAGATTTCTAACAAGTGGTATCAGAGCCTTAGGTTGTTTGCATGCAAATCGGTTATTGTTTTTCCGAGTTATACGATTAACATATAAAACTTATAAATTTGTGTTTATTATGTTATATCACGAAATTTACTATGCATGTTAAAGTTTCTAGTCCTAAAATGTTTTAGGATATTTTGGTTTAATTTATGGATTTTATTGTTCATTTTATATAATAATGGCATTAAAAATGTGATTTTATGATAAAAATGTCATTTTCGGACTAAAATTAGCTAAACTTCCAATTTTCCAGTGGTTTTTGGATATGTTTTCACATATATTAATTTTAGATGACCTGTAAATGTTCATAATTTTTGGAGTTCTTATGCTCGAAATATGGATTTTTTATGATAAAAATCGAATTTAAATGAAAAATGGGTTAGTATGAGATAAATTTCGAATCTGGTCATAGAAATTTAGTATGTTGTCACATGTAATTTTACAAGATGTGTGTAAAATAATAGGCTATAATGAAGTCTTTATGCATGATTTATGAATTTTTGATGAAAAATAGCATAAATAGTGACTTTAATTAGTGAATAATTGCTAAAACATACTTCATGACTAAGCAAAAAACGTCACATGTTGCATTTTATTATCTTTTTCGAAATTTTAACCTAAGTTTTTTGAACATTATGAGTGTCATGGTATTTTTCCAGAATGTTCAAGAGTTTAAATTTCAAACTTCAAATTTATTTGAAATTTTTATGATTTATTTGAAGTTTATAGCATTTTATTGTAATTTTGAGTCCATTAATGAACAATTTTAAGAAATATAAGTTAATTATAGTCAAATAGTTAGTGGAAACTAATTTTGAGTCCTAAGTTGGTTAGGGTAATTAACTTGTGCATAAATATGAATTTATGTAATTATTGTGATTATAAAACGTTAAATCACGCAAATCCGTAAAAACCGTTTAATATACAATATTGGCGCCTTAAAGGCGATTTAGCATAAAATTGGGCATGTTCATACATAATATAATGCTGCATTTTATTTATGATTGTCATAATTTTATTTTATGTAATTTTTGAATTATGTAATTTTACTTAGTATGGCCTTAGTTTTTAATTGGTATTACCCGAAATGTATGGGAATATCGATTCGGTTGTAATTTATTGTGATCTTGTATCACCGTCTTGTAATTTAATATATTTATTTTATTTTAATTACAAATGTATAATAGGAAATTATGTAATTTGTTATGTAATTTAATTATTCCGGAGTTCCTTGAAGACGGTGCCACTTGAGAAGGCGATCCATTAAAGACGGTGTTACCTCGAGATGCGTGCCAAAACCAAAGTTCAAGGGACCAATGGAGTTGGTTTCCGAATATGTAATAGTTTATTAGATTTACTATTTTTAGGAAGGCCATACTAGGAATTTATTTATGCTTTGCATTTTATTTATATGTTGCATGCATCGCTAAATCGCCATAACTAAAACATGCATTATCATTAAATCGAGTATATCGACCGTGTCAATTACAATTATCGTAGTTCACTGCGTTAGTTCACTTAAAACGTGATAGATAATAAATTGACATGACCTCTCGCTTAAATAAACAATTGAGACTTAGCCTTACCAAAAAGTAGAAACCATGAAAACCTATTTCGTGAGGGAGTGCACTCGGCCACACCGGGGTACAAACCTTGTTACGTAGGGGAAGTGGGTGATAAATGTCTATCCACCGAATTTATGTTAATGAAGGGTATTTCGGCACACCGTGCCCTAAGTTGATATGAGTTTGAGTCATGGACACATTTATTCGAAATTTGGGTTGAACTCAACGAAAGTATTCACGACGATTTCCGGATGTGTTTCGGGCTCGAGATAAATATTAATGTAATTTTATCGACCAAGATTTCTAAAAGTAGAATCGATTAAAGAGTTAATCCACCGAGTTATGTTAATAAAGGATATTTCGGCACAACGTGCCCCAAGTTAATATGAATTTGGATCTTGGAATCATTTATCATAGTTGGGTAGAGGTCACTATGTAAATGCTTTGCTTGTTATTATATTTACAAGTATTATTAAAACAATAAATGTTAAGTTTTCCACTATTCCGTTATCATATTGTTCTATTTCTATACCACAATTCATATACGATATCATTTCGTTTTTAATTCAAATCTCCATTAAAACATCGTAACTAAAGACAAATATGAATTTGCTTCTAAAACCTCATATGAACCATTGCTAAATATCTTTTGTGAAAAGTATAGATAGAAGTTATTCATTATCAAAAAGGGCTTTTTGATTATTGACTAACATGTCTAATTACAATGGATAGTTATTCATATACTTAATTGAATTAAGTACTTTGAAACGTTAAATTGTTTTGGTAATTAGATCGTAATTGACCAAAATAACGCAACCACTCCAATGAAAGTTTTAAGACTAACAAATGAATTGAAGAGTAGTCTTCATGAAATTCGATTTTGCTTCTCTAAGCAAAGACTCATTGAAATGAGTGGGAGCATTCTCTTAAACCGTTAAGAAAAGGATAAGGTTTTAAAGAAGTAAAATTAGAATGAAATTGATACAAGGTAATGTTAAAAGTAAAGTTATTGAGAATAACGATACTAAACCTATCAATCCCGACCGATAAAGTTTCCATTGTCTTAATTGTTGGACACTAGAAAGGAAACTACCCCAAATTATTGAAGAATTAACAAGTTAGTTGTGGGACATCTAATAGGACCTTCTTCTTTAAATGATTATTTGATTGACATAAATTTTGCTAGTACTACTTCGTCAATATTAGAAACCGGTGGTGGTTTTCATCATTGTATTTGACACATAGGATGATTAGAATATGACGACTAGAAACAATGATGTTGAGAGATAGAGTCATTGTGTACTCAATCTAGTTTTTGAGTTTAAAGTTGTACTTAATTGTGACTATTAAGTGCATAAACTCCAAATAAGAATATAAATTTGTTCAGATACAAAAGAGGTTTCACTTTTGTGACCCTATACACCATGATTTGATGTATGGCTAGCCCATTATCAAGGTGATTATATTCTAAACCAAACTAGAATGATATATCGTGAAGACGATGCAAGACTCAAATTGGTAACCCAAGATTAAACCTTAAATTCTGGAATGATGAAAGCAAAGAGTTATCGAATACTCTTGAAACCATTAGATCTTATGGTATATGCGTATCTTGTATTCAAAGCAAGATGTCACGTGCTTTTTGGTTGAAAAGGAGATCGAGGTTATAAATCATTGATCCAAAATAGGTTGATCATTTTCTTTTACCAACGATTTAAGTTGACGCTAAAATGTTCACTTAATAAAGTAAATAGAGAAATCTTTGAAGAAGTTCAAAGTGTTCAAACAATCACGATTTAGTCGTGATGGGATTATCAAAGTAAAGACTTTGATATAAGCCAAAGGAAATGTGATATAGTATCACAAGTTAATCTCTCTTAGCACGCATTATGGAATAATGTGTGATTGGATAAGAAATCAAACGCTATTCGATATGGTTTGGACTTCGATCAAGTTACTTTGAGTTACTTGATTCTTTTGGGGATTTTATCATTTTGTCTAAATTATTTTTCCACTAAATCTAAAACGAATCATATGAGATATGAAATGGTAGGGTACCATGGTTGTAAGTTTTCAAAAGAAACAAATACTCATTTTTCCTTTATCACGAGTACAACGGGTTTGTGGTTCGTGAAGCTGTCTTTCAAAAATACAAGTTTATTTCTAGAAGACAGAGTGGGAGAAATTATTTAAGAGCCACAAAGAATGTTATGTCGCAAGAAACTGGTCTTTCTTGGCTACATGAGACTCTTTGTGTAAGACGTTGTTTCTTCAAAACCTGGGAGGTTAAAACCATCACTTGTTGAAGATGATGAATTAGTGTTACTTTTAAGAAAGTAAAGAGCTTAAAGAAAAGAGCTTACAACTTACAAAGAAATTGTTTGATTCAAGTTACTTCTGGAAAGTAATGAATATATGACTTACATAAGAGTGTTTAAGTCACAACTCACTACAAGGCTTAGAACCATGAAAATCCGAAATAAAAAGCTTGATTAGTGACAAAGGGTTATTGCACTAATAAAGAGAGATTTCAAAGCTTGATTGGTGGCAAAGGGTTTTGCACTAGTTGAAATGCTTAAGTCTATTTGGATCTTCTTAGGGATTGTGTTTCATTATGATGATATACATATAGCAAGTGAATCTAAAACCCACTTCTTCCATTAGAAGGAATGTATTCAATACATGTCTTGAGTTTTTGTAGATTCTTGCAATCCTAAGATAATGTGAAACTCAAGAGAGAATCTTAAGTAGGACATCAATGAGTTGGAATCAATGTTTTGATCATGTTATAAAACTTTTATCGATACGTCGAGAAGTTGTGTTTATACATGAAGTTTAGTGGTAGTTACGAAAATTTTAATTAGTCTTATATATGGATGACATATTGATCATTGGGAATGATTTAAGACTTATGGTGTATTATAATACATCTATAATATCCGGATTTATGAAGATAAATCTACATGATATTAGCGTCAAATAAGAAGTCTTATGTTGATAAGATTAATGACTAGTTCAATCAAGTTGAACATATTTGATTGATTCCATTTGCTTCCGCTGCCGAATCAATTAAATAGGAAATGATGTATAACACTTCATATACTTTGAGTATGATGAATTGTTTCAAATCGAATTTGAGTAATAGTTACCATGTAAGCCATAAAAATTACCCTTAAGTGTTTGCAGAAGCATTAAGGATGTAATGCAAAGTGTTTTTGATGCAATTTTGTGTAAGGGTGTTACACAAGTGACAATTGACAATTGAGATTGCGCATGGTTTCCGACAAAACCATAATAAAAACACATAAGGATGGTTTAGATACCATTGTGGCTATGTTATTTAAGAAATAGATTTTCTAGAATCGTTCTAGGCAATAAAGAACAATGAGAAATATTTACAACGGAAATTGAGTACACTTGCGATCATGGGATGTGCAAGAAGGATGAGTCCCGCACACTGTGAAAACAGTGGGAGCTATTCTAAGGCTAGAGGGCCTATGTCTTGATTGGATCTCGACACGTACTCAGAAAGTTTTGTAATGCAAATGTATACATTACAAAGGAAAACGAGTATGTAGTAAGGTTGAGTAAGGTACAAGAAGTTGATAAAACCTACTAACCAAAGCCTTCTCATAGGCTTAACATGATGAGTCATGTCATTTCAATTAAATTGAGATGAACAACTACATTTAAGATCAAACTGGATTATAGAATATGATGTAGTAATCAGGCATTGATTATTCATATATGATAATCGCATTTGTCGTTCGAGTTTTATTCTAAAACTCTTTTATTATACTTTGTTACATCCAAACGGGTTGTATGACGATATTGAACCCCGTTATAGTGAACCCGGATTAACATAGTATTCGCCTATAGTCACTTGTATGAGGTGACGTCTCGAAGTGACTAGAGTGTGATGTGATTGATGGCAAGTTCAAGTGCCATAGAATCATGTGAGATGACTAGTCGATCACATAAGCAGACTGTTAGGAACACTATGTCGGGCAGTGACCGCTTATAGAGTTCTGGCAAATTTATATAGCCTGGTCGTGGCGAGAGCTACTATAGTATTCTAATGAGTCGATTCTTTTGACTAAAGACTGTTCGCCTAAGGTGGCACAGTTTCAGATTAACTTTGATTTGTGTTACTACGACTTTCGTAAACGGGGTCAAATGGGCATATTTTGGGTTATGATGGTTGTGGCTAGTCGAGGGGAATAAGTGCGATAGGAATTGTCCACCCCTTTGTCAGGGTTAAAACAATATCTCAGGGCCACTCGAGGAGAAATGAACTGGAAATGCGTGGCCACGCTCGGAAGGTATCTATGGCAGATAATTCCGGTCAATCAGTTATTCTCCAGATCGAGGAAACCACTCTCGATATGATCACTTGCAAGTACGACCTGAAAGACACCTTGCATTGAGTGGGAGATAGTAATTGGACAAGAGAATTGGTGACGCACACTTGTCGAGGACAAGTGGGAGATTGTTGGAGTAAGTGTCCCCGACAATAATGCGATCACAATTGTCGATCATATTGATCACATATTTAAATCTCATATCAAGAATACGAAAGGGATGATACATTACATATATAGTCAACTGGTCCACACATATCGGTAATGATTGGCTGGCTAGAGTTTGACATTACTGTCGTGCGACGGTGGTGCTCAGTTGATCCCTTAAGGTCACACGTAAAGGACGATTCCCTTAATTGAAAAAGATTAATTAATTGTATGACGATACGAGTTAATTAATTCCTTAAAATTGACTAAAGTTAGTCGAACAAATTACTTGGAGAGATTTCGAGTTTTGAACTCGAGGCACGGAAATTATTATTTAATTATGCAATAATTAATTATTTGAGACGGAAATTAATAATTAACGGTTAATTATTAAAATTTGCACTAATTGACTAATGTGATTAGTATTGGCACGTAAAATATATGTGCAGTTGTATACGTATATTTACAGAGTGTTGTTGATCAAGCTAATCGGAAATTATTTGAACATAAGACGGTGTTTAAAATAAAATTACACGTATTTGTGCGACAAATATAAGAACCAAAATGGACCCGTAAATGGGTCATTTGTACCGTGTAAAACATGCCTTGTTTTGTGTGCACTAGACACTAAAGAGACAAGTTTAAAGCATGCCTTGATTTCTATTGGTTACTCTAACCAAAGCAATTTTTGTCTAACCCATGCACAAAAGCTATTGGGCATGGAAAAGACAAAAACTACACTCCCTATACCCACTCAAAAAAACCGGCCACTCCCCCTTAACAACATCATTATTGTTGTTGTTCATTTTTATGAGATGATGATAAAAAAAAAGGGGTGAGAAGAAAATTAAGATTCTCTCTAAAATTACACAAGAAGTTTTGTGTTCTTTTGTTCATAAAATTCTAATAAACTCCATATTATACTAGTGTAGTATTTATACACTTATTAGATTTATTTCAAGGTTAGTTACATCAAGATCTAGTTAATCTTTATGTGGGTATTTTGGGTTAGTCTTGGGTGCAATCAAGAGAAGGTTTTCTACTTTGAAAACTTGGGTTATGGAGGATCATCCCAAAGTATTTGAGCTCAAGAACTAACAAGACGGAGATCTTGTTGGTGCCCATATGATGACCGAAATTTAGATGGTGAGAAATCGATTTTCTTATCTCTTCTTATTTAGTTTGCATGCATAAGATCTAAATTAATTTGTAACATATAAGAATATGTTGTATAATGAGATATAGATTTCTAACATCACCGACTTCCTAAGTCGGTGGAGGAAGACTAGTACTCAACTTGTTGAACGCCCGGATGAAGCCACCCTCGTGGAGAAATTCGTGGACAACCTAAAGCCCATCTATGCAAATCATTTGAGGTATCAAAACATCAAAACTTTCAAAGACTTGACCGTACTAGGGACAAGGATCGAAGATGACATTCGTAAAGGGCTCTTGTCCAAAACGATAGGTCGTGGATATCAACGCTCAACAAGTCGTTCTTACGGCTCTACTAGCAAGACTGATGAAGTTAACCTCCTCGAGCCATCTAAGAAGAGTACCCCTCCAAGGAAATTCACAAATCTAGGGGACACATATTCCAACGCTCTGAAAAGGTTGATGAAGCTTGGGAAACTTCAACCCATAGGTCCTACACCCGAACCAGAAAAGAAATCCAAATTCTGGGATGAGAATTCGTACTGCGAATACCATAGAGTTAAGGGACATGATACAGAGAAATGCTACAAATTGAAAAATGTACTTTAAGATATGATTGAAGACGGTCGCCTACCAATACCATCTGGAGGTAAGCCTAACAACACTCAGAATCCTCTTGGAGTTCTGATGATCACTAGTGACGAATCTATCTTAGATTGCTCACATCTTATCTACCCAAAAGAAGAGGTGATAAACGGGATATCGACAGATAACGAGGAGGATGTCTACCTCCGGGATCTTCCCTTAATCAAGAGCGCCAAAAGCATTATAGATGAGATCATTGCCACACTGGACACAGAAACTAACACCAATCAGCAGAAAGGATGGAGAAAATCGATCAAGTGGACAAACAATCAAGGAAGACTCTTCAAGCTCACTACCGGAGAAGGAGAGATGTTCAAAGTAGAACCAGAAGACGATGAATTCGAGTCGGAGTCAGAGTCGGAGTCTAGAGAAGTTCCTAGAGAGTATCCTCCTGTCGTCATTCCCACTCCCCTCGTTTCTCCTAGCCTAGTGTCTAATAGCAACAGTAGTTCGGGAAATGTCCCAACCGCTGTCCCTTTACCGCCACTGACCACAGATCAGATGGCTTCTTTGTTCCAACTTTTCTCAAATCCTAATATGAATAAATCAGGTTCTGCTTACTCTTCGTGTTATCTTGAATGCAATTCTGTTTACGATGATAATGAGAATGACCCAGACCCTGACTCAATCAAAATACCTCCCTACATAGCCAAAGAAATACTACAAGAGGGGGAAGGGGGACGAGTGATAGAGAATATTGAACCCATCAACGTAGGAAATGAACTAGAACCCCAAGAACTTAGGATATGGACGACCCTGAACCCCACCGAAAGGGCCAGTTTCATAGACCTCCTACACGAGTTCAAGGACGTTTTTGCTTGGTCCTACAAAGATATGCCAAGGATCGACAGGGATATTCCAGAGCATAGAATCCCAATCAAACCAGGTTTCAAACCCGTGAAACAGAAGCTTCGACGAATGAGGACAGAATGGGCTCTCAAGATCAAAGAAGAGGTCGATAAACAATTCAAAGTCGGGTTCATCAAAGTTTTCGAGTACTCAGACTGGGTAGCTAAGATAGTACCCGTACCCAAAAAGGATGGGAGAATCCGTGTTTATGTTGATTTTAGAGACTTAAACAAAGCAAGTCCTAAAGATGACTTTCCTTTACCACATATCGACATATTAGTAGACAATACGGCAGACCACGCGTTGCTATCCTTCATGGACGGATACGCGGGATATAACCAGATCAAGATGGCCTTAGAAGACATGCATAAGACCGCCTTTGTCACTCAATGGGGAACCTATTGCTACACGGTCATGCCATTTGGGTTAATCAACGCCGGAGCTACATACCAACGCACCGCAACTACGCTCTTACATGACATGATGCATAAAGAAGTTGAGGTATACGTAGATGACATGATTGTCAATTCCAAGGAAATAGAGGGACATATTGCGAACCTTCGCAAATTCTTCTCAAGGCTATGAAAGTATAACATGAGGCTCAATCCTCAGAAATGCGCATTCGGAGTGACATCTGGCAAACTCCTGGGACACGTGGTTGGCCAACGAGGTATAGAAATAGACCCTTAAAAGATCAAAGCTTTAATCGAAATGCCGCAAACTCAAACAGAGAAAGAAGTTAGGGGATTCCTAGGCAAGGTACAATACATAAGTCGATTCATATCGAAACTCACCATGATCTGCGAACCCATATTCAAGAAGTTAAAGAAAACAGATCACACCATGTGGGATGATGACTGCCAGAAGGCTTTCGACCGAATCAAGGAAATACTAGCCAAACCGCCAGTGCTCATGCCACCCCAATGAGATCAACCTCTTGGTTTATATCTCACGGTAACTGAAACGGCCATGGGCGCAATCCTAGCTCAAACTGTAGGAAAGGAAGAAAGAGCCATCTACTACCTTAGTAAGAAGTTCTTGGAGTACGAGTGCAAATACACGCCACTCGAGAAGACATGTATCGCTCTTGTGTGGGCAACGAAGAAGCTACGCCATTACATGCTTAGTTACTCCGTCAAAATATTCTCCAAAATGGATCCTGTCAAATACCTCTTCGAGAAACCCGTTCTCAATGGACGTCTAGCGAGATGGACCTTGATGCTCTCAGAGTTCGATCTCAAGTATGTACCTTTGAAAGTCATAAAAGGGCGCGCCGTTGCCGAATTCTTCGCAGAAAATCCCATCAATGATACACAAACGATAGACACCTGGTCGTTTTCGGATGAGGATATACTCCAAACGGATGTAGACTCCTGTGATCTCTATTTTGATGGGGCGTCGAACTTAAGAGGATTTGGAATAGGAGTGTTGCTCATTTCTCCTGAAGGCGAGCATACACTAATCTCTGTCAAACTCGACTTCGAGGTGACAAATAACGCCGAGAATCGGCTTTGTTTCATTGGAATGCAAGCGGCAGTAAGTTTAGGCATCAAGAATCTTCGAGTATATGGGGATTCATCTTTGATCATCAATCAAATTACGGGATCTTGGAAAATACGAAGCGAAAGCATGGCACCTTATCAAGCCAGAATAGACCAAGTCGCCCAATTCTTCGATCAAGTAACCTACTTACATCTACCTCGAGAAGAAAATCAATTTGCGGATGCTCTTGCAAAACTCGCATCTTTAATTAATATGCCGGATAGCATGGTAGAAATGCCTTTATGCATCGAACGACGGTCAGAGCCAGCTTACATGCACCAAATCACCGATGAAGAGGAAATTACAGAGGAGCCTTGGTTCCAGGCAATCCTAAACTTCAAAATCCATGGCACCTATCCACCAGAAATGGACAAAAGGGGACAACGCGCCATCCGCTTGCTAGCTTCCCAATACGTCCTCATGCAAGGAGAGTTATACAAAAGAACACCTCTTGGTGTAATCCTACGTTGTCTTGATCATTCACAGGCACGGAAAGTGATGGAAGAAGTCCATGATGGAGAATGTGGCCCTCACATGAGTGGACCCATGATGGCAAAGAAAATCACACGTTTAGGATATTATTGGACCACGATGGAATCTGATTGCATCAAGTATATGAGACATTGCCATAATTGCCAAATATTCGGGAACGTGCAACATGTTCCTCCTTCATTGCTTTACACCATGACATCTCCCTGGCCATTTTCTGCTTGGGGAATTGACATAATCGGTAAAATCACTCCAGCCGGAATAAGAGGTTACTGTTTCATCCTAGTAGCAATCGATTATTTCACCAAATGGGTAGAAGCGGCTTCCTACACCAGTCTTACGGCCAAGAACGTGGCAAAGTTCATACAAACCAATATCATCTGTCGATATGGTTGCCCACACGAGATCATCAGTGACAATGGATCACATTTCCAAGCTGAGACTGAACAATTGCTAGCCAAGTACAAAATCAAGCATCGCCACTCATCGCCATATAGACCACAAACCAATGGCGCGGTAGAAACGGCAAACAGAAATGTTGTCACAATTCTCAAGAAAATGATTGACAACTATAGAGATTGGCCAAGCAAGATACCCTTTGCTTTATGGGGATACCGTACATCCGTCAGGACGCCCACTGGGGCTACTCCTTTTTATTTGACCTACGGCATGGAAGCCGTATAACCAGTCGAGCTAAAAATACCATCCTTGCGTATTTTACTCGAAAGTCAAATCCAAGAAGCCGAGTGGAAAAGGGATAGATATGAAGAACTCATCCTCCTTGATGAACGAAGGTTACGTGCATTACATAATATGCAAACATACCAGGCGCGTATCAAACGAGCCTTCAACAAAAGGGTTAAGCCAAGGAACATCAAGGAGGAAGACTTGGTCCTCAAATCCATTAGGGCTCTTTTACCTGTCGATCCACGAGGAAAATTCAAACCCAATTGGGCCGGGCCATTCCTAGTCAAGTCCATACTTCCAGGGGGTGCGGTTAGGATCACAGACCTAGACAGGAGTGAATTTGCCAACCCAACAAACCTTGACCAACTGAAACGTTACTACGCCTAGAATAGGAGCAAAAACGCGCCTCGCGTGACCTCCCTGTGTCGCTCTTGTGGCACGAAATAAACGGCCCCTGGCCAAGCTGAATCAAGCTATGTCATCTTGCTCTTGCATTTTGACAATTTGTCATTCTCATATCATCAAATAAACTAAAATTGCATTTTCGGAGTAAGTAAAGCACATGCTTATTTTCTAAAGTTCATTACAAGCTCTTGCTTAGAACAATTATTCTTTTACATTTACTCGAACTACGCGCAAGGGTTTGATTTCATTTTTTTTAAATGAATACGTAGGCAATCCTTCACGGGATACAACCCATTTAATTATTTTAAATGTAAATAGAAGGACACTTACGAATGCACTTGAAATTCAACAAGAATAATGAAAAGAAAATCACAACGGTTTCATAACCATTTAACCTTTTTTATTTCATTCCTAATAATAATACGTTACATAATAAAATCATAATAGGCTAGGATTCTAAAAACCCCACCTTCTTATTACAATAATAATAATAATAATAATAAATAATAATAAAGACTTAGGCTACTCTTCCATTTTCCCTTTGCCTTTGTCATTTTTATCATACTTCTTGTCACGACCTCGAGCCGGACGCTTTTGCGTCACTTCAGACCTAATCACCAATGGTCTCTCTCTTGGTCTCACTTTGCCATTCTTGTCGACCACCATCTCGACGGCAGGAGAAGTCTTCGGTTTCTTCGAAGGATGAACAACTCGAAACCCGGCTTCTTTCTCTCCCTCAGTCAGATGCTTCTCCTTCTCCTTTTCCACCTCGCGAACCTTGTAGTCAATAGGTTCACGCTTCCTCAGTCTCTCGCGGTCCTCCGGAGTGGTAGCTTTCCTCCACCGCATATAGGAATCTGACACCCATAGAGTACTGACAGAAGAATTTAAGAACCAAATGTTCCTATGAGCCCATTTGATGGCCCATTCTTTTCGACTCTCAGCAGTAAGCGCCACGGCTGTCTGCGGAACAGTGTCAAGCTTCAGAATCATCTGCTTCAATCCAACCTGCCTCATCAACCTCTCCGGAAAAATGCATATCATAAACTTTAAGCCGGTAATGCGAACAGATCGGGTAGGATCCAGGGAAGATACTCCAGTGACAGATTTGAGGTGCCACCATGGTACGATCCATCTAATTAAGGGGCCATCTTCACTTTTCAATTTTTTTTCCCATAATTGCACACTCGAGTGAAATCCACCATGTAAAGCCTGGTCCTCATTGCAATTGAGCGAGCATGATAAGCAGGAACATAAACTGGGGGCTCGATCAATTGAAGATGCTCCATAAGCCAGACCTACCAAAAGTAGGTATCAGGTAACGAAAAAAAAAAAAAAAAGAACAACGAGAAAAAAGAAAAAAAGAGAGAGTTCTTTTTACCTGCAAAATAATGGGACTTCCCAAGTAAGGTAGGTCGCGATTGGCTTTCCTGTTATCCAAGCCCAATAGGATCTCTCCTAAACACAGACAAGCTGGGCTCCTGCGCAGCTCCATTTGCTCAATCAGGCTCAAGAGACGAGGGTCGCCCCTCATGTCCTCATCGACATGCCCTTGAAGGACATACACATGTAATAGGCAAAACCCGAATGCCCTTCGCCTCGCGACATAAGAAACAGTAGGATCAACCCTATTGATGAAGCGATCAATGAAATCCAACATTCGCACTCCTTTAGAAGTCACAAGACGGTCAACATCAACTCTGGCCAATCCAAGCAAGTCTCTAAACTTATTCTTATACCCTTGAGAAGTGGAGGGAATAGCAGGCAAATGTTCCGGATCCCAACCACCAATCGCAGCAATCTCCTCGGGAAATGGACAAATGTCGCCTCCAGAGAAGGCAAATACATGATAATTCGGGTCCCAATAGTCAAGACAAGCATTTAGGAACGGTTTGACTACCTTGATCAATTTCAAGCTCAAAAGTGCTCCAAAATTATAAGCACCCATGTCATGCTTCTCCACACTGGAGAACTCATTTGTCCATTCTTTTAGACGAATTTCAAGAGTATTCATGATGTAGGCTTATTTTGGGAGTTTTGTGTAATAAGACGAAGAAAGACGGAAGAATTGTGTGAATAAAACCTCCCTCGACGTCTCTATTTATACTAGAAGCTGTTTTCTAAAATCCGTCAGAACAGACGCACTGGGGAACAGGCGCAACAGGTGTTGCGCCTCTTCGAAGGGACGCAGCTCTTGCTGCGCCTCTTCCTCAGCACTTTTCCTGTGATTTTCCGCGTTGGATCTTTCCTAAAGTGCTCAACGAATAATTTCCTATTCATACGGGTTATTATTTTGGTAAATGCGATAGGTTGCCATATTTCATGTTTTCTAATTTCGCAGGCACGCATCTCGAGACGATATCGACATTTTCGTCATTTTAGCACACTTGTACATTTCTTTTAATTTTTCTTTTTTTCTTTTTTGGGGGATCATTTCACCAATTTAATCTAATTTATTCTTTTTCCAACTTATACGTTTCTTTTTACTTTTTCTTTTTGGGGAATCATTTCACTCCCCACTTCAAACTTATATGTTTTTATTTTTTTCCTTTTTAGGGTGTAACCCTCCCTACCGTCCGGTCATTTCCGACCAAATTTTTGCAATTCCCGACCAAATTTTTTGCATTTTCATTTCTGGTCATTTTTTTGCTTTTTTTTTTCGAGTCATTATTTTGGTGTAAATTCCGGCAGCATGACGGAGTAAATTCCGGTGTAAATTCCGGCAGCATGACGGCGTAAACCGTCATCTACCAAACCTGTTCAAAGCTAACCTGCAGGTACAAACAAAGCAACCCAGCAGCAAAGGCACGCAGTCATCAAATATACAACCAAAAGGGGATATGTACACCAAACTGGGGGCTCGAGCCCCAAAACAAGATCCAAGTGTCCAAAAGTGGGTCCCCAAATGTATAAATGTACATAAATACAACCAAAAAACAAGAAGCAACACGGAAGCTACTGCTGGTCGCCGTCTAGCTTAGCAACTCTCGCCTCGAAAGCAGCAACCTCAGCGTCGCGGACCTCAAGCTCCCTCAGCAGGCGAGCCGTCTCCTCCCGGGACTGGGCAAGCTCTCGCTCCAGCTCATGCTCCCTCTGCAAACAACAAAACTGGCTCATGTCAATCACTCCAAACATAAAGGAAGATTAGAAAATTCAAAAATAAAGTAAACGGAAGGTTCATACCTGACGTCCTCGGCCACCAGCAAGCGCCTCGACGGCAGTAGCCCGCAGCCGGTTGGCTACCCTCCACAAAGTCACGAACTGGGATGGCACAACCTACATTTCAAAAGAAAGATTCTTAGCGATTGGACAAACTTGAGCAAATGTGTTCTTACGCAAAAAATACACGAGTTAGAAGACTCACCCTCCGAATAAGATGCTGCCACTCGTCCAAGCCAGCATCTCTTACCGCCACGTCAAAGTCACGCAGCTCGGAGATCGGCGTCATCCCCGTCGTGCCGGTGTACTCAAGAGTCTCGGGGTACTCTGGGGGCTCGATGCTCGCTGCCTCGACCTTCTGCAAGGTCAATTTACTTCCGTTAACGGATGATATTCCCTCACATGCTCAAACAATCAAAAAATGAAAAAAGGGTAAAGCACTTACCACAACCGGGCAGTACGCCAACCACCCGTAGAGAAACGCCGAGTAGTCCTCACCAGGAAGAAGGAGGGCATTGCCACCGACGCCAGCCAGGCCAGTCTCCCTCTTAGCCTCAGAAGGCGCCCTAAACATCGTCCGAGGAGGATCGATGAGAACCATCAAGACATCCCGAGAGCACTGAAGAGCCAAGCGCTCACCCAAGTACCACACATGACCCATCGACGTCCTCAGCAGCAGCCGGCTCGAGCTCCTAGGCCGAAGGACCTCAGCCACAAAAGGAGGAGCGCCAGCGTACTCCTCCCAAGGCCTAGGCACCCACTAGAAGAAGCAAACGAAGGGTCATTCTTATGATCATTTCTAAAAGTAAAGAAAGAGAAACAAACGAATGTAAAGTGAAATACTCACGCCGTCCAGCTGAAGAGCGTTCACCTCCGGCCGACAAACGTCGTGAAAGGAACGCCGACTCCTCGTGCAGCATATCACCAAATCCCTCACAACGGGATAGGCCTTCTCCACCGGCTCCATCCTCTTGGGCGCGAGGCTCGGAAAGTAGGAGTACACCCACGCCTGTAAACAAGATGATCAATAACGATCTTTCGTGATTCGATAGAAAAAAGGAAATGATCTTTCATGAGAAGAAGTGAAGGTTCATACCTCCAACAGTAGTCCAGGGCCGACAGCAGCAGGAGAAGTCCCCTTCTCCATCAACTCCAGACGAACCATGACCCTCATGAAGCGGATGAGGACTGCAAAACCAGCAGTGACCTAGTCCCAACGGCCTAGGTCACTCAGGTCAGAAAGAAAGGGAAGAAGCTTCGTCGAAAGCCTCTCCCCCTTGTCTCCGAGGTAAATCGAAGACAAGAACCACCAGAGCCACAAGCGGACTCTATACTCTACAATGCAAGGAGGAGGAGCCGTCTCCCTCCCCTCGATCACCACCAACGCCGGGGTCTTCCCCGTGAAGTAGTCCCGCACGTAAGAACTAGGCACCAAGCCAGGTACCGCAGCCGTCTTCGGCGCCAAGTTCCAACCGATCAGCCTCCTAGCCTCCGCCGAGTCAACCCTCATGGCTGTCTCCGGCCACTCCACCACCTCAGTCCCAAACGGCAGACCAGAAATCATGCCGTAGTCCTCCAACGTGACCCCCACCTCACCAAAAGGCATGTGAAACGTGGAGGTCGTGTCCCAAAACCGGTCCAAGAAGGCTCGAATGAGACTGAGTTTAGCCCGAAGCTTCCTCCTCGCAATATCCCTCCAAGCCTGTACCAAGGCGCCGAACGCTCCCTACTCGATCATGGCTCGCTCCTCAGTCGACAGCCGCTCGTAGCACCCCATCGCCGTCGTATAGCCCGAGAACGACCTGATGTTCCCGGCCTCCTATGTGGATTTGAAACAAAAGCTATATTTAGCTCAAATGAGAAGAAAAGGAATGACCAACATAAATGAAAGAAGATGAATGAAGAGTTATGAGTTCTATTTACCAAGTTCTTCACCGTCCTGTAGTACAGGTGACCCTCCGCAGCCCAAAGCAGGTGCATACTGTCCCAGGTCTCAGCTCACGCAGATGATCCCCTTAGATGGCGACCACCCCGTCCAACGTTGGCCCATCTCGGAACCTTCTCCTCCTCAGCAGCCTCCTACTCCCGGACCTCGTCCTCGGCAGCCATCACTGCAGCAGTGAAAGCCTCCTCCAACGCCTCCTCAAGCACCTGAGAGGGGTCAACAACGATTTACGGTTTAGCTGTGAAACCATCTCAATTTCACTCAAATGCTCGAAACTTAATGAAAATTCGAAACAAATACATGGTTATGATCCTTATACTACCAATTCGCCATTTACAAAGTCAATTTCGCAAGGCAAAGTCGTTTGGAGGAAAAGCCCCAAATTTTCGACTAATTAGGGTTGAAAACCCTAATTTTGTCGATCCTATTTGATCAAATACGGAATATAAATGCAAGATTGATACACATACCTCGATTAGTCACGGCAAATGCAAGCTTTTGGACCAAATTTTGATGGAAATGGTTAGAATTTGAGAGAGAAATTGAGGAATTATGTTTCGAAATAATGAAATGAACCCTCTGTTTCATCGGGTTTTTACGCAGGAAAGACACACCCAGGAGTAGACGCAGAAGGTGCTGCGCCTCTTCCAGGGGACGCAGCTCTTGCTACGCCTCTTCCTCAGCTTCCCTTCATACGAATTTTCAAAAATTCGTTATGAGTTCGTTATTTTTGGCGGGCCCATCTTTGGTGCGCCTCTTCCTTGATGCTACATCGCATATTTGGTCCGTTTGTCGTATATTCATCACGCGGATCCTCTTCCAAGCCAACAACAAATTATCGCCTTATTTTTATCCAAGACCTAGCTTGTCACAACGAGCATTCCTTCTTTGACAGGTGTTTCAACACGCCTTTATTATATTCCCCCAACGAGAGTACACTGATAGACATTTCCTCTCGAGACATGGAGATCAGTTCCCGATTATGTTCCCCCAGCGAGAGTACACGGATAGACATTCCCTCTTGAGACATGGAGATCAGTTCCCGATTATGTTCCCCCAGCGAGAGTTCACGACCGACAGTCATTCTCTCTCGAGACATGGAGATCAACATCGACCCCAAATCCTTCTGATGTTTGTTTGAAGATGAACACAAACAGATTTCTCCCAGCAGTTCCAGACTGTGCCCTGCTGCCTTCTCCCAATATCACGTTTTGTTTTCCTCTGGAGTTTCAAGGAATTTTAGGTATGATTTCTTCTTATGGCTGGCGAGCCTCCTTACGTAGTCTAATGGACTTTAAACGACCCTCCCCGATAGTCGACAGACTCTAAAATGTTCCCGACGACAGGTCCTTGGCTCAGACCCTTTGAGCCGCCTCGCGTCGCCATAGTCGTCAGGTTGTAATCTTCGATTGACCTGATGGCTATACTTTGACTTTCGCCTAGTCCAAGCCTCAGTCAAAGTGGGGGCTCTGTAGATACCTCATTTTTGCACCTCCCGCCGACCACCCGGTGATGATTGGGCCGTATGTTTGGTACGCGGAACGATTTGTGACTGTTCGTAAGTTTATCGTCAAGTGATCACTCAAACATTTATGTCTACCTGTTAATTGTCATCTACGTGGCGATATGGTCGTTTTGGCAGTAATTAGAGTACATTTGGAGTCCGGGCCTAAAACCGTCTTCATTTTCTGATAACCGTTAAAATGCCGAGTCAGAATGTTCTGGAATGTTCCGGATATTTCTATTCCATATTTTATAAATCTTTTAATCTTTGGTAAACAATTTCCCGTAATATTCACACAAAATATTAAGGAAAACCAAATTATTCCGTTATTCCATAAACTAAACACGGAAATCTTTCTTCCGCAGGGGGAAACCACTTGGGAAAGGACGCAGCAAGTGTTGCGCCTCTTCCAAGAGATGCAGTGCCTACTGCGCCTCTTCCTAAATCCTTTTCTGCGTATTTTTCGTATCTTTTCATATCTTTTCGAGATTCACTTCCAAAGTTTCTCCGAAAAACCCTACTTCCTCCACGTGATTAGTATAAATAGAGACCTTCGGTCTCACATATTTCTCACTCGAGTGTCCGCCCTTCTCTTCTCCCTTTGCATTATAGACCACGTTCTTACTTTTTGGCGCCTACGTGCTTGAACATTCTACCACGTAAGCTCGGATCTTTCTGAGTACCACCCTCGTTTTGCATGACCGACCAATTTGACCAACTCCACAATAATCAACTTAATCAATCTTAGTCTTTTTCCTCTTACGAGGGCACTTTCGTCTACATTCGAGTCGAGCATCACTAATTGTAAACTTAGTTCATCTCGTTTCGTCAAACATATAAGTCTGAGGGTGTAAATCTCTCTTTTATTTATTGTTCTTTATTGTTGTAATCATATTGTAAGATTTATGTCGAGAATACAATTAAAACCGATTTCTAAAACCCTTTGTTTAAATCCCTTTTTACGGATTAACAGGAGACAGACGTCGAGAAGGGACGCAGCAACTACTGCGCCTCTTGGAAAGGACGCAGCACTTGCTGCACCTCTTCCTGAGGTTGCCGCCGTTCTTGCTTCTCTTCTTCTTCCTTCGTCCTCTGCTGTTTCGTCTTTTTGTTTCCTCTCGTCTTTGTTTGTTCTTATTTCATCCACGCGATAATCTGACATGTTGTTCATCATCATTAACATATAATTTATCATTAATTCCCGACTCAAATCCCAAATAACCAAAATTTGCGGGTTTTCGTCATTAAAGTCAAACCGGGTTGTAGAAATTCGATTCATTCATATTGAGTTTCTGGAATTCGACCTTTGATATATTTCTCACCTGTTTATTTATCATTAGTTCATCATTAATTCGTCATATTTAACCTAATTAATTCGTTTAGTTCATTAATTTGTTAATTAACCCTTTTTAGTCATGTAATTAATTCATATTCATCGGTTTTATCCATGTTTATCGCTTTCATGACCTTTAATCGCATGTAAATAATCTGCTAATCACTTTCACCCGAGTCAAATAGTATAATCAAGCCTTAAAATCACCAATTAACATTAACGATTTGCAATTCCGGCTTCACAACCAGAACTGAGCCAAGGAACAGACGCAGCAACTGCTGCGCCTCATCCGGAGGGCGCAGCTCTGCTGCGCCTGTTCCTGGTTGATTTCCGTCTCTGAACTCCCGTTTTGCCTTGACCTAGTTTTAGCTTACGTATTAATTAACTACTATTCGTGTTATCACCCTTAATTTCTGTTCGTTAATTTGTTTATTTATTTCTTTCTCAAATTATCCGTTTTAGATGTATTTTCGACATAAATCATTAAACCCGTTGTAATTATTGTAATTTTCATTATTGTATTATTATTGTAATTTTCTTTGTTGTATCACTTGTATGCCTTCACATGTAATCAATTTAAATCTCAACTTCGACCCAATTGTATGATAAATTACGTGTTCACCGACTTAGTCTAATTCTTCACATGTTAGGATTAAAACGTTGGATGTTGCATTACATGCATATAATCGACAATATATCGAGTATAGATAACTTCCCTAATCATTAGTAGAGGCCGCTATCGAGGCGGGCGGGATTAGGTGTTCTATCAAAAGAGCTTCCTAATACGTACCCTCACCCCTTACTCCAGATCTCTGTGAACATCCGTGTTCATTGGCATCCACGAGAGTCATTCTAGACATAGAATGTTAAGGGTAATGAGTTCTTGGTGTTCATGTCACTACTTTGTGTCTTGACATGGCACGAGGTATTCGAACGGTTTCCAATTTTCCACAATAAATTGGTGGCGACTCCACAAATGCAAACGCCTGTTCTCCCCCCAAGCGCCCCCGTGGGCCCATTGTCCAAAGGTATTTATACTAAAACTAAGTACAAGGATTAGGGTTACTAAGGGCTTAAATGACGATTAAGACTCTAAGAGAAGCTTGATAATTTGTAACTCCCGAGGGACATGCGCGGATTGGTGTAGCAACTCCCCAGGGACACGTGCGGATTGAGCTGAAGCACGCCTTGTCTTGTGAGGTGATCCGCTCGGGCTGGCAGTCAGGACGCTCGGATCCTGTCTCTGGGACGCTCGTCCTGAGCTCAGGACGCTCGGATCCCGGGATAGAGTTCTTCTCTTGTTCTTGGCTCCCTAACAATCCATGGGGATTGTCTTAGGGATGCGTAGATCTTTCATCATTGCCCATTTCACTTCATTTATTTGCTTAGGCTTCTAGTGTCGGTCTCCTCTTTGATGCTTGGTCATTAGATGCAATCCATTTAGCTCCATTTTGCTCCATAAATGGTCTATAAATTTCTTGTGGCATTTGACATTTTTGAGAATAATTTTCTTTGCCATTTCTTTGATGTTTGACATTTTGATACTTGGCAAATTTTTGCAATTTTTGAACATTTTCAAGTCACCCCAATTTGTAACGAGGGTTCTTTTATTGAAGCTTAGGAGTCTATTTTTGCTCCTCTTTTCTTTGATGCAGTTTTTGTGCAAACTTCTTGATTTTCGTTTTGGTACTTGAACTCAAATTGAGATTTTTGTGCCCATTCTCTTTTTGTTTGACAAAACATGATGATAGAAGTGGAAGATGGTTGCATGGTTTCAAGGGCCACCTTGGAATAAACGGTAGCCAAGGAGTTATCACATCACAAGGTACTCTTGACTAGGCCTTAGTCCATGGGTCAAAGGATACTAGCATGACACATCCTAGGGTGTTTTGGAAGTATTCCAATGAGCAAAGTTTTAAGAACAAAAAGTATCTACAAGGGCCTTATATACACTTGTCAAGATTTCCAAATAGATGTTTTCACAAAATTTTTCCTAAAATGCAACTACATGCCATGATGCAACTAACATATATACAACCTAATGCAAATGCTTCTATCAACTAGTATGCCATATAAACTAAGTGCAACTCCTAACAACACATTGGTTTGTACCGCATGAACCAAATAAAGCCACATTGTCATTAACATATAAAAGGAGGAAGGAGATTTGGAAAGATCATACCATGCGGTCTTCTATTTCCTTCATGCCTCGAATGTGGCGTAGTCGATCCAATGTGATAAAAGTGACAAACAAACACAAATATATACAATATATACAATTCTACACTGAAAAGGAATGAACATATTTTTGTATTTTTATGAAAATTTTCAATTTTTATCATTTTTTATTTTAAAAAGTTAAGTTAAAATTTCCCATCCCCACACTAGTATGGGCATTGTGTTCAATGGCCAATACGATAGGAAATTACGCGATGCAAACTATATGAATATGCATGATTTCTAAACTAATATGCAAACTACATGACATATATAACAAGTGAATGCAATCTAATCTATCCTATATGATGCATGCTTTCGATTGGTCGGAGAGCTAATTTGAATTAACTCGCATTTCTTGTGAGTGAACTTCCCCAAACCGAGTAAGACACTATTTCTAGTATAAAAATAGGGGGAGTTCATGCACAAGGAAAGGATGCAATGCATGAATCCTAATTGTCATTTTGGATTTTGCTAATGGGAACAAAATATGCACCTCAATGGAACCGAGGTGGGAGTCCTTTAAATGTTGCTAGGACTCAAAACAAATACTCAAGATAAAGATTTAAAAAATTATATAGAGACAAAGCTAAAGGAGGTGTAGGAAACTCACAATGGAATAGGTTGAATTCAAGTAATCAATCCCACACTTGTGGTATCCTTCAATAAGCCTTGTCAACCCTCAATTTTCGCTCATTGCGACATCCTCATCACCAGCATCATTGCCGTCATCATTATCATCGCAATTATTATCACCATCAACCTCCATCGGACCGGAGGACTCACCATCTTCTTCATTATTAGAACTTGAACCGTGCTCTTCTTCTTCTTGGCATGAACCAATACCTTCCCCGTCTTCAACAACAACAACCTTCTTTCCATTAGCCATCCGACTATCCTTTTCGGCATCTTGAGAAGTAGAAGGGAAGAATACTTCCTTATCTGCCCAACTAGGCAAAGGACATTACGGATCAAGAAGTCCTTGCCTAGCTAGATGTAGAAGTGGCGGATATTGGGCTCGATAAGCATTCACCCGGTCTTCACAAGTTTCTCTATGCATTTGTTGCATTAGTTGGGTCAAGTAGTCATTGCCTACCACAACACTAGAGTCACTTGGTTTAAACTCTTGGTAGGCAATAGGATAGAGTGGAGTTACAATGGTGGAGGAGGAGGGCTTGACAATTGGATCCCTTTATTGTTTGATAATCTCCTCGGCTTCTTTGGAGACGGGTATGAGGTGGTTTGCTCTATGGGCGGAGATACGACAAATCGTGGTGGGTAAGAAAATGGACTTGGCTTCCTTAATGAGCCACTCATATTTGTTGGCAAGATTGTCATTCTTGACCCAATGAACTTTGTTGATCAAAGTGCTCATATCAAGAAGGTAGCTTCCCTAACAGTTTTATAGGTGTTATCTTTGTTGAACTCCGGGTTAAAATGCTTAGCTAACCTTGTTACCAAGCCCCCGTTTACAATGTAGGCCGCTCCCTCTTTCCCATTATCAATCTCTAGCCACCGGTCAATCAATAGTTGAAGAATGTTGTACTTTTTGGTGGACTTTCCATTGACATTTAAGAAGGACTCAAGGTAGACTAAATCAAGTTCGGTGAAGTGGTTGGTACCTTTCCTAGCAATCAACGTATTGGCCACACACTTGTGCCAAGTTCTTATGCCCGGATGGTGGACATACAAAGCATGACACTCCCGGAAGGACTCAAATTTTCGACCGGTGATAGCCTTCCAAAGGGGTGCGGCATCATATTTCAAAGGCTTCTTCTCATAACGATCATGTTGCGCAAGACCAAACACTTTTCCAAACTCATCCTTAAACATTGTTCTACTCTTGTTCTCAAGTCGGAACTCAATATAATTTCGAGTCTCTATCTTATACGCCCTCAAGGAGCTTATGAACTCCATGGTAAATGAGGGCTAAGTCAATTCATTCATATCAAAGAGGGTTGTCAACCCCATAGACTCGAAAAATGCTCTAGTTTGTTCAAGGACACCCAACTTTTGTAAATTATCACAACAAATGAACTTGGTAGCTATAACTTTCTTTTTGGCAAGGGATAGAAAGGCAATCCTATGTTTATCGGTTAAGAAAGTTACCTCCGGAAAATTTGGCAATTGTTCTACAACCGGAGTAGATGTGGTAGCTTCCTCAATAGGATCGACAATTTCTTGGACTTGCTCCCTTTGAGATACTACCAAAGCCTTAGATGCTTGAAGAGCTTGTTGCCTCTTTGACAAATTTAGGGTCTTGGGTGCCTTGGTTCCGCCTTTAGTCCTTGCCATCGTATGCTCCTTATGAAATTAGTATCAACAAACCAAGATATTCCTTGAATGCTCCTTGCTTCTTCAAACTTCAATCAATTCCTCAATCAATTTGGGATTTTCAAAATTTTTCCCAAACCCTAGAAAATTGATTCAATTTGTGAGGAAATTGATGGTTAGAGGGTCTTTTGTTGATGAAGGAGTGATTTAGTTTTGTTTTGAGCAAGTTTTATTTTGAGTGTGGTGAATTTTGTTGAGAAATTGGTGTTTTTGAATGAGGGGATTTAGGGTTGAAGTGAGGAAAAATGTATGTGTTTGTGTTTTTGAAAGATGGAAATGAATTTAGAAGAAGGAGTGTGTCCCGTGTTTGCTTATGTATCAGGCCAAGGATGCTCGGATCAGAGTCGGGACGCGTGGATTGTCTCACAAGGTTTTCTGAAATATCAAAGCAGTGCTGGGATGCGCAGATTGAAGCCAGCTCGAGCGGATTTCTGCTGAGACACTCGGATTGTGCCCGGGACGTGCAAATTTTGCTTCAGCAAAATTTCATCAATTTGAGCCTTCCCAGGACCCGCGGCTCGATAGCAGGACGAGCGGATTGTGATGGAGGACGAGCGTCCTGAGCTCGGCTTGCGCAGATTTCCTTACAAGACTTTCTTCCACAATTTGAAGCTTCCCAGCTCCCACGTTCTAAGGCCAGGATGCGCGGATTGAGCCTGGAGACTCTCGGATCACTCTTAGCTCCCACGAGCTCAGATCTGCTCGTGGGGATCCATCTTCCCATGTCATTCCTTCTTCCTTTCCTTGTTGAATGTTGTGGGTTGTACTACAAAGGCTCGGTTAGCCTAGGCATTTACCTTCCCCACACTTGATCAAACACTACACATTAAAACACGTTAAAATACCTCCCTCACTTGCTCTCATGTCAAAAATCTTGTAATAAAGCACAAAAAATGCAAATCCAATAGATGACAAATATGTAATAAAGGAAATAAAATGCTAGTTAAGGGGTTAGAGTATTTACATTTGGTGGTTTAGGGAGGACTCCACCAAACTCTCCTTCTTGTGAGAGATATCAAGGGGGAAAAGCCAAGGTGTTGTTGATGTTACTTAACACCTTGTAGAAGTAGTCGAAGGCTTGCTCATTTTCATAATAAAGATCTTGCATAGACCTTTGTGCATTGTTTTCTTCATCGTTGTAATCCAAGTCAAAGTGATGACAAGGATCAACAAAGCCGTGGTGTAAGGTTATAACATTTCCAATATAAGGATTGTCCAATCCTTCAAATTCATCATCCCATAGACCGCAAACTTCACTAGCTTGTTCCCCAATGACGTCATGAGTTGACAAGAACAACTCTCCTTTCTTGTTATCTTGGCCAATGAGGCCTTCTTCATTACTTGTCATGATGGGTGAGCTATTCAAGCTCTCATTGTTGTTGTTGAAAATTCCATGCTCTCTGAATAGAGCTACTTAAAGGTCATCCACTTTCTCCCTCCATATGGGTGATGTTTCTTTACCCATGTCTTGATCTTTGCATAGAGATTCTAACTTCTTCCTATCACTTTCTCGGCTATAGTGATCGACCATGAAGCATGGCTCATGCAATCGTGGAGCTCTCATTGTTTTGTCAAGATTGAAAGTAATTGTCTTATCCCCTACTTCAAGTGTGAGCTCTCAATATTTCACATCGATTACCGCTCCGACGGTATGCAAGAAAGGTCTTCCCAAGATGATAGGAATGTTGGAATCCTCCTCCATGTCTACAATGACAAAGTCTACCGGGATGAAGAATTTGCCAATTCTTACGGGCACATCCTCCCATACCCCAAAAGGTATCTTTGTTGATCGATCTGCCATTTGAAGAGTGATGTTGGTGAATTTTAACTCTCCCATTCTTAGCCTCTTTCATACCGAGTATGGCATTACACTTACACTTGCTCCAAGATCACACAATGCTTTGTTGATTGTAGTGTCGCCAATGTTACATGGGATAGAAAAACTTCCCGGATCTTTGAGTTTTGGAGGGCAACTCCCTTGAAGAATAGCACTACTCACTTTGGTAAAGGCAATAGTCTCTAACTTTTGGATGGATTTCTTCTTGGTAAGAATATCCTTCATGTACTTTGCATAAGCCGAAACATGGTTGATCAATTCCGTGAATGAGATTGAGACTTCTAAGTTCTTCACAATTTCCATGAACTTTCCAAGTTGCTCATCAAGCTTAGGCTTAGCTTGACGACTTGAGAATGGAAGTCTAATCACAATAGGCTACTTATCGACATTCCTAGCCTTTTCTTCATTTTTTTCTTTGAAAGTTCATTGGTAGTGGGTTCTTCTTCCTTAGAGTTCTCCATAACTCCTTGCTTGCCACTAGCATCCACAATATCTTCATCAATTAGCCTCTTTGGCCACTCATATCTTGTACCGCTCCTCAAATGAATGGCACTAACCGTCTTATGTCTTGTGGGTGGGTTACCTTGAGGAGGTAATTGCCCCTTTTGTCTTTGGGAGCTAGAAGATGCTAATTGGGTCATTTGAGTCTCTAACATTTTGGTGTGGGCAAGAATGTTGTTGATGGTGATTTTTTTAGCTTAGCTATCTTTTTGCATTTGGGCGAAGAATTCTTGTTGGTTCTTTTGCATTGGGAGGACCGCTTTTTGAACATCAAAGCTTTAGTCATTTGATTGGTTGTAGAAAGGTTGATTTTGATAACCTTGGCTTTGGTTCAAAAAGGGTCTTTGAGCTTGGTTTCTCATTGGAGGTGGAGTGTATGTGGGTTGAGGGTTTCGAACATTTTGGCTCTTATATGAGAGATTTGGATGGAATTTGGTGTTCTCATTATAGGAGTTGGAATAAGGGGTACCACTCTTGTATGCTTGAAAAGCATTTACTTGTTAATTTGTTCCCCTACTATACATTCGTTTTAATCATGTCTCAAAGTTCCACAACTTTCACATATTCCATTTGGAATTGAGGATGATGCCACCATAGCATTAACATGTTTTTTGGGTGATTTGGAAGCTTCATCAAGCTTAGCCATGGCTTTCTCAAACTTCAGGTTGATGGTTTCGATATGAGCACTTAGTTGAGTACCCAATTGTGTGATGGAATCTACCTCATGCTTTCCTCCTCTAGTGGCCTTTCGAGGCCTACTATATTGGGAATTATGAACCGCCATCTCTTCAATTTTGGCCCATGTTTGGTTGTCATCAGCTTCGGTAAACCTCCCTTTGGATCCCATATTAAGCACATTGCGTGAGTCTTCATATAAGCCGTTCCAAAATTGTTGCACAAGGAACCACTCACTAAGTCCATGGTGTGGACAAGAACGATAAGTGTCTTTAAATCTCTCCCATGCTTCATATAATGATTCTTCATCCCTTTGCTTGAACCCGGTGATTTGGGCTCTCAACATATTTGTCTTCTCCGGAGGATAGAACTTGTTGTAGAAGGCATTTGCTAACTTGTTCCATGAATCAATACCAAGGTTAGCCTTGTATAGGCTCTTCAACCATTGCTTTGCGGTACCGATCAAGGAAAAAGGAAACAATATGTAACGCCCCGTAATTTCGGACCGTTAATATATTTCGAAAATAATTTATTAATCAAATAAAATTTGATATTTAAGTATTTAAAGTAAAAATAATTCAAAGAAATATAATTTTATTATATTTTGAAGAAAAGTATTTATTTTGATAGTTTCGAAATGTTTAAAAATAGTTTAAACCGTGTAAAACTTTTTATTTCGAAATAAGGGCGTATCGGGTGGAAAATGACAATTCTTTTGAACGTTGGGTAAACGAATTTGGAAATGGGTCGTATGAATACTCAATTTTCTTGTAATCTCGTGTTTAAAAACTTTGGTCTTGTCGGAATTTGCATTTGACTTACGGTTTTAATTATTATCGAAACGAGTCAAAACCGACTCGAAAAATCCCGACTCAAACCCGACTCCCTCCTTTCCTTTCTCCCTTTCCCGCGGACCAAACCCCCTCCCCCTTTCTTTTCTTTTTTCTGATTTTCTTATGTTCATCATCATCTTTCCCAAAAACCAAAAGAAAACACCATTTTTACATAATTTCAAGCTAAAATCGTCACATCTCCCTCATTTCTACTCGGATTTTCACGAAATTTACATTTCCGGAATCCTCTCGTCGAGATCTACAACCTTGTATGTTTTAATTTCAGTTTTCTTGAAGTTGTTTTAAGACGAATTTTCGGTAATTTCGGTATTTATGTACTTATTATGGTGTTTTTATTGTTTAATTAGGTGAAGAATTGGAGGACGAGTTTGGGGACTCGTATATTGTCGAGGATAGCGGCTAGTGCTTGTTAGGGTTTGGTTTTTAAGGTGCTAATTGCTCATTTTCTAGCTTAAGGTAACATATTTCGAGTTACTCGACGAAAGATCGTCACATGCTTTGTTGTTTTTGGATGTTTTGTGATTTTTGGTTTGAGTAGAAATTTTCACATGTTAAAATTTGATGCATGCATGCTTAATTTATGCCTTTTGGTTAGTTTAAGTTAGGATATTAGTATGGGAACGATTAATTAATGTTTAGACGATGTTAAAATGAACAAAAACGGAAAAAAAGAGGAGTAATAGGTGGCGGCAAAGAATAAGAGCCCATGGCTGGCCCGGGTCGGCCCGTTGCTTGTTTCGCGGTTTTCCATGCATTGTTCGTCATTTTAGGTTCATTAATGAGATAATTAGAATAAGTAATGTATGGGTAAACTTTTGAATTAAATCAAATTAGTAGTAAAAATTATGTTAAAGGTAAAAATTATATTTATTTTGGTAGTTGCACATGTTAGTATAGGTTAGAAAATGAAATTGTAAAGATCGGGCTCGAGAATGAATTATATAGCGATAATTGTAATGTTTTGTTGATTGTGCCAAAATCGAGCCTTAGTCCCTTTGATCGATGCGATGTCGATTAATTGAGTGATTGGTCACCGCAATTTAATCCGTGCACTGCCGCAGGTCAGGGGTTGCGGGTAAAAATTCGGTTGAATGAATTAGATAATCGGCCTTTTTCTTGTTTTAGGCCATTTATTATATTTTTATTTCACATGTGTAATTAGTTGATTTAAGTAGCTTCTCATATTGTAGAAACGGCCCTAGATTCCCTGAAGCCTTTAACATGGTTAATATTGTTAGAATTGGAAATTAGTATTGAATACTTATTGAGGATATTGTTGGATTGTTTGCTGAATAGACATTTATATAGCCTTTCACATGATAGAATGTTAGCATTTAGGTTGGTAAGTTGGACTTTTGTCCTCTTATGGTTAAGTGGGTGTCTTACTTGTCTTGTGTGGTGTGGGCTAAAGTATTCAAGCTGGGACTATCTGGGACTAGGTCCTAGGTGAGTATTTCGGCCTTCATCATAGATAGGTCTTTATAGTCTTTGACGAGTATATGTTCACTGCTTGATAGCCTTTGTGTTCCTGACTAGTGGATTTATATCCAAGTTGGGGCATGACCTCGTTACTTATTTTGATAGTAAGTGGTCAGCTTAAGTACTAGCCAACCCTTTGGTGGACTCCTTAGGGTACTCACTTTGTTTTAGAAAAATTGTGGGTCTTGGGTGCGGTGGTGTGTATCCGCATGTCTAGGTCTCAAGTGATTTTAGGCTAGGGTTGTGTTGTGTCTTGGCCATGTTTTATTAATATTAATCGGCCGAGCCAAGATACCGGTTCGATTACCTTCCCTACCTCGTGGTATAGACTCGAGTTACAAAGTGACTATTGACCGTACTAAGAACTTATGCCTGTCTTTGATATATTGCCCTTTCTTGTATGGTGACTTTATGAATTGTAATAGGTGAGATGTAAGCCGGTTACAATTGATAAAGTTTGGATTACTGCTTGTTATATGTTTCACATGATAGTCTAGTTTGGTCAATTTAGGGCTCGTATGTTAGAATACTTGATAATTGAATTATTTATCATGTTGATTACATGTTTCATTACATGTTACATTATATATGACGATTCGTGGCTGGGAGGACTCGAAGTTACTCCCCACTGAATTGTGGCTTTCGTGTTTGTATAAAATGCGATTGACAAAGTTGTTGATGCTTTGTTGGGGTCACGGGCATTTGCTAGCGAGCACAAGGAACCTTGGACCTAGTTTGGTTATTCATATAGTAAACCTTTTAACTTTGGTTTTGTATATAATTTGAAGGGACATATGTCTCCCTTTTCTATTTTGGCTTGTATCACTTTATTCTCGCGTCTTTAGTTATGTATGTAAATTAGTTCGTTAGCATTGCAGGTTTTGGCACCCGCCTCATGGGAATGTTGGAAATGTTGTGATTGGTTTAGAAATTTTTTTGAAATTACAGGTTTTTATATAGTTGGACCAATTACAAACATATCCTACCAGTTTTTCCGTAGAATTTACGCCTTTATTTATCGTTAATTTTAAGGGTGTCACAGTTGGTATCAGAGCCTATTGCTCCCGACGCACGTTTGTGCACCCCACTTGAAATCACTTGACCTTTAAATAATAAACTTGAGAGATGGGTAGGATGGGTAGATTTAGGATTTTATGTGGTAGTCTATTTGTGATTGCTAATTGTTAGGTACTAATTGATTTTCTCTTTTGTAAGATGGCTCTCCAATAGATGTAGATAATGCAATCTTACCTTAGTCTTCCAATCTCGTTGTTTATTCGTCTTTCAAATTCCTCTTCTCTCGCCTTGGTAACTACCTTTCAATTCTTTCTCCCGATTCATCTTAGGTTCGTTTTCTTCTTATAATAAAGTCCATGTGGACACCTTCCTTTTATTCCGTAGGATAGTTCCCTTGTTCAGGAGAACCCGGTTTTGAGAGAATATATCATTGGAGGGCGTGAACGAGTTGAAAAATTGATTGTTTAAGGTTTGAGTTGTATAGGAGAATATAACTTGGGATCCTTTGGTTAGTCTTGTTAGTTGTACTTGATATGAGAGCCTAGTGAGTTGAGAAACACCTTGGGATATATGTCTATTGAGAGCTTGTTTGTTATAGATGTTTGAGCATGGGTACTACCTTAGCACATAAGATGGAATGAACCTAAGCTATTTCATTTGAGAGTCTCGATATTTCTTGTGGTGAATTAAAGGAATAATAGTTAGCACTAATCCTTGTAGGCCTTGAAAGGAATACAATAGGACATTGATGTTGCCTAATGGATTGGTATTGTACGTTGGAATTAGTTAGTTTGTTAAACCTTTTGAGTTGACCAAATCTAGTATAGTGTAGCCCTTGTTGACCTTTCGAAATTTGAGAACACGTGGTTGACCTTATTAATCATATCTGGATTTGGGAATTTTGGTGGAATGTTGTTCGATGTAATTCGTGAGTTCAAGGGTGCGATTCTAATTTATGGTATCGGAGACTAGAAGTATTAAGTGGTGAGATGATGGAGTAGACAAGCTATGGTACTTGGGGATGACATAGTAAGTGAAGTTCAATGACGAGAAATGTAAAGGAGATACTTTGGGACATGGATGGTAACAAATGAATTTGTGTGGTGAATTGATTTTGGCTCTTAGAACCAATTGAGTTGGGGAATACCTACCATTGTGGAGTCCTTGTTAGTCCTATGGTTTGGTAGACTTTTGAGGCTTTGTTGAGCACCTTAGTGATGTAACCTTATCATATCGATCATAGGCTTTGATGAGTGTTTGGTAAGCGGTAACCCTTTCATTATGCCGCTTCTGTTCTCCTTCCCTTCTCTTTAACGTTTGTTGAACCCTGTTCTTATGCCAAAGTTTATGTATCTTCTTCTTGCCCTAGATATCTTCTTAACTAGAATACCTCTTATTTTTGTCAACCGTTATCTTTACGGTCTGACTCCTTAGTTTCCTAACTTGTCAGGTTCATGCATCCTTTGAAAATATTTTACCGTTTCTCTATCCCGTTATCACTCCTTATCTACTTAGTATAGTTGGTACCTTGTTGACCATGTTTACAGAGTTAGTGGGATGTGATTTGAGGATTTTTGTATTTTGATTTTTGTCGGGAATTAGTGTAGGAGTTTGTGTCTGTATTTGACCATGTGATATGAGAGCTAGATTTTTGGTGGAATTCTTATAATGGCAATGTTGTAGTCTCCTTGCGAGTTAAGGTTCGCGTGTTTTGGTGGTATAAGACCCACTTTGGTTTCAATTTGATGATGAGACTAATGGGATTAGTTTACCTGGGTGGAGTATTTCTATGGTTATTTTGGATTTGTTTTGGGCATTGTCGTTCGGGGATTGTCGTTTGTCATTTGATCCTTACTTTACGGAATTGGGGATTGATAGTTAAGTCTGTGGATTGTTATTGTAAATTTGGACCTTATATTTAATCCTTTGAGGAATCTTTCTATTGGAATTGGAATATTGTTGGGAAGTAGGATAGTGAACCTTGAGTAAACCGATCAGATGATTTGTGTGATGAACCCATTTATCTTATAGTTAGTGCTAATTATGGATTGGATAGTGCAACTTGTTGCTTGTGGGTTGGTTTCAAGCATGAATGCGTTTGAGAATATTGAATCTTGGTAAGGGTATAATATTGTTACTAGTTTCGACTTTGGATTTTGAGTTTGTTTGATGGAGGATACTGGTGGAAACATTTTGATTGGGAAACTGTTAAGTTATAATTGTAGAGGATAGGATTGTCTCAAGGATTAGCTTATGAGTAGACTTGTCGAGGAGTGGTTCAGATGGCTCTTTGGATTAGTGTGGCCTCTGGTTGTTGCCTGTTGATGTTCGGAGGACCTAGTAGGATGACTCTGTGGTTGGATAATTGAGTGAACCTTTCTCGATGTACCGATCTTCCTAATTCCGATCTCCGACAATTGTCATTCTTGCTATTCTGGCTTGTTCCGTTGTGCTCGCCTTTATGGAACTCATTTGACCTCTTGAGTAAAGCGTCTTGTTCGTTGACGTCTTTATTGACTTCATCCAAAAATTCCACCTTTAAAAGTTCAATTCCTTCTTGTCTGTTGGGTGTGAGTTCCCTATCGCGACTTGCACTTCTCGTTCCCGAGTTGTTTTCCATCTTGCATAGATTCTATATAGTTTGAGTAAACTTTTGGTTCATTTACTTGGAGTAAATTTACAAATTGACCTTTTTCTATAACATTTGAAAATGATTTCTCACTCTCTTTCAACCCTAGTGTTCGATTGGACATCTAAGCTATTTCTCGTTTTGTGTAATGATTCCTTTTCTTACTCTTTTTCCGAGTTACTAAGCCGTGTTTAATCATAATTAGTAAAGATATTATTCTTATTATAGAACTTTAAACTAAAAGTTTGAAAATGCTTTTATAATTTTCAATGGTTTTAACATTAGTGAATGTTAAATCTCGTTGTTGGTGACGTCCCAATAATGGGTTTTCTCATTTATTGGTGTAGAAATATTTTTATGTCTTGATATGAATATGGATGTTCTTGTCTGATCAACAAGAGTATCACCGTTTCATTGAAAAGATACCTATATTTTCTTATAACTATAATTTCTCCTTCTAAGTTTCGAGGGCGAAACTTTTTAAAAGGAGGGGTGATTGTAACCCCCCGTAATTTCGGACCGTTAATATATTTCGAAAATAATTTATTAATCAAATAAAATTTGATATTTAAGTATTTAAAGTAAAAATAATTCAAAGAAATATAATTTTATTATATTTTGAAGAAAAGTATTTATTTTGATAGTTTCGAAATGTTTAAAAATAGTTTAAACCGTGTAAAACTTTTTATTTCGAAATAAGGGCGTATCGGGGGGAAAATGACAATTCTTTTGAACGTTAGGTAAACGAATTTGGAAATGGGTCGTATGAATACTCAATTTTCTTGTAATCTCGTGTTTAAAAACTTTGGTCTTGTCGGAATTTGCATTTGACTTACGGTTTTAATTATTATCGAAACGAGTCAAAACCGACTAGAAAAATCCCGACTCAAACCCGACTCCCTCCTTTCCTTTCTCCCTTTCCCCGCGACCAAACCCCTCCCCCTTTCTTTTCTTTTTGCTGATTTTCTTATGTTCATCATCATCTTTCCCAAAAACCAAAAGAAAACACCATTTTTACATAATTTCAAGCTAAAATCGTCACATCTCCCTCATTTCTACTCGGATTTTCACGAAATTTACATTTCCGGAATCCTCTCGTCGAGATCTACAACCTTGTATGTTTTAATTTCAGTTTTCTTGAAGTTGTTTTAAGACGAATTTTCGGTAATTTCGGTATTTATGTACTTATTATGGTGTTTTTATTGTTTAATTAGGTGAAGAATTGGAGGACGAGTTTGGGGGCTCGTATATTGTCGAGGATAGCGGCTAGTGCTTGTTAGGGTTTGGTTTTTAAGGTGCTAATTGCTCATTTTCTAGCTTAAGGTAACATATTTCGAGTTACTCGACGAAAGATCGTCACATGCTTTGTTGTTTTTGGATGTTTTGTGATTTTTGGTTTGAGTAGAAATTTTCACATGTTAAAATTTGATGCATGCATGCTTAATTTATGCCTTTTGGTTAGTTTAAGTTAGGATATTAGTATGGGAACGATTAATTAATGTTTAGACGATGTTAAAATGAACAAAAACGGAAAAAAAAGAGGAGTAATAGGTGGCGGCGGCGGCTCAAGAGCCCATGGCTGGCCCGGGTCGGCCCGTTGCTTGTTTCGCGGTTTTCCATGCATTGTTCGTCATTTTAGGTTCATTAATGAGATAATTAGAATAAGTAATGTATGGGTAAACTTTTGAATTAAATCAAATTAGTAGTAAAAATTATGTTAAAGGTAAAAATTATATTTATTTTGGTAGTTGCACATGTTAGTATAGGTTAGAAAATGAAATTGTAAAGATCGGCTCGAATGAATTATATAGCGATAATTGTAATGTTTTGTTGATTGTGCCAAAACGAGCCTTAGTCCCTTTGATCGATGCGATGTCGATTAATTGAGTGATTGGTCACCGCAATTTAATCCGCACTGTCGCAGGGTCAAGGGTTGCGGGTAAAAATTCGGTTGAATGAATTAGATAATCGGCCTTTTTCTTGTTTTAGGCCATTTATTATATTTTTATTTCACATGTGTAATTAGTTGATTTAAGTAGCTTCTCATATTGTAGAAACAAATTTCCTAGATTCCCCTTAAGCCTTTAACATGGTTAATATTGTTAGAATTGGAAATTAGTATTGAATACTTATTGAGGATATTGTTGGATTGTTTGCTGAATAGACATTTATATAGCCTTTCACATGATAGAATGTTAGCATTTAGGTTGGTAAGTTGGAATTTTTGTCCTCTTATGGTTAAGTGGGTGTCTTACTTGTCTTGTGTGGTTTGGGCTAAAGTATTCAAGCTGGGACTAGCTGGGACTAGGTCCTAGGTGAGTATTTCGGCCTTCATCATAGATAGGTCTTTATAGTCTTTGACGAGTATATGTTCACTGCTTGATAGCCTTTGTGTTCCTGACTAGTGGATTTATATCCAAGTTGGGGCATGACCTCGTTACTTATTTTGATAGTAAGTGGTCAGCTTAAGTACTAGCCAACCCTTTGGTGGACTCCTTAGGGTACTCACTTTGTTTTAGAAAAATTGTGGGTCTTGGGTGCGGTGGTGTGTATCCGCATGTCTAGGTCTGCGCAGATTTTAGGCTAGGGTTGTGTTGTGTCTTGGCCATGTTTTATTAATATTAACCGCTGAGCCAAGATACCGGTTCGATTACCTTCCCTACCTCGTGGTATAGACTCGAGTTACAAAGTGACTATTGACCGTACTAAGAACTTATGCCTGTCTTTGATATATTGCCCTTTCTTGTATGGTGACTTTATGAATTGTAATAGGTGAGATGTAAGCCGTTACAATTGATAAAGTTTGATTATCGCTTGTTATATGTTTCACATGATAGTCTAGTTTGGTCAATTTAGGGCTCGTATGTTAGAATACTTGATAATTGAATTATTTATCATGTTGATTACATGTTTCATTACATGTTACATTATATATGACGATTCGTGGCTGGGAGGACTCGAAGTTACTCCCCACTGAATTGTGGCTTTCGTGTTTGTATAAAATGCGATTGACAGGTTGTTGATGCTTTGTTGGGGTCACAGACGAGCTAGCGAGCATAAGGAACCTTGGACCTAGTTTGGTTATTTATATAGTAAACCTTTTAACTTTGGTTTTGTATATAATTTGAAGGGACATATGTCTCCCTTTTCTATTTTGGCTTGTATCACTTTATTCTCGCGTCTTTAGTTATGTATGTAAATTAGTTCGTTAGCATTGCAGGTTTTGGCACCCGCCTCATGGGAATGTTGGAAATGTTATGATTGGTTTAGAAAATTTTTTGAAATTACAGGTTTTTATATAGTTGGACCAATTACAAACATATCCTACCAGTTTTTCCGTAGAATTTACGCCTTTATTTATCGTTAATTTTAAGGGTGTCACACAATACCCATCGGATTTGGTCTTGAGTAACTCGGGTTGCAGAAATTGCATCACAATAATCACAAAAAGTCTCCATATGTAAGTGAGGATCTTCACTAGGCATCCCTCCAAATTGACTTCTCTCAACTAATTGTATGAATGCGGATTTGGCAATGAAATTACCCGTTAAATGTGGTGGTGTAGGAGTACCGTTTGGTAGGTTCTCCTCGGTTGGTACAGAAAGTGATGAAAATTTAGGCATTGTAGGTTGATTTTGTGGTGGGTTTGGAATTGGGTTATCCTGTCCTTCTGTTTCAAAAGGATTGACAAACTCAATGTTATTTGGTTGAATGTCCACAATTTCTCCAATACCTACGACTCTTGAAGCGTACCTCTAGCAACTCTTCTATTGTTGGTTAAGGTCCTTTCAATCTCGAAATCAATAAGTAATACATTACCTTGCGATCTCCTAGTCATGCAAAATATCAAACAACTAGAAAACAATTAGAAGAACCTTGAGGAGATTGACTTCCCCAAGGTAAAGAAAGACACATCTAAAAATAATTAACGAAAATCAAATCAATTGAACACCGTCCCCGACAACAGCGCCATTTTTAGATCGGTTAAATCTCGTTGTCAAAACTACTGATGTGACTCATCTTAGAGCATATTTAGTCCCCGAATTAGCCTCGTTCCTATGCTTTTTAGTGCATAATTGGGTCATTTACTATCTTTAGTCTTTCGTTTTGCATATTCTTTGAGGTTTTGATCCCTTGGTAGGAAAGGAGTAAGAACCTTGCATTTTCATGGCAAAATGGAGCTAAATTGATCGAATCTAATGACCAGCCATCAAAGTGAAGACAAGACTAGAAGGCTTATGTAAATAATGAAGTAAATGGGCAATGATGAGAAGATCCTTGCATCTCCAACAAGATCCTTGAGGATTGTTGGAGAAAGAAAAGAAGAGAAGCTGACTGGCTAACAATCCGGGCGTCGCAGTGCACGGGACGAGCGTCCCGTGGCCAATCCGCTCGTCATGGCCCCTCTCAATTCGAGCGTCGCCCTCAGCAAGCCGCTCGGATTCCTCTCCAGTACAGGCCGTCCCTCCCTCAAGCCGCTCGGGATGAGCATATTCTATGAAGACTAGCGAAGCGGAGATGAGCACTTCCTCAACTTTTCTTAAGGGTCTTAATCGTCATTTAAGTCCTTAGTAGCCCTAATTTATGTACCTAATCCTTAGTATAAATACCCCATTGTACTAATTAGATTATCATGTCCTTCATATACTCTTTTTATGTTATTCTAATCTCATCTTAATCTTGTAATCAACTCTTAATTAAGCATTAATACAAATCTCATTTCCTTAATTTTTTATTGTTCATCATTTATTTTGGGTAATTAAAGATCATTTGGGGTTTATTTGGAGGATTGACAACCTTCCATCAATCATCAAGTACTTCTATTATTCTTTGCTTATTATTTTGGAATCATCATTAGGTATAACTCTCTTAATCCCTTTTTAATTATTGTTAATCATCTTCATTTATTCATCATGTTTTGTCTTGATAGTATGATTGACAACCTTGTTAGGATGTTAAACTTGATAATGAGTGAGTAGTCATCTTAACTAGGGTTAATGGGTAATTAAGGGAAACCAACATGGGGGATGATTCATGCTTAATTTAATATGTTCACATAAATTTATTTGCTTGCTTGTTGTGATCCCAACTTATGCACATGTTATGTTTGATGAAATGCGAGCCTATGAATCAAAAATCCTACATCAATACCCATCCCTTGGGATCCGACCTTTAATTACCTTTTTACTAATAGTAGAGTAGTTTGTGAAGTTATAAATATTGTTTTGGTCTAGGTAACTTTTGACGACGAGTAACAAAACCGACGAACCAAAAATGGCGCCGTTGCTGGGGACGGTGTTAAATTGATTTGATTTTCTTTGATTGTTTTTAGTTGTGTATTTCTTTACCTTGGGGAAGTAAAATTCCTCAAGGTTTGTTCTAATTGTTTTCAAGTTGTTTGATATTTTGCATGTCTAGGAGATCACAAGGTAACTTGTTACCCATTGATCTTGAAATTGAAAGAACTTTGACCAACAATAGAAGACTTGCTAGAAATACTTTGAGAGGTATTTTGGTGAGATTGTGGATATTCAACCAAACAATATTGAGTTCATCAACCCTTTTGCTAGAGAAGGAGAGGAGAACCCAACACAAAATCAACCCAAAATGCCTAAATTTTCATCACATTCCGTACCAACCGAGGAGAACCTACCAAATGGTACTCCCACACCACAACATTTGACCGGTAATTTCATTGTAAAATCCGCATTTTTCCAATTAATCGAAAGAAGCCAATTTGGAGGGATGCCTAGTGAAGACCCTCATTCTCATATGGAGACTTTTTGTGACTATTGTGATGCGATTTATCAAACCGGAGTTACTCAAGACCAAATTCGATGGGTCTTATTTCCTTTTTCTTTGATTGGTACCGCGAAAAAATGGTTAAAGAGCCTTGATAAGGCTACTCTTGGTATTGACTTGGAAGAAATTGGCACTTGCTTTCTACAAGAAATTCTATCCTCCGGAAAAGACTAACATGCAAAGAGCCCAAATCACGGGATTCAAACAAAGGGACGAAGAATATTTTTATGAAGCTTGGGAGCGATTCAAAGGAACTTGCCGCTCATGTCCTCATCACGGACTTAGCGAGTGGTTCTTGGTACAACAATTTTGGAATGGTCTTTATGAAGACTCCAGAAACATTCTCAACATGGGATCAAATGGTATGTTTACCGAAGTTGACGATTATCAAACATGGAACAAGATTGAGGAAATGGCGATCCATAAATCACAATATAGTAGACCTCGGAAGGCTACTAGAGGAGGAAAGAATGAAGTGCACTCTATTACTCAATTGGGTGCTCAACTTAGTGCTCATATTGATACCATCAACTTGAAGTTTGAGAAGGCTATGGCTAAACTTGAAGAAGCCTCCAAATCACCTAAGCAACATGTTAATGCCATGGTGGCATCTTCATCAATTCCAAGTGGAATATGTGAGAGTTGTGGAACTTTGGGACATGACCAAAGTGAATGGAGGGGAACAAGTGAACAAGTGAATGCTTTCCAAGCATACAAGAGTGGTACCCCTTATTCTAACTATTACAATGAAAACACCAAATTCCATCCCAACCTCTCATACAAAAGCCAAAATATTCAAAACCCTCAACCAACATACACCCCACCTCCAATGAGAAACCACAATCAAAGACCCTTTTACAACCAAAACCAAGTTTACCAAAATCAAACTCCATACACTCAAACAAATGACCGCAGACGGGCCTGTGGCCCATGTCCACAGATTGGCGACTCCGTTGGGGAAAACTAGGACACTTGTGTCTTTGTGATCCTTAGAGATGAAACTCGAACGAGGTCGTGGTTAAAGTGCATTAATTGATATTACGGTCACAAGTCGGGTTCCTTGTCCGGGCCCACAACCTAACCTTTTTCGACCAATTGGCTCGTCTCGTCGGCGTGAGTTTTCGCATCCCTGCGTTTTGAATCCCGATTGAGTCAAGCATACCATTGACGTGACATATTTCTGTTTTGTCAAAGGGCTTTCATTTCCTTCGAGCACGAGGCTAGGGCACCCTCCTTACACATTTTGTTTGGATTGGTATCCTTCTCGAAAATCGGGGTATGATTGCTTGGTGTGTAACCCACCCTTTAAGGCAAAACCCGTGTCAACATTATGCATAATATAATGAACTATGAGTGCTTTAATGTTTTGTGATCATAAGTCCTTCCGTGTCATTTACAAACTTTCAAAAACACCTTTTTGTGCCGTTATAATGGCCGTTTCAAACCTCAGTCTTTCGCCGACCGTTGCCCACCTTTTATGCCGTCGTAATGACGATTTTCAAACTCGGTTTTTCACAGCCGTTTCAAACCTCGGTCTTTCGCCGACCGTTGCAAACCTTCTTAGGCCATTGTAATGACGATTTTTAAACCCTGTTTTTATAACCATTTCAAATACACCTTTTTATGCCGTTATAATGGCCATTTCAAAACCTGGTTTTTATAACCATTTCAAATGCACCTTTTCATGCCTTTGTAATGACGATTTCAAACTCGATTTTTACAAACCATTTCAAAAACCCTTTTTCGTCATCATAATGGCCATTTCAAACCTCGGTCTATCGCCGACCCTTGCATTCTCAAAGCGCCCTTTTATGCTGTCGTAATGACGAATTCTATCCTCAAATTTTCAAAATTCGAAATCAATTTTCAAACAAAAACGTTTTTCAAACCGTCGTAATGACAATTTCAACCCGCGCAACTTTCTAAATTTCAAATCTCCTTTTCGAAACAAAGTTTTGGATTTTCTAAGCCGTCGTAATGACGATTTCAATTCTCACACTTTTCGATTTGCATACCGTCTTTCAAAGGTTAAAGCGGTTTTCTAAACCGTCGTAATGACGAATTCAATCCTCATAATTTTCAATCTTTGAAAACAAATTTAACCCTTTTCAAATTTCAATCAAAAATCAAATCAATTGAAAACAAATTTTACCGTTTTCAAATTTCAATCAAAAATCAAATCATTTGAAAACAAATTTAACCGTTTTCAAATTTCAATTAAAAATCAAATCTTTGAAAACAAATTTAACCGTTTTCAAATTTCAAATCCAAAATCAAATCTTTGAAAACAAATTTAACCGTTTTTAAATTTCAAGTCCAATTTCAAATCTTTGGAAACAAATTTAACCATTTTAAAATTTCTATTCAAAATCAATTCTTCGAGAACAAATTTAACCGTTTTCATGGCCATTGTGATGACGATTCCAAATTCTTCAATCCTCGATTTTCAAATTCGTGATTCGGATTTTCAAAAACCGTCTTCGGAAACAACACATTGTTTTCAGAGCCGCCGCAAACTCAAAATCAAACCGTCTTTTGAAAACAAACCTAAGACAACCCTTTCAACTGGCCGACCTTTTGAAGATCCCTACTCTTCGTAAGCCGTCCATAAAACGATAAATGAATCTTTTTTGAAAATTTCTATTTTTGAAAATTTCAGTCGACCTTTCTGATCCAGCCTCGAGTCGATTAGAGTCCAGTCGATTTCAGGTCAAGTCGTCTAGATAACGTCGAATCCCCGCCGACGTTAGTACCTACCTTCTGGTCTAGGTCGAGTCGCCTAATTGTAGAGACATCTTCAATGGCGTTATCAGAGTCAAAACCTGTCGGGTTTTAAACCCGCATTTCCTCTACATTACGGGTCAAAGGTCAAGTTTGTGTACATGTCTCGTCCAACGGCGTCAAGCCATCAACACACATCCAAACTAAGTCAGAAGTCGTCTGTCTAGGCATCACTATGCCAAAGTCGACACTCGAGTCTAAGTTCAAAGTCATGCACCAAGAGTTCAAACACAAGAGGTCATTCACGAACTTTAATGAACTCATAACCTAGTCACACCGTCGCGTCTCCACAACAAAACTGCCTTTTGTACATATGTGTCGTACTTGCCTTTGTTTGTGTAATCCCTTTCCAAGACAAGTTATAACGCCTATCATTATGTCAAATAGGAATCCCTTGGGTACCATCAATCGTCAACCAGAAACTCAAGAAGCCGATCAATCTGCATCTGACATGACTTCTGCTGAAACCAACAACATGGTCCTTCGCCTCCTGGCTACCGTGGAAAACTTGAGCACTCGTCTCTCCCAAGTTGAGGACAAAATGATAACCGGGAATTTTCCCTCTTCTGATATTGAGCAAAGGGTTAAGCTTCTTGAAAGTCGACTACTTGCCAACAACAAAAACAACCCTCCAGAAAACCCTATTGGACACAGTCAGGAACTTTCCTTGGATTGCTCTCATCTCATCCCTCCCGACGATGAGAAAATTCGTGCAATTAGCGAAGATGGACTACAAAGCGATATACCCATGATCTCCGTTTCCATCAACACCATATTCTCAAAGCTGCGAGTGGCTATCGATGATTTGAACACTCAGGTAGCTAATTTGGGAAAAAGAGTGTTAATGCCGAAAATGAACCTGACCACCAAGGAGAAGACCAACACCTAATTCCCCAACAAACAAATGCTGAAAGTGAGGAACCGTCTGATGGTTCCCACACCCAAAAAACCACCAACAAAGAACATGAAATTGGCTCGCCAAAATACCATTCAAAATATCAAAAAATGTCCCCAAAATTTCCCATTGGCAACAACCAAATCCTACTTCCGCCTAGGATTGACAAAAAAAAAAAAACTCACAAAAACATCCCAAAAAACACCAATGTTGGAATCAGGGGAAAACATCAAAGGGTATTCACAGATCTGGGAATAACATATGACACCGCTCTAGGGATACTTTCTTCAGAAGGATTACTGCAACCTATTGGCCCCACTCCGGATCCAAAACCAGAAAACATAACCCAATTTTGGAATGGCTACGCATATTATCGATATCACATAGGCGAGGGGAATAAAACTGAAGCGTGCTACGAGCTCAAGCACGCCATATAAGATGGAATTGAGGATGACAGGTTTTCCACCTTACTCTTAACCACTCCAGACAAAGAACCTGGGCGGCCTAATAGGAAGTTCGTCGATTTAGGTGATCGAGAAGATGAGTATTCTGCCAATCATTTGGTAAAAAGGAGAAAGGTAGGCTCAACACCATCCTATCAGCAAGGACATGGGGCTTTAGTTAAACATGTCATTGACTGCCTTCAACCAAATTATGCATCCCGTTTGAAGGGTTGTAACATCAAAAGCGTCAAGGACCTATCAACAGAAATTTCTCGCATTGATGAAATCATTAAAGGAGGTTCAACATCTGCGACCCCTCCCGAAAAGCAAGTCTTCCGCATTATCGAAGTAAAATTTATAGAGCCTTCACCAGAAAGAGCCACACACCTGCAAAGACAATTTTCAGACTTGGGCATGCCTTATGCCATTGCTTTTAGAGTGCTTGTCTCTAAAGGACTAATCCAACCGATTGGCCCCACTCCAGATCTTACACCCAAGAAAAGAGGCCGGTTTTGGGACGGTTCCCAATATTGCCTATTCCATAGGAGTAATGGGCACAACATAGAGATGTGCTTAAAGCTCAAACATATCATCCAAAACATGCTCGATGGTTGCAGGTTGTCTTTATCAACCCTGAATCATTTCATGGAAAAGAATGGTCCCCATGGACGCCTTACTCCTCAAAAACAGGACAACCTTCTAGGATCTCATCCTTCTGGCGTCCCAAACAATGAGAGTGAAGTGCTCAAGTGGGTCAATGCTCAGGACCAGACATTCAAGCCGCTGGATGCCGCAAAGGAGACCTTCGAGGAGGAAAGTGATGATTAGGAGTTTGTATCTATGATTGAGTCTGAGTCCGAGTCTTAGGCTTTCTTATATCTATCCTACTGTCTGTCCTTTTATTCCTAAGTGACAAACTGGGGGCTGTCCCCATGAGTCACACTTAGTCATCGAGTCTGTGCTAACATCTTATTTATCTAAATAAAAGCACGATTTTCAACTATCATACATTCTCCACTTTACCAGTTCCCGTTGACAACGAGAATTGATTTGAGAAATGATTTAAAACAAACAACATGTTCCAATTCAATGTGAGTACACTCGGGTGACGTTCCGTACCTAGTAAGCAAAGAACTCGAAACTCCGTGTCCATTCTCTTTATCTATTCCATGTCTGGCAATAGAAACCTTTCATTAGCACCTGATCTAGAACGAACTCTCAATCAAAGGGATCCTACGACGAACCCAGATAACAAACCATAACATCTCCTTATTCATGATCAATGACGGAAGGCAAGCCCATTCCACACAAAAACATCCCATCACTAAATATCAACCTCTCACCAATGGGTACATCTCCATCTGCACCGTTACCTTCCTCGAACGAAGGACGACAAAGAACCAATAGATCCAAAGCAAAAGGCCAAAACCAAAGGCCCAAACCAATCTCCATTCACCCAAAGCTAAAGCGAAAGGCCAAAATCAAAGGCCCAAGCCAATAGCCATTCACCCAAAGCCAAAGCGAAAGGCCAAAATCAAAGGCCCAAGCCAATAGTCATTCACCAAAAGTCAAAGCGAAAGGCCAAAATCAACGGCCCAAGCCAATATCCATTCACCCAAAGCCAAAGCTCAAGGCCAAAGAAAAAACCAAAGCCGAAAGCAATTCATTCAAGGCCAAAGCCAAAGTCAAAGTCAAAGCAAAAACCAAAGTCAATTCACTCAAAGCATAAACCAAAGCCAAAGGCTACTCACACAAAGTCAAGGCCAAGACCCAAGCCAAAATCAAAACAAAACAAGATTGAAACCCTTTTCTCAAAAAGGCCAAAATCCAAAGAAAGCATCCAACACACAAAATCCTGGACAAGTGAGTCCAAAATACCAAATCCAGGACAACCAAGTCCAATGGCCAGGACCAACAAGTCCAACACACCAAATCCCGGACCAACATGTCCAACACACCAAATCCCGGACCAACAAGTCCAAAACACTAAACAGTAAAACCTCAACCAAAACTGCTTCACCCCTAAGTCCTTCTTGAGACTATTACAGGGAGACCTATCTAGGATCCTGGGAATTCCCCTCAAGATCATAACCAACATCGCTTCACCCTTAAGTCCTTCTAGAGACTATTATAGGGAGAACTATCCAGGCTTCTGAGGGTTCCCCTCAAGCTCGTAATATCACACCTTAACCTTTAAGGTCCAGACATGGGAATCTGATCCCACATTATTTACCAACCATTTCGTGCTCAGGCCACATCAAGTCGGAGACCCCATTCCGCACCACATTACAAGCCGTAACCCACCGGCCTAAACACCACAAAATACAAATTCCAGATTTTTATCTGTCAAACAAACTTGTTATTACCAAGCTCCACATCCCATAATGTCGAAGCCATTTTCACCCTGACCCAGATACGGAGTCCTCGAATGCTTTGCTACCGAGAACGGGACATACATAGTCTACCCTTAGGGTCCACTTTTTAGTGTGCTCACATGATAGGGAACATTTTCACAAATTACACCTCTTCGATTCATGATCAAGGAGGAATTATCTCAAATCAATTTCTCGAGTCACCAAACGGAGTTTACCGTCGTGACCCTCACACTTTAAGGTCCTAACAATTCGCTTAGGCACACATTCAGACGAGTCACCAAACAGAATTTACCGTCTTGACCCTCACACTTTAAGGTCCTAACAACTCGCTTAGGCACACATTCAGAACTACGATCTGTTTTGATTTCACTTCACGTGAATACGTAGGCAGTCCTTCAAGGACACAACCATACCCCTCAAAATCATTTTAAGGTCCTAAAAACTCGCTTAGGCACACACATTCAGAACTACGATCTGGTTTGATTTCGCAAACACGCGAATACGTAGGCAGTCCTATCACAAGGGCACAACCGCATACTCCTTCCACAACATCTCAAATTTTCAATCCTCAATAACCAGCTCAGAACTACGATCTGGTTTGATTTCGCACACACGCGAATACGTAGGCAGTCCCCAACAGGGACACAACCGCACACATATTTCAATCTCAACCATTAATATCAATCCTCAAAAGCGGCCCATCCAGCTGCAAAAATTAATCTCTTTACTGGGGGCTTCTTCCTTAAGACGTCGCCCATTCCCTGTTTTGTCAAATTCCCAGCTTTTCACTATGGGGGCTTCTCTTTCAAGACGCCACCCGTCCTTTATCCTCAAACATCTTTTGAGTCTCAACTAAGGTCCAAAATAAAACCGCCCATAGCCTAGTGCTCGGTTCGGACGATGACAAGGTCTTGGTTCCGCTCTCCGAATCATCTTACCTCGAGAAGGGATCTCAAACAAGCGAACGGGGGCAAAGATGTCTGGAGAAGATAATCAATTCATGTTTGCCAGCCGAGCAGACCTTCTACCTCAATGATTTGATACGCGTTGTCACCCTTTCTTGGCTTGGAGTTGCACTTACATGCGCAAAGTCTGTCAGAGTCACCCCCGTGTTGTGTCGACACTAACTTTGTGTCACGTTCACGATTGCCCATTTGTCAGTCTGTCAGTGTGCGTCTATGTGAGTCAGTATCCCAACGGTCACGTGTCTCCAATATGTCAAATCACGGATCTGCGAGCAACAAATTCGAACACCTAACAGATTTTAAGCTTCACAACTTTCAAAACTTCTATCTCCCCTCGCGCGAGATATTACATGCTAGTTGCTCACATGCTTATGTGCTTACGTGCTTATATACGTGCATGCCTACGTGCTTGTCTATGCGACTGCGAATTTGTGTGGTCACTAACCATGCAGGTAATTTGAAGAAGAAAAAGCGCACTCCAACAGAGCACTGGGTTCTTCCCGACAAACATTGACCCCTCAAGTCCAAGGGCTTTAACTGTGTCGATTACATTGTATACACTACCTCCCGACGAGCGGAAACTCATATCCCCGACAAGTCCTGAGAAGTTTCTAAATCCCAGCGAGTGCCGATATTCAAAAAGAAGCCACGCAGGTCTTTCAACGATCCTCACAACGTCGTTCATGATCCCGATGCAGCGCTCTCCCTAAATGGTTTTCCAGAGAGCCTTGCTGAAATGATTTATCCCCACGGAGTTCATTTAGGACCCCATCAAGTTGAAGTTCGTTGCTCCCTAGCCGAACCTATCAACGTCAACCTGGTTGGAAGTCATTACCAGACAATATCTCTAAATAAGCCCGATATTTCAGGCTATTTCCCACAGTCGATCATTCGACCATCAACATAGCTGGCGAGCCTTTGCACGCACATAAGAAGTAATTCAAGGATATATCCCGAAGATGCCTCAGGTATGACTCCTTCCTATGGATGGCGAGACTCAAAACGTACCACCTTCAACACCGGCTGGTGAGCCTTTGCACGCAAAAGATTCAAGGACGTATCCCGAAGATGCCTCAAGTATGACTCCTTTTTATGGCTGGCGAGCCTTTATACATAGTCTAATGGACTTTAAACGACCCGAATCGAAAGTCGACAGACTCTAAAAGGTTCCCGACGGCAGGTCCTTGACTCGAATCCCCGAGTTGCCATGACGTCGCCCTTCCCGACGGCAGGTCCTTGGCTTAGACCCTTTTGAGTCGCCTCGACATCGCAATGGTCTTCAGGTTGTAATCTTCGATTGACCTGGATGCTATACTTTGACTTTTGCCCCGTCCAAGCCTCAGTCAAAGTGAGGGCTCTGTAGATACTCAGTATCTGCACCTCCCAAAAACCACCCGATGATGATCGGTCTGTAACGTGTTTTTGATATGCGTGCGTGGATCGGCTATACATGAGACGGTTTAATGCACTACTCGAATATGAAAAATGACTTCAAAGATGGTTTTCTAACTTCATTTGCATTAAAATAACACTATTTGGAGTTAAAACCGTCTTCGAACCCAAAACCGACTTAGAAACCCGCAACTCGAGTCAACCTGAGTCAGCCCGAGTCAACCCAAATCTCAAATGTCAAAAATAATTCCATGAATGTCTTCAACATGTCATTTCCATTAAAATGACCCTAATTAGAGTCAAAACTGACACCGGGCCAAAAACCGACTCCAAATTCAAATCCCGACTCACACGGGTCAAACCCGAGTCAAGCACACAAAACACCTACCTCAAGTAACACCCAAAATCATATTATTAGATGCCCATATTATTACAAGACATCTCATTTGGTTACCACAAATTAAACCAACCAAATAATAGATGGAGCTAAGGCCACGTCCAAATTGAAAAGGACAATACACCCATTTGTATCACAAGGTAGCTCGCGCCTAAAGCAGGTGTCTGCTTAGCCTTTAAGCAAACTCAACCGACCTACCATCCCACATTTCTCTATAAATACCCACCTTCACACACCGCAATCCTCACGCAAGTGTCCGCCCCCTCACCTCTCTCTTAAACTTCTATACTCAACTTCCTAAGTCACAAAATCGACACGTGTTTACGACCTACCGATCGTAAATACAAGCCTTACACATATTGTTTGGTACCGTCGCCGTGCATTCGACCGACCCATTTGACCAACTCAATTCATCAATCAACATGTTTTAATTAACATATTTTCAACTCATTTTCAAAACTAAATCCTTTTTTAAGGCACCTTTTTAAACTTCTTTGATCGCGATTAGTCACAACGAGAAAATCGTCTCTAAAGTCGTCTACTTCGCAAACTCAATACACGTAAGTTTGAGGGTGTAAATATCTCATTTATTTCATGTCTTTATTGTTTTTATGAGTTTATATGCATGAACAATGCATAACACGATTCAAATAGAGGTTAGACGAGCCAAAACCGAGTTTTGGCCTGAGACAGAAGCCCTTTGCTATGCAAAGAGGCTCGCACCTCTTGTGGGTTCTCGGGTCAGACTAAAACGTGTTTGTTCTCGTCTTTCCTCTTTATTTCATTTCTTATTTTCAATCGGTTTTTACCATTTCAAATGTTTCAAATCATTTTTATGACAAACTTTTTAACCATAAATTATAATCACCCTTGGTTCCATATACCATGACGGTTTAATCCTTGACTCGGTGATATTATTTGGTTAATTACATTTTAAAGGAAATTCTTTTCTTTTATTTACCATTTTAATTCATTTTTATGATAAATATATTTTGACCGTCACAAAAATCATCCTTGGTTTCTTATACCATGACGGTTTATTCAGTGACTCAATGATATAATTGGTTAATTACATTTTCATGGGTATTTTAACACCCTTTTCTTTTATTTACCATTTTTCTCATTTACTTACACTTGCAAACATATTAGCCCCTTCCTTTTCCAATAAGCTCACGCCCCAATGGGGCTGCCTAGCATCGTTCTGTCTCATTTTGGTACTTGTCTAGGATGATCCCGATTACGGTTAATTCGAATACGTGACGGATCAGATTGACAAGCTTACGTTTTTTACACTTTGTCATTTGACTCCTTTTTCAAACAATGGAATCGTGTTAAACATCATAATCTGAATTTGGTAAATGGATGTTAAATTTCCGTTTTCACATGCAAATCAATCTAAATCCAACGTTGACATCAACTTCATGCTATTTGGATGAACAAACCGACTTAGGAAATTCTCACATGTTAGGTTAAACTTTTGGATGCGCATTCATGCATTTAAACCATTTTATCAACTTTTGCACTTAAACAACCACGATCGATCAGTAGAGCTGCTAACCCGGGCGGGATTCGGTATCTGATTAAAGGGGTTCCAAATACGTACCCTTACCCCTTACTCAGAACCTTTGGATAGTGGATGGCCTTATCCAGGGCGTACGAGAGTCATTTTAGGCATAAAATGCTAAAAGGGGGACGAGTCCTTATCTTTAGTACCTATGTCAAACACCGCTTTTTTCCTTAGTTGACCTAGGTATAAAGTGGATTCGAACGGGTTCCAATCATCCCACAAATGCTTGGTGGCGACTCCGAACATCTCAAACATCGTTTCGAGATCTTTGCCGAGACGAAACCGACCGATCTAAAGCGATCCGGTCGAAAGCATTTTTACGTCACCGAGCGTGGCATTCAGACCCCTGCATGTCCACATATTGGCTAGGCGTGCAGGTGGCCCGTGACTACGGACCGGTAGGCGGCATCATGCCCGTAGACCGGCCTATGGCCCATGTCCACAGCTCTACATCTGCCATGCAAGCAATAGGGTCTTGGCCTTCTGTACCGCATCTACCACAAATAACCTCTTGTTCAATTATAGCATGGACTTACTCATGTGTATCCGAAGCTTGTAAAATCTCCGTATTATCAAACCTTCCACTGGGACTCTCCACTTCAGCCACTAAAGATTCCTTGCCCTGTCTACCGCCTCTGGGATTCCCATATTTAGCTTCATGAATGGCCATTTCCTCAATAAGACGCCATCCCTTGTCATCTTCAACATTTTTCTGGAATCTCCCTTTGGATGCATTATCTAACACAGCTCTTTGATCATCATACAACCCGTTGTAAAATTGGGTGCATAAGAACCAGCGTTGGAAACCATGGTGAGGTATAGAGCAAACCAATTTCTTAAACCTAGTCCAAGCTTCATGCAAATCTTCAGTGGCCAACTGTACAAAAGTGGTGATTTGGCCTCTCAGCATATTAGTGCGCTATAGTGGAAAATACCTTATGTAGAAGGCTAAGGCTAGGGAATTCCAGTCAGTAACACCAGCAGCTTCCCTATCCAAGTCTCTCAACCATTCCCGGGCGTCATCAGTCAAAGAAAAAGGGAAAAGGACTCCCTTGACCCTATCCTGTGTCACCCCAGTAGATAAAGGAATAGTAGAACAGTACTCCGTAAACAACTCTATATGCTTACATGGATCTTCGCCTGTTACCCCCCCTGAAGAGATTTCTCTCAACCAACTGTATGTAGGATGGATGAATCCCAATGGTGCCTGCGTGTGTAGTAGGAAGCAGGAAACCTTTAGGAAAAGAATCCACCGCAGGTTCTCAGTAACTGGCGATATTCGGCATCTTTAGCAAGTAGAGTTTACAGAATGGCAAGTATGACAATGTCCTCTTCTAGAACAGATTTCCTGCAACACTATGAAAGCACTAGAAAAATATGAGATCAATCTCAAGGAAATAATTCCTTGAGACGAGAGACAGACTAAAAATAATGCAAAAATTATGCCACCTCCCCGGCAACGGCGCCAAAATTTGATACCGTCGTTTAGTACCAAAAATAAATGCCTAAAACAACTAACAGAAGCTAGTGCAAGTCGGGTCGATCTCCACAGGGAGATGGGAAAATGTATGCTAAACTAAGTCCGTCTGAGTAACTGTTTCTTGGGGGTTTTGATAGTTTGTTCTAATCTACGGAGATTAAAAGAGAAATAAAGCAGAAAGATGACGAGTTTACCAAGTAAAGAGAAATAGCTAAGTCAGTCGGTTCACCATGATTCTTAAGAAATCTAGCTAGGATCTTAGGTCAATGCAAATTCGTTCTTGAAGGGTAGTGAAAAGGTCCTTCCGGTCCGCTATTCGCCCTAAAACATTACTAACTTAGCTTACGTCCTCATTACAGTGAACAGTACTGTTCACTGTAGGTCTTACCCCTTCCAATCTTCCGATCCAGGTCAAGGTGTACCAAAGTTAATCATCTAATTGCGTCAACTCAAGCAGACAAGTACAATTAAATGCAGTGATTAACAACACAGATCTAATTCGCACTAAACCCTAGTCACCTGTTCACAATCCCCTTAGTATCATGGCTCCCTTATGTCCTAGCAAAAGAGTTTAGCTATACATAATTATTGAATAAACAACAACAACACATAAACTGAAAGAATTCAACATAGTACATAGTCTAAGAAGAGAATAAAAAGAATAGAGATTAAAGGAAAGAAAACAATAAAGCAAAAGTAATTAATTAAGGGTAGAGAATACCGATTACAAGGGAAGAGAAATAGAGAATTAGGTTTTCAAGTGTAAAGTTCTAAGAGAGAGTAAGGGAGAGAGTGGTCGAAGAAGAGAAGAGAGAGAGAGAGAGAGCTAATGACTGTCGTCCTTCTTATTTATTCCTAATTATAAAAGGAAATCTCGAAATTAACTCTGAATCCGCCTAAAAGACCGATCCTCTCGATCGAGTAAAATGAAACCACTCGATCGAGATAAAACCCAGAAAACCTCTCGATCGAGTAACATAAGTACTCGATCGAGGACTTCAACAAATGACCATCTCGATCGAGTAAAGAAAGAACTCGATCGAGGAAATTCAGTAGGATAAAGCATTCGATCGACCAATATCATCAGCCAACTTGGTCGATCGAACTGTAGTAGCACGGATGAACTCTTAAACACCTTCGGAAGCCACTTCACGCATCTCTAAGTGATAGATTCCAAGCTCCGATTCCTCCTTTTCCAAAATGCATGAGATTGGGACAGGTTCAGGCTCGATTTCGGTCCTTTTCTGGTTCATACTTGCACTTAATACAAGACAAACCAAAGTAAACTATTCGGGGGCATTTGCAGCTAGATGCCACATAAATAACATAGAAATGCGTGTAAATATAGGGTAAAAACCTTATATAAAATACACGCATTAATTATACCTACTTGAGATGGTCCAAATAATAAAGCAAAGAATAATAAAAGTAAATTTGATGATTGATGGAAGGTTATCAATCCTCCAATAAACCCAAATAATCTTCTAATTACCCAACTAAACTAACAACAATTGAGCGAATTAAGAAAAGATTAAGATGTGATTAATATTTAAATGTGTATTACAACTTTGATTAGGACTAAATTAAGGAATTGATTATGATGAGATGATTCTAAGCTAGTACAATAGGGTATTTATACTAAAATTAAGTACAAGGATTAGGGTTACTAAAGGCGTAAATGACGATTAAGACCCTAAGAGAAGCTTGATAATTTTCAACTCCCGAGGGACATGCGCGGATTGGTGTAGCAACTCCACAGGGACACGCGCGGATTGAGCTGAAGCACGCCTTGTCCTGTGAGGTGATCCGCTCGGGCTGGCAGTCGGGACGCTCGGATCCTGTCTCTGGGACGCCCTTCCTGAGCTCAGGACGCTCGGATCCTGGGACAGGGTTCTTCTCTTATTCTTGGCTCCCTAATAATCCATGAGGACTGTCTTAGGGATGCACGGATCTTTCATCATTGCCCATTTCACTTCATTTATTTGCTTAGGCTTCTAGTGTCGGTCTCCTCTTTGATGTTTGGTCATTAGATGTAATCCATTTAGCTCCATTTTCCTCCATAAATGCAAGGTTATCAATCCTCTCCTACAAAGGACACAAAACCTCAAAGAATATGCAAAATGGGAAACTAAAGATAAGAAATGACCCTAATAGGTGATAGAAACTATAGGAACGAGGCTAATTCAGGGACTAAATGTGCTCATATATGAGTCACATCATATACTTAGCATGAAAGGTTTATGATGTTTGTTCTTTGTGCTTGACTCGGTTTGACCCGTTGTTGGAGTCGGTATTTGAATTTTCGAGTCGGTTTTTGGTCCGGTGTCGGTTTTGACTCTATTCAGTGTCATTGCGACCCCGTCGTCGTGCATAAAACACTCCGGGTACTTTTGAAATTTTTTAAAAATGTTTTGTTTTCGAAATCGTTTTTAGTTTTCTGACGTGTAATACAAACTGTCGATCAAACGTAGCGATTCCTAAGCATGTTGTAGTCCGATAATCAGCGGGTATTTGTTGGGGATTCAGCAGATACTGAGTATCTACACCAGCTCCTTCCTCCGTGCCCTCATGCATCTACTAAAAGAGACCGTCGTCTTCTCCTTACTCACCAACTGACCCGAGGCTTCTTCATAGCTTGTCAGAATATTGGGGACCTAACTTGCCTAATTCTCATTTGCCTTCATAAAAATGATACTATCATCTGCGAAAAATAAATGGGAAATAACTGGGGCTTGAGGAGCTATCTGAATTCCATGTAACATCCCGGCCTCCACTCTGCGACAGATCAAACTAGAAAGAAATTCCGCACAAATAATAAATAAATACGGTGAGAGAGGATCCTCCTGCCGAATCCCTCTCTCAGGGACAAAAACATCCGAAGGGGACCCGTTAATAAGCACCTTAAAAGACACCGACTCAACACACCTCATCACATTATAAACCCAACCTCCATCAAACCCCATCGTAAACAGAACACGCCTCAGAAATACCCATTCAACACGGTCATATGCTTTAGCCATATCTAACTTCAAAGCCATGTGGCCTCCACCGCCTCTCGAATTTTTCATATAGTGGAACATCTCAAAAGTAATCAAAATGTTATCAGAGATCATTCTACTTGGTGTAAAGGCACTCTGGTTATGTGAAACCAGCTCCCCTAAGAGCAGTTTCAGACGGTTTGCAAGGACTTTTGATATGAGCTTATATAAAACAGTACATAGACTAATAGGTCGGAAATCTACAAATTTGTCAGGGGCTTTCTTTTTTGGAATTAAAACAATATGAGTACTATTAAGCGCAGCTGGAAACTCACCTCAATTCAAAATGCCCAAAACCATCTTAGTAACCGAATTACCCATAATATGCCAATAAGTTTGATAAAAAAGCGCATTTATCCCATTCGGACCTGGCGCCTTCAGCGGATGCATCTGATTGAGAGCTTCTACCATCTCATCCCCCTTATACCTTGCCTTAAAGCACACATTCATCTCCTCTATTACTCGGCCTCGAACACCCTTCAAAATTTCATCGGACACACTCAGATGCGACGTCTGAAAAAGCCCTCAAAAGAAATCGACCGCTGCTGTTTTCACATCTCTCTCCCCCCTCCCGTACCCTGCCATCCTCATCAATAACCCGAGTTATCTTATTTTTTTTTTTGTTTTCTTTGCCCAGCCTTACGATGAAAGAACTTAGTATTGCGGTCAACATTCTTTAACCAGATAGCTCTTGATCCTTGTCGCCAGAAAGTCTCTTCTTGTCGAAGCAGATGATTAATATCCTTTACAACCTTCTTCCTCCTGTTCACATTTTCTGCCGTCCTAGCACTCTCATTCAACTTTGCCAGCTGCTTCCTTTTTCGGTTTAAGTCTCGTAGAATCTTTCAAATGCTAACCCCCTTCCATTTCCGTAACTCCCTCGCACACCGTGATATAGTGTCCAACACATTCCAGTCATTCTCCTCCCAGGCTTGCTTGATCATATCTTCAGAACCCTCCTCCCCTACCCATATCTGCTAAAAACGGAACTGACACCTCTTCCCCATATCCATTTCACCCCGCCCATCCAAAATAATTTTAATAGGATAATGGTCAGACCACTCACGATCCATGTGAATAAGTTTAGAATATGGATAAAGCTCTCTCATACGACCATATATGTAGGCCACCGTCAAATAGCCGCCGCCGACAACCAATAACCTCAAACCATCCCACACCAATTAACCCCTAATTAATTTCAACATAAACCATAATTAAAATATGATATAAAACTATTAGAAAGAGTCAATTTAATAAGTAATAATGGATTAATAAATTAAATACCTACTCTATGGTCTAATAATCATTCGTAATTAAAGAATTTGAAGAAGGTTGAAGGATTTAACAAGAGAAAGAAGAGAGAATTATGTTTGATTTTTGCAGGTAAGGGTAGACAAATGGAAAGTATGCTGCAAAAAGTACTATAATGAGAAAACAATGTACTGCAAAAATAAATTCCGATATAATATTATGAATTTGTATCCGTCTAATATATTAATATGAACTAGTATAGTTCTCGTACAAATGTACGGTATTTTTAGATGAGGGTGTTAGAGATTATAAGAATTAAATTTTGGGTTATTTGATAAGAATAATCCATACTATCGCTTATTTTCTCAAAATAATCCAGACTTCAATTTAACTCAAAATAAACCATATTATTGCCCTTTTCTTCTCATACCACACTTAAGCCATTTTTGACCTATTAAATCCGGTAAACTAATAGGTGAAGCCCAATTTTTTATTTTATTTTAAGGAGGTCAAACCCAAATTTTGTTTAAGCTTCTTTCTTCCTCCTCCATTAACAACCTTGGTCACCATCTACCACCACTTCGACCAACACCAACTACACAGGCAACCGCCATCCAATAACTTCCACACCGGCCAGTGGCACCAACTACATATTCATTACCGTTTCACCGTCATTACTCGATCACCGTTCACCACAACGACCACCTACAATTCTCCAGCGCCTATTTCTCCCTGTCTTTCCTAAAAACTATTTCCAAACTAACCACTACACCATGGTATTATGAATAGGAACCAAAAACACTAGCGCCTACTAGACTAGGTTCGAGTCCGGAGCGCGGAAACATTTTTCCCATAACGAGTTTATCAAAAATCGGGTTTATTGTGGGTGAACCCCGGAAAAAAAATATGATTCATATGGGCAAAGAAAAAAAACCCAGAAAATTAAATGAGTTTGGGAAAAAAATGGACGCGGAAACGCTGATTTGACGCGGTATTTCAGAACCCAATAACTCCACCATCATTCACCACCAAGACCATCGATAATCCTCCCACATACACCCGTTTCTCTCTCTTCAGCAACACCGACAAGACGTTGATTTGAAGCGGAGTTCGATCAGAATGGTAGAACTAGGTTGCCGCGAGGTGTGATGATGTGGCGGAGATGCCGATGGGGTGAGGAGAGGAACAAGGGAGGTGGGTGTGATGGTGAGGGTTGGAGTTCATAGGTCTGGTGGTGGTGCCATGGTGCGAAAGTGTTGGCGGTTAGTGATGGAGGAGTAGAAGGGGTGATGATGATTTTGATGGAAGATGATGATTATTTTAATGCAAGATGAAGTAACTTGGCTATTAGTTTAAGATATCCAGATTTTTTTTTTTGAATTTTATAAATGTGACTTAGCTAAGGAATAAGGGAAATGTGACTTGCTAAACAGGTAGCCGGTTATCGAGTTTAATATGAGAGAAAGAGGGCAACAATACGGTTTATTTTGAGTTAAAATGAAGTTTGGATTATTTTGAGAAGACCACTAATAGTTTGGATTATTCCTATCAAATAACCCTTAAATTTTTATTTATTTAATTAAATTAGAAATTTAATAATAAAATTAACTATTGATATTGTTTCATATTAAGTTGGAAAAGATAAAATTCAATAATTTTAACCCAAATAAATTATATGTTTTACTCGAACTGTTTTGTGAACATTATTTTTAAGAATAATATTATTATATCACTTCGTATCCACTAAAACTATAAGCATTAATTGATAACCTTGTTAATTCAATCAGATGAGATAAATGAATTATAATTTTTTTTGAAGGAAAAGATCAATTCATTAATAAAACGCCAAACATCACTTATAAAAGTTAGGTATAACCGAAAACAATTCTAATAGGAATCAAAGTACAAAGTCCTCCTGTAAAACTAAGCATCGCAAAACATGATATGACAATTTAGTTCGTCCTTGTATCGCTCTATTCATGTAACTTTTAAGGAGATATTTCGTTTGATTCATTGATGGAGAAAATTTACCTTCTACAAGCACCATAGATCGATGACGAATAACGCATATCCATTGTAGAGTCGTATGATGAATCATAAACAAACCTCCCTTATCTATATTTCCAATAATACTAAACCCTAGAATGACAAGGTGATGTGGAGTGATGTCGTCGGGTCACATCCAATCACACATTTATAATACTCAACAAACAACTAGTTAGCGGTAAGTCGAGGTCGATCCATGGGACGATGTGCTTTGGGTTCTAAGTCTATCTATCTCAATTTATGCTAGTGTCACAATTTGTTTGGGTTTGTAGTTGTGTCTAGACTAATGCAAACAATAAGGTAAAACAAGCAATAAAAGGAAGGATGTAAACAATTGATTAAAAGTGCTAGGATGTCATGGGTTCATAGGGGATTCATGGTGTTGATCATACAAACATGTTTACAAGGTTGCAAGCAACTATTTTTGTAAAGGAACCGAGTTGGTTTATGTCTTACGGTTCATAGGAAGAGTTGGGTCCCGGAGCCGAATCGATTAGATTGTACAACACCTACAAATCGACTTACTTTCCTCCTATTCAACTTCTATGTATGGTCTAACAAGACTCGAGTTGGTTTATATCTTACAAGTCAAGTTGAGTAGATAAGAGATGGTTGTAAATGCAAGGATTCATAGGCTTAGCATTTCATCAAACATAACATGTGCATAAAGTTGACATCACAACAAGCAAGCAATTTAATCATGTGAACATATTAGATTAAGCATGAATCAATCCCATGTTGGTTTTCCCTAATTACCCATTAATCCTAGCTAAGTAACTACTCACTCATTATCATGGGAAACATGTCATTAATGGTGCCAATCATCACAACAAGTATAAACATGATAATAGAATCAAGAAATGAACAATAGAGATTAAAGGGTAAAGTAATTATACCAAACTTGAGATGATCCAAATAATAAAGCAAAGAATAATAGAAGAAACTTGATTGATTGATGAAGGGTTGTCAATCCTCCAATGATAACCCAATAATCTCCAATTACCCAAAATTAACAAACTTGAACAATAATTAAGGAGAGATTAATGTAAGATTTGTCGAAAGATTAAAGAGTAATCTATTCTAATCTACTCCTAATCTAATCTAAGGAAGGATTTCTAATGTGGAGGCTCTCTCCTCTAAAAACTTCATACATTGATTATTTACAAGTGGGGTATATATAGTAGAGCTTCATTAGGTTAAGTAAGGCTAAATTAGTAATTACATTTTTGAGTTTTAAGCAGGGAAACATTAGTCTTTTTGGAGAGATGAGCATCTCGGCTGAAGACGCCGCAATCCGTCCGTCCAGGAGGGAAAGACGCTCGGATTCTTGCAGGGATGGACGGGCGTCTTTCTGCAAATCCGCTCGGATTGTGGCGGAGGAATCCGAGCGTCTTCGTGGCTTGGACGCTCGGATTCTCATCTTGGACGGGCGTTTTGCTTGTTTGGCCGCTCGGATTCTGCTTCAGAATCCTTTTTTTCACTTTCTTCTTATTCATGTAGGATTGGTCTTTAGTTCTCGCTTCCTCTTCATACTAGTCCATCAAATATCATCAATAAGCTTCCAAGTATGCACCAAAGACGGGAATTTCCGCCTAATTATCTTCTTTCCTACAAAACATACGAAATGCACTAGAAAAGCAAATAGGAAGGTTTTGACGGATAAAATGGCCATAGAATGTTATAATAGTATGCAAAATAGGCTCAATTAGGGGACTAAATGTGCGCAAATAATTTTCACATCACAAGGACTGAAAAAACTCCGAAAATAGAGACTTGCAAACAGATCTCACCAAAAGGAGATTTTTTTTGTAATACCACAGTTTTCTGAGTCCTGTTTACTCGGCCGAATATGGCTAACTCAGCCTAGTAAGGTGTCGTGTGTTTTTTTGGTCAGGCTACTGCCCAGGAACACTCGGCCGAGTAGTGCGAAGCTCGGTCTGTAACACCCCTAATTTCTGTAATATATTTCTTTAATTTTATTTTCCCATATTTCATATTTTATTTTTCCGGGAAAATATCCGTCTCTTTTATTTTGGGCTCGTTGGGTTCGAAAACGGTGAAGACCTATTCTTTTTTTGGGTCTCACATGATTTTGGAGTGTATGGGTGAGTTTTGTGCCTAAGCTTGGAATAAACCCAGGAGTTCTTCTATAAATAAGAAGGGAAACCAAACCCTTGCTTTTCTTTTCTCATAATTCTCAGAAAACCCTAAACCTAATTTCTCTCCTCTCTTCCTCCCTTGTGCCGCACGTTTCTGGCGCCTAGAGTTTTGTGCTGTCCTTTCCTTTCCTTTCCTTTCCATTCCTTTCCTTTCCTTTGTTCTTCATCGTTCTTCGTGCCTAGATCGATCCTACTCCTTGGATCTATCTATCTTCTTCGTAAGTTTTATGTTTTTCGCATAGTTTTTATTGTTTTTGTAGTTTATAAATATAGTTAGTATATTTATTAGATTTGTTCTTCATTGGCACGTGTGAAACGACAATAAAGGACGTTTATATTGTTGAAGACATTTTATCCTGGTGTGACATGCGTTTACACTTAGCACACAACCTTTTCGGTTTTTTTGCCTTCATAATTGTCTTATTTCTGCTGCTCACCAACCGTTTACCACTACCTTCGTTTTTAGAGACTTTAGGTGGTAAGATCTTGACTTCTTTTGGAGCCTTACAGTTGAGAAGGACATCTAATTCTTGTTCTTTGGTCAAAGGCTTTGGGTTTGGCTCCAACTTCTCTCGGAATTCTTTAATTAGTTTGGCAAACTCTCTCATATTTGACTCTTCCTTTCTTTTGAGCATACCAACAGTTGCGTAAATCATAGACCACACCCGAGACATTCCAAATTTACTATTACCAGTAAGATCTTAGTTTTCCTGCAGATTTCCATTCAAATCATAAACCGGGTTTCTGAGTGCATTCTTACTCCACCTACGCAAAATGTATTTCTCAGGTATTTCCTTAAACTTTCCCAAGCAAATCCAAATGTTGTGGTTGCATAAAATACCTTTCCTTTCAAACAATTTACATGTACAACGGACATCCATTGTTTTTCTATTGTACTCAACTGCATATCTCTTTCCCTTGTTCGCGTCCTCAATAATTGAAACTTCAAAGTTAGTTACTGGATCTGGTGGGTGTATTCACAAACACTGCACGCATTTACCGAAAACTTAACCTCCTCTTGGAACTCGAAGAACACTTTATGTGTATAGACCTTCACTGCATGGGCCTCCCAATTTGACCCGAATTGGGCTTCAGGCATTGAGTTATGGCTCTGTGCTTCAAGAAGCTTTAGATTGTGCCTTTGTTGGTTCATGGCACTCTCAAATCTCATCCAAAATTCTAAGAGAGTCCCATATTTATTTTTAAATCTCTTGAAGAAGCTATTCGAACTCTCTGATCTTTGTGTGGTTTTTAAAATGTTGCATATCGGCACACTCCTGAAATAAGCGGGTATCCACTTCTCTCATTTAGCAAACTTGCCAGTCAACCATTTATTTTCTTTTAACGAGAACTTGCTAATGACCTTAGCCCAATTCTCTTCAAATTCCTTAGGCTCCAAGTCCTCGCTCCAGACAACATTGTTCAGACAGCTTAAGAAATCAGTCTCTTTGCAAATTGTGCTCCCAACCTTTTCTGTTACTTTCTTCATAATGTGCCACATGTAAAAGCGATGTCTTGCTTTTTTGAACACGGCTGCAAGTCACAAAATCACATTATCTATTGTGCAGATCGTTTTTTAATAACTAAATTCACAAAACCAGTCCCTAAATTCACGAATAAAGTCCCTAGATTCACCAACAAATTAACTAAATGATTTCACAAATTTTGTGGGCCACGTTTCACATAATGAGGTCCAGGTTTCACAATACTACCTACTAGTTTCACAGTCTAACCTCTAGCATTCAAAAACTAAACCAAATTGAAGATGCCGCTTACAGAGCAGCAAATAAATAACAAGATTCACAAATAATGTTACTAGATTCACCAAATAAATAACGAGTTTCACAAAAGTAAGATATTCCAAACACACCTTCAACTCCATTTATTATTCCGACGATCTTTAGGATTATTTGCTTAATAAGGTAATTAGGTGTTTCTCTTTTAATTGTGTTTATGCAAAATGATGTAATTAATGTGATTTAATGATTCATTTGTATGATTGGTACATGTTTGATTGTTTGTTATCATGATTAATAATGTTTTCGCATGGTTGTACATGTTTTAATGTTTTAAATATATATCATATGTCGTTTATATGTTTATTATAGGTGTCATGAGCGCAATTAGGGTTTACGAATAAACCCTAGTGGCGGCATAATAGGCGGCCAAGGGTGCTCTCCAAAGTTATAGCTAAAGCTAGTATAACCTTAATGATGATTCGAGTGTTATAGCTGAAGTTAGTACAACTTTGGGTTGTTACTCTAGTTATGGCAGAAACAGGTGTAACCTTGGATATATGAATCCGGGTTATAGCTAAATCTACTATAACATTGAAGTACGAGTTAACGTTATAGCTGAAACAAACGTAACCCTGAGATTATGGCTCAAGGTTATGGTTGGAACTAGTATAACTTTGAGTTTCGTATCAAGGTTATGGTTGAGGAAATTATAACTTCAAGTTATATATGTTGAAGTTATAGTCGAGGTTACTATAACCTCGCATCTAGAGTTCATATTATGGTTAAGGTTACTATAACATTGATTGTTAATACTTGTTTCACATGTTATGTGGTACTCGGTTATATCGTATGACATTTTGTGTGCATAAGTCGTTGGTTACTCTTGTTCATGTGATAAGTTGGATAGTCAGTTATACTATCTTATGAGTTCAGTCGTGATATTATTCACGCATGTTGGTACAGTTAGTTATACTGTGCATTTGTGATTTGCTAGTCTGAATAGATGACAGTAGTATCAGTTATATACTATCGGAACAAACTATTGCCACCCGTTCGGTGTACAATTAATGCACCGAGAGTCTGGCCAGGTCTTAGACATATAAGCAATAGTGATACGCTATACATAGTACGGTGGAGGCAGTGGTTATACGCTCCGCACCGATGGAGGCAATGGTTATACGCTCCGTCAGCTAGAGGCAGTGGTTATATGTTCTGGAAAGTTAGAGGTAGTGGTTATACGCTCTAACGGGCGTTTGCTCTATTCGCTATGCTTTGTTGCTAGCTTTATGCGTTCTGTTGCTGTGGATCGTGTGTCACCATGTTTCCTATGCTTTAATGCTAGCTGTGCGCCTTAAGTTTTTATGGGTCATTTGTCGCTATTGGTCTTGGTCTAATGGTTGCATATGGTCTAGGTTCGCATGTTTGCATCCTTCCATGATTGATAAGTCATGGTGAGCTGTGTTGAGTTTTCATAAGTACAGATGGTCTCACATGTTTACGGTTTTACGTTTCAATTGTTAATGATTGTTAATTATATTCAATTGTTGTAAACATGACTAGGAGAGCATCTAGTTACTCCCGACTGATTGTCGACCCCAATTCTCAGGTTGATAAGATGGTTTGCTGTTTGGATGATATCTTACTGGGAAGTACCGGATTGGTCGGGTGTTTCTGCCACCTTGACCCTTTTATCGGTATTATACTCTGATATTCACTTTATATTACGTTTTTCCTTTGTTTTATAATCCGGGTGGTTACAGTTGGTATCAGAGCGAACACGCTCCTAACTCTCGCTTAGTTCATGACTAAAATAAATGTCATAGTTAATGAGTGAGAGTAAATGGGGGTAGAAACCAGTAGGATTTGTTGGTTTTCTTATGTTTGTAGAGTGTATGAGTAGTTGTTTGGAGTGGAACTTAGGTTCTACCACTTATAACGAGATTTTGTCCTTGCAGATGGTGCGTAACGTGAATGGTGAGACCGATGCTGATCGCATCAGGAGACTTAAAGGCCGCTTTTGCATCTATGGCCGAAGGTTTCACTAATCACCTCAACAACAACAACAACAACCATCCGCAGCCGACTGCTTTTTATCGCTTTGCTCGTCACCGTCCTCGTACTTATGATGGTGCAAACGATCCTACTGCTTTGGAGGCTTGAATTCGAGAGATCGAGAAGCTGTTCCTCGCTACTAGTTGTCCTGAGGATCAGAAGGCGGATAGTGCCACCTATTATCTGAAGCACGAGGCCGACAACTGGTGGGCTCTTGCTAGATCTAGCCTTGAAGTTCAGCCAGGATATGGTTGGGCTGTTTTCTCCGAGGCTCTGAAGAAAAGGTTTTATCTCGAGGAGATGCGCTGGCAGAAGGAGCTGAAGTTCTTTCATTTACAGTAGGGTTCCATGACCGTTGAGGAGTACACTAACAAGTCCGTGAAGCTATCACGTTTCGTTACCTCAGTTGCTATGGACGAGGTTTCAAGGATTCGTTGCTATGAGAAGAATCTGGCTCCCAAAGTCCGGACTGCTATGTCTGGTATTCCTTTGACTTCTTTCCAGCAGGCTTATGATCATGCTCTTAGCATTTATGATTCGGTTCTTGCTACCAAGGGTGAGGAGAGTGCGAAGAGTAAGTTTGTAAAGAGGCCTTATGTTGCTCCTAATGCTCACCAGAAGAAGTAGAAGTATGAGGCTCATCTGTATGCTCCGGGTGATCAGGGTGAATTTAAGAAGGATATGGTTTGCTTCAAGTGTGGAAAGGCTTACCACCCAGGTAAGTATTGTTACACTGGTAGTCCGGTCACATGTTTCATTTGCAAAGCTCCGGGACACAAGGCTATCGATTGTCCCCAGAAACCAAAGGTTGATGCTCCTACGATTGATGCTCCGAAGACTGGTCGAGTGTTCGTTATGAGTCGTGCTGAAGCAGATGCTAATCCAGATGTGGTTACAGGTACTTTTCTGGTTCACTCTTTATCTACTTTGTTCTTTTTTATACAGGTGCATCGATGTCTTTCGTATCCGAATCCTTTTCCGCCCGAGCTGGACTCACTTCTTCGTCGTCCGTTCATACCTCTATATCCCTTCCTACGGGTGAGATTGTTTCTTGATCCGTTCTGTTTAAGGATGTACTTGTCAGTATTGCAGGGGCGATCCTTCTTGTCGATCTTCTCCAATTCAAACTAGGAGTGTTTGACGTGATTTTGGGTATGGACTGGCTATCTCGCTATGATGCTAGGTATATGTGCCGTGATCAGAAGATCGTTTTTAAGAGTCCTACAGGTTCGAGGGTTTTTTAACAGAGTGTTAGGGTTACACCTACGGTCAAGTGGGTTTCTACTTTGAACGTGGTTAGCATGGGTAAAAAGGTTCACCAGATCTATCGGTGCACTGTACAAGATGTTTCAGCTTAGCCGAAGTTAGAGGATATCCCTGTGGTTAAGGAGTTTCATGATGTCTTTCCTGAGGATCTACCTGGTATTCTTCCTGAGTGAGATATAGAGTTCTCGATTGAGTTGTTGCCTGGAACTGGTCCCATTTCGAAAGGTCCATATCGTATGGCACCAGCAGAGTTAAAGGAACTTAAGAAGCAACTTGAGGAGATGACCGATAAGGGTTTTATCCGACTGAGTGCTTCACCGTGGGGTGCTCCTGTTTTGTTCATCAAGAAGAAGGATGGTAGTATGCAGTTGTGCATCGACTACCGTGAGCTGAAAAAGGTTACTATCAATAATAAATATCCTTTGCTGAGAATCAAGGATTTCTTTGATCAGCTCCGTGGGGCTAGTCTGTTCTCGAAGATCGATCTGAGGTCTAGTTACCATCAGATTCTAGTTAGGAAATAGGATAACCCTAAGACTGCTTTTCACTCGAGGTATGGTCACTATGAGTTCGTGGTGATGCCGTTTGGGTTGACGAATGCACCTGCTGTCTTTATGGATCAGATGAATCGCACTTTAAGCGAGTATATGGATAAGTGTGTTGTGGTGTTCATAGACGACATACTAATTTACTCGAGAGACGAGGCTGAGCACGAGAGTCATCTTCGTGTTATTTTGGAGACTCCGCGTAAGCAGAAATGGTATGCTAAGTTCTAGAAGTGTGAGTTGTGGCTAAGGAAAGTTACCTTCTTGGGTAATGTGATATATGGCGATGTAGTTATGGTTGATCCGTCAAAGATTCGAGTTGTGGTCGAGTGGGAGAGTCCAAAGAATGTTAACGAGGTTCGGAGTTTCCTTGGTCTAGCTGGGTACTATCGTCGGTTTGTGCATGATTTCTCTAAGATCGCGAGGCCGATGACTCAGTTAATGAAGAAGGAATCCAAGTTCATTTGGACTGAGGCTTGTGAAGCTACTTTCCAGGAGTTGAAGAAAAGGTTGACTACCGCTCCTGTTTGACTCTACCAGAAAAGGGCGTTGAGTTCGATGTCTTTTGCGATGCATCAAAGTTTGGGTTGGGTTGTGTCTTTATGCAAAAGGATAAGGTTGTGGCTTATGTTTCCCGTTAGTTGAAAGTTCACGAGATGAACTACCCGACTCACGATCTTGAGTTAGCTGCAGTGGTGTTTGCACTTAAGCTGTGGCGACACTACCTTTATAGAGTCTCTTGCAACATTTATACGAATCATAAGAGCTTGAATTATATCTTCACTCAGAGAGATCTTAACATAAGGTAGAGACGTTCATTGGAGCTGCTTAATGACTACAAGGTTGAGCGGCAGTATCATGAGGGTAAGGCAAACGTAGTTGCCGATGCTTTGAGTCGCAAGGTGTGTTATTTTATGAGATCTGTGATGGTGTTACCTGAGGACTTGAGTTGAGAGTTCCAGAAGATGAGCCATGAGGTAGTTCTTCTTGGTACTTTAGATTTGAGTGCGATGGTTGCTGAACCCGAGATCCTTCATGAGATCCGAGTTAAGCAAAGAGAGGATGAATTCCTAGAAGAAGTTCGAGTCGCTATAAGTGAAGGTCACGCCTGAGACTTCGACGTTGGACTTGATGATGGTCTGCGATTCCAAGGTCGTTGGTGTGTACCTAGTTGTGAGGTCTTAAAATGTAAGATTCTTAAGGAGGCTCATAGTACTCCCTATTCAGTTCATCCTGGTGGTGATAATATGTACAAGGATCTGAAACTATAGTTTTGGTGGCCGAGTATGAAGAAAGAGATCGCCGAGTCTGTGAGCCGTTGCCTAATATGTCAAAAGGTCAAGTTTGAACATCAGATACCTGGTGGTCTACTGCAACCTTTGGAGATCCCCACATGAAAATGGGATTCGATTTCGATGGACTTCGTCATGGGTTTGCCTAGGTCGCTGAGAGGAATGAATGCGATTTGGGTCGTAGTTGACCGTTTGACTAAAGTCGCGCATTTCATTCTAATGAAGGTGACTTAGAGTCTCTCGAGGATCTAGCGAATGCTTATCAGCGAGAGATCATTCGTCTTCATGGGGTTCCTAAAGATATCATCTCCGACCGTGATCCGAGGTTTTGTTCTCAGCTTTGGAAGAAGCTTTAGTTGGCTTTAGGCAGTGAGCTTAAGATGAGTACGACTTTTCAAGCTGCAACTGATGTTCAGACTGAGCGTACGATTCAGACGCTTGAGGATATGTTGCGAGCTTGTGCTTTGGAGTTCCAAGTTAGTTGGGAGAAGAGTTTACCGCTTTTAGAGTTCTCCTACTACAACAGTTACCAAGCGACCATTCAGATGTCTCCGTTTGAGGTACTTTATGGAGGGAAGTGTCGTAGTCCTTTGTTGGGACGACTCTAGTGAGGTAGTCGTTCTTGGCCCAGATTTGGTTCAAGAATTGATTGAGCATGTGATGTTGATCCGCGAGAAGCTTAAGGCATCCCTGGATCGACAACAGACGTATGCAGACTTGTGGCGTAGGCCGATTGAGTTTGAGGTTGGCGATAAGGTTTTTCTTAAGGTTTCGCCGATGAAACGTGTCAAGAGATTTTGGCTTTTTGGAAAGTTTAGTCCTAAGTACATTGGACCTTATGTGGTGCTCGAGAGAGTTGGCGAGGTAGCCTATAGGTTGGCTTTACCTCCGAATCTGTCAAAGGTTCATGATGTTTTCCATGCGTCGCAGTTGCATCGTTATCACAGTGTTCCTTCTCATGTTCTACAAGCTAATGTTATCGAGGTTGAGCCTAACATGACTTATGAGGAACGACCTGTTGGTAATTTGGAACGTCGGGGAACAAGATTGTACCTTTGGTTTGGGTTCTCTTGAGACGTCAGGAGTTCGAGCAAGAGACTTGGGAAAACGAAGCATCTATGCGAGAGAAGCATCCGCATCTTTTTGAGTGAGGTAGTTCTCTTATCAATTTTCGAGGACGAAAATTCTTTTTAGGGGGTTGGATTGTAACACCCCTAATTTCCATTATATATTTCTTTAATTTTATTTTCCCATATTACATATTTTTTTTTCCGGGAAAATATCCGTCTCTTTTCTTTTGGGCTCGTTGGGTTCGAAAACGGTGAAGACCCGTTCTTTTCTTGGGTCTCACGGAGTTTTGGGCCTAAACTTGTAATAAACCCATGAGTTCTTCTATAAATAAGAAGGGAAACCAAACCCTTGCTTTTCTTTTCTCATAATTCTCACAAAACCCTAAACCTAATTTCTCTCCTCTCTTCCTCCCTTGTGCCGCACGTTTCTGGCGCCTAGGGTTTCGTGCCACCCTTTCCTTTCCTTTGGTCTTCATCGTTCTTCGTGCCTAGATAGATCCTAATCCTTGGATCTATCTATCATCTTCGTAAGTTTTATTTTTTTCGCGTAATATTTGTAGTTTTTGTAGTTTATATATACAGTTAGTATATTTATTAGATTCATTCTTCTTTGGCACGTGTGAAACGACAATAAAGGCATGGAAGTTGCTCCTGAAGAGGACGTTTATATATCGTTGAAGACGATCTTTAGGATTATTTGCTTAATAAGGTAACTAGGTGTTTCTTTTTTAATTGTGTTTATGCCAATTGATGTAATTAATGTGATTTAATGATTGATTTGTATGATTGGTACATATTTGATTGTTTGTTATTATGATTAATTATGTTTTCGCATGGTTGTGCATGTTTTAATGCTTTAATTATACATCGTATGTCGTTTATATGTTTATTATGAGTGTCATGAGCGCAATTAGGATTTACGAATAAACCCTAGTGGCGGCATGATAGGCGGCCAAGGGTGCTCTCCAAAGGTATAGCTAAAGCTAGTATTACTCTAGTTATGGCTGAAACAGGTGTAACCTTTGAAATATGAATCCGGGTTATAGCTGAATCTACTATAACATTGAAGTACGAGTAAAGGTTACAGCTAAAACTAACGTAACCCTGAGATTATGGCTCAAGGTTATGGTTGGAACTAGTATAGCTTTGAGTTTTGTGTCAAGGTTATGGTTGAGGTAATTATAACTTCAAGTTATATGTTTTGAAGTTATAGTCGAGGTTACTATAACCTCGCATCCAGAGTTCATGTTATGGTTAAGGTTAGTATAACATTGATTGTTAATACTTGTTTCACATGTTATATGGTGCTCGGTTATATCATATGACATTTTGTGTGCATAAGTCGTTGGTTACTCTTGTTCATGTGATAAGTAGGATAGTCAGTTATACTATCTTATGAGTTTAGTCGTGATGTTGTTCACGCATGTTAGTACAGTCAATTATATTATGCATTTGTGGTTTGCTAGTCTCAATAGATGATGGTAGTATCAGTTATATACTATCGAAACAAACTAACGCCACCCGTTGATCCCGGATTTACTATTGGTCTATGTTCGGGGGGTAGTAGAGGCAGTGGTTATACGCTCTTTTCCACAAGTGTCGTTCGGTGTACTGTTATTGCACCAAGAGGCTGGCCAGGTCTTAGACATATATGCAGTGGTTATATGCTATACATAGTACCATGGAGGCAGTGGGTATACGCTCCGCATCGATGGAGGCAGTGGTTATACGCTCTGGCAAGTTAGAGGCAGTGGTTATACACTCTAACGGGCGTTCGCTCTATTCGCTATGCTTTGTTGCTAGCTTTATGCCTTCTGTTGCTGTGGATCGTGTGTCACCATGTTTGCTAAGCTTTAATGCTAGCTTTGTGCCAAAGTTCTTGTGGGTCGTTTTTCACTACTAGTCTAGGTCTAGTGGTTGCATATGGTCTAGGTTCGCATGTTTACATCCGTCCAAGATTGATAAGTCATGGTAAGCTGTGTTGGGTTTTCATGAGTATAGATGGTCTCACATGTTTACTGGTTTTACGTTTCAATTGTTAATGATTGTTAATTATATTCAATTGTTATAAACATGACTTGGAGAGCATCTAGTTACTCCCGACTGATTGTCGACCCCCATTCTCAGGTTCTTCAAATGGTTTGCTGTTTGAATGATATCTTGCTGGGAAGTACTGTGCGGCTAGATGAATATTAAATTAGGAGTTTGTTTTCATGTTTTGAGAACCTTTGAATAATGTCTTAGTTTGGTTTTGGTTTAGTAGCGAACCGGATTGGTCGGGTGTGTCCGCCACCTTGACCCTTTTTCAGTATTATACTCTGATATTTACTTTATATTACGTTTTTCCTTTGTTTTATAATCCGGGTTGTTATAGTTGGTATCAGAGCGAACACGCTCCCAACTCTCGCTTAGTTCATGACTAAAATAAATGACTTAGTTAATGTGTGAGAGTAAATGGGGGTAGAAACTAATAAGATTTGTTTGTTTTCTTATGTTTGTAGAGTATATGAGTAGTTGTTTGGAGTGGTACTTAGGATCTACCACTTATAACGAGATTTTGTCCTTGCAGATGGTGCGTAACGCGAATGGTGAGACCGATGTTGATCGTATCAGGAGACTTGAGGCCGCTTTGGCATCTATGGCCGAAGGTTTCACTAATCACCTCAACAACAACAACAACAACAACAACAACAACAACAACGATAACCATCCGCAACTAACTGTTTTTGATCGCTTTGCTCGTCACCGCCCTCCTGCTTATGATGGTGCGAATGATCCTACTGCATTGGAGGCTTGGATTCGAGAGATCGAGAAGCTGTTCCTCGCTGTTGGTTGTTCTGGGGATCAGAAGGTGGATATTGCCACTTACTATCTGAAGAACGAGGCCGACAACTGGTGGACTCTTGCTAGAGCTGGCCTGGAAGTTCAGCCAGGATATGGTTGGGATGTTTTCTCTGAGGCTCTGAAGAAAAGGTTTTATCCCGAGGCGATGCGCTGGCAGAAGGAGCAGGAGTTCTTTCGTTTGCAGCAGGTTCCATGACCGTTGAGGAGTACACTAACAAGTTCGTGAAGCTGTCACGTTTCGTTACCTCAGTTGCTATGGACGAGGTTTCAAGGACTCATCGCTATGAGAAGAATCTGGCTCCCAAAGTTCGGACTGTTATATGTGGTATTCCTTCGACTTCTTTCCGGCAGGCGTATGATCATGCTCTTAGAATCTATGATTCGGTTCTTGCTACCGAGGTTGAGGAGAGTGCGAAGAGTAAGTTTGTAAATAGGCCTTATGTTGCTCTTAGTGCTCCCTAGAAGAAGCAAAAGTAAGAGGCTCATCCGTATGCTCCGAGTGATCAGGATCAAGCTAAGAAGGATATGATTTGCTTCAAGTATGGAAAGGCTTACCACCTAGGTAAGTATTATAACACTGGTAATCCGGTCACATGTTTCACCTGCAAAGCTCCAAGACACAAGGCTAGAATTGTCCCCAGAAGCCAAAGGTTGATGCTCCGAAGACTGGTCGAGTGTTCGTTATGAGTTGTGTCGAAGCAGATGCTAATCCAGATGTGGTTACGGGTACTTTTCTAGTTCACACTTTATCTGCTTTTGTTCTTTTTGATACAGGTGCATCGATGTCTTTCGTAACAGATTCCTTTTCCGTCCGAGCTTGACTCACTTCTTCGTCATTCGTTCATACCTCTATATCCCTTCCAACGGGTGAGATTGTTTCTTGCTCCGTTCTATTAAAGGACGTACCTGTCAGTATTGCAGGGGCGATCCTTCCTGCCGATCTTGTCCAATTCAAACCAGGAGAGTTTGACGTGATTTTGGGCATGAACTTGCTATCTCGCTATGATGCTAGGTTTATATGTCGTGATCAGAAGATCGTGTTTAAGAGTCCTATAGGTTCAAGGGTTTCTTAACAGGGTGTTAGGGTTACACCTACGGTCAAGTGGGTTTCTGCTCTGAAGATGGTTAACATGGGTAGAAAGGGTCACCAGATCTATATGTGCAGTGTTCGAGATGTTTCAGCTGAGCTGAAGTTAGAGGATATCCCTGTGGTTAAGGAGTTTCCTGATGTCTTTCCGGAGGATCTACCTGGTATTCCTCCTAAGCGAGATGTACAGTTCTCGATTGAGTTGTTGCCTGGAACTGGTCCCATTTCGAAAGGTCCATATCGTATGGCACCAGTAGAGTTACAGGAACTTAAGAAGAAACTTGAGGAGATGACCGATAAAGGGTTTTATCCGACTAAGCGCTTCGCCGTGGGGTGCTCCTGTTTTGCTCGTCAAGAAGAAGGATGGTAGTATGCGGTTGTTCATCGACTACCGTGAGCTGAACAAGGTTACTATCAAGAATAAGTATCCTTTGCCGAGGATTGAGGATTTGTTTGATCAGGTCCGTGGTGCTAGTGTGTTCTCGAAGATCGATCTAAGGTCTGGTTACCATCAGCTTTCAGTTAGAAAAGAGGATATTCCTAAGACTGCTTTTCGCTCAAGGTATGGTCACTATGAGTTCGTGGTGATGCCGTTTGGGTTGACTAATGTACCTGCTGTCTTTATGGATCAGATAAATCGCACTTTCAGCGAGTATTTAGATAAGTGTGTCGTGGTGTTCATAGACGACATACTAATTTACTCGAGTGACGAGGCTGAGCACGAGAGTCATCTTCATGTTATTTTAGAGTCTCCGCGTAAGCAGGAATGGTATACTAAGTTCTCGAAGTGCGAGTTTTGGTTAAGGGAAATTACCTTCTTGGGTCATGTGATATCTGGCGATGGAGTTATGGTTGATCCGTCGAAGATTCGAGCTGTGGCCGAGTGGGCGGGAGAGTCCAAAGAATGGGAACGAGGTTCAGAGTTTCCTTGGTCTTGCTGGGTACTATCGCTGGTTTGTGTATGATTTCTCTAAGATCGTGAGGCCGATGACTCAGTTAATGAGGAAGGAATCCAAGTTCATTTGGACCGAGGCTTGTGAAGCTGCTTTTCAGGAGTTGAAGAAAAGGTTGATTACCGCTCCTGTGTTGACTCTACCAGAAAAGGGCGTTGAGTTCGATGTCTTTTGCGATGCATCAAAGTTTGGGTTGGGTTGTGTCTTTATGCTGAAGGGTAAGGTTGTGGCTTTTGCTTCCCGTCAGTTCAAAGTTCACGAGATGAACTACCCGACTCACGATCTTGAGTTAGCTGCAGTGGTGTTTGCACTTAAGCTGTGGCGACACTACCTTTATGGAGTCTCTTGCAACAATTATACAGATCATAAGAGCTTAAAGTATATCTTCACTCAGAGAGATCTTAACATGAGGCAGAGACCTTGGTTGGAGCTGCTTAATGACTACAAGGTTGAGCGGCAGTATCATGAGGGTAAGGCAAACATAGTTGCCGATGCTTTGAGTCGGAAGGTGTGTCATGCTATGAGATTTGTAATGGTGTTACCTGATGACTTTATTCAAGAGTTCCAGAAGATGAGCCTTGAGGTAGTTCTTCCTGGTACTTTAGATTTGAGTCCGATGGTTGCTGAACCCGAGATCCTTCATGAGATCCAAGTTAAGCAAAGAGAGGATGAATTCCTAGAAGCAGTTCGAGTCACTATAAACGAAGGTCGTGCCAGAGACTTCGACGTTGGACTTGATGATGGTCTGCGATTCCAAGGTCGTTGGTGTGTACCTAGCTGTTTGATGTGACTCTTAATTGCGCACATTTAGTCCCCTAATTGAACCTGTTTTGCATACTAATATAATATTTCATGGCCATTTTATCCGTCAATTCCTTCCTATTTTGCTTTCCTATTGCATTGTATATGCTTTGTAGGAAAGCAGATAATGAGGCGGAATTCCTGTCTCTCGCGCATATTTGGAAGCTTGTTGATGATCTTGGATGGAATAGTATGAAGAGGAGGCAAGAATGATAACCAAGGATGTACGAATAAAGAGTATATAGAAGGATCATAGGCTTAAAAGCAAGGATGACGAGAAGGAAGCCATTACAAGAATAATTTGCTCGGAACCAAACCAAGAGTTGCTTGTTTGGCTCTGAAAGTATGCTAGATGAAACGGCGTCAAAAAATCAAGTGGTCTAGGCTTTTGAATCACTCCAAAAGGAGTCCAGATGAGGAAATGACGTCCGTTTTACAATCCGAGCTCAAATAGACAAGCTGTCCTAGGATCCGCGCGTCCCGAGCTGCTTTGCCATTTCAGAAGATCCTGTAAGAGGATCCGCGCATCCCGAGCTCAGGATGAGCATCCCAGACCTAGGATCCGCGTATTTCCCTCAGGACTTGCAAAGCTCTACTCAACACTTAGCATTGTTATTTACTAATCTACCCTTGCTTAACCTAATGATGTACCACTATATATACTCCATTTGTAATTAACAAAAGACCAAGTTCTCTTAGATTAGATTAAGCATTCTTTAGATTTGATTAAGCCTTCATTAGGAGTAGATTAGAATAGATTAATCTCAATCATTCCACAAAATTACACATTAATCTTTCTTTAATTATTGTTCAAAGTTTATTATTGGGTAATTGAAGATTATTGGAGAATTTACAACTCTTCGTCAATCAATCAAGTTTTCTTCTATTATTCTTTCCTTTTCAATTGTTTATCTTAAGTTTGGCATAATTTCTTTACTCTTCACTCTTTATTGTTTATTTCCTCACTCTCTTATCATGTTTATACTTGTTGTGATAATTGACACCATTGATAACATGTTTCCCATGATAATAAGTGAGTAGTTACTTAACTAGGATTAGTGAAGGATTAGGGGAGTTAATCATTAGATAGATTTATGCTTAATGAGTTCATATGAATGCTTGCTTATTGTTCTTCAACTTATGCACATGTTATGTTTGATGAAATGCTAGACTATGAAACCTTGCATTTTTACCCATCTCTTATCTATTCAACAAGGCTTGTAAGATATAAACCAACTCAAGCCTTGTTAGACCTTGCATATTGTTGAGTAGGGAAAACCCAAGTCGACTTGTAGGTGTTGTAAATTCTTAACCGACTTGGCTCCGAGATGCAAGTTTCCCTAGGAATTGGTTTATCATACATGTAGTCTAATAGGAAGAATTAAGTCGACTTGTAGGTGTTGTAAAGTCACAAATTACTCGGCTCTGGGACCCAAATCTTCTTATGGACGATATGACATGAACTAACTTAAAATCCAACAATAATAAATTGCCTGCATCTATATAACTCATTTATGCTATCTTACCACGATTTCCCTATGATCTCATGATATCCTAGTATCCTTTATTACTTGTTTACATCTTTATTTGCTTTATTACTTATTTTATTCCATTGCCTTCTTTAGTTTAGAATCATCAACCCAAACCAATTATGACAACCCCTTAGCACAACTACGATTAGATTGAACAATTCAAATACCCCCGTCCCGTGGATCAACCCCGACTTGCTTGCTATGCTAGTAGTTGGGTATAAATGTGTTTGATGGCGGACAACGACTCGCTCCATCACTGTGAGGTCTTAAAATGTAGGATTCTCAAGGAGGCTCATAGTACTCCCTATTCGATTCATCCTGGTGATGTTATGATACAAGGATTTGCAACAACGGTTTTGGTGGCTGAGTATGAAGAAAGAGATCACCGAGTTTGTGAGCCGTTGCCTAATCTTCTAGAAGGTCAAGTTTGAACATTAGAGATTTGGTGGTCTACTGCAACCTTTGGAGATCCCCATATGGAAATGGGATTCGATTTCGATGGACTTCGTCATGGGTTTGTCGAAGTCGCCGAGAGGAATGAATGCGATTTGGGTCGTAGTTTACCGTTTGACTAAAGTCGCGCATTTGATTACGATGAAGTAGACTTGGAGTCTCAAGGATCTAGCGAATGCTTATCAGCGAGAGATCATTCATCTTCATGGGGTTCCTAAGGATATTATCTCCGACCGTGATCCGATGTTTTGTTCTCAGTTTTGGAAGAAGCTTCAGTTGGCTTTGGGCAGTGAGCTTAAGATGAGTACGACTTTTCACGCTGCAACTGATGGTCAGACTGAGCGTACGATTCAGACGCTTGAGGTTATGTTGCGAGCTTGTGCTTTGGAGTTCCAAGTTAGTTGGGAGAAGAGTTTACCGCTTGTGGAGTTCTCCTATAACAACGGTTACTAAGTGAGCATTCAGATGGCTCCGTTTGAGGCACTTTATGGAAGGAAGTGTCATAGTCCTTTGTGTTGGGACGACTCTAGTGAGGGAGTCGTTGTTGGCCCAGAGTTGGTTCAAGAATCGATTGAGCATGTGAGGTTCATCTGCGAGAAGCTTAAGGCAGCCCAGGATCAACAAAAGACGTATGCAGACTTCCGGCGTAGGCCGATTGAGTTTGAGGGTGGCGATAAAGTTTTTCTTAAGGTTTCGCCGATGAAAGGTGTCAAGAGATTTGGGCTTAAGGGCAAGCTTAGTCCTAAGTACATTGGACCTTATGAATTGCTCGAGAGAGTTGGCGAGGTAGCCTATAGGTTGGCATTACCTCCGAATCTATCAAAGGTTCACGATGTTTTCCATGTGTCGCAGTTGCGTCGTTATCGCATTGAACCTTCTCATGTTCTATAGGCTGATGTTATCGAGGTTGAGCCTAATCTGACTTATGAGGAATGACCTGTTCGTATTTTGGAACGTCGGGAGAAGAGGCTAAGGAATAAGGATGTAACTTTGGTTCGGGTTCTGTGGAGGAGTCAGGAGTTCGAGCAAGAGACTTGGGAAAACGAAGCATTTATGCGAGAAAAGCATCCGCATCTTTTCAAGTGAGGTAGTTCTCTTATCATGTTTCGAGGACGAAACTTCTTTTTAGGGGGTTGGATTGTAACACCCCTAATTTCCGTAATATATTTCTTTAATTTTATTTTCCCATATTTCATATTTTATTTTTCCGGGAAATTATCCGTCTCTTTTCTTTTGGGCTCGTTGGGTTCGAAAACGGTGAAGACCCGTTCTTTTCTCGGGTCTCACGTGATATTAGAGTGTATGAGTGAGTTTTGGGCCTAATCTTGGAATAAACGCATGAGTTCTTCTATACATAAGAAGGGAAACCAAACCCTTACTTTTCTTTTCTCATAATTCTCACAAAACCCTAAACCTAATTTCTCTCCTTTCTTCCTCCCTTGTGCCGCACGTTTCTGGCGCCTAGGGGTTCGTGCCACCCTTTCATTTCCTTTGTTCTTTATCGTTCTTCGTACCTAGATCGATCCTACTCCTTGGATCTATCTATCTTCTTCGTAAGTTTTATGTTTTTCGCGTAGGTTTTATAGTTTTTGTAGTTTATATATAAAGTTAGTATATTTATTAGATTCGTTCTTCTTTGGCACATATGAAACGACAATAAAGGCATGGAAGTTGCTCCTGAAGAGGACGTTTATATCGTTGAAGACGATCTTTAGGATTATTTACTTAATAAGGTAACTAGGTGTTTCTCTTTTAATTGTGTTTATGCCAATTGATGTAATTAATGTGATTTAATGATTGATTTGTATAATTGGTACATGTTTGATTGTTTGTTATTATGATTAATTATGTTTTCGCATGGTTGTACCTATTTTAATGCTTTAATTATATATCGTATGTCGTTTATATATTTATTATGGGTGTCATGAGTGCAATTAGGGTTTACGAATAAACCCTAGTGGCGGCATGATAGGCGGCCAAGAGTGCTCCCCAAAGTTATAGCTAAAGCTAGTATAACCTTGATGATGATTCGAGTGTTATAGCTGAAGTTAGTACAACTTTGGGTTGTTACTCTAGTTATGGCTGAAACAGGCGTAGCCTTGGAAATATGAATTCGGGTTATAGCTTAATCTACTATACATTGAAGTACGAGTTAAGGTTATAGCTAAAACTAACGTAACCCTGAGATTATGGCTCAAGGTTATGGTTGGAACTAGTATAACTTTGAGTTTCGTGTCAAGGTTATTGTTGAGGTAATTATAACTTCAAGTTATATGTGTTGAAGTTATAGTCGAGGTTACTATAACCTCGCATTCAGAGTTCATGTTATGGTTAAGGTTACTATAACATTGATTATTAATACTTTTTTCACATGTTATGTGGTGCTCGGTTATATCGTATGACATTTTGTGTGCATAAGTCGTTGGTTACTATTGTTCATGTGATAAGTAGGATAGTCAATTATACTATCTTGTGAGTTGAGTCGTGATGTTGTTCACGCATGCTGGTACAGTCAGTAATATTGTGCATTTGTGGTTTGCTAGTCTAAATAGATGATGGTAGTATCAGTTATATACTATCAGAACGACCTAACTGTAGACACCTCGTTTCTGCACCTCCCGCCAAACACCCAGTGATGATTGGGCCGCATGTTTAGCATATGTCGCGATTTTATGACGTTTTGTTAATCGGTTAATAAAAGGTAACCCGTAAACTTGTGTCTACCCCTTGGTTGTCAACTACGTGTCATTACGGTCGTTTTGGCAGTAATTAGAGTACATTAGGCGTCCGGGTCAAAAACCGTCTTCTTTTCTTAAAACCGTCAAATCCCGAGTCAAAAAGCAATGTGCTTGTTCACCTAAGGTTAGGATGTCATAAAATGTTATGAGTGCATCTCATTTTGAGTCCCATATCACTTCTTTGAGCTAAACTTAATGTTTACATTACAAAATGTGCATTTCATTTAGCTAAAATGACAACCAGACTTTTAGGCCCGTTTAACGACGTGATAACGACTTTTTTCGGTCAGGCCTATTTCACATAAAGTTCTAGATCTTTCTCTTAGATTTCCAACGCCACCAAAATCACCTTAATCTGAGTTACATAGAGAAAGTTATGCCTAAAATACGACAGACTGTCAAACGCGCTTTCTCGCGCAGAAGAATACTACCCGAAAAAGGACGCAGTAAGTGCTGCGGCTCTTCCAAGGGTCGCAGCACCTGCTGCGCCTTTTCTCAGGGCTTTCTTTTTGTCCAAGTTTCCGTGTTTCAACCTAAGTCGGTTGTTTCCGGATCTTTTCGACGCCTATGTACTTGATCAATCGACCACGTAAGCTCAGATCATTCTGAGTACCAGTCACGTTTGCATGACCGACCAATTTGACCACTACACAATCAATAAATCAATCTTTTAATTCGTTTTTCAAGAGCACTTTCATATTTGCATAGATCGAGTCAAGTTACCACTAAAAACCTATTTAGTTAAATCTCGCGACGTTAACATGTAAGTCTAAGGGTGTAAAATCCCAATTTTATTTAATGTATTTTATTTTATTGTAATTAATGTACGAGTTTATATCATAAGTACGCCTAAAACCGTCTTCAAAAACATATTTTAAAACCCTTTGACGGAAACAGCAGAGAAACGACATGGGGAAAAATCGCATCAATTGATGCGCCTTCTGGAAAGGACGCAGCATCTTCTGCGCCTCATCCAGAGGCTGCCTTCAGTTGCTGCACTTCTTCTTCTTCCTCGGGTTTTTGGTTCCTTTTGTCTTTTATTCTTCTTTCTTCGGTCTTTATATTATTACACCTAATAATTTTCAAATTAATTTTTATAAATCTTTTTCAACCTTTTTCGGCTTGAATCCCTTATAACTCGATATTTACGGGTTTTCGTCATCTTCTTCAAACCCGGATTTTAGAGGCTCGATTTGCTCATATCAAGTCTCCTGAATTCGTCTTTGATACATGTTTTAATTATATTTTCACCATTAATTCGTAATCTTTTGTTTCCACCGTTAACTTCAAGTTTGTACATAAACCCGTTTCCGACATCGTATCAATATTAATTATGTAAATCATTGTAAATTCTCACCCTTTAATTCGTTTTATGACAATATAATATACCTGTAACCTGTAAAATTAATTCAATTCGAGTTTAGATACCATTAATCGACTTTAAATTCACCAACGACATTAACAATCCGCGATTCTGACTTCACAGACAGAATTCAACTGGAGAACAGACGCATGAGGAGTTGCGCCTCTTCCAGAGGACGCAGCAGATGCTGCGCCTGTTCTGGGTTGGTTTCTGTCCCTGAACACGTTCTCGCTTTGACGTAACTTCTAATTACGTATTAAATCAACTATTAACCGTATTATCGCCTCTAATCTAGCGTAGTTTTCATACTAATTCTAATACTTTTAATTCTTCTTTTATTTTCATCTTCAAATCCCGTTTTGAGCGTGCTTTTGACGTAAATCAATTAAAGCCTTGTAATTTTAATTATTGTAATTTATTAGAGTTTATTTATTTATTATGTATGGTTTATTTACTTGTTTTTCACATGTAATTTAATCTAACATCCAACTTCGACCCAATTATTTGCTAAATTACGTGTTCACCGATTTAGTTTAATCTCACATGCTAGGATTAATCTATTGCTTGTTGCATTGCATGCATATAATCGACAACATATCAAATATAAACGATTTCCCTAATCATTATTAGAGGCCGCTATCGAGGCGGGCGGGATTAGGTGTTCAATTAAAGAGCTTCCTAATACGTACCCTCACCCCTTACTCCAGATCTCTGTGAACATCCGTGTTCATTGGCATCCACGAGAGTCATTCTAGACATAGAATGCTAAGGGTAACGAGTTCTTGGTGTTCATGTCATTACTTTATGTCTTGACATGGCACGAGGTATTCGAACGGTTCCAATTTCCCATAAAAATTGGTGGCGACTCCACAAATACACGCTTATTTCACGCGCCTCCGCGCACGCCGCGGTGTGGCCCATGTCCACAGTTTGGCGACTCCGCTGGAGATGATACACTTACGTGTTACTCAAGGTGAAACTTGAACGAGGTTAGGGAATAGTTTATACGAGACAGTTGTCAATTTTCATTACTCGACCTTCTTAGGTAGTTTCATTCGGCCTTGCTAGGCTTAACCCAACCCATTCAACCAATCGTTCCGTCTTGACGGTCCAAATTCTTATCTGGGCCTAAAGATGGATAGCGATTGACGTTAACCATACCGCGGTACATACCTATGTTTGTATCTAGAGCTTTCACTACTCGAGGGAATGGACTAGGAATCGACCTTACTCATGTTTGGCACGGGCCTCTCCACAGACCAAGGTTTGATAACTTGGTATGGCAACCCACCTTTTTTAAGCCAAAACCCTTTAAATGCACTCAGCATACCGTTATAATGCCTGTTTGTATGTGTACTTTCTATGTGTCTAAATTCCTCATTTATAAACAAAATAATGTCAATGTAAATAAAATTCGTTTTCAAACCTTTTCAAATGTCCCATTTAAAAACATAATAATGCCGAATTTTCCGATTTTCAAATTTTAATTTTTCACCACAAAAAAAACCTTTTCAAAAATCTTTTGTAATTCTCAAAAAAAAAAAAGAGCAAAAAAAAATCAAAAAAAAAAAATCTGAAAAAAATCTACAAAAAAAGGACCAAAAACATTTTAAAACAAAATATTTTCAAACCTTTTAAATGTAAAAATGTAAATTCAATTGAGCTAAGTTAGAGTCAAAATCCAAACCGACTATGTCCTAGTCGGAACTCTGTCGAGTCATAAACCCGTCTTCGTTTACATTTTGGGTCTTTTCAAATTCAAGTCAAGTCCTACGGCGTCACGCCATCATATTGGACCCCCTATCCCTAGTCGATTAGGATCTAGACATTTCCACACCTCGACTCATACACTCGAGGCTAACACATCGAGTCGTTCCAAAATCCGTCTCTCGAATCCTCCTAATGACACGTTCGGGTACACACATACCCAAACCTCGAGTCAAGTCTGTCCTAAACACACGTCTTAAAATCACGCCAACTTCAATCCCGTCAATAAGGTCAACTGTATAAATGTCACTCCGTCAAATTCAATACGCGAGTCTAAGGTCAAATTCAAACACCGTGAGTCCAAACACGAGAAGTCACTCACGACATTTCACGATTTCACAAGTCAAGAGTCTAGTTATCTCGCCTCATCCTCATATGTTTTCCTTTGTATAACCTTTGTTTGTCGCCTTAGTATGCGTGATCCCATGCCAAATCAAGTTGTAACGCGCGTCATTTTGTTCTCGGTAGGAATTCTGCGATTTCCAATGAAAATGTTCAAGAACGTTCATCTACCGTCGTCGAAGAACTAAGTGCTGCAGTCATTAAGCTTCAAGCCACCGTCGAAGATTTGAGCACTCGTGTCAACAATATGGAAGGCCAAATGGGCATGATGAAACCTTTACCATCTTCTCATACCCCAAGGCCAGGTCATAGCTTCAACACAACTCACCCATCTAAGAAGGCCAATCAAGACAAGGGAGTCAACCTCTTGGCAACTCAACCCAGAAGGCCGGGATGAGCTCATAGGGAATTCGTTGACCTCGGAACCACATATCAAGTAGCTCTACAAAGACTGGTTTCCCAGGGAAAGCTTCATCCAATTGGTCCAACCCCGGACCCTGAAAAGATATTTCCTAGGTGGAAGGGCAATTCATATTGTTAGTAGCATCGAGGTAGGGGACACGATACGGAGGACTGCTTTTGTCTAAAGCATATTATTCAGGATATGATCGAGGATGGCAAGCTTCCTGTGCCACCTTTCTTCAGGAAATCCAAGAAGATCAACCCTCTTGGGTCTAGCAGCACTAAATATGAGGAAGAATCATCCCTAGACTGCTCTCATCTGCTCGATCCTCGTGACGACGAAGAAATTAATGTCCTCGAAAACGACGACATCCAAAGTGGAATGCTCATGCTTTCCATTGCCTTCAAAAGTAAATTTTCCAAGTTAGAAGGAGCCATTGATAACCTAAACTCTCGGTTTTCCAACATGGAAAATCAGTTTGCTGAAATGGCTAAGAAGCTCGTGGCCCAACCTCTCAAGATGAAAAGTGTCCAGACAAACCCTCAACTTGACGGTCCTAAGGAGAAAGCAAAAAGTGAGCAATATATTCCTAGTTCTTCTCATCCAATAATCAAAATCAACAAAGTCAACCTCATGGAGTCTTCGTTAAAGAAACCTAACAACTCTCCAAGGTCATTCACAAAGGCTTCCAATAAGAAGGATACACCTCCTAGAAAATTTACCGACATTGGTATTACATACACCGATGCCCTTCAGAGACTTATGGAATGACAAAGGTTGAAGCCTATAGGACCTACACCTAACCCAGAGAAGAAGTCTAAGTTCTGGGATGAGAAAGCCTACTACAAGTACCATAGAGGCAAAGGGCATGATACAGATAAACGTTTCAAATTAAAACATGTCATTCAAGATATGATCGAAAGCGGAAAATTGTCCCTCTCAACCTTTAGCCCACAAGGCAGCTTAGGCAATCCTCATGGATATACCACTTATCAGGAAACTCCTCTTGACTATTATCCTTCCAGTGTTCCCAATAATGAGGACGAGGTGCTCAAATGGATGAATGCTCAAGGTCAGATGCCGAAATCTGTTTCTGGAAAAGAAAATGTTCACGCATGGGCCGATGATTACGAGTCTGGATCTAAGATCGAGTCAAAGTCTGCGTCCAAGTCTTAGGCTTTCTTTCCCATAAATTTTCTAGTGTCTTTCTTCGTGCCCATTTCCATTCTAGTGACAACCTGGGGGTTGCCCCACGAGTCACATGTCTTTTCGAGTCTATGTTAAAATTTATTTATTATTCATTTCAATAAAAGCACACTTTTAAATCCACACATTCTATCATATATCTTCCTTTACCTTTTTCAGTGACAACAAGAATTGATTTGAGACATTTTTTTAAAACGAACAACAACACATGTCAGTCGATGTGAGTGCACTAAAATGATGTTCTGTTCTGAGTTGTAGAGGACCTGAAACTCCATATCCATTTTCTTACCTACTCCATGGCTGGCAATAGAAACCTCACCATACCCTAGTTTAGGACGAGCATATCTCAAGAGATTCTAGGACGAATCCAGACCATCTCCCTTGTTAACGATTCATGGTGGAAGGCAAGCCCATTCCCCACAATAAACAGCCTGTTTACTAAACGAAAAACCAACCCATTTCACACCAAAGGTGCTAGTCTGACTCAAATCTATGGTAGCGAGCAAATCCAAGACGATACGAGCCATGATCAAAGACAAAGGCTCAATCAAGAGAAATGACCAAGATCAATATCCAAGGCCGCAGTTATGCCCGTAATCCAAGACAAAAGAGTCAAAATAACAAGGCTCAATCAGCAATGTCGATATCCAAAGTCAAAGTTATCTTCAAAAACCTAAATCAAGAATCTGAGCAAAATCCGAGATATATTCCAGACTAAGAATCGGAGTCTGAATCAAAAATAAGCCTGAAATCAAATACTGAACAGAATAATGCTGAATTCTATATAGAATCAAGATATCAATGAAGATGGTCAGCTAGTACCCTCACTTAGCCTTTCACACATCATACACCCTAAGTCCTTCTCGAGACCGTTACAGGGAGATAGTTAGGAATTTTGAGAATCCTCTCAAGCTTGTCAAGTATACTCATCCTTTAGAGCCAATATATGGAAACTTGATCCCACGTCATTTTAACCTACCTTGATGTGCTCAGGCTACATCAAGCCAAGAGACTCCACTTCCAAGCCATATTATAAGCCATAATCCCATCAAGCCTCAACTCCACAAAATCAAGCTCCAGAGATTTGTTCATTAAAGCCTCTTATATCCAAGCTCCACATTCCAAATATCCAATCCAGTTTCACAATGACCCAGGCACGGAGTCTTCAAATACTTTGCTACTCAGAATGGAACATACCCAATTCATCCTTAGGGTCCACTTTTGAGTGTGCTCACACGACAAGGAAATTTTTTTTACCTCTTTGGTCTATGATCAGAGGGAGTTATCTCAAATCAGTTCTTTCAGTCACCAAAGGAATATTGCCCTTGTGACCCATGCAATTTAAGGCCTAACAACATAGCTTAGGCACAAACCCTTGAACTACAAGCATGGTTTGATTTCACCTCTTCAGGTGGATACGTAGGTAGTCCTTTCTTACACAAGAAAGATACAACCACAACACCCAAACAAAATTAACCAAACCTCAGAACTACGATCTGGTTTGATTTCACTTCACGTGAATAAGTAGGCAGTCCTCAAGGACACAACCATCCCACTTTTAACTTCCGACCTCAATTATCAATCACACCAACCATAAACATTCAACCCCCATTTTATCAACCATCCCAATGATTGGCCTTTAACCTCAATTTCAACCTTCCAACCACAATTTCCATTTATACCTCTTTACTGGGGGCTCCTTTTTGTCGCCCAGTCTCCTTCTTACCAAATTCTTGAGTCATCCTCTCACCCTAGGGGCTTCTCTTCCAAGATACCACCCTTCCTTTATTTCTCCCTTATAGTTTTCGAGTCTCATTTGAGTCGAGCTAGTGCTTGGTCCCGATAATGATAAAGGTCTTAGATCGATTCTCCAAGTTATCGTGCCTCAAAAAGGGTCTCTTTTACAGCAAACGGTGGAGAAAGATGTCCAAAGTAGACAGCTGATACATGGCTCATGCCTTGCCTTTATATGCTGTCATCATTCTTGCAATTCTTTTACCTTTGGAGCTGATATGCATTGTCACCCATACTTGGCTAGGGGTTGCGCATACATAGGCAAAGTTATCCATGCGTCGTATCAGAGTCGTCCCCTGTGTCGCATCAAATCTAAGTCAGCGTTGCGTCAGTCTATCGTCTTGCATCCTAGTGAGTCGATGTCGTATCAAGTCATGCGTCTAGAGCCCATTGAATACGCGTATCGCATTAAAAATGACAAATTTCTTTGAGCAAGTTTTAAATAACTTTTATAAAGAAACAAATTTTGCAAAACTTATGTGCTTCCTCATTTGAGGTCCATGTACTAATTGCGTTTCCTCATGTGTCATGTGCTATTTGCCTGTTAGATTGCGTTCTTGTGTGGCTACTAACCATGCAGGTAAGTATCCGAAGCAGTGCTCGCTCCAACTGGGGGCTTCGGCCAAGTCTTCATTCTCCCTGATCGGTCCGTTTCGTGTTCACAATTTAATAGATGTTGTCGTTGGGTCACGTCCGAATCAAAACACAATTTATAACTTCACAAACAACTCTACAATTAGTAAAGAGGCAAGTAAAGGTCAGATCCCAAGGGACGGGAATTGAGATGAGATTTCTATTGAAACTAGTGGTGTCTTAGGGGTGTCCCAATTTGGGTTGATGTAGAAGGTCATTAACTAAATAGCAATGAAAGTAAATAAGCAAGATGAATTAAAAGGGTTGTAAACAATTGATAAAAAGCACTAGGGTGTCATGGGGTCATAGGGGAATCATGGGAATTGATCATACAAACATGTTCTCAAATTATAAGCAAGCAATTATTGTTGTGATGGATTGAGTTGGGTTATATCTTACAATCCTAGGAAAGTTTGGGTCCCGGAGCCGAATCGATTAGATTGTACAACACCTACAAGTCGACTTAGTCTTCCATACTCAACAACATGCATGGTCTAATGAGACTCGATTCGGTTTATGTCTTACAAGTCTCATTGAAAAGATAGGTGATGGGTAAAAAATGCAAGGATTCATAGGCTCACATTTCATCAAACATAACATGTGCATGAGTTGAGATCAAAACAAGCAAGCAAATAAACCATGAAAGCATATTAATTTAAGCATGAATCATTCCCCATGTTGGTTTCCCCTAATTACCCATTAACCCTAGCTAGGTCACTACTCACTCATTATCATGTTTATCATGCTAGCAAGGTTGTCAATCATACCAACAAAAGGAAACATGATGAATAAATGAAAGTAATTAACAATAATTAAAAAGGGATTAAGAGAATTATACCTACTAATGATTTCAATAATAAAGCAAAGAATAAAAGAAGTACTTGATGCTTGATTGAGAGGTTGTCAATCTCCCAATAATAACCCAAATAATCTTCAATTACCCAAAATAAAGGATGAACAAAAGAGAGATTAAGGAAATAAAACTTGTATTAAAACTTGATTAATTGTTGATTACAATATTAAAGAGAGATTTGATTGATATTAACTAATCTAATAATTGATAAGAAGAACCTCCTCTTCTAATTAGATTAATGGGGTATTTATAGTGGAAATTAGGTGGATGCATTAGGGTTAACTAAGGGCTAAACTAGTAATTACACTTTTTAGATTGAGCAGGGAGAAGCCGGTATTTTTCGAAGGAGGGGCTTCATTCTTTGTAGCTCGGAGAAGACGAAATTTCGCTGTACTGGAATCCGTGCGTATTGGAGTCGGGACGGGCGGATTCGAGCGGGGAAGACGGGCGTCTTCGGGGGGAATCCGGCGGATTCTGTGGGCTGTTGTCCGGGCGTCTTTGGAGGAAGACGCACGGATTGTGCTTGTGGAGGACGGGCGGATTCAGGACAATCCGCTCGGATTGTAGCTCAGCACTATTTCTTCTTCTTTTCTTCCCTTTTCTTCATAAAATCCCTGGGGATTTCCTCGGGGATGCAAGGATCCTTTCTCAACATTGCTCATCTACTATCATATGTACAATGGCCTTCTAATCTTGTCTCTCCTTGATGCTTGGTCATTGAATTTAATCAATTTAGTCTCGTTTTGCCATGAAAATGCAAGATTTGCACTCCTTTCCTACCAAGGGATCAAAATCTCAAAGAATATGCAAAACAAAGAACTAAAGACAATAAATGACCCAAATATGCACTAAAAAGCATGAGAACAAGGCTAATTCGGGGGCTAAATATGCGCTAATTATGGTCACATCATATATCCCCAAACCGAACCTTTGCTCGTCCCGAGTAAAGAGGTGACAAAGACTAGGGCCATTATTTAAACTAACCTAATAACATAGCCGATATGAGACAATTAGCGGTTCTCACTCCGCCCCTTCAACTCACAACAAGACAACCATGAGGTAGGATGCCTTCTTGCAAGGCAAGGTGGGTCTTGCCAAAATGGCGACACATCCAAACATTAGGCACACAAAATCAAATATGGATGCATCTACAAAAGGAATAGCCACTTCCTCATCAAGTGGCGGAGGCAACCAAGAGAGAACAAATTTAAGAGCATATAATCCTTCACAAATACTCGTTCAACAAATTACTAAGGCTAAGAGGATGGCACTAAATCACCTCCAAATGGTGTTAAACTAGACTACTTTCGTCCTCAATTTCCAAATGCTTTCGTCAAGAGCGATCGGATGGTGGTGGAATGATGCTCCCTATGATGCTAGTAGCATATGACATGACAAGTCTCGAATTCTCTACAAAAGTAAAGGTCATAGATCGTCCCAAGCTCGACAAAGTAGTTTGACAAAAAGGCTTTCTGGGAATGAAATGCTCAAATTTTTATAAACAAGAGTGGATATGACTAGTATTCAAAATTGTCCTCATTTAGCTTTCACATTTCAAAAATTTAAGATGGGGTTTGTCCCTTCCGGGCTAGTGTCCTTTGCTTTCGCCAATCGCTTATTAGGCAACCGGTTAACCTCTAGACAATAGCTTTTCGGGGTGATAGTCACTCTGTCTCTAGGCGGTCGAATTCACAACCGTGTGGGGGCCCAATTCAATGGATCCCTCTCCAAAGCACATCGAAGTGGTACGCCTCCATCAAAACAACTAAATTTCTCAACATTTCAACATTTCATAACATTTGAGGTTTCCTTAGCAATAAATTACTTCCACATGACAAAATTTTCGAAATGAGCACTTCAAACTTATTGATAGAAAGTATTTTTGGGTTGCCTTACCACAAGGTCAATCAAGGTCACCTAGACAAGTTAACCAAGTCCACATCGCATCACGGGGTTGGATAGGTGACTCACATGCAAACCCTTGACTAGGCTTTGGGTCATGGGTCAAAAGACACTAGTATGACACTATCTAGGGTGTTTTACAACCATTCTAGTAGGCAAAGTCTTAAGTTGAAAAAGTATTTGTAATGGCTTAGTTGCTCTTGTCAAAGTTCTCAATTAGGCACTTTTCAAAATGTTTTATCTAAATGCAACTACATGCCATGATGCAACTAGTATATACATCCTAATGCAAGTGATTCTATCAATTAGTATGACATATAAACTAAATGCAAGTCCTAAGTTCACATTGTTATACCGCATCAATCAAAATAAAGCCACATAGTCATTAACATAAAGAGGAAAAAGGAGATTGGAAAGATCATACCATGCGGTCTTCATGATCCGCATGCCTTGGATGTGGCGTAGTCAATCAATGTGAACAAGGATAGAACAAACACAATATATACAACAATATATACATGACTACACTATAAAGGAAATAAACATGTTTTTGGGTTTTTCAATTTTCAAATTTTTATGGTTTTTCGAAATTTTTCAATTTTTTTGGGTTTTTGAATAAAAGTTAAGTTAGAATTCCCCATCCCCACACTAATATGGGAATTGTCCTCAATGGCCAAAATGATGGGAAATTATGCAAACATAATGCATGATTTCTACACTAAATGCAAACTATGATGCATGGTTTTTTGTTTATGACGGAGAGGATAATTTAGATTACCTCCCGTTGTGTATGCATTAACTTCCCCAAACCGATCTAGACATTATTGTTAATGTCCAATGATGGGTGTAGTTCATGCACACACTATGCAATGCATGAAACTAATTTTGTCATTTTGGATTTTGAAAGGTGGGAACAATAAAATGAGAACACCTCAATGGTGCCGAGGTGTTAGTCCTCAATGGTGCTAGGACTACTCCAACAATGATTAAGAAAAATAAATAAATAGAACAAAGAGAGCAATAGACAAACCTCAAGAGGGTAGGAGCCTCTAAAGATTGCTAATCTTCCATCATATCATCACTATCATCATCTTCCTCACTAGAAGTGGTCTTATCACCACTTTCTCCTTCACTTTCTTTTTCACCTTGCTCATCATCCTCTTCTCCTTCTTCACTTGCTTCCTCATCAATGTTATCATCAACCTCTTCATTACCAACAACCTCATTATCACCCGGAACAACCCTAGATGCACTCGGAAATAGGACTTCCTTATCCGCCCAACTAGGCAAAGGACATGATGGGTCAAGTAGTCCTTGCCTAGCTAAATGTAGGAGGGGTGGATATTTGGGCAAAGTAAGCATTTTTCCGATCTTCAAAGGCTTGCTTGTGCATTGCTTGCATGAAAAGAGTCAAATAATCATTTCTTGCTTCAACACCTTCCGGCTTGAACTCTTGGTACTCGAAAGGGTAGGGTGGTGTGACAATGGAAGAGGAGGGTATTTCAAGTTCACACTTTTGTTGTTGGATAATATACTCGGCCTCTTTTGAAAGGGGAAGTAGATAATTGGTCCGGTGGACACTCAATCGACAAATCTTTGAAGGCAAAGTGAAAGAACTAGCCTCACTAGTGAGCCATCCATACTTGGTGTCAAGAGGGTTATGGGTAACCCACTTGTACTTGTGAATCATAGTATGCATATCAACGAGATGACCACCTTCTTTCGCCTCATACTTGTTATCTTTGTTGAAGTTTGGATCAAAGTATTTGGCAAGGATAGTGACTAGGCCTCCATTCACAATAACGGTAGTGCCTTTCTTCCCACAATCAATATTTAACCATCTATCCACCAAGAGCCTTAGAAAGTTAAAAGGCTTGGTGTGTTCCCTACCAACGTTCAAAGCCGACTCAAGAAGACCAAAATCGAGTTTGGTGAAATGGTTGGTGTCTTTTCTTGCATTGATGGTGTTCCCTACGACCTTGTGCCACACTCTAATGCCCGGATGGTGGACTAATAGAGCGCGACAAGCATGAAAGTCTTCAAATTTCCTTCCGGAAATCGCCTCCCAAAGAGGGTCGGGGTCATATTTGCCAACATTCTTAAAATAACTCGGAGAATCACTAAGACCCAAAGCATTACCCATTTCCTCAAAGGAGATGCGCCTACTAACATTAGCTAGACGAAACTCGATGGTCTCCATGGTCTCAACCTTGTTAACTTTCAAAGAACTCAAAAATTCTAAGGTAAGGGAGGGGTATGTCAATTCTTTTGATTCAAACAATTTCTCCAACCCCATGGCTTTGAAAAAGGCTCTAGTTTGCTCAAGGACACCCAATTTTTCTAAGGTATCTTCACAAATAAACTTGGTGGATAGAAATGATTTCCTAGCAAACTTGGCAAAAGTGTCCCTATAGGATTTGGAAATGAAAATTACCTCCGGATAGTTTGCAAGTTGATCAATTTCCGGAGTAGTAGATGTTGTTGCTCCCATGGGAGGTTGTTGTTGTTGTTGTTGCACTTCCAAGTTTGGGTTTGCTACCACCATAGCCAATGCTTTCTTTGCTTGAAGAGTCTTTTGCCTTGATGAGAGTGCCTTTGCCTTTGGTGCCTTTGCCTTTGTTGCCTTTGTTGCTCCCTTAGTCCTTGCCATTGATGAATTAACCAAGAAAGGAGTGAAAAATCTTCAATTTCTAGTACACCCAAATCGATTTAAAGATGAAAGGCTTTGCCTTTATGAATTCAAAAATCGACTCAAAGGTTGAAGATTTTGTGCTTGGTTTTGATTTTTGTTGGTATGATTGATTTGTTGTTAAAAGGATGTTTTGATTTGATTTTGGTGAATGTTGTTGAGGAATCTTGTTTTTGTAATGGAGAGGATGAGGGTTTTGAGGTTTATGAGTAATGTTATGAATGAAGGAATGAAGAAATGAATGTGGGAGGGGGTTTATAAAACCCGAAAAATTTGAACTGCAGGGGTATGACGGGCCTATTCTGCTCGGGACGCCCGGATTTGGTCTGTTCTGGGTTGGGAAATCCTCGCCTAAAGACGGGCGTCTTTCAGTGAAGACGCTCGGATTTGCAAACACGGGACGGGCGTCTTCTGCAGAAGAGGGGCGGATTCCTTCACAGGGATTTTTCTTGTTTTCTTCAGCCAAGAAGACGGGCGTCTTCCTTTCAGGACGGGCGGATTTTTAAAGACGGGCGGATTCGGATGCAGGACGCCCGGATTTGCTGACAGTCAAAAATTTCAAAAATTCAGCTCATAATAGGACGGACGTCTTCTACCCAATATGCCCGGATTGCCTGAAGACGGGCGGATTCTCCTGAATCCGCTCGGATTCGACCCCTTTGTACCCGGATTCAATTCCATCCGTGTACTATGCATATCCCTTGTCATTCTTCCATTCTTTTTCATATCTCGTGTTCTTGATTGTGGGGGCACTACTAAGGCATGGATAGCCTAGGCAATTGCCATCCCCACACTAAGCTAAAGCACTACACATTAATTGAAATTATTAGTCCCTCCCTCACTTCTCTCAAACATGATAATTATCTTGATCAAAGTATAAAAATCCAAAAATAACAAAAATGCAATACAAGAATTGAAATGCAAGTTAGGGAGTTAGAAATATTTACAAATGGTGGTTTAGGGAGGACTCCACCAAACTGTCATTCTTGATGAGATGTCAAGGGGGCATGTTCAAGGTGTTGTTGATGTTGCTCAACACCTTGAAAAAGTAATCAAAAGCTTGTTCATTATCATGATAGAGGTCTTCAATAGACCTTGGCCCTTGTTGTCGGTCTTGATCGATGGCATTACCAATGTAGGGATTAAAAATCCCTTCAAATTCGTTGTCCCAAAGACCACATACTTCATTAAGTTGATCATTGAAAATCTCTTGATTTGATGGAGACAACTTTCCCATTTTCTTTTCTTGGCCAATGAGGCCATCTTCTTCATTGCTTGTCTTTGATGAGCTTTGCAAGTTCTCTTTGTCACAATTCACTTGCTCTTTGAATGGAGCATCTTCAATTTTCTTCTTCCATTGGAGTTCCGACTTCTTCCTTTCATCCTTCCGACTATAATGATCGATGATAAAACACGGTTCATGTAAACGAGGAGCTCTCATAGTCTTGTCAAGATTAAAAGTTATACTCTCATCTCCCACTTCTGGAGTGAGCTCACCATGTTTTACATCAATCACCGCACCCGCGGTGTGTAAGAAGGGTCTTCCCAGAATGATTGGAATGTTGGAATCTTCCTCGATATCAACAATGACAAAATCCACCGGGATGAAAAACTTCCCAATTCGTACGGGGACATCTTCCCATATCCCTAATGGTGTCTTCGTCGATCTATCGGCCATTTGGAGTGTGATATTGGTGCATTTAAGCTCTCCCATCCCCAACCTTTTACTCACCGAGTACGGCATAACACTCACACTAGCCCCTAGATCACATAAGGCTTTGTTGATCGTGGTGTCGCCAATGGTACACGGTATTGAGAAGCTTCCCGGATCCTTTAGTTTTGGAGGTGAACTCCCTTGAAGTATTGCACTCCTCACCTTAGTGAAGGCGATAGTCTCAAGTTTCTGGATCGACTTCTTCTTTGTGAGGATGTCTTTCATGTATTTCGCATAGGCCAGCACGTGATTGATTAATTCCGTGAAAGGAATTGAGATTTCCAAATTCTTCACAATTTCCATAAACTTTCCAAGTTGGTCATCAAATTTGGGCTTGGCTTGACGACTTGGAAAAGGAAGTCTAATCACAATGGGCTCCTTCTCCTTGGCCTTGTCTTCATTTTTCTTTGAAATCTCTTCTTTTGATGATTCTCCATCTTTGGAGTTTTGCACAATTTATTCCTTATCACCAGCTTCCACAACTTCATCCTCAACTTGCTTCTTCGGTGCTTCATACCTTGTACCACTTCTCAAGTGAATGGCACTAACCGTTTCATGTCTTGGGGGATTACCTTGAGGTGGTAATTGCCCCTTTTGTCTTTGTGAGCTTGAAGATGCTAGTTGAGTCAATTGGGTTTCCAACATCTTAGTGTGAGCTAGAATGTTGTTTATGGTGGTTTCTTTTGCTTGGCTATCTTTTTGCATTTGAGTGAAAAACTCTTGTTGATTCTTTTGCATTTGGAGGACCTCTTTTTGAACATCAAAACCTTGGTCATTTTGGTGATTGTATGGATTTTGGTTTTGGTAACCTTGGTTTTGGTTGTAAAAGGGTCTTTGATTTTGGTTTCTCATGGGAGGCGGGGTGTATGTTGTTTGAGGGTTTTGAACATTTTGGCTTTTGTATGAGAGATTTGGATGAAACTTGGTGTTTTCATTGTAATAGTTGGAATAAGGGGTACCACTCTTGTATGCTTGGAAAGCATTCACTTGTTCATTTGTTCCCCTACATTCACTTTGGTCTTGTCACAAAGTTCCACAATTCTCACATATCCCACTTGGGATTGATGAGGATGCCGTCATGGCATTAACATGATGCTTTGGTGATTTTGAGGCCTCTTCAAGTCTAGCCATTGCTTGTTCAAACTTCAAATTTATTGTGTCAATGTGAGCACTAAGTTGAGCACCCAATTGAGTAACGGAGTCCACTTCATGCCTTCCTCCTCTAGTAGCCTTGCGAGGTCTACTATATTGTGAGTTATGGACCACCATTTCCTCAATCGTGTTCCATGTTTGATTGTCATCAACTTCGGTGAACATTCCATTTGATCCCATGTTGAGAATGTTCCTTGAATCTTCATATAAACCGTTCCAAAATTGTTGTACCAAGAACCACTCGCTAAGTCCATGGTGGGGACATGAGCGACAAATTCCCTTGAACCGCTCCCAAGCTTCATACAAAGATTCTTCATCCCTTTGCTTAAAACCCGTAATTTGAGCTCTTAGCATGTTAGTCTTTTCCGGTGGGTAGAACTTTTTGTAGAAAGCTAGAGCCAACTTCTTCCAAGAATCAATTCCGAGAGTGGCCTTATCAAGGCCCTTCAACCATTGTTTCGCGGTGCCGATTAGAGAAAAAGGAAATAAGGCCCATCGAATTTGGTCTTGAGTTACACCGGTTTGAGAAATCGCATCACAATAGTCACAAAAGGTTTCCATATGAGAATGAGGGTCTTCACTAGGCATCCCCCCAAATTGGCTCCTTTCGACTAATTGGATAAAGGCCGATTTGGCAATAAAATTTCCGGTCAAATGTTGTGGTGTGGGAGTACCATTGGGTAGGTTCTCCTCGGTGCGTACGGAATGTGATGAAAATTTAGGCATTGTAGGTTGATTTTGTGGGGTATTTTGTGTTGGGTTCTCCTCACCTTCTCTTGCAAAAGGGTTGATGAACTCAATAGTTGGTTGAATATCCACTACCTCACTAATACCTCTCAAATTCCTCCTAGCAAATCTCCTATTGTTTGTCAAGGTTCTTTCAATTTCACGATCAAAAGGTAACAAATCACTTTGTGACCTTCTAGACATGCAAAATATCAAACAACTCGAAAACAATTAGAACAAACCTTGAGGAGTTTTACTTCCCCAAGGTAAATAAAGACACAACTAATAACAATATAAGAAAATCTAAATCAAGTTAACACCGTCCCCGGCAACGGCGCCATTTTTGATCGGTCCGTTTCATGTTCACAATTTAATAGATGTTGTCGTTGGGTCACGTCCGAATGAAAACACAATTTATAACTTCACAAACAACTCTACAATTAGTAAAGAGGCAAGTAAAGGTCGGATCCCAAGGGACGGGAATTGAGATGAGATTTCTATTGAAACTAGTGGTGTCTTAGGGGTGTCACAATTTGGGTTGATGTAGAAGGTCACTAACTAAATAGCAATGAAAGTAAATAAGCAAGATGAATTAAAAGGGTTGTAAACAATTGATAAAAAGCACTAGGGTGTCATGGGGTCATAGGGGAATCATGGGAATTGATCATACAAACATGTTCTCAAATTATAATCAAGCAATTATTGTTGTGATGGATTGAGTTGGGTTATATCTTACAATCCTAGGAAAGTTTGGGTCCCGGAGCCAAATCGATTAGATTGTACAACACCTACAAGTCGACTTAGTCTTCCCTACTCAACAACATGCATGGTCTAATGAGACTCGAGTTGGTTTATGTCTTACAAGTCTCATTGAAAAGATAGGTGATGGGTAAAAAATGCAAGGATTCATAGGCTCACATTTCATCAAACATAACATGTGCATGAGTTGAGATCAAAACAAGCAAGCAAATAAACCATGAAAGCATATTAATTTAAGCATGAATCATTCCCCATGTTGGTTTCCCCTAATTACCCATTAACACTAGCTAGGTCACTACTCACTCATTATCATGTTGATCATGCTAGCAAGGTTGTCAATCATACCAACAAAAGGAAACATGATGAATAAATGAAAGTAATTAACAATAATTAAAAAGGGATTAAGAGAATTATACCTACTAATGATTCCAATAATAAAGCAAAGAGTAAAAGAAGTACTTGATGCTTGATTGAGAGGTTGTCAATCTCCCAATAATAACCCAAATAATCATCAATTACCCAAAATAAAGGATGAACAAAAGAGAGATTAAGGAAATAAAACTTGTATTAAAACTTGATTAATTGTTGATTACAATATTAAAGAGAGATTTGATTGATATTAACTACTCTAATAATTGATAAGAAGAACCTCCTCTTCTAATTAGATTAATGGGGTATTTATAGTGGAAATTAGGTGGATGCATTAGGGTTAACTAAGGGCTAAACTAGTAATTACACTTTTTAGATTGAGCAGGGAGAAGCCGGTATTTTTCGAAGGAAGGGCTTCTTTCTTTGTAGCTCGGAGAAGATGAAATTTCGCTGTACTGGAATCTGTGCGTATTGGAGTCGGGACGGGCGGATTCAGGTAGGGGAAGACGGGCGTCTTCAGGGGAATCCGAGCGGATTCTGTGGCTGCTGTCCGGGCGTCTTTGAAGGAAGACGCACGGATTGTGCTTGTGGAGGACGGGCGGATTCAGGACAATCCGCTAGGATTGTAGCTCAGCATTATTTCTTCTTCTTTTCTTCCCTTTTCTTCATAAAATCCTTGGGGATTTCCTCGGGGATGCAAGGATCCTTTCTCAACATTGCCCATCTACTATCATATGTACAAAGGCCTTCTAATCTTGTCTCTCCTTGATGCTTGGTCATTGAATTTAATCAATTTAGTCTCGTTTTGCCATGAAAATGCAAGATTTGCACTCCTTTCCTACCAAGGGATCAAAATCTCAAAGAATATGCAAAACAAAGAACTAAAGACAATAAATGACCCAAATATGCACTAAAAAGCATGGGAACAAGGCTAATTCGGGGGCTAAATATGCGCTAGTTATGGTCACATCACTCCCCAGCAATTGTCAAGATAATCCCCAGCAGTATTCGCAGTATTGCTCAAAGTTTCTTCCATGACAATCAAGATGTTCCAAATCGACACTGTGTTCCCCAGCAAGAATTCATGATCACTAAATACAGTTCATGAGCTTCTCATCTTTATCGAAATTTCGCTTGCGGCGACCCGAGCGAATTTCTCCTCAGCGGTGCCAAGGATGCGCCGTTGTCGATCAAACACCTTTTCCTCAGCGATGCTAAGGACGCGTCATTGGTGATCCTTTGTTTTCTCCTCAGCAGTGGCAAGGGCGCGTTGTTGTTGACTCAACATATGATTCTTCCGCACGGAGTTTGAGAGAGACAATTCCCGGAGAGTTCTGTCCTTTCAGATAACCTTCAGATGACCCTTTAGATAATCCTTTTAGGATAATCCTTCCTTCAGCCTTTATTTCATCATATAATCTTTTAAACCTTCAAGATAATCCTTTATTCCTTCAGGATAATCCTTCATATGCTCTTCTTTCAGTAACCTTCAGATAACCCCTTTAGTAATCTTCAGAAGCTGTCAAAAGTTCTTTTCAGTTAAGTCCTCCTTTCAGTCCTTCAGAGAGTTATCCTTCCGCCTTCCATTTAGAGAGACATAGCCTTCAGATTTAGCCTTCAGAAATGTTAAGAAGTTTCTTCAGAATCTCTGTAACCACTAATGCCTTCAGACACCAAGTTATCTTCAGACCAAAGAGTTTTGCCGAAGCGCCTTCAGTCTCGTTTCACCCAGGGGTGTCTCAGATATGGTTTCTTCTTATGGCTGGCGAGCTTCCTTACGCAGTCTAATATGGACTTTAAACGACCCTCCCCGGAAGTCGACATACTCTAAAATATTTCCGACGACAGGTCCTTGGCTCAGACCCCTTGAGCCGCCTCGCATAGCCATAGTCTTCAGGTTGTAATCTTCGATTGACCTGAGGGCTATTCTTTGACATTCGCCTTGTCCAAGCCTCAGTCAAAGTTGGGGCTTTGTAGATACCTCGTTTCTGCACCTCGTGCCAAACACCCAGTGATGATTGCGCCGCATGTTAAGCATATGTCGCGATTTTATGACGTTTTGTAAATCGGTTAATAAAAGGTAACTCGTAAACTTGTGTCTACTCCTTGGTTGTGACCTAGGTGTCATTACGGTCGTTTTAGCAGTAATTAGACTACATTTGGAGTCCGGGTCAAAAACCGTCTTCATCTTCTAAAACCGTCAAATCCCGAGTCAAAAAGCAATGTGCTTGTCCACCTAAGGTTAGGATGTCATAAAATGTTATGAGTACATCTCATTTTGAGTCCCATGTAACTTCTTTGAGCTAAACTTAAAGTTTACATTACAAAATGTGCATTTCATTTAGCTAAAATGACAACTCGACCTTTAGGCCCATTTTACGAGGTGGTAAGGACTTTTTCCGGTCAGGCCTATTTCACAGAACGTTCTAGATCTTTCTCTTATATTTCCAACACCACCGAAATCACCTTAATCCGAGTCTCGTAGGGAAAGTTATGCCTAAAATACGACAGACTGTCAAACGCGCTTTCTCGCGCAGAAGAATACTACCCAAGAAAGGACGCAGTAAGTGTTGCGGCTCTTCCAAGGATCTCAGCACCTGCTGCGCCTTTTCTCAGGGTTTCTTTTTGTCCGCGTGTTTCAACCTAAGTCGGTTGTTTCCGGATCTTTCCTTCCGTATCCTATTCTTACCATAATTCCTCCGTGTGTTTAGTATAAATAGAGGCCTTCGCCTCACATATTTTTCACGCGAGTGTCCTCCCTTCTCTTCTCCCTTTGCATTCTAAGACCACGCTATTGCTTTTCGGCGCCTGTGTGCTTGATAATTCGACCACGTAAGCTCAGATCATTCTGAGTACCAGTCACGTTTGCATGACCGACCAATTTGACCACTACACAATCAATAAATCAATCTTTTAATTCCTTTTTCAAGAGAACTTTCATATTTGCATAGATCGAGTCGAGTTACCACTAAAAACCGATTTAGGTAAATCTCGCGACGTTAACATGTAAGTCTGAGGGTGTAAAATCCTAATTTTATTTAATGTATTTTATTTTATTGTAATTAATGTACGAGTTTATATCATAAGTACGCCTAAAACCGTCTTCAAAAACATATTTTAAAACCCTTTGACAGAAACAGCAAAGAAACGACGTGGGGAAGAATTGCATCAACTGATGCGCCTTCTGGAAAGGATGCAGCATCTGCTGCGCCTCTTCCAGAGGCTGCCTTCAGTTGCTGCACTTCTTCTTCTTCCTCCAGTTTTTTGTTTCGTTTTTCTTTTATTCTTCTTTCTTCGTTCTTTCCCTTATTTCACAGAATAATTTTCAAATTAGTTTTTATAAATCTTTTTCAACCTTTTTCATCTTGAATCCCTTATAATTCGATATTTGCGGGTTTTCGTCATCTTCTTCAAACCCGGATTTTAGAGGCTCTATTTGCTCATATCAAGTCTCCTGAATTCATCTTTTATACATGTTTTAATTCTGTTTTCGCCATTAATTCGTAATCTTTTGTTTCAAGCGTTAACTTCAAGTTTGTACATAAACCCGTTTCCGACATCGTATCAATATTAATTATGTAAATCATTGTAAATTCTCACCCTTTAATTCGTTTTATGACAATATAAGATACATGTAACATGTTAAATTACTTCAATTCGAGTTTAAATATCATTAATCGACTTTAAATTCACCAACGAACATTAACATTCCGCGATTCTGACTTCACGAATGAGAATCCAACCGGAGAAACAGACGCGGGGAGTTGCGCCTCTTCCGGAGGACGCAGCAGATGATGATGCGCCGTTCAGGTTGGTTTCGTCCCCGAACTCGTTCTCGCTTTGACGTAACTTCTAATTACGTATTAAATCAACTATTAACCGTATTATCGCCTCTAATATGACGTAGTTTTCATACTAATTCTAATACTTTTAATTCTTCTTTTATTTTCTTCTTCAAATCCCGTTTTGAGCGTGCTTTTGACGTAAATTAATTAAAGCCTTGTAATTTTAACTATTGTAATTTATTAGAGTTTATTTATTTATTATGTATGGTTTATTTACTTGTTTTTCACATGTAATTTAATCTAACATCCAACTTCGACCCAATTGTTTGCTAAATTACGTGTTCACCGACATAGTTTAATCTCACATGCTAGGATTAATCTATTGCTTGTTGCATTGCATGCATATAATCGACAACATATCAAATATAAACGATTTCCCTAATCATTAGTAGATGCCGCTATCGAGGCGGGCGGGATCAGGTGTTCAATTAAAGAGCTTCCTAATACGTACCCTCACCCCTTACTCCAGATCTCTGTGAACAACTGTTTTCATTGGAATCCACGAGAGTCATTCTAGACATAGAATGCTAAGGGTAACAAGTTCTTGGTGTTCATGTCATTACTTTGTGTCTTGACATGGCACGTGGTATTCGAACGGTTCTAATTTCCCTTAAAAATTGGTGGCAACTCCACAAATGCACGCTTATTTCAAGCGCCTCCGTGCGCGCCGCGGTATGGTCCATGTCCACATTAACGCCACCCGTTGATGCCGGATTTACTTTTGGTCTATGTTCGGGGGTAGCGGCAAATGGTTATACGCTCTGTTCCCGAGTGTCGTTACGTGTATAGTTATTGCACCGAGAGTCTGTCCAGATCTTAGACATATAGGTAGTGATTATACGCTATACATAGTACCGTGGAGGCAGTGGTTATACGCTCTGTCAGCTTGAGGCAGTGGTTATACGCTCTGGCAAGTTAGAGGTAGTGGTTATACGCTCTAACGGGCGTTCGCTCTATTCGCTATACTTTGTTGCTAGCTTTATGTCTTTTGTTGCTATGGATCGTGCGTCACCATGTTTGCTATGCTTTAATGCTAGCTTTTTTCCTTAAGTTGTTGTGGGTCATTTGTCACTCTTTTGGTCTTGGTCTAGTGGTTGCATACGGTCTAGATTCGCATGTTTGCATCCGTCCAAGATTGATAAGTAATGGTAAGTTGTGTTGGGTTTTCATGAGTATACATGGCCTCCGTCAAAGTGGGGGCTTTGTAGATACCTCGTTCGCACCTCCCGCCAAACACCCAGTGATGATTACGCCGCATGTTTAGCATATGTCGCGATTTTATGACGTTTTGTAAACGGTTAATAAAAGGTAACTCGTACACTTGTGTCTACTCCTTGGTTGTCACATAGGTGTCATTACGGTCGTTTTAGCATTAATTAGACTACATTTGGAGTCCGGGTCAAAAACCGTCTTCATCTCCTAAAACCGTCAAATCCCGAGTCAAAAAGCAATGTGCTTGTCCACCTAAGGTTAGGATGTCATAAAATGTTATGAGTACATCTCATTTTGAGTCCCATGTAACTTCTTTGAGCTAAACTTAAAGTTTACATTACAAAATGTGCTTTTCATTTAGCTAAAATGACAACCCGACCTTTATGCCCATTTTACGAGGTGGTAAGGACTTTTTCCGGTCAGGCCTATTTCACAGAACGTTCTAGATCTTTCTCTTAGATTTCCAATACCACCGAAATCACCTTAATCCGAGTCTTGTAGGGAAAGTTATGCCTAAAATACGACAGGCTGTCAAACGCGCTTTCTCGCGCAGAAGAATACTACCCAAGAAAGGACGCAGTAAGTGTTGCAGCTCTTCCAAGGATCTCAGCACCTGCTGCGCCTTTTCTCAAGGCTTTCTTTTTGTCCGAGTTTCCGTGTTTCAACCTAAGTCGGTTGTTTCCGGATCTTTCCTTCCGTATCCTATTCTTACCATAATTCCTCCGTGTGTTTAGTATAAATAGAGGCCTTCGCCTCACATATTTTTCACGCGAGTGTCCTCCCTTCTCTTCTCCCTTTGCATTCTAAGACCACGCTATTGCTTTTCGGCGCCTATGTGCTTGATAATTCGACCACGTAAGCTCAGATCATTCTAAGTACCAGTCACGTTTGCATGACCGACCAATTAGACCACTACACAATCAATAAATCAATCTTTTAATTCATTTTTCAAGAGAACTTTCATATTTGCATAGATCGAGTCGAGTTACCACTAAAAACTGATTTAGTTAAATCTCGCGACGTTAACATGTAAGTCTGAGGGTGTAAAATCCCAATTTTATTTAATGTATTTTATTTTATTGTAATTAATGTACGAGTTTATATCATAAGTACGCCTAAAACCGTCTTCAAAAACATATTTAAAACCCTTTGACGGAAACAGCAAAGAAACGACGTGGGGAAGAATTGCATCAACTGATGCGCCTTCTGGAAAGGATGCAGCATCTGCTGCGCCTCTTCCAGATGCTCCCTTCAGTTGCTGCACTTCTTCTTCTTCCTCGAGTTTTTTGTTTCGTTTGTCTTTTATTCTTCTTTCTTCGTTCTTTCCCTTATTTCACCGAATAATTTTCAAATTAGTTTTTATAAATCTTTTTCAACCTTTTTCGTCTTGGATCCCTTATAATTCGATATTTGCGGGTTTTCGTCATCTTCTTCAAACCCGGATTTTAGAGGCTCTATTTGCTCATATCAAGTCTCCTGAATTCATCTTTTATACATGTTTTAATTCTGTTTTCGCCATTAATTCGTAATCTTTTGTTTCCACCGTTAACTTCAAGTTTGTACATAAACCCGTTTCCGACATCGTATCAATATTAATTATGTAAATCATTGTAAATTCTCACCCTTTAATTCGTTTTATGACAATATAAGATACATTTAACATGTTAAATTACTTCAATTCGAGTTTAAATATCATTAATCGACTTTGAATTCACCAACGAACATTAACATTCCGCGATTCTGACTTCACAGACAGAATCCAACTGGAGAACAGACGCAGGAGGAGTTGCGCCTCTTCCGGAGGACGCAGCAGATGATGCGCCTGTTCTGGGTTGGTTTCTGTCCCTGAACTCGTTCTCGCTTTGACGTAACTTCTAATTACGTATTAAATCAACTATTAACCGTATTATCGCCTCTAATATGACGTAGTTTTCATACTAATTCTAATACTTTTAATTCTTCTTTTATTTTCTTCTTCAAATCCCGTTTTGAGTGTGCTTTTGACGTAAATTAATTAAACCCTTGTAATTTTAACTATTGTAATTTATTAGAGTTTATTTATTTGTTATGTATGGTTTATTTACTTGTTTTTCACATGTAATTTAATCTAACATCCAACTTCGACCCAATTGTTTGCTAAATTACGTGTTCACCGACATAGTTTAATCTCACATGCTAGGATTAATCTATTGCTTGTTGCATTGCATGCATATAATCGACAACATATCAAATATAAACGATTTCCTTAATCATTAGTAGAGGCCGCTATCGAGGCGGGCGGGATCAGGTGTTCAATTAAAGAGCTTCCTAATACGTACCCTCACCCCTTACTCCAGATCTCTGTGAACAACTGTTTTCATTGGAATCCACGAGAGTCATTCTAGACATAGAATGCTAAGGGTAACAAGTTCTTGGTGTTCATGTCATTACTTTGTGTCTTGACATGGCACGTGGTATTCGAACGGTTCTAATTTCCCTTAAAAATTGGTGGCAACTCCACAAATGCACGCTTATTTCAAGCGCCTCCGTGCGCGCCGCGGTATGGTCCATGTCCACATTAACGCCACCCGTTGATGCCGGATTTACTTTTGGTCTATGTTCGGGGGGTAGCAGAGGCAGTGGTTATACGCTCTGTTCCCCGAGTGTCGTTCTGTGTATAGTTATTGCACCGAGAGTCTGTCCAGATCTTAGACATATAGGTAGTGATTATACGCTATACATAGTACCGTGGAGGCAGTGGTTATACGCTCTGTCAGCTTGAGGCAGTGGTTATACGCTCTGGCAAGTTAGAGGTAGTGGTTATACGCTCTAACGGGCGTTCGCTCTATTCGCTATACTTTGTTGCTAGCTTTATGTCTTTTGTTGCTATGGATCGTGCGTCACCATGTTTGCTATGCTTTAATGCTAGCTTTTTTCCTTAAGTTGTTGTGGGTCATTTGTCACTACTGGTCTTGGTCTAGTGGTTGCATACGGTCTAGATTCGCATGTTTGCATCCGTCCAAGATTGATAAGTAATGGTAAGTTGTGTTGGGTTTTCATGAGTATACATGGCCTCCGTCAAAGTGGGGGCTTTGTAGATACCTCGTTTCTGCACCTCCCGCCAAACACCCAGTGATGATTACGCCGCATGTTTAGCATATGTCGCGATTTTATGACGTTTTGTAAACGGTTAATAAAAGGTAACTCGTACACTTGTGTCTACTCCTTGGTTGTCACATAGGTGTCATTACGGTCGTTTTAGCATTAATTAGACTACATTTGGAGTCCGGGTCAAAAACCGTCTTCATCTCCTAAAACCGTCAAATCCCGAGTCAAAAAGCAATGTGCTTGTCCACCTAAGGTTAGGATGTCATAAAATGTTATGAGTACATCTCATTTTGAGTCCCATGTAACTTCTTTGAGCTAACCTTAAAGTTTACATTACAAAATGTGCTTTTCATTTAGCTAAAATGACAACCCGACCTTTATGCCCATTTTACGAGGTGGTAAGGACTTTTTCCGGTCAGGCCTATTTCACAGAACGTTCTAGATCTTTCTCTTAGATTTCCAATACCACCGAAATCACCTTAATCCGAGTCTTGTAGGGAAAGTTATGCCTAAAATACGACAGGCTGTCAAACGCGCTTTCTCGCGCAGAAGAATACTACCCAAGAAAGGACGCAGTAAGTGTTGCGGCTCTTCCAAGGATCTCAACTTGCGCCTTTTCTCAAGGCTTTCTTTTTGTCCGAGTTTCCGTGTTTCAACCTAAGTCGGTTGTTTCCGGATCTTTCCTTCCGTATCCTATTCTTACCATAATTCCTCCGTGTGTTTAGTATAAATAGAGGCCTTCGCCTCACATATTTTTCACGCGAGTGTCCTCCCTTCTCTTCTCCCTTTGCATTCTAAGACCACGCTATTGCTTTTCGGCGCCTGTGTGCTTGATAATTCAACCACGTAAGCTCAGATCATTCTGAGTACCAGACACGTTTGCATGACCGACCAATTTGACCACTAGACAATCAATAAATCAATCTTTTAATTCCTTTTTCAAGAGAACTTTCATATTTGCATAGATCGAGTCGAGTTACCACTAAAAACCGATTTAGTTAAATCTCGCGACGTTAACATGTAAGTCTGAGGGTGTAAAATCCCAATTTTATTTAATGTATTTTATTTTATTGTAATTCATGTATGAGTTTATATCATAAGTACGCCTAAAACCGTCTTCAAAAACATATTTTAAAACCCTTTGACGGAAACAGCAAAGAAACGACGTGGGGAAGATTTGCATCAACTGATGCGCCTTCTGGAAAGGATGCAGCATCTGCTGCGCCTCTTCCAGAGGCTGCCTTCAGTTGCTGCACTTCTTCTTCTTCCTCGAGTTTTTTGTTTCATTTTTCTTTTATTCTTCTTTCTTCGTTCTTTCCCTTATTTCACCGAATAATTTTAAAATTAGTTTTTATAAATCTTTTTCAACCTTTTTCGTCTTGAATCCCTTATAATTCGATATTTGCGGGTTTTCGTCATCTTCTTCAAACCCGGATTTTAGAGGTTCGATTTGCCCATATCAAGTCTCCTGAATTCATCTTTTATACATGTTTTAATTCTGTTTTCGCCATTAATTCGTAATCTTTTGTTTCCACCGTTAACTTCAAGTTTGTACATAAACCCGTTTCCGACATCGTATCAATATTAATTATGTAAATCATTGTAAATTCTCACCCTTTAATTCGTTGTATGACAATATAAGATACATGTAACATGTTAAATTACTTCAATTCGAGTTTAAATATCATTAATCAACTTTAAATTCACCAACGAACATTAACATTCCGCGATTCTGACTTCACAGACAGAATCCAACTGGAGAACAGACGCAGGAGAAGTTGCGCCTCTTCCGGAGGACGCAGCAGATGATGCGCCTGTTCTGGGTTGGTTTCTGTCCCTGAACTCGTTCTCGCTTTGACGTAACTTCTAATTACATATTAAATCAACTATTAACCGTATTATCGCCTCTAATATGACGTAGTTTTCATACTAATTCTAATACTTTTAATTCTTCTTTTAATTTCTTCTTCAAATCCCGTTTTGAGCGTGCTTTTGACGTAAATTAATTAAAGCCTTGTAATTTTAACTATTGTAATTTATTAGAGTTTATTTATTTATTATGTATGGTTTATTTACTTGTTTTTCACATGTAATTTAATCTAACATCCAACTTCGACCCAATTGTTTGCTAAATTATGTGTTCACCGACATAGTTTAATCTCACATGCTAGGATTAATCTATTGCTTGTTGCATTGCATGCATATAATCGACAACATATCAAATATAAACGATTTCCCTAATCATTAGTAGTGGCCGCTATCGAGGCGGGCGGGATCAGGTGTTCAATTAAAGAGCTTCCTAATACGTACCCTCACCCCTTACTCCAGATCTCTGTGAATATCTGTTTTCATTGGAATCCACAAGAGTCATTCTAGACATAGAATGCTAAGGGTAACGAGTTCTTGGTGTTCATGTCATTACTTTGTGTCTTGACATGGCACGTGGTATTCGAACGGTTCTAATTTCCCTTAAAAATTGGTGGCAACTCCACAAATGCACGCTTATTTCAAGCGCCTCCGCGCGCGCCGCGGTGTGGTCTATGTCCACATTAACGCCACCCGTTGATGCCGGATTTACTTTTGGTCTATGTTCGGGGGGTAGCAGAGGCAGTGGTTATACGCTCTGTTCCCCGAGTGTCGTTACGTATGCGTTATTGCACCGAGAGTCTGTCCAGATCTTAGAAAAATAGGTAGTGATTATACGCTATACATAGTACCGTGGAGACAGTGGTTATACGCTCTGTCATCTTGAGGCAGTGGTTATACGCTCTGGCAAGTTAGAGGTAGTGGTTATACGCTCTAACGAGCGTTCGCTCTATTCGCTATACTTTGTTGCTAGCTTTATGTCTTTTGTTGCTATGGATCGTGCGTCACCATGTTTGCTATGCTTTAATGCTAGCTTTGTTCCTTAAGTTGTTGTGGGTCATTTGTCACTCTTTTGTCTTGGTCTAGTGGTTGCATACGGTCTAGATTCGCATGTTTGCATCCGTCCAAGATTGATAAGTAATGGTAAGTTGTGTTGGGTTTTCATGAGTATACATGGCCTCCGTCAAAGTGGGGGCTTTGTAGATACCTCGTTTCTGCACCTCCCGCCAAACACCCAGTGATGATTACGCCGCATGTTTAGCATATGTCGCGATTTTATGACGTTTTGTAAACGGTTAATAAAAGGTAACTCGTACACTTGTGTCTACTCCTTGGTTGTCACATAGGTGTCATTACGGTCGTTTAGCAAGAATTAGACTACATTTGGAGTCCGGGTCAAAAACCGTCTTCATCTCCTAAAACCGTCAAATCCCGAGTCAAAAAGCAATGTGCTTGTCCACCTAAGGTTAGGATATCATAATATATTATGAGTACATCTCATTTTGAGTCCCATGTAACTTCTTTGAGCTAAACTTAAAGTTTACATTACAAAATGTGCATTTCATTTAGCTAAAATGACAACCCGACCTTTATGCCCATTTTACGAGGTGGTAAGGACTTTTTCCGGTCAGGCCCATTTCACAGAACGTTCTAGATCTTTCTCTTAGATTTCCAATACCACCGAAATCACCTTAATCCGAGTCTTGTAGGGAAAGTTATGCCTAAAATACGACAGTCATCAAACGCGCTTTCTCGCGCGAGAAGAATACTACCCAAGAAAGGACGCAAAAGTGTTGCGGCTCTTCCAAGGATCTCGCACTGCTGCGCCTTTTTTCGGGGCTTTCTTTTTGTCCAAGTTTCCGTGTTTCAACCTAAGTCAGTTGTTTCTGGATCTTTCCTTTCGTATCCTATTCTTACCATAATTCCTCCGTGTGTTTAGTATAAATAGAGGCCTTCGCCTCACATATTTTTCACGCGAGTGTCCTCCCTTCTCTTCTCCCTTTGCATTCTAAGACCACGCTATTGCTTTTCGGCGCCTATGTGCTTGATAATTCGACCACGTAAGCTCAAATCATTCTAAGTACCAGTCACGTTTGCATGACCGACCAATTTGACCACTACACAATCAATAAATCAATCTTTTAATTCATTTTTCAAGAGAACTTTCATATTTGCATAGATCGACTCGAGTTACCACTAAAAACCGATCTAGTTAAATCTCGCGACGTTAACATGTAAGTCTGAGGGTGTAAAATCCCAATTTTATTTAATGTATTTTATTTTATTGTAATTAATGTACGAGTTTATATCATAAGTACGCCTAAAACCGTCTTCAAAAACATATTTAAAACCCTTTGACGGAAACAGCAAAGAAACGGCGTGGGGAAGAATTGCATCAACTGATGCGCCTTCTGGAAAGGATGCAGCATCTGCTGCGCCTCTTCCAGAGGCTGCCTTCAGTTGCTGCACTTCTTCTTCTTCCTCGAGTTTTTTGTTTCGTTTGTCTTTTATTCTTCTTTCTTCGTTCTTTCCCTTATTTCACCGAATAATTTTCAAATTAGTTTTTATAAATCTTTTTCAACCTTTTTCGTCTTGGATCCCTTATAATTCGATATTTGCGGGTTTTCGTCATCTTCTTCAAACCCGGATTTTAGAGGTTCGATTTGCCCATATCAAGTCTCCTGAATTCATCTTTTATACATGTTTTAATTCTGTTTTCGCCATTAATTCGTAATCTTTTGTTTCCACCGTTAACTTCAAGTTTGTACATAAACCCGTTTCCGACATCGTATCAATATTAATTATGTAAATCATTGTAAATTCTCACCCTTTAATTCGTTTTATGACAATATAAGATACATTTAACATGTTAAATTACTTCAATTCGAGTTTAAATATCATTAATCGACTTTGAATTCACCAACGAACATTAACATTCCGCGATTCTGACTTCGCAGACAGAATCCAACTGGAGAACAGACGCAGGAGGAGTTGCGCCTCTTCCGGAGGACGCAGCAGATGATGCGCCTGTTCTGGTTGGTTTCGTCCCTGAACTCGTTCTCGCTTTGACGTAACTTCTAATTACGTATTAAATCAACTATTAACCGTATTATCGCCTCTAATATGACGTAGTTTTCATACTAATTCTAATACTTTTAATTCTTCTTTTATTTTCTTCTTCAAATCCCGTTTTGAGCGTGCTTTTGACGTAAATTAATTAAACCCTTGTAATTTTAACTATTGTAATTTATTAGAGTTTATTTATTTGTTATGTATGGTTTATTTACTTGTTTTTCACATGTAATTTAATCTAACATCCAACTTCGACCCAATTGTTTGCTAAATTACGTGTTCACCGACATAGTTTAATCTCACATGCTAGGATTAATCTATTGCTTGTTGCATTGCATGCATGTAATCGACAACATATCAAATATAAACGATTTCCCTAATCATTAGTAGATGCCGCTATCGAGGCGGGCGGGATCAGGTGTTCAATTAAAGAGCTTCCTACTACGTACCCTCACCCCTTACTCCAGATCTCTGTGAACATCTGTTTTCATTGGAATCCACGAGAGTCATTCTAGACATAGAATGCTAAGGGTAACGAGTTCTTGGTGTTCATGTCATTACTTTGTGTCTTGACATGGCACGTGGTATTCGAAACGGTTCTAATTTCCCTTAAAAATTGGTGGCAACTCCACAAATGCACGCTTATTTCAAGCGCCTCCGCGCGCGCCGCGGTATGGTCCATGTCCACATTAACGCCACCCGTTGATGCCGGATTTACTTTTGGTCTATGTTCGGGGGGTAGCAGAGGCAGTGGTTATACGCTCTGTTCCCCGAGTGTCGTTCTATGTACAGTTATTGCACCGAGAGTCTGTCCAGATCTTAGACATATAGGTAGTGATTATACGCTATACATAGTACCGTGGAGGCAGTGGTTATACGCTCTGTCAGCTTGAGGCAGTGGTTATACGCTCTGGCAAGTTAGAGGTAGTGGTTATACGCTCTAACGGGCGTTCGCTCTATTCGCTATACTTTGTTGCTAGCTTTATGTCTTTTGTTGCTATGGATCGTGCGTCACCATGTTTGCTATGCTTTAATGCTAGCTTTTTTCCTTAAGTTGTTGTGGGTCATTTGTCACTACTGGTCTTGGTCTAGTGGTTGCATACGGTCTAGATTCGCATGTTTGCATCCGTCCAAGATTGATAAGTAATGGTAAGTTGTGTTGGGTTTTCATGAGTATACATGGCCTCCGTCAAAGTGGGAGCTTTGTAGATACCTCGTTTCTGCACCTCCCGCCAAACACCCAGTGATGATTACGCCGCATGTTTAGCATATGTCGCGATTTTATGACGTTTTGTAAACGGTTAATAAAAGGTAACTCGTACACTTGTGTCTACTCCTTGGTTGTCACATAGGTGTCATTACGGTCGTTTTAGCAGTAATTAGACTACATTTGGAGTCCGGGTCAAAAACCGTCTTCATCTCCTAAAACCGTCAAATCCCGAGTCAAAAAGCAATGTGCTTGTCCACCTAAGGTTAGGATGTCATAATATATTATGAGTACATCTAATTTTGAGTCCCATGTAACTTCTTTGAGCTAAACTTAAAGTTTACATTACAAAATGTGCATTTCATTTAGCTAAAATGACAACCCGACCTTTATGCCCATTTTACGAGGTGGTAAGGACTTTTTCCGGTCAGGCCCATTTCACAGAACGTTCTAGATCTTTCTCTTAGATTTCCAACACCACCGAAATCACCTTAATCCGAGTCTTGTAGGGAAAGTTATGCCTAAAATACGACAGTCATCAAACGCTTTCTCGCAGAAAAATACTACCCAAGAAAGGACGCAGATAAGTGTTGCGGCTCTTCCAAGGATCTCGGCACTGCTGCGCCTTTTCTCAGGGCTTTCTTTTTGTCCGAGTTTCCGTGTTTCAACCTAAGTCATTGTTTCGGATCTTTCCTTCCGTATCCTATTCTTACCATAATTCCTCCGTGTGTTTAGTATAAATAGAGGCCTTCGCCTCACATATTTTTCACGCGAGTGTCCTCCCTTCTCTTCTCCCTTTGCATTCTAAGACCACGCTATTGCTTTTCGGCGCCTGTGTGCTTGATAATTCGACCACGTAAGCTCAGATCATTCTAAGTACCAGTCACGTTTGCATGACCGACCAATTAGACCACTACACAATCAATAAATCAATCTTTTAATTCATTTTTCAAGAGAACTTTCATATTTGCATAGATCGAGTCGAGTTACCACTAAAAACCGATTTAGTTAAATCTCGCGACGTTAACATGTAAGTCTGAGGGTGTAAAATCCCAATTTTATTTAATGTATTTTATTTTATTGTAATTAATGTACGAGTTTATATCATAAGTACGCCTAAAACCGTCTTCAAAAACATATTTAAAACCCTTTGACGGAAACAGCAAAGAAACGACGTGGGGAAGAATTGCATCAACTGATGCGCCTTCTGGAAAGGATGCAGCATCTGCTGCGCCTCTTCCAGAGGCTGCCTTCAGTTGCTGCACTTCTTCTTCTTCCTCGAGTTTTTTGTTTCGTTTGTCTTTTATTCTTCTTTCTTCGTTCTTTCCCTTATTTCACCGAATAATTTTCAAATTAGTTTTTATAAATCTTTTTCAACCTTTTTCGTCTTCGATCCCTTATAATTCGATATTTGCGGGTTTTCGTCATCTTCTTCAAACCCGGATTTTAGAGGCTCTATTTGCTCATATCAAGTCTCCTGAATTCATCTTTTATACATGTTTTAATTCTGTTTTCGCCATTAATTCGTAATCTTTTGTTTCCACCGTTAACTTCAAGTTTGTACATAAACCCGTTTCCGACATCGTATCAATATTAATTATGTAAATCATTGTAAATTCTCACCCTTTAATTCGTTTTATGACAATATAAGATACATTTAACATGTTAAATTACTTCAATTCGAGTTTAAATATCATTAATCGACTTTGAATTCACCAACGAACATTAACATTCCGCGATTCGACTTCACGACCATGAATCCAACGGAGAAACAGACGGGAGGAGTTGCGCCTCTTCCCGGAGGACGCAGCAGATGATGCGCCTGTTGCAGGTTGGTTTCGTCCCGAACTCGTTCTCGCTTTGACGTAACTTCTAATTACGTATTAAATCAACTATTAACCGTATTATCGCCTCTAATATGACGTAGTTTTCATACTAATTCTAATACTTTTAATTCTTCTTTTATTTTCTTCTTCAAATCCCGTTTTGAGTGTGCTTTTGACGTAAATTAATTAAACCCTTGTAATTTTAACTATTGTAATTTATTAGAGTTTATTTATTTGTTATGTATGGTTTATTTACTTGTTTTTCACATGTAATTTAATCTAACATCCAACTTCGACCCAATTGTTTGCTAAATTACGTGTTCACCGACATAGTTTAATCTCACATGCTAGGATTAATCTATTGCTTGTTGCATTGCATGCATATAATCGACAACATATCAAATATAAACGATTTCCTTAATCATTAGTAGAGGCCGCTATCGAGGCGGGCGGGATCAGGTGTTCAATTAAAGAGCTTCCTAATACGTACCCTCACCCCTTACTCCAGATCTCTGTGAACAACTGTTTTCATTGGAATCCACGAGAGTCATTCTAGACATAGAATGCTAAGGGTAACAAGTTCTTGGTGTTCATGTCATTACTTTGTGTCTTGACATGGCACGTGGTATTCGAACGGTTCTAATTTCCCTTAAAAATTGGTGGCAACTCCACAAATGCACGCTTATTTCAAGCGCCTCCGTGCGCGCCGCGGTATGGTCCATGTCCACATTAACGCCACCCGTTGATGCCGGATTTACTTTTGGTCTATGTTCGAGGGGTAGCAGAGGCAGTGGTTATACGCTCTGTTCCCCGAGTGTCGTTCTGTGTATAGTTATTGCACCGAGAGTCTGTCCAGATCTTAGACATATAGGTAGTGATTATACGCTATACATAGTACCGTGGAGGCAGTGGTTATACGCTCTGTCAGCTTGAGGCAGTGGTTATACGCTCCGCGCAAGTTAGAGGTAGTGGTTATACGCTCTAACGGGCGTTCGCTCTATTCGCTATACTTTGTTGCTAGCTTTATGTCTTTTGTTGCTATGGATCGTGCGTCACCATGTTTGCTATGCTTTAATGCTAGCTTTTTTCCTTAAGTTGTTGTGGGTCATTTGTCACTCTTTTGGTCTTGGTCTAGTGGTTGCATACGGTCTAGATTCGCATGTTTGCATCCGTCCAAGATTGATAAGTAATGGTAAGTTGTGTTGGGTTTTCATGAGTATACATGGCCTCCGTCAAAGTGGGGCTTTGTAGATACCTCGTTTACGCACCTCCCGCCAAACACCCAGTGATGATTACGCCGCATGTTTAGCATATGTCGCGATTTTATGACGTTTTGTAAACGGTTAATAAAAGGTAACTCGTACACTTGTGTCTACTCCTTGGTTGTCACATAGGTGTCATTACGGTCGTTTTAGCGATAATTAGACTACATTTGGAGTCCGGGTCAAAAACCGTCTTCATCTCCTAAAACCGTCAAATCCCGAGTCAAAAAGCAATGTGCTTGTCCACCTAAGGTTAGGATGTCATAAAATGTTATGAGTACATCTCATTTTGAGTCCCATGTAACTTCTTTGAGCTAAACTTAAAGTTTACATTACAAAATGTGCTTTTCATTTAGCTAAAATGACAACCCGACCTTTATGCCCATTTTACGAGGTGGTAAGGACTTTTTCCTCCGTCAGGCCTATTTCACAGAACGTTCTAGATCTTTCTCTTAGATTTCCAATACCACCGAAATCACCTTAATCCGAGTCTTGTAGGGAAAGTTATGCCTAAAATACGACAAAGTCAAAACGCGCTTTCTCGCGCAGAAGAATACTACCCAAGAAAGGACGCAGTAAGTGTTGCAGCTCTTCCAAGGATCTCAGCACCTGCTGCGCCTTTTCTCAAGGCTTTCTTTTTGTCCGAGTTTCCGTGTTTCAACCTAAGTCGGTTGTTTCCGGATCTTTCCTTCCGTATCCTATTCTTACCATAATTCCTCCGTGTGTTTAGTATAAATAGAGGCCTTCGCCTCACATATTTTTCACGCGAGTGTCCTCCCTTCTCTTCTCCCTTTGCATTCTAAGACCACGCTATTGCTTTTCGGCGCCTGTGTGCTTGATAATTCAACCACGTAAGCTCAGATCATTCTGAGTACCAGACACGTTTGCATGACCGACCAATTTGACCACTAGACAATCAATAAATCAATCTTTTAATTCCTTTTTCAAGAGAACTTTCATATTTGCATAGATCGAGTCGAGTTACCACTAAAAACCGATTTAGTTAAATCTCGCGACGTTAACATGTAAGTCTGAGGGTGTAAAATCCCAATTTTATTTAATGTATTTTATTTTATTGTAATTCATGTATGAGTTTATATCATAAGTACGCCTAAAACCGTCTTCAAAAACATATTTTAAAACCCTTTGACGGAAACAGCAAAGAAACGACGTGGGGAAGATTTGCATCAACTGATGCGCCTTCTGGAAAGGATGCAGCATCTGCTGCGCCTCTTCCAGAGGCTGCCTTCAGTTGCTGCACTTCTTCTTCTTCCTCGAGTTTTTTGTTTCATTTTTCTTTTATTCTTCTTTCTTCGTTCTTTCCCTTATTTCACCGAATAATTTTAAAATTAGTTTTTATAAATCTTTTTCAACCTTTTTCGTCTTGAATCCCTTATAATTCGATATTTGCGGGTTTTCGTCATCTTCTTCAAACCCGGATTTTAGAGGTTCGATTTGCCCATATCAAGTCTCCTGAATTCATCTTTTATACATGTTTTAATTCTGTTTTCGCCATTAATTCGTAATCTTTTGTTTCCACCGTTAACTTCAAGTTTGTACATAAACCCGTTTCCGACATCGTATCAATATTAATTATGTAAATCATTGTAAATTCTCACCCTTTAATTCGTTGTATGACAATATAAGATACATGTAACATGTTAAATTACTTCAATTCGAGTTTAAATATCATTAATCAACTTTAAATTCACCAACGAACATTAACATTCCGCGATTCGACTTCCACGACATGAATCCAATCGGAGAAACAGACGCAGGAGAAGTTGCGCCTCTTCCGGAGGACGCAGCAGATGATGCGCCTGTTCTGGGTTGGTTTCTGTCCCTGAACTCGTTCTCGCTTTGACGTAACTTCTAATTACATATTAAATCAACTATTAACCGTATTATCGCCTCTAATATGACGTAGTTTTCATACTAATTCTAATACTTTTAATTCTTCTTTTAATTTCTTCTTCAAATCCCGTTTTGAGCGTGCTTTTGACGTAAATTAATTAAAGCCTTGTAATTTTAACTATTGTAATTTATTAGAGTTTATTTATTTATTATGTATGGTTTATTTACTTGTTTTTCACATGTAATTTAATCTAACATCCAACTTCGACCCAATTGTTTGCTAAATTATGTGTTCACCGACATAGTTTAATCTCACATGCTAGGATTAATCTATTGCTTGTTGCATTGCATGCATATAATCGACAACATATCAAATATAAACGATTTCCCTAATCATTAGTAGTGGCCGCTATCGAGGCGGGCGGGATCAGGTGTTCAATTAAAGAGCTTCCTAATACGTACCCTCACCCCTTACTCCAGATCTCTGTGAATATCTGTTTTCATTGGAATCCACAAGAGTCATTCTAGACATAGAATGCTAAGGGTAACGAGTTCTTGGTGTTCATGTCATTACTTTGTGTCTTGACATGGCACGAGGTATTCGAACGGTTCTAATTTCCCTTAAAAATTGGTGGCAACTCCACAAATGCACGCTTATTTCAAGCGCCTCCGCGCGCGCCGCGGTGTGGTCTATGTCCACATTAACGCCACCCGTTGATGCCGGATTTACTTTTGGTCTATGTTCGGGGGGTAGCAGAGGCAGTGGTTATACGCTCTGTTCCCCGAGTGTCGTTCTGTGTACAGTTATTGCACCGAGAGTCTGTCCAGATCTTAGAAAAATAGGTAGTGATTATACGCTATACATAGTACCGTGGAGACAGTGGTTATACGCTCTGTCATCTTGAGGCAGTGGTTATACGCTCTGGCAAGTTAGAGGTAGTGGTTATACGCTCTAACGGGCGTTCGCTCTATTCGCTATACTTTGTTGCTAGCTTTATGTCTTTTGTTGCTATGGATCGTGCGTCACCATGTTTGCTATGCTTTAATGCTAGCTTTGTTCCTTAAGTTGTTGTGGGTCATTTGTCACTACTGGTCTTGGTCTAGTGGTTGCATACGGTCTAGATTCGCATGTTTGCATCCGTCCAAGATTGATAAGTAATGGTAAGTTGTGTTGGGTTTTCATGAGTATACATGGCCTCCGTCAAAGTGGGGGCTTTGTAGATACCTCGTTTCTGCACCTCCCGCCAAACACCCAGTGATGATTACGCCGCATGTTTAGCATATGTCGCGATTTTATGACGTTTTGTAAACGGTTAATAAAAGGTAACTCGTACACTTGTGTCTACTCCTTGGTTGTCACATAGGTGTCATTACGGTCGTTTTAGCAGTAATTAGACTACATTTGGAGTCCGGGTCAAAAACCGTCTTCATCTCCTAAAACCGTCAAATCCCGAGTCAAAAAGCAATGTGCTTGTCCACCTAAGGTTAGGATGTCATAATATATTATGAGTACATCTCATTTTGAGTCCCATGTAACTTCTTTGAGCTAAACTTAAAGTTTACATTACAAAATGTGCATTTCATTTAGCTAAAATGACAACCCGACCTTTATGCCCATTTTACGAGGTGGTAAGGACTTTTTCCGGTCAGGCCTATTTCACAGAACGTTCTAGATCTTTCTCTTAGATTTCCAATACCACCGAAATCACCTTAATCCGAGTCTTGTAGGGAAAGTTATGCCTAAAATACGACAGGCTGTCAAACGCGCTTTCTCGCGCAGAAGAATACTACCCAAGAAAGGACGCAGTAAGTGTTGCGGCTCTTCCAAGGATCTCAGCACCTGCTGCGCCTTTTCTCAGGGCTTTCTTTTTGTCCGAGTTTCCGTGTTTCAACCTAAGTCAGTTGTTTCTGGATCTTTCCTTTCGTATCCTTTTCTTACCATAATTCCTCCGTGTGTTTAGTATAAATAGAGGCCTTCGCCTCACATATTTTTCACGCGAGTGTCCTCCCTTCTCTTCTCCCTTTGCATTCTAAGACCACGCTATTGCTTTTCGGCGCCTATGTGCTTGATAATTCGACCACGTAAGCTCAGATCATTCTAAGTACCAGTCACGTTTGCATGACCGACCAATTTGACCACTACACAATCAATAAATCAATCTTTTAATTCATTTTTCAAGAGAACTTTCATATTTGCATAGATCGAGTCGAGTTACCACTAAAAACCGATTTAGTTAAATCTCGCGACGTTAACATGTAAGTCTGAGGGTGTAAAATCCCAATTTTATTTAATGTATTTTATTTTATTGTAATTAATGTACGAGTTTATATCATAAGTACGCCTAAAACCGTCTTCAAAAACATATTTAAAACCCTTTGACGGAAACAGCAAAGAAACGGCGTGGGGAAGAATTGCATCAACTGATGCGCCTTCTGGAAAGGATGCAGCATCTGCTGCGCCTCTTCCAGAGGCTGCCTTCAGTTGCTGCACTTCTTCTTCTTCCTCGAGTTTTTTGTTTCGTTTGTCTTTTATTCTTCTTTCTTCGTTCTTTCCCTTATTTCACCGAATAATTTTCAAATTAGTTTTTATAAATCTTTTTCAACCTTTTTCGTCTTGGATCCCTTATAATTCGATATTTGCGGGTTTTCGTCATCTTCTTCAAACCCGGATTTTAGAGGTTCGATTTGCCCATATCAAGTCTCCTGAATTCATCTTTTATACATGTTTTAATTCTGTTTTCGCCATTAATTCGTAATCTTTTGTTTCCACCGTTAACTTCAAGTTTGTACATAAACCCGTTTCCGACATCGTATCAATATTAATTATGTAAATCATTGTAAATTCTCACCCTTTAATTCGTTTTATGACAATATAAGATACATTTAACATGTTAAATTACTTCCATTCGAGTTTAAATATCATTAATCGACTTTGAATTCACCAACGAACATTAACATTCCGCGATTCTGACTTCACAGACAGAATCCAACTGGAGAACAGACGCAGGAGGAGTTGCGCCTCTTCCGGAGGACGCAGCAGATGATGCGCCTGTTCTGGGTTGGTTTCTGTCCCTGAACTCGTTCTCGCTTTGACGTAACTTCTAATTACGTATTAAATCAACTATTAACCGTATTATCGCCTCTAATATGACGTAGTTTTCATACTAATTCTAATACTTTTAATTCTTCTTTTATTTTCTTCTTCAAATCCCGTTTTGAGCGTGCTTTTGACGTAAATTAATTAAACCCTTGTAATTTTAACTATTGTAATTTATTAGAGTTTATTTATTTGTTATGTATGGTTTATTTACTTGTTTTTCACATGTAATTTAATCTAACATCCAACTTCGACCCAATTGTTTGCTAAATTACGTGTTCACCGACATAGTTTAATCTCACATGCTAGGATTAATCTATTGCTTGTTGCATTGCATGCATGTAATCGACAACATATCAAATATAAACGATTTCCCTAATCATTAGTAGATGCCGCTATCGAGGCGGGCGGGATCAGGTGTTCAATTAAAGAGCTTCCTAATACGTACCCTCACCCCTTACTCCAGATCTCTGTGAACATCTGTTTTCATTGGAATCCACGAGAGTCATTCTAGACATAGAATGCTAAGGGTAACGAGTTCTTGGTGTTCATGTCATTACTTTGTGTCTTGACATGGCACGTGGTATTCGAACGGTTCTAATTTCCCTTAAAAATTGGTGGCAACTCCACAAATGCACGCTTATTTCAAGCGCCTCCGCGCGCGCCGCGGTATGGTCCATGTCCACATTAACGCCACCCGTTGATGCCGGATTTACTTTTGGTCTATGTTCGGGGGGTAGCAGAGGCAGTGGTTATACGCTCTGTTCCCCGAGTGTCGTTCTATGTACAGTTATTGCACCGAGAGTCTGTCCAGATCTTAGACATATAGGTAGTGATTATACGCTATACATAGTACCGTGGAGGCAGTGGTTATACGCTCTGTCAGCTTGAGGCAGTGGTTATACGCTCTGGCAAGTTAGAGGTAGTGGTTATACGCTCTAACGGGCGTTCGCTCTATTCGCTATACTTTGTTGCTAGCTTTATGTCTTTTGTTGCTATGGATCGTGCGTCACCATGTTTGCTATGCTTTAATGCTAGCTTTGTTCCTTAAGTTGTTGTGGGTCATTTGTCACTACTGGTCTTGGTCTAGTGGTTGCATACGGTCTAGATTCGCATGTTTGCATCCGTCCAAGATTGATAAGTAATGGTAAGTTGTGTTGGGTTTTCATGAGTATACATGGCCTCCGTCAAAGTGGGAGCTTTGTAGATACCTCGTTTCTGCACCTCCCGCCAAACACCCAGTGATGATTACGCCGCATGTTTAGCATATGTTGCGATTTTATGACGTTTTGTAAACGGTTAATAAAAGGTAACTCGTACACTTGTGTCTACTCCTTGGTTGTCACATAGGTGTCATTACGGTCGTTTTAGCAGTAATTAGACTACATTTGGAGTCCGGGTCAAAAACCGTCTTCATCTCCTAAAACCGTCAAATCCCGAGTCAAAAAGCAATGTGCTTGTCCACCTAAGGTTAGGATGTCATAATATATTATGAGTACATCTAATTTTGAGTCCCATGTAACTTCTTTGAGCTAAACTTAAAGTTTACATTACAAAATGTGCATTTCATTTAGCTAAAATGACAACCCGACCTTTATGCCCATTTTACGAGGTGGTAAGGACTTTTTCCGGTCAGGCCCATTTCACAGAACGTTCTAGATCTTTCTCTTAGATTTCCAACACCACCGAAATCACCTTAATCCGAGTCTTGTAGGGAAAGTTATGCCTAAAATACGACAGTCATCAAACGCGCTTTCTCGCGCGAGAAGAATACTACCCAAGAAAGGACGCAGTAAGTGTTGCGGCTCTTCCAAGGATCTCAGCACCTGCTGCGCCTTTTCTCAGGGCTTTCTTTTTGTCCGAGTTTCCGTGTTTCAACCTAAGTCAGTTGTTTCTGGATCTTTCCTTCCGTATCCTATTCTTACCATAATTCCTCCGTGTGTTTAGTATAAATAGAGGCCTTCGCCTCACATATTTTTCACGCGAGTGTCCTCCCTTCTCTTCTCCCTTTGTATTCTAAGACTACGCTATTGCTTTTCGGCGCCTATGTGCTTGATAATTCGACCACGTAAGCTCAGATCATTCTAAGTACCAGTCACGTTTGCATGACCGACCAATTAGACCACTACACAATCAATAAATCAATCTTTTAATTCATTTTTCAAGAGAACTTTCATATTTGCATAGATCGAGTCGAGTTACCACTAAAAACCGATTTAGTTAAATCTCGCGACGTTAACATGTAAGTCTGAGGGTGTAAAATCCCAATTTTATTTAATGTATTTTATTTTATTGTAATTAATGTACGAGTTTATATCATAAGTACGCCTAAAACCGTCTTCAAAAACATATTTAAAACCCTTTGACGGAAACAGCAAAGAAACGACGTGGGGAAGAATTGCATCAACTGATGCGCCTTCTGGAAAGGATGCAGCATCTGCTGCGCCTCTTCCAGAGGCTGCCTTCAGTTGCTGCACTTCTTCTTCTTCCTCGAGTTTTTTGTTTCGTTTGTCTTTTATTCTTCTTTCTTCGTTCTTTCCCTTATTTCACCGAATAATTTTCAAATTAGTTTTTATAAATCTTTTTCAACCTTTTTCGTCTTGGATCCCTTATAATTCGATATTTGCGGGTTTTCGTCATCTTCTTCAAACCCGGATTTTAGAGGCTCTATTTGCTCATATCAAGTCTCCTGAATTCATCTTTTATACATGTTTTAATTCTGTTTTCGCCATTAATTCGTAATCTTTTGTTTCCACCGTTAACTTCAAGTTTGTACATAAACCCGTTTCCGACATCGTATCAATATTAATTATGTAAATCATTGTAAATTCTCACCCTTTAATTCGTTTTATGACAATATAAGATACATTTAACATGTTAAATTACTTCAATTCGAGTTTAAATATCATTAATCGACTTTGAATTCACCAACGAACATTAACATTCCGCGATTCTGACTTCACAGACAGAATCCAACGAGAATGAACACGAGGAGGAGGAGTGCGCCTCTTCCGGAGGACGCAGCAGATGATGCGCCTGTGCAGGTTGGTTTCGTCCCGAACTCGTTCTCGCTTTGACGTAACTTCTAATTACGTATTAAATCAACTATTAACCGTATTATCGCCTCTAATATGACGTAGTTTTCATACTAATTCTAATACTTTTAATTCTTCTTTTATTTTCTTCTTCAAATCCCGTTTTGAGTGTGCTTTTGACGTAAATTAATTAAACCCTTGTAATTTTAACTATTGTAATTTATTAGAGTTTATTTATTTGTTATGTATGGTTTATTTACTTGTTTTTCACATGTAATTTAATCTAACATCCAACTTCGACCCAATTGTTTGCTAAATTACGTGTTCACCGACATAGTTTAATCTCACATGCTAGGATTAATCTATTGCTTGTTGCATTGCATGCATATAATCGACAACATATCAAATATAAACGATTTCCTTAATCATTAGTAGAGGCCGCTATCGAGGCGGGCGGGATCAGGTGTTCAATTAAAGAGCTTCCTAATACGTACCCTCACCCCTTACTCCAGATCTCTGTGAACATCTGTTTTCATTGGAATCCATGAGAGTCATTCTAGACATAGAATGCTAAGGGTAACGAGTTCTTGGTGTTCATGTCATTACTTTGTGTCTTGACATGGCACGAGGTATTCGAACGGTTCTAATTTCCCATAAAAATTGGTGGCAACTCCATAAATGCACGCTTATTTCAAACGCCTCCGCGCGCGCCGCGGTGTGGTCCATGTCCACATTAACGCCACCCGTTGATGCCGGATTTACTTTTGGTCTATGTTCAGGTGGTAGCAGAGGACGTGGTTATACGCTCTGTTCCCCGAGTGTCATTCGATGTACAGTTATTGCACCGAGAGTCTGTCCAGATAATAGACATATAGGTAGTGATTATACGCTATACATAGTATCGTGGAGGCAGTGGTTATACGCTCTGTCAGCTTAAGGCAGTGGTTATACGCTCTGGCAAGTTAGAGGTAGTGGTTATACGCTCTAACGGGCGTTCGCTCTATTCGCTATACTTTGTTTCTAGCTTTATGTCTTTTGTTGCTATGGATCGTGCGTCACCATGTTTGCTATGCTTTAATGCTAGCTTTGGTCCTTATGTTGTTGTGGGTCATTTGTCACTACTGGTCTTGGTCTAGTGGTTGCATATGGTCTAGATTCGCATGTTTGCATCCGTCCAAGATTGATAAGTTATGGTAAGCTGTGTTGGGTTTTTATGAGTATAGATGGTCTCACATGTTCACTGGTTTTACGTTTCAATTGTTAATGATTCTTAATTATATTCAATTGTTGTAAACATAACTAGGAGAGCATCTAGTTACTCCCAACTGATTGTCGACCCCAATTCTCAGGTTGTTCAGATAGTTTGCTGTTTGGATGATATCTTGCTGGGAAGTACTGTACGGCGAGCTGAATAATAAATTAGGAGTTTGTTTTCATGTTTTGAGAACATTTGAATAATGTATTAGTTTGTTTTTGATTTAGTAACGAACCGGATTGGTTGGGTGTTTCCGCCACCTTGACCCTTTTATCAGTATTATACTTTGATATTTACTTTATATTACGTTTTTCCTTTGTTTTATAATCCGGGTTGTTACTCGGCCGAGTAAGGCGTACTCGGCCGAGTACTCCAGGTACTCGTCCGAGTAAGTGGTCTGACGGGATTAATTCTCGCGGTTTGATTAAGGGTGATTAAAGATTATATAAACCTCGCTTAACAGTTACTATTCATTTTACCAAAACCTAAACTATGTTCTTCACTCCTCTAATCACCCTTAATCACTCTCAAGGCAATTGATCGTTCGTGAGTCTTTCGTTCATCTCTTTCGCATCAGTTTTGTCGGTAAGTCACTAGTACTTTGTTATTTGATTAGATTTGTTTTTTACGGTTTTGCCCTAGTGATTAAATTTGGGGAAAAGGTGGATTGGTATATACGATTATGATTAGAATTGCTGTGATTGTTATTAGGTGAAGGATTCGTAGAGGAACAATTCTAACTTTCGTTGTGTGCTTGTGATTCGGCTTCGTGATAAGGTAGGGTTTCCTTACTCAGTTGCCTGTTTAATTGATTTAAGATGGTTTATTGTCGTATTGGCATGATTAGTATCGTTGTTGGAATTGTCTTTCTTGGTTGTTGGAATTGTTGTTGTTTGTCTATGTTTGCGAGGTGCGTCCTCGGCTGATTTTTTTCATGTTACTTGGTACTAATGGAGTTGGGAGAATGGTTATACAGTTGGATTGGATTGCATTGGTTGTTTTCTTTGTGATTGTCTTATGTTGATTATTCAGTTAACGGACCCCGTTATTGTTTTCATAACAGTGGTGATCCATTTGGGGATGGTGAGCAGATTGTGACAGCTGATGATTTCATGTTAGTTGCGAGGACGGGGATGGGATGTCTTCAATTTGAGTCTTCGCTTCCGCTGTCACGAGTTTTAGATACTTTATTTTGTTGTACTTTGATTTATATTATGTATATGTTGGTTTACCGTTTTGAGACGATGTAGTCAATTAACATTATACTTTAATAATTGTTCTTGAATGGTCACTATTGATATACTTACCTCGGACAACCGAGATGGTAATATCCCCACATGCTAGGGTGGTCTTGGTAAGGCACCTTGGTGTGTGGGGGTGTTACACTTTTATTGATTAGTTCATAATTTTTCATTCTAATAGTTGATAAATAAAGTTATTTGGGGGGCTTACCATTGATTACTGATTGATGGAAGCCATAGATTTGATTGATGGAGGTTAGGATTTTCTTTTATGGTTAAGATAAATGAATCCCAATTAGGTTGGAGTTCAATGACTTTTTATTCAAAATATAGATGTTGATACATTATAGTAATGAGTAGATTGATATTAGACAAATAAAATAATAGTGAAAACTCAAATAGCTTGTGCGAACGTTCCCTAGTTACTAATTGAATAGGTGAACTCACAAATTTTCCCTCCAAAAAGTATCTTTTTAAATAAGGAACCTATTAATAATTTAATTGTATTCACTAATAAATGTAATTAATAATTAAAAAATGTAATTTTATTACATAGTTATTTTCATTAAAGTTAATCTTTGGTCAGATTATATAATTTTCACTAAATATTAAACTATAATCTTTTATTTAAAGTATAAATAATATAAAATTTTGAACTATTACATTTTTTATTAATGCTATTATTTGATAATGACTTGATTCATACTATTCATGCTATGTATAAACAAAAATATAAATCGTTTTGATTACTTTTATAACAAAAAAAAATTGAGAGAATTTATAAATTGGAATCAATAGCTTTGTGGTATAAAAATATTTTTTTAAAAAAAATACATTTCAAGACATTACTCAATTCTCTTGAATTAACTATTAGTTTTTTTTAATAAAAAAAAATTGCTCAAAACAAAATACAATAATGAGAAAAATGAACAATTAATAAGATACCACTATTATTTCGCAGTTCAATTTTACTCAGTTTTCCTGGTTACAGTTTAATTTTTTTTCTCATATCAAAATATAATGACGTGAAATATGAAAAACTAATAGGGTGTTAATTTAGCACGATTAATTAATACAAAAATAAAAACTCTAAAAATATTGCGCATTCATTGCGCGAGATCTAAACTAGTGTAGGATTATTAATTAAAGAAGTTATATATTTGTATATGGTATATAAATAAAAAGGGGTGATAATGGAATCAATTGATGAGAGTAGTGGCCACTTAATCATAGGTGAATACTTAGGTGGGAAACTTGAGCGGGAAATTTTCAGAAGTGTTATTCTTTTAGTATATAGAAGATGAGAGTAGGGCCCACTTAATCATAGGTGAATACTTAGGTGGGAAACTTGAGCGGGAAAATTTTCAGAAGTGTTATTCTTTTAGTATATAGAAGATTAGTATATAGGAGATGCTTATACATTTATGTTATTTATTGAAGTCCTTAATTTTCGGTTTTTACATATACTAGTATTGGCGTCCGGTCCCGTCCGGGTTATCTTTATTTACTATTTAAAATTTATTTTCTATGAAACAAAATTACCTTAAACTTGCCTAACTTATAAATTTACTAGTAATGTATTTTTCTATGATATATCTTAAAATACAAATTCTTAAGAGAGCGGTCTCTCATTAATGTTAGTGCGAGACATCTCTCATAAGAGGTAGTAATCATTTTTATTTTAATATTTTATCTTTTTTTTGGGTTAGTTTTTAGATCATCTATTAGTTGTCTCTCATTAATGTAGTTAGAGAGGGCGTCTCATGAGACCTACCGATCTTAAAATTACGTTGAAATAAATTATGAAAAAAATTCACTACTACCGCTGTTAATATTTTTCTCAAATCGATTGGCTATCTAATTGTTCATATACAGTGTATATACTTTCCCTTGTTACTATAGTTACTTTTATTACATTCGTTGTTACTACTGTTACTTTCATTACTGGCGCCGTTATTATTGTTATCTTCACTACTATGGCATTAATATTGTTAATATCACTATTCTCATTCCTACTAGTATTACTTTCACTACTCCTGCTGCTATTATTGTTACTTTGACTATTCACGTGGTTGATTACTATCATATTTACTACATCTAATGTTGCTACAATCATTTTCACTACAACCATATAATCAATTTACAACTTAGGCATGCAATGTTAAGACTTAAGAGGCTTATATATTTGTATAACTATACTACACATGAATTAAATCAAATCAAAAAAATTATGCAATATTGTATCTTTTGAAAATTTTGATTTATTTACTACTTTATTAATAGTTTCAAAATATAACTTACTTATATTATATTTGTCTACGTTGAACAATTAACATCTTTGTACATCTAATAAACTACACAAATTCTTGAATAAACTATATAGTATAATGAAATTGTATAGATTTATCAACTTACATTGAAGTCCCTTGGTTTTTGGATTATATATATATATATATAGTATAGAGTATTTGATTTGATTTGCATTATTTACATATTCTTAGTTTTTTAGTTTAAATCAATCTACAAATTATCCGTTTGGTTACTTAGCTTTGCCTCTAATTCACATATGTCTTCCCTGTGGATCGATTCTTATACTGTTTACCATTAATTTAGCTTAAGGTGTTAAGTGTATAAATATAACGTATATTTGCTAGAGTTAATGCATGGTCACTACATCATTAGCTTTGGCTGAGCATCGACCATAGGCCTCCTTTGATTATCGTTGTAGTAAATAAAGGCCTCCTTTGATTATCGCTTTAGTAAATAAATAATTAGTAAAATGCACGACATTAGCATAACAAATGCAACTTTTCCAAAACCCAAACGTATTCATTGAATACTTCTTGAAACTTGACCGTGTGAAACAACCAATAGAAGAAGTTAACTAATCTCCTAATACGGGGTTTTCTTGGTGGGACCGACCAACGCTAGAGATGGGACTCGAAGACTGGACCAAGAGGTCCATGATCCTTTCCGGCCCAAATTGATCAGTCGTCGGGTTTAAACCTGATAAAGCGGTTTTAGTTGTTAAAGATGGATGTTTGGGTGCTTTGGAGCATATTTGAGTGGTATTTATTGTGTATTCCATATACTTGAGTGAAGGGCTTAAACATCGGAATTTGTCAAGATTATGTTGAGATTCGAGTCACTAGGCAATGAAGTGTAACACCTCCTTCTTACCCGGCCAAAGTAATCGGGAGATGTTACCGTCTCGGTTTCCCGAGGCAGTGAAATCAGAACTACATGATGAATAATTAAAGAGTAAAAGCCATTCCTACTACAACCTTTCAATGACACTATCTCGTCTAGCATGAGATATGCGTGCAACTCGACTCCAAGTCGGAAGCTCGTCTAGTCTCCCGCGTGACACCTAACCAACCTGTACTCAAATTACTCCTCATATGATCGGGAATATCATTTGAATAAACACAAGCCACCCCGAAAATAGGTGATAACTTACACATAATCAACACACGCCAGCTTAGATAATATACACGCTTAAACATGAGACTAATGTAAGAAAATACAATACGACATAAAATGCATATGATACAATGTTGCACTCGTGACGCTACACCATTATCTCACTGATACAAGGGACACACCCAGGGTTTGCCAACTAGTGATGGCACCGCAGCACCGCCCACCAAACAGTCGGACCGCAGTTCGTAACAAGGTACTCAGGACACGCCCGTGGTACCGGACCCGGACGCCAACCGGATCCTTGCTAGACGTTGTGCCTTAACCACATGTGTCCCTCTATAACTGAAGTCATTAATGTGCACATCCCTCTTAGAGGGGAAGCCCCAAGAGGCGACCCAAGAGTAAGACAGTCTCCAAACCGCTTTACGTCTCCTCAACAACAACAACCGCATTCTAAAACGTATACGACAATCACAATGACGTAATAGGCAACACAATATGTCAAAATACGACTCATTATGAGATACACTTCCCAAACATGTTATGAACATCACTTCCTTAAATACCCCGTCGTCACAACTCACTGCCATGTTATAATGCATTCGTGACAACTACAAAAGGTCCACAAGAATCCCAAAATATCACAATATGATGTAACACGACTTATACCATGAAAATAATGGCAAATGACACACCAACAAGTATTCACATTAGCAAAACCGAGTAGGATAACCTACCTTTTAGTATACTCCTACATAAATCATATAATAACTATCACAACACATTCTATATGCTTTTATAATACATAGCCCCTTATTATTACCATTTAATTACCCATATTACTAATATTAATTACTAATTAATTATCCCCAACAAAATCCCCAAAAGTTAGGGTTCATAAGAAAAGGAAAAAGGGTAGATCTTTACATACAAGGTGAAAGGAAGAAGGATAACGTGTGTAATATTTTATCCAAGCATAGCATCCACGGAGAGGTATTTAGGAGGGTTTTAGAGAGAAGGGAGATAAATTGGAGTGATAAGGAGAAAAAATGAAATGATTTAGAGTTAGTGAAATAAGATCCAGTCATAGGTTTTATCGCCCACTAATGAGCTGCACTCGGTCTAGTGCTGAGTCCACTCGGTCGAGTACCGCTTGAAGAGTCTATCGATCCGAAATACTCAAGAGGAGGGAGGGGGGGGGGTTAATTGAGTATTTAAACTTTTGTCCCACTTTTTCGAATGTCCGTATCAGCGTGACTTAATAATTAATTACTTAAAGTTTATTAATTAAACTTTAACTAATTAACCGGTCGAAGCTAAAACGTAAAGAAAACGAACAATAAAACGAGTGACGCACGTGATTTTGAAGTGGTTCAGTTTCACAAGTCGAAACCTACGTCCAATATTCTCTATTAATAATTTTAGTACCTTTCTACGGATTACAAAATTACCAACCCACTCATACAACTAAATCTAGTTGTAACTCAAATGAGTATCGTTAAATACTTGGTTTTATCTAACTTACGTTAATAATAAAGCACTTGATTCTTCTTCTAAGTGTTCACACAATTGAACGAGTATGAAACAATGTTTAAGTACTATTATCTAGTAACGTAATCTTACGGAATAATAAGCAAATTGAAGCACAACTTTTCGTAAAGATTTTCGAATGCAAAAACAAATAAAATACTTGATTAAGAATTTAACTCGACTTGTTTGCAAAGGAATTTTAATAAAGCGAAAAGTTGATTAGAAAAATTAAAGCACATATTTATATATAGTATAGGAGGCAACTAGGGTTTTATTCGAAACCCTCATGATGCCGTGAGGTATGATGATTTGTTTCACAAGAAACAAATCTTATCTTTCCTTACTTTAATCCACAAAATATTTCAAATAAGATAAATCCAAAAAATTGTTTAAGATAAAAATATCTTAAGACAATCTATTCTAGATTTAACCTAATATATTACTTGTACAAGGAGTATAGTCGATATGAGAAACGTCTTATAAGCCCAACTCACTCGAAAACCCTAGTTGAAATAAGGGGTGTGGATTTAGGGTTTATGTTTGAACAACTTAGCAAAGCCTAGGTAGAATGACGACTCATAAGTCATTTTACTAACCAATAGGATACATGTAAACTACTCAATCTTAACCCGTATCATTCCTCAATCATTTTTTTTTTTGGGAAAATGTAAGCTTTCATTAGAAATGATAATCACCCATACATCATTCTGTCTAAGTTTTGCTTAGTACATCTGACATCAACTTACACATATTTGCTCTATCCAACTACATGCATTCTTGTTTTTTGAGTACACCCTAGTACATCTTATACGCATTTTCATCTCTTCCTTTACTCGTATCATAGCAGCTGCAGGAGATAAGACAAAGTGCTTTATTCTGCTCTGGTTTCTACATGCCCATATCTGATACACCACAGCAGCCACCACTACAGCAAGTACTTTCTTCACCATTAAAGATTTGTGCCTCAACTTTATCCACCATAGAATGAACTGGGTCTCAGGCACTCCAATTTGCAACCAGACATTAAGAATTTGTAGGCACCTTTTGCTGAAATCACATTTAAAGAAGAGATGATCCAAACTCTCTTCATTGTTACCACATAAAAAGCAAACGTTATCCTGTATAATACCCATTCTCCTCAGCCTGTCTTGTGTTAGCATACGTTGATGAGCTACTAACCAGAGGATGAAGCTATGTCTGGGAATCATCATGCTATTTGGAAACCACTGATGCCAATCCTTTTCAGGCCCCTCCTCTACTAACCAAGAGTATCCTGGCTTAATAGTGTAATCATCTAGGGTAGCACTAAAGAGATGCTACTTGACCAACTCCTTAGCCCAACAAATCTTCCTCCAAGACCAACTGGTCCCCTGGCCAGGTAGATAGTCCTCCCAGGTCTTATCTTTCATATAAACAGCGTGGACCCATCTAACCCACAGGTGATCAGTTTTCTTTGCAATCCACCAAGCATATTTTACTACTGCAGCAATATTCCACCAGTATAAGCTTCTTAATCATACATACATGTATTTTCGAAAATATATAAATAACTTGATCTTTCGAAAATTGATTTTAAGACCTTAAAATCGTGCCTTCTAAATGCAACCTAATGTTATAGAGCAACTGACTATTACATTAAGCTTCGTAAGTAAAGATAAAGATGAAATAGCTATAACTTTACCTTTCCAATATTACTTCCAAAGATACTGTCATTAGATGATGTCCTATACTAGATCATCTTCCTGGAGATCTTTAGTAGTAGGATCATCTCTTCATCTTGATCATAAGCTCTTCATCTTGAGCTTCTTATAGACTCGATCATGTTTTTTGCTTGACTGATCATCATACTTGTGAATGAAGTAGTCACAATGATGCCTTAGGAATATTCAATGTTATAGCTCAAGCAGCTATAACATTACTTCAATGATGCTTCACAAATCTTCAATGTTATAGCCATGGGTGCTATAACATTGCTTGCTATGTTAACCTTTATTACATCTAACAAAGACTAACAAACGATTATGCACAAAGAGTATATATGATAAATCACACTTGCCATTATCAAAACAAATCATATAACTATATGGTCCAACAAATTCCCCTTTTTTGATGATGACAAGTCTCTTATGATTTGTGACTAAGTACAAGTTCCCCCTCAACATAATACTATAAATAAAATAGACAGTCGAACGTAAGAACAAGCTACTTATATTCGAAGGTATAGCATCTAAGGACCTTAAGAGATTAAAGGTTCTGACAAGGAGCAAGCTTAGGCAAATACTTAAGTCACGGTCATTTCTTCCCCCTCTTGATATCATCGAAAAGACGAGAATAAGAAATAAAACAACTAAAATAATATAGACCAAGGAAAGAAATAAACATGCAAACACACATTATAAAACGAGAAGCAAATCTACGATAAGCAAGGATAATAGAATAATACAAACCGAAAAGAAAAGCCTATGGGCCTAATAAACATAATTTGCCAATGGGCCGAATAGAGTATTAAGTGCCAAAATGGGCCGAATAGACAAATAGAAAAATATAAGTCTAACAAAAACAAAGAGCAATAGAGCAAGGAGTTGGATTAGGACGGGTTTAGGGAATGTCGTGTTTCAATACATTGGGGTTCACATAACCGGGACGAGTCCTCAATTGGTTCTAAGGCTTCCAATGCTTGCAAAGGGTCTTTAATGAGAGTAGTACCCATATGGTTCTCTACACAACAATCTATAATATCCATCTTGCAAAGTGCACTAAGAGAAAAAGGTGAGAAGTACCTTGAGGAGTTTTACTTCCCCAAGGTAAAGAAAGACACAACTAAAAACAATTAATGAAAATCAAATCAATTGAACACCGTCCCCGGCAACGGCGCCATTTTTGGTCCGGAATTAAACTCGTCGTCAAAAATTACCAACCAAAACAATATTTATAACTTTACAAACTACTCTTAGCAAATAGGCAAGTAAAGATCGGATCCCAAGGCACGGGTTGTAACACCCCCATACTCCAAGTGCCTTACCAGGACCACTCAGATATAAGGATACTACCATCTCGGTTACCCGAGGCATGATAATCATAAGACAATAACGAAACAACTTTTAATAGTATAACTTTAGTGAAAAGTACAAACCAAGCCAAATCCCAAAATACGGGTACAAGTTCTCAAACCAACTGTCTAATCAACTAAATGCAAAGTTTATTAAACTACTAAGCTACAAATGAAGACTTCTATCGTCGACAAAGGGCACATCCAATCCCATGTGACTCAACTCAAACCTGCTCAATTACTGCTCACCATCCCCGAATGGATCACCGCAGGTTTTAAAAATAACAACACGGGGTGAGTACTAATCACACAATCTATATATATCAACAATACGATAAACAGATATCTCACACCGTCACACACACAATCACATCAGTCCCATCAATCTCAATCACCGACCGTCCACCGGACCACCGCCCGAGGGGGGACCGCAGCCGTACCCACCAAATCCCCGCTCCTCATAATGAGCGATAACCCTGTCCATTAATGTGCACATCCCCTTCCGTGGCGGGTTCCACGAAGGGCAAAACTAGGGCGTGAAGCCACTTCCGCAAGTGACTCCACTCAGCCGAGAACGCGTCTCGAGAACCAGAGACAAACAATCACAATCAACAACTGTCACAATACAATTACTATATTATTCAATCAACCACAACACATCAACATCACATTATGGGACTAATACCGAGTAGAAATCCTACCCGAAAGCACAACTATCGACGGTCTCAACAAACCGTATCAAAAAGTCTCTTCTACAAATTCTCCTCCTATCATACATACACATAATTACTACCAATCATAATCTACAACAAAACCCCCAAATCCCCATCTTAGGGTTTAAACAACTTAAAGGAAAAACTATAAAAACGGTACATAGATCTTACCCTCGACGCAAGGATCTCAACGCACTACTACATTTTGATCCTGTAGCAACACTTCGCTATTGTTGCATAATGTCATATAAATGTTGCTTTAGAGTTTATGCAACACTTAATGAAGTGCTACATAAAGTCTTGTTGCATTAGCTCATTGCAACACTTAATGCAACACTTTTCAAACTAAAGCAACACTTTTATAAAGTGTTGCATATGTTATGCTAATGCAACGCTTTTTTCAATTTCAAAGGCAACATTTTTATTTGCTAATGCAACACTTCTTATGAAAAAATAGCAACACTTCCTGAACTAATGCAATACTTTTCATGTTGAAAAGCAACACTTATAACAAACAAATGCAACATTTTTATTTTGTAAGCGCAACACTAGTTACGTTCAATAACAACATTTGTAATAAAACAAATACAACACTACTACTTTATCAAAGACAATACTTAATTGTAATTCTCACTGATTGTGCATTCAATTGCAAATCATTCCAAAATTGCAATAGATTCAGTCTCAAAATGAATGTCATTACATTTCCAAAAAGAATCAAAAGTAGAACTTAACAAATGTTTAAGTAGAAAAAATGTAGCAAATGTTTAAATAGAACAAATGAGTAACGATTATTATATTAAAAGTCTTCATTGTTGTACTTTGGACCATATGTATGTTGCCACCCGAACAGAAAATCAACCCACGGCAAAATAATAATACCTCAAATGCAACCTGTAACATAAAAAATGGAACACAATTAGATTTGAGGATCGCGGAATATTTAAAGATATGCCTACAATCATAGCCATCTCAGCCAACAACGACTGTGAACGTCACTATAAGGTATGCCTAGGCTGCCAAAAGTAAGATCACATTGAATAATAACAAATGCACTTCCTGCCCTCCAATTAATAGAGCTTTTGCAACCTTGGTCAAGCATAAGCCATGTTAAATGTGACAAGCCTAGCCAACAAATCAGAATGTTAAATCTGATCTTTAACCAATTCTAAATGAAAAGGGTACACTTTAACCAAAATGTTCCCACATTAAAACAAGGGGGCAATTCTCATCAAGAACTCCTCACATTCATCGACAAGACTTACGGGAGAAAAGAGAGAAAAATAAAGAATCAGCAAAGAATAAGATATATACATACCTCAAGATAAGTACTCCGTGACAACTTCTGGAGGTAGCCTTTCTAAAAACTTTGTTAGTATTTGCTCTCTCATTAACTCTCTTTCATTTTCAACATGTCTTCCCATGCTTTCTAACTCGGCCTTCCTCTTGAGATATTCTTCTTCCTGTTCTTTGTTTCGTCTACTCATTTCGTAGTCCATGCCTTTCCGCAAATCTTCACGTAAACTAGTCTTTAGGGACTCCAAAATTTCCCCTGGAACCACATAAGACGTTTGTGTACCATTCACCCAAGTAACACACTCCCCAGGCCATGAAACCTGCAACCATTGCCGAAGTAGACTAAGACACAGTCTGCTAAACACACACTCAAAGAACAGATGTTCTTGAGTCCTATGTGATGATGTTGGTGATTTGTTTGTTCTCAAGATTACTAATTGATATTGTAGTGTGGTACAGTTCTGGTGGTGATAAGGGAGTTTTTGTGGGTTCTGAACATTTGGTATTAAAGTTCTGAACCTTGGGTTCTCATGGTTCTCATGGGAAGGGGGTTCTCATAGGATCCTAAATCTCTCTCTCTCTCTCTCTCTCTCTCTCTCTCTATATATATATATATATATATATATATATATATATATATATATATATATATATATATATATATATATATATATATATATATATATATATATATATTATTTAAACAAAACGTACAAGAAACAAATATTAATTTACCAAATAATTCAAGATCTCGACTATCCAAGTTTATTTCCTCACTCTCATCTTCAGGATCTTCCTCTTCATCGCTATGTGACGTATCAGAGTTCTCTCATTCACTACTACTATCAGTTAATGCATCTCCTCCAAAACATTCTGCTATATGTTGATCTCGTTCTAATTGAGATGAATTTTCATAGTGAACTGGATGTTTTGTTTTGAAATAGTTGAGTGAAAAAAAATAAATAGATTAACTTAGGATAATTAAATCTTTAAATGATTACCTCCCATGTTATTATCTCCCTCAGTAGGGGTGAAATGTGATGGTTGATGAAAATCGCATTCTTTCTTTCTTCGTCTCTTTGCAACTGATTTCTCTTCAAGATCAACTCAGCCATAGTCATCTCTCTAACATCATTTTTCGGGTTAAGGTTTACATTAGATGCATCGCCGTGCCTTTGACGTGCCTGATCTTTGTCAAAGGGTTGCTGGAGCTCAAACCCTTGTTGGTGTTTGTTAGCTTGACCTTGATTTCTCAATCTGCTATAATTGGAGTATCTCGTCACTGATCCAGGAGGTATATATTGTGCACGTTGTCGACTACCAGACTTAGAAACCTGCATATTCAAAAATAGGTGGACGTAAACATCCTATCTATATAAAAGTATAAAACAAAAACCACTATGCACAATTTTATACACGTGGCTTCAATTGTACCTACGAACAAGTAAAATGTAAAATAAGAGAATAATACAAGTTTCCCAGCAGAACGAATGGCAGATATCAAAACTTTCGACAGGCAGAGTGATTCTCAACAAGAGAAACAGGGTTAATGGGGTGAATTCTGCTGAACAATATGGCTACATTGTGCCACGAACACCTCATAACTTAATGGGGTGCCAGATGGCCCATCTTTTCCCCCAGCTTCAAGCTGCATAGCTGTGTGCTTCGCATTATCAAGACTAAAGGCTGGACTCACGGTTCTCCCAGCAAAAACTGTTAGTTTATATAGAACTTGTGCCGCCAAGGAATGTTCGGCGGTAACACCGAGTTTTTGAGCCAGCCTTAAGAATTTCACCTTTAGATGCTGTAAATTCTGCAGCTTCTTTTTATCTTCTTCACTAAGGTTCTCTTCTGATGGAGGAGCAAAATTTGTGGGATTAAAGAAACCTGAATTGGTGGGACCAGTGGTAGGCCTGGCAGACCGAAGTGATGGTTCCAAGCCAGCAGGCCGCTCGAAAGAAAAAAGGCGAGATCCATCTTGCAATCTTACAGTGATGGAGCCGGAATCCGTTCCTCCTCTAGTTGCAGCTTTCAACAAAGCAGTTAAAGCAGCTGAATCAAAAAACTCATTTTCGTCATAAGAATCATCATCCTCAGAATCTGTGACTACCTGACCATCAATCATTCCGGAATTATCATGAGTTTTCAACTCTTCTGCAACCATTTTAGAAGAACTTCCACTACATGAGACCATCCTCCCCATCTGTACCCGAGCCTAGATCGTCACCTTTCTCTTGCGCTACATAAATTCCATCCTCAAAATCCGCACTTGATTGCTCAAGCTGGTTCTTATCCTCAGAATCCACCTACTGAAACAGGACTAATAGCAGGCTCATCATTCATAATATTATCTAGCTCAACCTTCTCATTCTCTCTACCAGAAAACTGTAATTCATCTGAAGGCTCACGTTCTTTGGAAACGAAATCAGTCTCCGGCATAGTTTTTTCTGGGATCTCTATAACCGGGCGCTTCAAAGAACATTGGTTTGAGCCTCATCCAGCTCATCATCTGGCCTCTCAACAACCTGCACAGACAAAAAAGGGTCAGAAAGTTCAACATAGTCAGTGACAAGAAATTTAGCAAAATTAATAAGTAACTACTTACAGAGTCAGGAAGACTAACCTCAGATGAAATTGGGTCTGCTCCAAAATATTCTACTACATCCTTTGTTTCAAGTTCCGTGCCCTCAGACTCAAATTCCTCAACGACAGCTACTCCTGATCTAATTGCCTCAACAACATTGACTTCTATCACATCAACAACGGAGTCATCTTCACCCTCAAATCCAATATTATCCCAGGTTGCATTTGGCAGCTTGGGTTTTTCGGCCTCAATAAAAGGAATAATGTTGGAATTCAGTTTCACAATGATGCATGGAATATGTTGCACATCTATTTCGTATCCTCATCAACACAAACTACTTACAGAGTCATATAAATCAAGACAAACTCGACAATACTGACATATCAATTACCTTTTTAGGAACTTCCGCATGTACATGATCATCCTCTGCCTCATTGTTAGTAGGAAAATCATCCAGATCATCTTTGTTGGATTGACATGTTCTTCCTGATCTATTATGTTTTCGTCTTTCACTTTCGCTACTTTCCACCAGGCTTGTCGACGACTGTACCAGATTCCGTAACCCAAGTTGTTCCAACCTTACCTGATTTTGAGCAATTCTTGCAATTCGAACTCTCTCATATTCATTCAAGCGTAATTGTTGATCGACTTTTCCTATTTTCAGGCTTGATATACTTCAATTGCATTCAAGTTTCCACAAAAAAAAAAAAAAGCATCAGACAAACAATAAAATTTATTATTCAGGCTTGATATACTTGAATTGCATTCAAGTTTACACAAAAAAAAGCATCAGACAAACAACCAAATTTATTATAAATGAAACTGCAAAATGTCACATAAATTAGCACACAATAATCAAATACGACACACTACAAATGTATAAATACTAGATTGACACTACTCATCATTCCTCATCGTTACGTTCTTCCTCAGCTTGCATCCAGTCCCATAAGGTGTCATCATTGTCGTCACTGTCAGCATTTAAATCAAACAAATTATTAATGTTACCCAAGACAGTATTAGCATGAACAACCGTAGGATCTATATCTTCTCTTGACAATCTGATATTCTCTTGAGGTTCCACATGCCCATCACGCATTATAAGGTCATTATTAGGTTCTTCATTTTCAATGTTATAATCAAATATGTCTCTTGGAACCTTAATCATGACATACTACAACCCATCTACAATTGGATCTACCACATAAAATACTTGATGCACTTGGGATGGCATTACAAACGGATCATCTACTGAACAATATTTGTTCACATTAACACAAGTCATCCCATATTCGTCTTTCTCCACTTGATACCACTCACAACGAAACAAAACAACAGTAAACTTAGACCAATAGTTGAGCTCAATTATGTCTAGAATTGCACCATAATACGTAACATCCCCATCAACAGGATTTTTGTCTTTAGAGCTAGCAAAACTTGAAGTTAAAGCAGAGAGAGTTACTCCACTATTTTGTGTTTTGCATCTGGCATCGCGTGATTTCGTATAAAAGTCATAACCATTCGCATAATATCCCTTAAACCTTTTAGCCGTAGGAGCAGGTCCTTTAGCAAGCCAAAACATTTGGTCAGAAATACCGGTTTGGGTCGCCTTTTCTTTCAACCAGTTTGGGAAATCATGACTATGATGCTGTGCACGTTTCTATTTACTTTTCCTTCGTTGACAGTTCATAACCGCTTCATGTTCTCTACATAAATTCACAAATTAAAAATTAAAAGCAGACATATATTAATTAATGCCTATGAGATAATGTTAGTAATCAAATTATATGTTAAATTTACTTACTTTATGCATTGTTCAACCTCTTGACTATCTGAGTTGAATAATGCGTAACGATGCGCCTATGCAGCTACTTTGGCGTCCAGAGTAAACACCCGTCCATTTCTTTGTTTTTTTCCTCCCAAAGGATGACCACAACTTGTAAAAATTGTACTGTCAAGTACTTGTGTTTCATTAGCTGACATGTCAACTGTGCTTCTGTTATCTCTTGTCCTGCCGCCGTCCACGTACCGAGAGCAAAAATTCATGCATTCCTCAATCAAATAACCTTCTGCAATAGATCCTTCTGGACGACCTCTATTTCGCACATATGATTTTAATTTGCATAAATATCTTTCAATGACATACATCCCTCTCCCTTGCACAGGACCCCCAAGCCTAATTTCCTCTACTAGGTGAATGGGCAGATGTACCATGATGTCGAAGAAGCTTGGGAGAAATATTTTTTCTAAGTCACATAATATTTGGATAATTTCAGATTCTAAGTAATCAAGTTCTTGTTGATTTAAGACTTTACTGTATAGTTTCCGGAAAAAAATTCCTAATCTAATCAAAGGAACAGCCACATGCCTGGGAAGACACCTTCTCATAGCAACATGAAGTAAGTAATGGAAAATGATGTGAGCATCATGACTTTTATATCCTGAAACTTTCCTTTGCGCTAAATTCACACATCGCGAAATATTAGAGCCGAAGCCATAAGGAAGTTTTGCTCCTTTCAAAGCATGACGGAAGATATCCTTTTCTTTTGTAGACATGGAATAACATGCCTTTGGGAAAAAGACATGTCTCTGGTCTTCTGACAATTGAGGCTGTAGATCCTCTTTAATACCCATATCTAATAGGTCAAAACGAGCATTTGGGTGATCCTTACTCTTACCAGAGATATCCAATAAAGTTCCAGTACATTGTCAAAAAGATTTTTTTCAATGTGCATTACGTCTAGGTTATGCCAACATTTATTGTGTTTCCAGTAAGGCAATTCAAAAAATATAGACTTCTTCTTCCATGGGCAATCACTTTTGTTCTTTTGCTTTTCTTTCTTCCCAAAAGAATTCACAAAATCAGACAACTCTTCTAATACATGAAATCCTGTCAGGGGTCTGGGAGGGGGTCTTTCTTCAAATTTACCATTAAAAGACTTCTTATCATGGCGCAAAGGATCATTAGCATCTAAAAATCCGCGACCACCCATATAACACATTTTTTTTCTATGCTTCAGATATAAGGAGTCAGTTTCATGGTTACAACTTGGACATGCAAACTTCCCTTTTGTTTTCCATCCCGATAACATTGAATTACCCGGAAAATCACTAATTGTCCATGTCAAAGTAGCATGTAACTTAAATGTTTCATTCCTAAATTTATCATATGTCTCGAGCCCTACATTCCATAAATCTTTCAATTCCTCAATTAAAGGTTGTAAGTATACGTCAATGTTATTCCCTGGACCCTCGGGACCGGGAATGAGCAGTGATAGCATAAAATATTCCGGTTTCATGAACATCCAAGGTGGCAAATTGTAATTGACCAACACAACGGGCCATGTACTGTGACATACACTCATAGTTCGAAATGGATTGAACCCATCAGAAGCCAAACCTAACCTTACATTTCTAGGTTCATTAGCAAATAAAGGGTATAGCGAATCAAATTCCTTCCAAGCTGACCCGTCCGCAGGGTGTCTTAGATACCCATCTTTAGGACGTTTATCAGCATGCCATGTCATAGCTTCTGCAGTTTCTGAATTCATATATACTCTTTGCAACCTAGGTTGTAGTGGAAAATGTCATAATACCTTTGCAGGTATTCGACGATTATTCTTAGTGTTTGAAGTCTTATTAGATGAATTCGCTTCGCATTTTTTCCACTTAGAGGCATGACATTTAATACACTCTTCAGCATTTTCAAACTCTTTCCAAAATAGCATACAATCGTTAGGACACGCACATATTTTTTTATAATCAAGACCCAAATCCCTCACAATATTCTTAGCTTCATTGAAGTTGACCGAATTTTGCCTCCGAACCATGTCTCTTAGCAATTGGAGGAGATCATTGAATGCCACATTACTAATTCCATGAACTGTCTTGTACAAAAATAGTCGAATGATAAAAGACAGTTTTGAAAAATTCTTACAAAAAGGAATAATTCCTGTTGACCCTCTTCTACCAACTTATAAAATTTTTTAGCTTCATCATTCGGACCATTTTGTACGTTAGTGGGACCTTCAAAACAACTTCTAAATCTGTCGTCTAACAATGTGTTGGTAATGTCATTGAAATTTGGTTCTTCATCAAGGGTTTCAACTATGGATTCAGTTGATAAAGGAGAATCTCCATAAAAGGTCCAAACATAATAATTCTCAACAAAACCAAATGCTTTTAAATGATCATACACCTCATGTCTTCGTAACCAATATCGGTTAATACACCTCTTACATGGACATCTTATTTGACTCCCATGAAAACCCTTAGAAAATGACACATTAAGGAACTCTATGACTCCATTTTCAAACTCAGGCAAACGTCTAGCTATATACATCCAACTTCTATTATTCCTCATCCTCTGAATTCTGGATTAAATAAGCACAAATCATATACATGTAAAAACAACAACTGCTTGGAGAATGATAGGAATGATGAGAATTTTAGGCATGAATTTGTTTAAGCATGTAAAAATAATACATTTAGTATTTTAAATTTAAATAATAATTGTCTATGATTGCAAACAATAAAAGTGGTTCATATATAATTCCAAACAAGAAAAGTGGTTCATATATAAGTCCACACAATGAGGCTTAACCAAAATGGGGACTCCCAACAATGAAATAGTTAACCAAGCGTATCATCTAAGATCCTATCTTAACGGGTAGTGCAAATAAATTAGTCAAATAGAATTACCAGTAATGGTCCAGCATCATATAAGAGCTTAATCCTAAAAATAAGCATGTTACTTGACGATGCTAGCTTTCACATATTTTGCTATACTTACTTAATCTATGAAATGAAAAAAAATAAGCTAACAAGAAATTTCCACGGAATCCCGAATACTCAGCTATGTATCAGAAATGGCTATTTTTTCAAAAATTACATGTTTTTCGCCTAAATTAAAGTGGTGTCTTCTAAATATTCTAAATTGAATAAGCAATCAGTCGAGTTTGTAGTCGAGTTTGTACTGTGTAAGTTACTATTTATACTCCTGGCAAAAAAAAAGAAAAAAGAAAAAAAAAACTGCCAAAGTAGATACCTGAGAGCAATCAGATAGTACTTCTCGTTGCTTTCTTTGTAGTGCTTAGCCTGATCAATTGAAACACGCAAAGCATAAGAATACATCTAAAGACTACACATCCTCCATAATGACGATCTTTCTTTTACTCTTACACTGATCAATGCTCACATTCAAATTAAATTTCATATCAGAAGAGGATAAATGAGATTGCTCATGCATTGTCAAATACAGAAAACAAATTGTCGATGGCAAATTAAATTGACCAAAATAGTCTTTGACAACTAAAACTATTCATAGTGTTGAAGTAGTTAAAAGTATTCAGGTCATTTTCCTCTCCAACCTACTTACGTCAGGATCGCATACTCTTTCATTCCAGCCGAGCTGCTTTTATCCAATGAGTCATGTTGTCATCCAATTGTCCATCCTTAAGACACATATAGTAACAACTAACAAAAATATTCTACTTCAATGAACTGTCATCTTCCGTTTCAACCAACCTGCTTATAATATTAGAGTCACATTTTTATCCAATTAATGAGCTCAGGGTTTTGAGGTGAAACAACTCATAACAAAATAATGTGTTATGATGATACAGAAAATTGGTTCTTGGTGGATGTGAAGGAGCCTCTTGCTTATGCAAATATGTAAGTTATCGAAGCAGCTGAAATGAAACCATCAGATCTTAATGGTCAGCCTACCCTTTTCTTCGGTTTAACTTGAGTGTTTGTGTGTTAATAAATAGTAGGAAGTAACTTGTAGTAATTTCTCAGGTTTGGCTGATCCGTATGTGAAAGGACATCTTGGTCAATACAGATTTGGCTGATCCGTATGTCAATGCCTTTTTGATTGTTTAATTGATCCGTAGGAAGTAACTTGTAGTAATCATCATTTTTTATAGCTATCATTTCCTTTGTTCATATGTATGTCTGAATTCCACTATATGAATATAATAAGGCTTGACTAAGCTATAAAAAACATAGTTGACTAATGATCGGTGCGTAAATATTCATTGCGACTATCTTATTCGTAGTAGTATTTTGTTGAATGTTGTTTGCAGTCAAGTAACTCAGGGACTTACTCAGTGAGCATTATGTATTGGATTTTAACATTAGATATACAGGAACAAAATTATTAGCTTTATTTCCAGTCATGTGCAGATAGAAGATCCCCTTACCCTGCCATAGGGGGAACTCATAAATTTACTGAGGCGTTGAGGCAACAGTGTTGTTGTTTCTTAATGGGTAGAGGTATTCAATGATTTGATCTAATAGTGAATGTTAGCAGGGTAGGGAGCATAATGGTGAAGAAATGAAAATCAAGGGAGACCAACCAAATTTAACAGGACAACTGCATCAGACGGGAAAAGCCGAAAGCTTGCTGATATATATGAAGCAATTGACGTGGAGGGGCAAACAGAAACGGAGATTTGGATACATATATTCATGTCAGTTTGATTTAAAATCCTCTATCATTCATAGCATTCAGGAAGAATGTTATTAGCTAAACAAAGCAAGTACAAACAACAAAATGACCACATTAAGAATATTGTGATAACATCAACAAGGAACTATTCCCATCACTATTTAGAAATCACCCGCAACAATGGCCTTCTGTCAATGACCACCAAACATCAGGCACTAAAATTCCATATTTTTCCGTTTCGTATTCAATGAAAACTGAAAAATTCCCAAAACGAGAGACCATATTAATTATGAGCAGTTGAACACCTAGAGTTAAATGACCATATTAAGTCAAATGTCATAATAGCAATAAGGAACTACACCATCAGAAACACGATACAGAGACCACAATAGGGAAGAAACGAGGGTCAAAGACTGTGAATTGAAAACACATGATTAAGCCTAAATTCAACTGTACTAAAATTGACGAACCTGTAAGGTTTAATTCCATTCAACTCAACAATTAAACATACATGACTATCACAACAACAATGAGAACAACAAAGCATCCAAAACGAGAGAAATGGATTAGATGCAGGAAACAAAATTCGAAAAAAATTAATTAACAGGAATAAAAAAAGATAATTAGATGCAGGAAACAAAATTCGAAAAAACAATTCAATAATGAATTTGAACAATGAGAAATGGTAAAAATAATTGAAATGGGATGAGTATCATACCTTTCAACAGAATCCCAATCAATTATACTGATCGACGTTAAAGATGAATCAAAGTTGAGATTGACTTCGCCGTTTACTGGTGAAACAAAGTTGAGATTGAATGAAGTGAATGAAGAAGACGTGAAGGAATGAATGAATGAAGAATGAATGAGTGAATGAAAAAATTGGCGCAACGAACGAACGAAAATTTGGCGGTGGATGAATGAAGAATGTATGAGAACGAACGAAAAAAATTTAGGCGGTGGATGTGAATGAAGATGACGTGTGAATGAATGGTTCCAATTCCCTAAAAACAATTGGCGCAATTTCATTTGGACTGAAAAAATTTTAAGGCCCAAAAAATAAAAATGAAAAATTTTTAGAGGAAATATATACTTATGTGACATAAGTGTTGCTCAAGTGTTGCGACAAAATGCAACACTTGTATAAGAACGTTGCACTTATAGTAATACATTGCAACACTTAATTTAAAGTGATGCCCTATATAAGTAAAAGCAACATTTTTAAATAAAGCGTTGCTTAATTAAATAAAACTTGCAACACAAACCGTAACTGTTGCACACGAAATGTTGCATTATGTCTACTTTTGTAGTAGTGACGGTATAACGAAAGGTGAAATCCGACCTTCCAAACTCCGGGATTTGCTATCAATACGATTAAAGTGAAGAACGTACTTTGCTTTCTCTCTTGACAGTAATTAGGTTTTGAAAAAGTGTTTAAGAACAATGACGGAAGTATTATATACCTTAATCGCATAATTAACAAAACCCGAGAAATAACTCCCCGTAAACCGGCTACTCGATCGAGTAGCTAAGGTACTCGATCGAGTGCCCCCTTACTCGATCGAGTACCCAAGTTACTCGATCGAGTACCCAAGTTACTCGATCGAGTACCCAACAGGTCAGAAACCTTTATAAAACGCAACTCACCCTTACTCGACAAAGTAAGGCCTACTCGATAGAGTACCAGAGACTCATAAATCCGTAGTATTACAGTCTTCCCTCCTTAAAAAGAACTTCGTCCCCGAAGTTCAAACCTCAACAAAACAAAGATACCCCCACAACACTCCCGACTCAACAACCAAAACAAAACTCAACATAAAACATATTACTAACCCAAACTCATCCCGACAAACATACCGACACAACATACAAAAGGGTACAAAAACTCTTAAAAACTCTTCGCGATCATCTCCTACCCTCCCTAAAAGAAACAAGGTTACGTCCCCGTAACCATACATACCTGATAAAAAAGGAAAGGGTAACGCTCTTTCATAGCTTCCTCTGGCTCCCATGTAGCTTCCTCAGTCTCGTGGTTAGACCAAAGGATCTTAAGCAAAACTGTTTCACCACTCCTAGTCTTCCTAACCTTTCGGTCAAGAATCTGCTTAGGAACCTCAAGATACGATAAGGACTCATCTAGCTCTAAGCTCTCTGCCTCTAACACATGTGACGGGTCACTCACATACTTTCGCAGCTGCGATACATGAAACACATTAGGCACTCTCTCTAACGCAGCTGGTAAAGCCAGACGATATGCAACTTCCGCAACTCGCTCTAAGATCTCATAAGGCCCGATAAACTTCTGACTCAGCTTGCCTTTCTTCCCAAATCTCATAACCCCACGCATAGGAGACACTTTCAGAAGAACCTTGTCCCCAACCTGAAACTCTATATCCCGGCGATATAGATCTGCATAACTCTTTTGCCTATCCTGAGCTGCTCTCATTCGTTCCCTGATCATCTTAATCTGTTCAACCATCTCATGTACCATCTCTGGTCCTAAAACCACTGCCTCAGCACTGTCGTCCCAATAAATCGGACTCCTACATCTCCTCCCATACAAAGCCTCAAACGGTGCCATACCAATACTAGTGTGATAGCTGTTGTTGTAAGAAAACTCTATCAAGTCCAACCTCTATTCCCAGCTTCCACCAAAGTCTATCACATAAGCTCGTAACATATCCTTAAGAGTTTTGATCGTTCTCTCAGTCTGTCCGTCTATCGCAGGATGAAATGCTGTACTCATCTTCAAAGTTGTTCCCAACGATTCCTGCAACTCTTTCCAAAACCTTGATATAAATCTCGCATCTCTGTCAGACACTATGTCCTTAGGGACTCCATGTAACTTAAGCACGTTCTTTCGATAGGCCATAGCCAATTGTGCTTTAGTCCATGTATCTTTCATTGGAACAAAGTGAGCTGACTTTGTCAGTCGATCCACTATTACCCAAATCATGTTGTTACCCTGTTGACTCTTTGGCAAACCCACGATAAAATCCATAGAAATGGACTCCCACTTCCACTCAGTACCGTTAAATCAATCTTACCTTGTGGTCGTCGCTGTTCCCCTTTAACTCTCTGGCATGTCAAACAACGGGCCACAAACTCAGCTGTCTCTTTCTTCATCCCAGGCCACCAAAACGTATTCTTTAAATCCTTATACAACTTGTCACCACCTGGATGTACTGAATATGGTGTATTATGTGCCTCTGTCATGATAGTCTTTTTCAACTCCTCATATTTAGGGACACACCACCTACCGTCAAACCTCAAACTACCATCTGTATGAATAGAGAATCGAGACACTGTCCCTTTCTTTACTCCAGCTCTCCACTCAACCATCTTAGGATCCAACACCTGTTTACCTCGAATATCCTCATAAAGATCAAGCTGCACTGTCAAATCTCCCATGGCATCTCCTTTCTGCATCATATGTATCCCAAACTTCGCTACCTCATCTCTCAACCACATCAAAGATAGAGCTGTACACAAAGAATGTACACTTTTCCTACTCAAAGCATCTGCAACAACATTGGCCTTTCCTTCATGGTAGATAATTTCCATGTCATAATCGCCAATCAGCTCCATCCACCTCCTCTGTCTCATGTTCAACTCCTTTTGAGTGAAAATGTACTTGAGACTCTTGTGATCAGAAAATACCTTAAAGATTGCTCCATAAAGGTAATGTCTCCATATCTTGAGAGCAAACACCACTGCACCCAACTCCAGATCATGAGTAGGGTAGTTCTCCTCATAAGGCTTCAATTGCCTAGAAGCATAGGCAATCACCTTACCGTTCTGCATCAACACACATCCCAACCCATTCTTTGAGGCATCTGTATCAACGTCAAAGTCCTCAATCCCTTCAGGCAATGCTAAGATAGGAGCTGTGGTCAAACACTCCTTTAATGTTTGGAACGCCGTCTCACAACTCTCATTCCGACGAAACCTGTTCTCTTTTCTCATCAACGCTGTCATAGGTCTAGCTATCTTGGAGAAATCTTTCACAAACCGTCTGTAGTACCCAGCTAAACCTAGAAAACTCCTGATCTCAGCAACATTCTTTGGTGCTTCCCACTTTGTCACCGCCTCAATCTTCGCCGGATCCACAACTACTCCCTCCTTAGAGATCACATGCCCCTGAAAAGCAACTTTCTCTAACCGAACTCGCACTTGGACAAACTTAGCATATAACTCATGCTCCCTCGTAGTCCGCAACACAATCCTCGGATGCTCCTCATGCTCCTCCTTAGTCTTGGAGTAGACTAAGATGTCATCGATAAACACCACCACAAACTTATCCAAAAACTGTCCAAGATCCTATTCATCAAATCCATAAACACCGCCGCATTAGATAACCCAAACGACATCACCACATACTCATAATGGCCATACCTCGACGTGAAAGCTGTCTTTGGTATGTCCATCTCTCTAATCTTCACCTGATGGTACCCCGACCTCAAATCAATCTTGGAAAAGACTGCTGCACCACTCAACTGATCAAACAAGTTATCTATCCTTGGCAAAGGATACTTGTTCTTCACTTTCACTCGGTTCAGCTCTCTATAGTCTATGCAAAACCTCAAACTCCCATCTTTCTTCTTCACAAAAAGAACTGGTGCTCCCCACGGCGATACACTTGGTCTAATGTATCCCTTCTCTACCAGATCATCTAACTGCTTCTTAAGCTCCTCCATCTCCTTAGGACCCATCCGGTACAGTGCCTTAGAGATTGGCCCCGTCCCCGGTTTCAACTCAACTGTGAAATCTATCTCTCTCTTCGGTGGCAACCCCGGAATCTCCTCCGAAAACACATCCTCAAACTCTCCCACCACTAGTATCTGATCAACTGTCGGACTCTCTATCCGGTCATCTCTCACATGGCACAAGATCAAAGGACAACCCTTCCTCAGATAAGACTTCAAAGTAACAGCTGCAATCAACTTAACTTTGGGTTTGACCAGAAACCCACGATAAGACACACTAACGCCCTTAGGACCTCTTAAAGACACTTTCTTTTGATGACAGTCTATCTTAGCTTTATACTTTCCCAACCAATCCATCCCAACTATCATAGGTTCATCCCTATATAACCTCCCACATGATACAGACTCACCCGAAGGTATAAAAACTTCCTCACTAACAGACTCATATACCCTCAAACCCAACCGCTTAACATGACTCGAAGATACAAACGACTGAGACGCCCCCGAATCAAACAAAACAAAGGTATGAATACCTGTGGACATGGGCCACGTCTCGGTCTGTGGATTTGAGTCGCAAGCCGGTCCGCGGTCGCCGGCCACCTGCACGCCAAGCCAAACTGTGGACATGCAGAGGTCTCTTTGAAAGCCACGCTCGGCGGCGTAAAATGCTTTCGACCGGATCGCTTTAGATCGGTCGGTATCGTCTCGGTAAGGGTCTCGAAACGAGTAGAGATGTTCGGAGTCGCCACCAAGCATTTGTGGGATGCTTGGAACCCGTTCGAATCCACTTTATACCAAGGTTAACCAAGGCAAAAAGCGGTGTTTGACATAGGTACTAAAGATATGGAATCGTCCCCCTTTTAGCATTATATACCTAAAATGACTCTCGTGCACCCTGGATAAGGCCATGCACTATCCAAAGGTTCTGAGTAAGGGGTGAGGGTACGTATTGGGAAGCCCTTTAATCGGACACCCAATCCCGCCCGCGTTAGCGGCCTCTACTGATCGATCGTGGTTGTTTAAGTGCAAAAGTTGATAGAACGGTTAAAATGCATGAATGTGCATCCAAAAGTTTAACCTAACATGTGAGCTTTCTAAGTCGGTTTGTTAATCCAAATATCAAGTATAATATATCAAAGTTGGATTTAGATTGATTTGCATGTGAAAACGGAAATTAAACATCCATTTACCAAATTCGGGTTATGATGCTTAACACGATCCATTTATTTGAAAAAGGATGTCAAATGACAAAGTGTAAAAATGTAAGCTTGTCAATCTGATCCGTCATGTATACGGGTTGACCGTAATCGGGATCGTCCTAGACAAGTGCTAAAAACGAGGCAGAACAGTGCCAGGCAGCCCCATTGGGGCGCGAGCCTATTGGCGATGGAAGGGGCTCTGCCCTGGTTTTAAAATGTGAAAACAGGCGGTCCCTTGGGGCGCGAGCCATGAGTCGACCAAAGGTGACGTCTCCTGGTTTTTGAAAAGGTTATTTAAAACCGTATTTATGATTAAATAATTTGCAAGTATTGTTTGCATGACTCGGAATAATTACCATTATGTTAGTAATATTCGTTGTCGGATTTGCATGTTTGAAAAGCATAGTTTACAAATAAAACGTAAAATGTTTGATTTGAACTAAATATGTTAAGTTCAATTATTTGCAATTAGTCAAGTTTGTCATCGTACTCGGATTAAACCGACATGGTATAAAGAACCAAGGATGATTATGAATTATGACTAATATGTTTACAATTGTAAACAAATGAGAAAAATGCAAAATAAAAGAAAAGGGTGTTAAAATACCCATTAAAATGTAATTAACCAAATATATCACCGAGTCACGGATTAAACCGTCATGATATATGGAACCAAGGGTGATTATAATTTATGGTTAAAAAGTTTGTCATAAAGATGATTCGAAACATTTGAAATGGTAAAAACCGATTGCAAATAAGAAATGAAATAAAGAGGAAAGACGAGAACAAACACGTTTGAGTCTGACCTGGGCACCCCATTGAGGCGCGAGCCACTTTGCACCATAAGGGGCTTACCGTGCCAAAACTCGCTTTTGGCTCGTCTAACCTAAATTTGAATCGTGTTATGCATCGTTCGTGCTTATAGACTCATCAAAACAGTAAAGACATGAATTAAAGTGAGATATTTACACCCTCAAACTTACGTGTATTGATGTTTGCGATGTAGACGACTTTAGAGACGGTTTGCTCGTTGCGACTACTCACGATCAAAGAAGTTTAAAAGAGTGCCTTAAAAAAGGATTTTGTTTTGAAAATAAGTTGAAAATATGTTAATTAAAACATGTTGATTGATTAGTTGAGTTGGTCGAATGGGTCGGTCGAATGCACGGCGACGATACCAAACAATATGTGTAAGGCTTGTGTTTACGATCGGTAGGTCGGAAACACGTGTCGATTTTGTGACTTAGGAAGTCGAGTATAGAAGTTTAAGGCAGAGGTGAGGGGGCGGACGCTCGCGTGAAGTTTATGGTGTGTGATGGTGGGTATTTATAGAGAAATGTGGGATGGTAGGTCGGTTGAGTTTGCGTAGAAACTAAGCAGACACCTGCTTTAGGCGCGAGCCATCCTGTGACTCAATGGGGTGTACTGTCCCTTTCACAAATTTGGATTTTGCATTTGTTCTAACCAATGTTTTGTTGGTTGTGATTTGTGGTTTTTGAGGTTTGCTTAGCCGTGTAAGCTTACTCTTGGGTGATATTTGGGGTAGGTATTTTGTGTCTTTGACTCGGGTTTGACCCGTGCGAGTCGGGATTTGAATTTCGAGTCGGTTTTTGGCTCGGTGTCGGTTTCAACTCTAAATAGAGTTATTTTAATGGAAATGAAATGATAAAGAAATTCATGGCATTATTTTTTACATTCGAGATTTGGGTTGACTCGGTTTGACTCAGGTTGACTCGAGTTGCGGGTTTCTGAGTCGGTTTTGGGTCCGAAGACGGTTTTAACTCTAAATAGTGTTATTTTAATGCAAATGAAGTTAGAAAACTTTTGAAATCATTTTTTATATTCGAGTAGTGCATTAAACCGTCTCATATATAGCCAATCCACGCACGCATATCAAAAACACGTTATAGTCCGATCATCATCGGGTGGTTTTTGGAAGGTGCAGATACTGGGTATCTACAGAGCCCCCACTTTGACTGAGGCTTGGACAGGCGAAAGTCAAAGTATGATCTCCAGGTCAATCGAAGATTACAACCTGAAGACCATTGCGACGTCGAGGCGACTCAAAAAGGTTTGAGCCAAGGACCTGTCGTCGGGAAGGGAGACGTCGAGGCGATTCGAGGATTCGAGTCAAGGACTGGCCGTCGGGAACATTTTAGAGTCTGTCGACTTCCGATTCGGGTCGTTTAAAGTCCATTAGACTACGTATAAAGGCTCGCCAGCCATAAGAAGGAATCATACATGAGGCATCTTCGGGATACGTCCTTCAATCATTTGCGCGCAAAGGCTCGCCAGCCGGTGTTGAAGGTGGTGCGTTTTGAGGCTCGCCAGCCATAGGAAGGAGTCATACCTGAGGCATCTTCGGGATATGTCCTTGAGTCGTATCTCGTGTGCGTGCAAAGGCTCGCTAGCTGTGATAAGGAGTCGTACCCGAGGCATCTTCGGGATACGTCCTTTAGTTGTACCTTGTTTGCGGACAAAGGCTCTCCAGCTTGTGAAAAAGAGTCGTACCTGAGGCATCTTTGGGATACGTCCTTGAGTTGTATCTTGTTTGCGGACAAAGGCTCGCCAGCTTGTGAAAAGGAGTCGTACCCGAGGCATCTTCGGGATACGTCCTTGAGTTGTATCTTGTTTGCGGACAAAGGCTCGCCAGTCATGGTGGTCGAAAGATCGACTGTGGGAAATAGCATGTGTGACATCCATTTAAAAATCGGCACTCGCTGGGGAGTTAGAAACTTCGCAGGACTCGCCGGGGATATGAGTTGCTGCTCGTTGGGCGGTAGCGTATGCCATGTAATCGACGGGGTGAAAGCCCTTGGACTTGATGGGTCATCGTTTGTTGGGAAGAACCTAGTACTCAATTGGAGTGAGTTTGTCTTCTCAAGATTATCTGTATGGTTAGTGACCACACAAATCCGCAGTCGCATAGACAAGCACGTTGAATGCAAGCATATAAGCACATAAGCATATAAACATGTAAGCATGTGAGCAGTTAGCATATAAGCAAATATCATGTGAGAATATAAGCATATGATCACATAAGCATGTAAGCAATTAGCACGTAATATCTCGCATGAGAGGAGATATGAGTTTTGAAAGTTGTAAAGCTTAAAGACGAGTCTTGTTACTCGTAGATCTGTGATTTAATAGATTGGAGACACGTGCCCGTTTGGACACGGACTCACACAGACGCATACTGACAGACTGACAAATGGGCAGTCGTGAACGTGATGCTAACTCAGTATCGACTCGACACAGAGGTGGCTCTGACAGAATTTGCTTATGTGTGCGCAACTCCTAGCCAAGAAAGGGTGTCAACGCGCATCAGATCATCGGAGTAGAAGATCCGCTCGGCTGGGGAATAAGAATTGATTATCTTCGCCAAACACCTTTGCCTCCGTTTGATTGTTTGAGATCCCTCCTTTAGGCATGATGATTCGGAAAGCGGAACCAAGACCTTGTCATCGTCCGAACCGAGCACTAGACCAAAGCTGGTTTATTTTGGACGGTAGTCGAGACTCAAAAGATGTTTGAGGATAAAGGACATGTAGGGTTAGATCCGTATAAAACCCTTTCTTTATAGGATTATAACGTAAAATTTATATGTAGTTTATAGTCATAAAACAAAAACATGATGAAGACGATAAAGATGTAGAAATAACCTTCGGTCCTAGTGCAAAAGGCAATGAGAGATTAAAGCAAATCTCCTCCTAAACGATGCACCCAAGATAGTCCGAGTAATGCCCTTGTGCTAGATCAATTCCTCTAATTGCCTTTGCAATATTGAGAGGATAGTTTTTGTGAGTTGTGTTGGATGTGAGATCCGGAATTCAGGAGGCACAATTCCCAAAAACCCTAATTCTTTTTGTCAAATGAATATTCGGTTACAAAGAGGAGGGACTCCCTCTTTGTATCATTCGGCCAAACCGAGTGAGTAAGAGAGAAATGGGCTTCCATTTCCTCTTCACTTAAACTCGTGGTCCGGTCCAAAACTTGCTAAGTGTATACGACGCGGTTTAATTATAAACTGTTATCGGTTATCGGAAATTAAGGCATCAACTAATAATACGGGTTAGTTGAATTATTAATACATGTCCGACAAAACAATATTGTATAATTATATTCAATATACATTTAATTTAAATATAAAACGCTTATATTTAATTTTACGAATTAATCGTTAATTCGCTTTTAGCTCATGATATTTAATCCGTATTAAATATAATATCTCAACATCACATTTAGACTAATTATTAGTCAAATAACTCGACTAACCGGTTAGTCAAAATTGGCATCTACATGACCGTATTTTCATACCGTCACATCTCTCAAACGTATCCTATAGGTGTGACTTTTAGGGACCAGTTGATCACCGCCATCCGTATGACAATAACGTCAAACTTATCTAGCAAGCCAACCGTTATTGATAAACGTGGATCAATTGATTATGATACAAAGTATACCCTTTGATCCTTTTAGAGATTTATAAGTCCTTGCACTAACTGTTAAGGACACCAACCCCAACAAGCTCCCACTTGTCCGTACAAGTGTATGTGCAATGACGTTATCCGCACTAACTGGAGGACACTACCTCCAACAAACTCCCACTTGTCCGAACAAGTGTATGTGCGATAACCGATTCTCATATTCATTTAAAATTTCTCCCACACAATGTAAAACAATTTGCAGATCCGGATCCACAAAGGTCGTATTTTACAATCGATCCGGATCTAGAGTGGTTTCCCAAACTAGAGAGTAACTTAACCGATAAAACGAATCCGTATCCGAGCATGGCCATGCATTTCATTCTGACTCCTCGAGTGGCCCTGAGAAATATCGAGTACCTGATAAAGGCTGAATATTTCCTTCAACTCGAACTCCTTCCGATCTAAGCACAGCATGAAATGACCCGTAAAACAATCTACTTGGCCCCCGTTACGGATGACCGTGAGAAAGAAACCAAAGTCACCCAAAATCTGCCTTAGTCTCAAGAGACAATCGATAGTCAAAAGAATCGACTCTTAGGATCACCATGGAGGTCCTATCCACGACTTGGCATCGAATGTTATAAAACATTTAGGACTCCACGTCGATGTCACAATTGTGTCCTACGAAATATCCGTATAAAACGCCTCGTGATTGGTCACCAACCTGTTGACTTATGGCTAGTTGAACCCACCATCAACCAACGTCACAAAATAATTGCCGAGTTATCAGCTCATGTGGGCAATTAAGGACTTAAAAAATATAATGTTTTTGCGATTCACTTTGTGGTGTTCAAAATTTGTCGTACAAATCCACATGAAAAACAAAATATATATATAAAATATCAAAACGATGATGTTGTATAGAGTACAAAAGCGAATGAATCTAATCCATAAAAGAGTACTACAACTTAGGAACACGTTTAATTCCCATGGAATTAACGTGCCCTTCATGCTTATCTTGTCGTAATGCTTTAGTGAGAGGATCTGCTATGTTGTCATCCGTAGCAATCTTTTCTATCACTACTTCTTTTTGCTCCACGTAATCCCGGATTAGATGAGCTTTCCGTTGTACATGTCTAGACTTGTTGCTAGACTTTGGCTCCTTAGCTTGGAAGATGGCACCACTATTGTCGCAATAGATGGTGATCGGGTCATTCGAACTAGGCACTACAGATAGCCCATGTAAGAATTGACGCATCCATATCGCTTCCTTTGTAGCTTCAGACGCCGAGAGCCTCTAAGAAGCGAGTGGTATGCTCATAGGTCACGATTCTCGGTGCTTTCGAGAATTCCTTAGTGAGCGTGGTGAAAATCTTGTTTGCACCATGGGCTATGAAGCGTTTCTGCAAATTGGGTTCCATTGCAAAAATGAGTACGTTTTTAATCGCACCCGCTTCCATACGAAATCATTAAACTTGGTGACTTCAAGCAGCTCTCTAGCCGTGGGACCTGGGTTTGCCGGGATAGGCTCCAAGAGATATTTGAGCTTCCCGTCGCAGCGGCAAGATTCCGTAATGCCGCCTCCCAGTCCGCGAAGTTGGATCCATCATTCTTCGATCGAGTAGACCGATTCATCCGATTCATGAAGATCCGGCCGTGGACTCACGGTCCAATGTGGCACTTGGCATTGGGTTATCACTTGAACCAGCCATTTGTTGTTTAGCGCTTTAAAATCGTGATCTACACCGAAAAAGAAAGAAAAACAAAACGAAATAAGCAACTCATCGAGGTGATTTAAGTCTATTTTAAAATTCATTTTAAAACATGTAGACTCTCGCACTTGCATAATTGATCTCCCTCAAGAAAGATACAAGTGATCCCAAGACTCAATTTCTGTAAATTGATAAGCCAACTGTTTAGCTAATTCTTTCGGAAGAACTCTTGGTCGATAGATTTCTGTAAATCCTATCTATTAGTCCACCATAGTCACAGGATCGCATTTAGTGACCATAGTGTTGAGATAAAATAAGTCAATCGGTTCCAATTTACCCGACGTAGAAGGGGTCATAGTATGCCTACCGACGAAGAAGGGAGTCCTTGGAGTTTGACCTATAAAGACCGTTCTCAATTTTGGTTTATACGAGGAAGATCCCATCAACTTAATTATAATTCATTTTAAGTGAACGAAAAACTAGCGTCTGCGTGAATGAATCAATTTAGGTGATGGCTTAGCATGATCGTGTGACATACGAATGTCAATGAAAACTAACTCGTGACCTCTATATGTGTCAGTTTTCATGCAATAATTAGGTGGTTTGGTTTTAGGCGGAAAATGATGCAAGCTATCGTTACAATAAAATAAACAAATGAATGCGATACGTAAATAAAAATTCCTAGTGTGGCCTATCCTAGTAAAAAGAACAAAATACAACTTTGGAATCCACCGTTGGACCCGAAAAGCTTGTCTTGATGTTCCATCTTCATCCAAGTAGCGGGAGTGAGCATCCGGTCTCCATCTTTAGTCTTCTCAAGAATTACAATTTAAAATTTACAAATATAAACCTATTTACATTCTAAATAAAAACTGTAATTAAAAGAAATAAAAATGGAGATACGAGATCTCAAAATACAACCAAGACCGTGTTCCATCATTACGGTAACACGTTCTACTAAGGCCACACTAAGTTACAACCGTTTGCAAAATAATTAAATACGTAATTAAAAGGCATTCAAAACATTCAAAATATATATAATAAAACGATAAATATAATGCATCAACTAAATTAAATTAATTCGTGACATAATTCCGTAATTATGTTTAATTTATCCAAACCACCAAAGATAATTAAAATTATGTGACAAAACCGCTTCATCAACTTAATTTTAATTCGATATAATCCGTTACTTTAAATTTTTAAAGTAACTTTAATTTACGTGGGTGAACCGTTTCACTAACAAGCGAGAGCATAAAAACGTTTATGCATAAAAGGGGCCAAAAAAAACAGAATTTTTTTTTTTTTTTTTTTTTCTTCATCGTTGACGTGAACAGTACCAGGGGCCAAAAAAATTTTTTTTTTTTTTTAAAAACGGCAGAAATGCCGAGAGCCTCTAAAGGCCAAAAAAAAAAAATTTCACACGGCTCAATATGTGAGCAAAGAAAGATCAAAACAAAGCGGTTTGATTAAAACACAATTGCAATTTACTCTAATCCGGATTAAAATAAAAATACAATTGACATGTTCTTCACATTTTGTTGTAATTATCGATTAAAACAACAAATCGCTAAGAACAACACGAAAACAAGAGATCAAACGATCTAACAAAATTTTGTGGCACGCAAAGAGTGCAATAAAAACAGAAAACAGGCCGAAATAAAAATTGCCACACGAAATTTTATGCAATGATTTTAACCGATCTTTAACATATAGCGATGAATATCGATTACATAGACAATATGCAAAGATCAAAATTAAAACAAGACAATCAACACCGTAAACTAGACACGGTTTCCAACGATCACAAAAAAAAACGCAAAGAAATTTTTTTTTTTTTAAAAAAATGCCGAGACCAAAAATTAGGCAAAGAGACCATTTTTTGAACAAAATTCATCGTTTCAACAATCGTTTGATGAAAAACACATATAAAAAATTACGTGGCCTCGCTCTGATACCACTTGTAGGGTTAGATCCGTATAAAACCCTTTCTTTATAGGATTATAACGTAAAATTTATATGTAGTTTATAGTCATAAAACAAAAACATGATGAAGACGATAAAGATGTAGAAATAACCTTCGGTCCTAGTGCAAAAGGCAATGAGAGATTAAAGCAAATCTCCTCCTAAACGATGCACCCAAGATAGTCCGAGTAATGCCCTTGTGCTAGATCAATTCCTCTAATTGCCTTTGCAATATTGAGAGGATAGTTTTTGTGAGTTGTGTTGGATGTGAGATCCGGAATTCAGGAGGCACAATTCCCAAAAACCCTAATTCTTTTTGTCAAATGAATATTCGGTTACAAAGAGGAGGGACTCCCTCTTTGTATCATTCGGCCAAACCGAGTGAGTAAGAGAGAAATGGGCTTCCATTTCCTCTTCACTTAAACTCGTGGTCCGGTCCAAAACTTGCTAAGTGTATACGACGCGGTTTAATTATAAACTGTTATCGGTTATCGGAAATTAAGGCATCAACTAATAATACGGGTTAGTTGAATTATTAATACATGTCCGACAAAACAATATTGTATAATTATATTCAATATACATTTAATTTAAATATAAAACGCTTATATTTAATTTTACGAATTAACTGGTTAATTCGCCTTTAGCTCATGATATTTAATCCGTATTAAATATAATATCTCAACATCACATTTAGACTAATTATTAGTCAAATAACTCAGACTAACTGGTTAGTCAAAATTGGCATCTACATGACTGTATTTTCATACCGTCACATCACTCAAACGTATCCTATAGGTGTGACTTTTAGGGACCAGTTGATCACCGCCATCTGTATGACAATAACGTCAAACTTATCTAGCAAGCCAACCGTTATTGATAAACGTGGATCAACTGATTATGATACAAAGTATACCCTTTGATCCTTTTAGAGATTTATAAGTCCTTGCACTAACTGTTAAGGACACCAACCCCAACAAGCTCCCACTTGTCCGTACAAGTGTATGTGCAATGACGTTATCCGCACTAACTGGAGGACACTACCTCCAACAGGACAGGTGACGTCTCGAAAGAGAAGCCCCCAGAGTGGGAAGGTGGGAATTTGACAAAACAAGGAATGGGCGACATCTTAAGGAAGAAGCCCCCAGTAAAGAGTTATGAGATTAATTTTTGTGGCTAGGTGGGCTACTTTTGAGGATTTATGTTGATGGTTGAGATTGAAAGAGATATGTGGTTGTGTCGTAGTAATAGGACTGCCTACGTATTCGCGTGTTTGCGAAATCAAACCAGATCATAGTTCTGAATGTGTGTGTGCAACGGGTTGCAAATTGAAGGTTTGAAAATTGAATGTGCGTGGGGGTGTGGTTGTGCCCTTGTAATAGGACTGCCTACGTATTCGCATGTTTGCGAAATCAAACCAGATCGTAGTTCAACATGTGTGCCTAAGCGAGTTATTAGGACCTTGAAGTGATTTTGAGGTGTATGGTTGCGCCCGTGAAGGACTGCCTACGTATTCACGTGATGTGAAATCAAACCAGATCGTAGTTCAGAGTGTGTTTGTGCGCCTAAACGAGATGTTAGGACCTTTAAGTGTAGAGGTCACGACGGTAAAAGCCGTTTGGTGACTCGAGAAATTGATTTGAGATAATTCCTCTCGATCATGAATCAAAGAGGTGTAATTTGTAAAAATGTTCCTTATCATGTTAGCACACTAAAAAGTGGACCCTAAGGGTAGATTGGGTATGTCCCGTTCTCGGTAGCAAAGCATCCGAGGACTCCGTATCTGGGTCAGGGCGAAAAAGGCTTCGACATTATGGAATGTGGAGCTTGGTAATAATGGTTTGTTTGACAGATAAAAATCTGGAGTTGAGCGTCACGACGGAAAATTCCGTTTGGTGACTCGAAGGTTGATTGGAGATAAATACCTCTTAATTATGAATCGAAGAGGTGTAATTTGTGAAAATGTTCCTTATCATTTGAGCACACTAAAAAGTGGACTCTAAGGGTAGATTAGGTATGTCCCGTTCTCGATAGCAAAGCATTCGAGGACTCCGTGGGGATTGTGGTGAAAAATGGCTTCAACATTAGGGAATGTGGAGCTTGGTAATAATGGGTTTGCTTAACAGATAAAAATCTGGAGCAAGAATTTTGTGGTGTTTAAGCCAAAGGGTAACGGCTTGTAGTGTGGTGCGGAATGGGGTCTCCGGCTTGATGTGGCCTGAGCACGAAATGGTTGGTAAATAACATGGGATTAAACCGGCATGGTATAAAGAACCAAGGATGATTATGAATTATGACTAATATGTTTACAAATGTAAACAAATGAGAAAAATGCAAAATAAAAGAAAAGGGTGTTAAAATACCCATTAAAATGTAATTAACCAAATATATCACCGAGTCACGGATTAAACCGTCATGGTATATGGAACCAAGGGTGATTATAATTTATGGTTAAAAAGTTTGTCATAAAGATGATTCGAAACATTTGAAATGGTAAAAACCGATTGCAAATAAGAAATGAAATAAAGAGGAAAGACGAGAACAAACACTTTTGAGTCTGACCTGGGCACCCCATTGAGGCGCGAGCCACTTTGCACCATAAGGGGATTCTGCCTCAGGCCAAAACTCAGTTTTGGCTCGTCTAACCTAAATTTGAATCGTGTTATGCATCGTTCGTGCTTATAGACTCATCAAAGCAGTAAATACATGAATTAAAGTGAGATATTTACACCCTCAGACTTACGTGTATTGATGTTTGCGATGTAGACGACTTTAGAGACGGTTTGCTCGTTGCGACTACTCACGATCAAAGAAGTTTAAAAGAGTGCCTTAAAAAAAGGATTTTGTTTTGAAAATGAGTTGAAAATATGTTAATTAAAACATGTTGATTGATTAGTTGAGTTGGTCGAATGGGTCGGTCGAATGCACGGCGACGGTACCAAACAATATGTGTAAGGCTTGTGTTTACGATCGGTAGGTCGTAAACACATGTCGATTTTGTGACTTAGGAAGTCGAGTATAGAAGTTTAAGGGAGAGGTGAGGGGGCGGACGCTCGCGTGAAGTTTATGGTGTGTGATGGTGGGTATTTATAGAGATATGTGGGATGGTAGGTCGGTTGAGTTTGCGTAGAAACTAAGCAGACACCTGCTTTAGGCGCGAGCCACCTTGTGACTCAATGGGGTGTACTGTCCCTTTCACAAATTTGGATTTTGCATTTGTTCTAACCAATGTTTTGTTGGTTGTGATTTGTGGTCTTTGAGGTTTGCTTAGCCGTATAAGCTTACTCTTGGGTGATATTTGGGGTAGGTATTTTGTGTCTTTGACTCGGGTTTGACCCGTGCGAGTCGGGATTTGAATTTCGAGTCGGTTTTTGGCTCGGTGTCGGTTTCAACTCTAAATAGAGTTATTTTAATGGAAATGACATGATAAAGACATTCATGGCATTATTTTTGACATTCGAGATTTGGGTTGACTCGAGTTGCGAGTTTCTGAGTCGGTTTTGGGTCCAAAGACAGTTTTTAACTCTAAATAGTGTTATTTTAATGCAAATGAAGTTAGAAAACTTTTGAAATCATTTTTTATATTCGAGTAGTGCATTAAACCGTCTCATATATAGCCAATCCACGCACGTATATCAAAAACACGTTATAGTCCGATCATCATCGGGTGGTTTTTGGAAGGTGCAGATACTGGGTATCTACAATACCGTTAACAAGAAAAGTACCACTGATAACGTGTGCATCATCTTCAGCTGCTTTCTTCTCCATCATGAACAGCTTTCCACTGGTTTTCTGTCCACCTCCCTGGACAGTACTGGCTGATGTGGTCGGCTTAGCACCCGACCCTTGATTGTTGTTGTTGTTCGTCGGTGGTTTTTGATAAGAATTACCATCGTTGCGGTTACCTCCACTCTGATAGCTCTGACTTCCCCGCTTTGACCATGATCCAGTCGGTCTATTGCTCGCATAGCTCTGCGCAGGTCTCTGGAAAGTTCCTGGTGCACTTGTGCACTCATGTCTCTTGTGGCCTACGCCACCACAACTATAGCAGGTCATTCCCCAACTACCACTAACACTTCCACGGCCACGCCCAAAGGAAGCCCCAGCACTGAACCATAACCCAGAAGAAAACCCTCTAGTTTGATTGTGGTTGCCTTTCTTGTGACTAGATTGGCCACCACCCTCACTCTCAGACTTTCTTTTCTTAACACCCACTCTCTCCTGAGCCATCTCTACTAACCTCTCAGCTCTTCCAGCTCTCTCATAAGCTTCCTTAACGTCAGTAAGGATTCCCACGGGTAACTTATCCATGATCTTAGGGGTCAAACCCCTCTCAAACCTCAGCGCCATGTTCTCCTCAGTCAAACCCATATCCTCAGCATACCTAGACTTCTCATTAAACTGCCTGTAATACTCGGCCACAGACATGTCAGATGTCATCTTAAACCCATCGAACTCCTCTCTCAACTTACTCCTCACATGCTCCGGTACAAACTCTTTTCTCATAGCCTTACGAAACTCTTCCCAAGGTATAGCAGGTAAACCTTGGTTCGCATACAACTCCTTAGCACTCACGTTCACCGTATCCCACCACTTGCCAGCTACTTTCCTCAGGTAGAACGCAGCTTGTTCTACTCTCATCTCATCAGGACAGTGAACCAAATCTAGTATGTTCTCCATCACTCTATGCCAGTTATCAAGAAGGTTAGGCTCCCCAACCCCCTTGTACTCTTTCGGGTTAAACCTAGCTATATAGAGGCTGATTTTAGAGTGATCAACCTCCTTCTCCTTATCCTTTTCCACAGTCTTTAAAGCCTCCGTAAGAGCATCCTGATGCTCCAACATCTTAACGATATCATCTATGTTCATAAGCTCAGCTCTCGCATACAAAGCATTCTTCTTGGGCGGCATCTTGAAACTATATCAGAAAAGGGGTGGATATAAACATACGTACCAAAACCTCAAAACACGAAAGCAATCTGCTCAGGACATACTCGATCGAGTTCCCTAACCTACTCGATCGAGTAGCAGGCTACTCGATCGAGTGCCCAACATACTCGATCGAGTGCCCCGACTCCAGACCCAAAACAGACCTTCTGACCTCTAACATACTCGACCGAGTAGCCCGGCTACTCGATCGAGTGACCCCCTACTCGATCGAGTGCCTGAGGTACTCGATCGAGTGCCCGAAAACACGATTCTGGATTCAAAATCGTCAAATACCCACCCGATCAAGTCAGTCCCACTCGATCAAGTCATGCCAACTCAAAAACGCTACCCGCATGTTATATCATATCCCAACATTATAAACAACTTTATAAATCCCCACATTATATCATAACTAAGCATATAATGCTACACAACTCTTCATAAGATCAACGAAATAACTCTATCATGTTATCAAACGCCACATAGTAACATCCATCATGCTTCTCATTCCAATAACAGTTCTATATATCTCATCAATCTTTCTTTCACATTTTCAACTTTCTACTCCAAACATCAAACAATTACACATAATTCATCACATCCACACACAAGCTAACAAACAACGCATACGACCTCGACATACACCCCCCATGTGACCGGTTCAAAATTGTAGGGCAAGTTCGTGACTTCAGGACGTCTCCCAAGCCTTTGCATTAGCTCCTACAACCTTTACCCCGGGTTCATTTTAATTGACTCCCTATATTCATTAGATTTATTGGTTACAGGTTTCAGGATCGTCTCTCTGATACCATTTGTAACACCCCCATACTCCAAGTGCCTTACCAGGACCACTCAGGTATAAGGATACTACCATCTCGGTTACCCAAGGCATGATAATCATAAGACAATAACGAAACAACATTTAATAGTATAACTTTAGTGAAAAGTATAAACCAAGCCAAATCCCAAAATACAGGTACAAGTTCTTAAACCAACTGTCTAATCAACTAAATGCAAAGTTTATTAAACTACTAAGCTACAAAATGAAGACTTCTATCGTCGACAAAGGGCACATCCCAAAGAATCCCATGTGACTCAACTCAAACCTCGCTCAATTACTCGCTCACCATCCCCGAATGGATCACCGCAGGTTTTACAAACAACAACACGGGGTCAGTACTAATCACACAATCTGTATATATCAACAATACGATAAACAGATATCTCACACCGTCACACACACAATCACATCAGTCCCATCAATCTCAATCACCGCCAGTCCACTAGACCAGCCCTGCCAGTGGGGGACCGCATCCGTACCCACCAAATCCCCGCTCCTCATAATGAGCGATAACCCTGTCCATTAATGTGAACATCCCCTTCCGTGGCGGGTTCCACGAAGGGTGAAACTAGGGCGTGAAGCCACTCCCGCAAGTGACTCCACTCAGCCGAGAACGCGTCTCGAGAACCAGAGACAAACAATCACAATCAACAACCGTCACAATACAATTACTATATTATTCAATCAACCACAACACATCAACATCACATTATGGGACTAATACTGAGTAGGAAATCCTACCTGGAAAGCACATCTATCAGACGGTCTCAACAGCTGTATCAAAAAGCCTCTTCTACAAATCCTCCTCCTATCATACATACACATAATTACTACCAATCATAATCTACAACAAAACCCCCAAATCCCCATCTTAGGGTTTAAACAACTTAAAGGAAAAACTATAAAAACGGTACATAGATCTTACCCTCGACGCAAGGATCTCAACGGTATAACGAAAGGTGAAATCCGACCTTCCAAACTCCGGGATTTGCTAACAATGCGATTAAACTGAAGAACGTACTTTGCTTTCTCTCTTGACAGTAATTAGGTTTTGAAAAAGTGTTTAAGAACAATGACGGAAGTATTATATACCTTAATCGCATAATTAACAAAAACCGAGAAATAACTTCCCGTAAACCGGCTACTCGATCGAGTAGCTAAGGTACTCAATCGAGTGCCCCCTTACTCGATTGAGTACCCACGTTACTCGATCGAGTACCCAACAGGTCAGAAACTTTTATAAAACGCAACTCACCCTTACTCGACAGAGTAAGGCCTACTCGATAGAGTACCCAGAGTCTCATAAATCCGTAGTATTACACGGGTATTGATGTAGGATTTTCAATTGCAAATGGTCGTGTCTTAGGGTGTCACAAATTGGGTTGAGATAGGAGATCAACTAAACTAATCAACAAGATAAAAGTAAAGCAATGAAAACAAGCAAGATGATAAAAAGTGGTGTAAACAATTGATTAAAGGCACTAGGGTGTCATGGGTTCATAGGGGATTCATGGGAGGTGATCATACAAACATGTTCTCAATTATATAGAAAGCACTTAGTGTTGTGATGGGATCGAGTTGGTGTATAAGATTACAATCCCTTGGAAGGTTTGGGTCTCGGAGCCGAATCGATCAGATTGTACAATACCTACAAGTCGATTTAATCTGTCCTATTCAACTATATGCATGGTGTAATGAGGCTCGAGTTAGTGTATAAGCTTACAAGTCTCATTGAAAAGATAGGTGATGGGTAAAAAATGCAAGGATTCATAGGCTCGCATTTCATCAAGCATAACATGTGCATAAGTTGAAATCACAACAAGCAAGCAATTTGATTATGAAAACATATTAGATTAAGCATGAATCATTCCCCATGTTGGTTTCCCCTAATTCCCCATTAACCCTAGCTAAGGAAACTACTCACTCATTATCAAGTTTAACATGCTAATAAGGTTGTCAATCATACTAACAAGGCAAAACATGATGAATAAATGAAAGTGATTAACAATAATTAAACAAGATTAGGGGAGAATTATACCTATGAAGATGATTCCAAATAATAAAACAAGAATAATAGAAGTACTTGATGATTGATGGAAGGTTGTCAATCCTTCAAATAAAACCAAATAATCTTCTAATTACCCAAAATAAAGGAAGAACAATAGAGAAATTAAGGAAAGATTAAGATGTGATTAATATTGAGAATTGTATTACAACTAAATTAAGAATGGATTAAGATTGCTTAAGAGAGCATTAAAGGATGATGCTAATCTGGGTAGTACAATGGGGTATTTATACTAAAGATTAGGTACAAATATTAGGGTTACTAAGGGCTTAAATGACTATTAAGACCCTAAGAAAATTTGAGTAAATGCTCCTCTCGAAGGAAATGAGCATTTCCGTGCTAGTCCCGTGCTGATCTGCCCGTCCCGTGCTGAGGCACGGGTGGTACTACTTTGTGATACGGTCGGATCCCTGGTGAGATGCTCAGATCAGGCTACTGCAAGACGCTCGTCCTGGCCACAAGACGCTCGGATCTTGCTGCTCAGAGACGCCCAAATCGTGCTCAATCCGCTCGGATCCTGGGACCGAATACTTTTCTTCTTTTTGCTCCTTAACAATCCGCAAGGATCATGTCGGGGATGCAAGGATCCTTTCAACATTGCCCGTATCAATTTATTATCTACTTAGGCCTTCTAGTATTGTCTTCTCTTTGATGCTTGGTCATTAGATGCGATCAATTTAGCTCCATTCCACCTTATAAATGCAAGGCTAGCACTCCTTTCCTACCAAGGAGACAAAACCTCAAATAATATACAAAATGGGAGACTAAAGATAGTAAATGACCCAATTATGTGCTATAAAGCATAGGAACGAGGTTAATTCGGGGACTAAATGTGCTCAAATATGAGTCATATCAAACATCCCCAAACCGCCCCTTTGCTCGTCCCGAGTGAAAGATCATAGATCCATATTAGACTCTCTAATAAAATTAATTTATCTCATAAATTGTTATTTAGGTGATTTATGTAACATGCATGCTAATATGAAAGCATAAAAAGAAGATATAAGGAAAAAACAATTTCCTTACATTGAATATATGGTAAAATGGGCACAAACTAGTTCTCCTTACTAGTTTGTTCTTGAGCTAAAATGATATGGATGATCCTCCTTGAAAAACCTTCAAAAAGAAAGTCTCCTTCAAGTTGCACCCAAGAACTAACCCAATAATAATAACAAGTTTATACTAGTTACTTGTTAATATTGCTCCCTTGATAAATATTAGTAATATCACTAACTTATCTTAGTAATATTAATAATGAATACTAGTGATGAATTATTGCAGAGAGATAGAGTGAAATGTTCACATGCAAAAGATGGTAGAGTGTAAGAATGAAGTAGTGTAGAAATGTGAACAAATATGGAGTGTAAAGGGGGGAAAAGTGGCGGGTGGTGGACTCCTCAAGTGGACAATTTTTGTCTTATAATTTTATCTTACATCACATGCAAAATCTAGTATAAGATATATATATTATGGTAGTATACAAAATAAGGTAAAATGATTATGTGAGTAATCATCCACTACACTTATTTTACACGGTCCACTTGACCATATACAGGTCCATGTTGGTTTTTATATTTGCCGCACAAATCCGTGTAATTTTTTATTTTAAACATCGTGTCATGTTTAAATACTTCCATAATTAATTCGTCCAATTCACTCCGTAAATATACGTGTACCACTACACATATTATTTACGTACTAATATTAATCACATTAATCAATTAGTACAATTTTAGTAAATTAACAGTTAATTAACTAAAACCCGTTTCCCAAAACTTATTATTTAATTATCGCATAATTAAATAATAACTGCCGCTCCTCGAGTTCGCAACTCGAAATCTCTCTAAAAATAATCGACTAACCTCTTAGTCTATAAATCAAGGGACTAAACAAATTGTATCTCGTACAATTAATTAGTTATCAATTGGGGTTTTTTCCTTTAGGTGTGACCGAAAGGGGTCAGTTGATCACCGCCGTCTCACGACAATAACGTCAAACTCTAGTCAGCCAACCGTTATCGATTTACGTTAATCAACTGACGAGGATCAAATAATTAAATATCTGATGATATTTTATTAATGAGATTTATTATGTTAACGCACTATTGTGGAGGACACTAACTCCAACAATCTCCCACTTGTCCGACACAAGGTGTGCGCTACCAATTCTCTTGTCCGTTTTAATCTCCCACTCAATGCAAGGTGTCTTTCAGGTCGCACTTGCACATGAACACATCGCGAGTGGTTTTCTCGATCGGGAGTGTGACTACCTGACCGGAAAAATCTCTCACAGATTACTTCCGAGCGTGGCCACGCATTTGTAGTCATTAACTCCTCGAGTGGCCTTGAGATATAGTTACCCAACGTGGGTGGACAATTCCTGTATGCCCTATGTATCCTATTGCACAACACAGCTCACCATGACCTAGTAAATGCCCTTTTGGCCTCCTTTCACGGCACGACCTAGGACAAAAACCAAAGTCACTAGGAAATTGCACCTGCTCAGATAATAATCTCCAGTCAAAAGAATCGACTCATTAGCACATCTTAGAGATCCCCGCCATGACCAAGCGTCTATAGTAGAACTTAGGGACTCTCTAAATGGTCACTGTCCGACAAAGTGTCACACACTCTGCCTATGTAATCGACCAGTCATCACATATGACCTTGTGGTGTTGAACAACCATCAATCGACTTACAATCTAGTCACTCCGAGACGTCACCTCATTAAGTGACTAGGGACAAAATACAATGTTCATCTTATTCACTTGAATATTGTTCAACATTGTCTCCACAACTTATTCGATAAACAAGGTATTCTCGGTTTTCAAAAAATCCGAATAATTGAGTTCTTAAAGAAACTCTAACAATGAATGCGATCATCACTTATGTAAATATCAATACTCTATCAAATATTTATATAACGATCTTTAGCAATTAAGGTATACTCTTCAATCACATTGAAATGACATAACCATCATGTCTACCTTATGCCAACGGCTTTGGTTAGAGGATTAGCAACAGTTGCATCACTCTAATTTCCATTGCAATTTTCCTTTGTTCTATGCAATCTTTTCATCACATAGAGCATTTTTAAGTACATGTCTAAACAAGTTTTTAGACTCTGGTTCTAAAGCCAGTCAAACACTCCACTATTTTCACAGTCTCTTGGGATAAGATATTCGGCTAACGGAACTACTCTAGCCCCATTAAATTCCGGTTATCAACTATCTCTTTTACAACATCGGATGCTGTAATGTACTTAGCTTTTCGTTTAAGATTTGTACGCATAACACTTATACATACACATATTTCATATGACATCTTTTATGTATGACTCCTCATACATATCTTCTTTATACATGTATAACTTCTTATACATATATGTATAACTTCTTATACATATTATTATTTATGCACATAACACTCTTACATGCTAACCATTCCATAACGAGGCCCATAACATCTTATAAGCATAGGAATGTTTCCGTGTAATTCTTTTACACAAAATTCATAAATTCCTCCAAACTACAAGAGTAAATCCTCAGTGCTTCTCAAGTACTCGAGGATGCTCTTGATAATCATCTAGTGACCCTCACTAGGAAATGATTGGTAATGACTTCTCATATTCTCAATATGATAAGTCCATATGAGAAAAGCTCTTAGCATATATAATAGATCCTGCAGCGGAAGCACATGAGATCATATTAATTGTTCAACAACTTGAACGAGCCAAGAAATTTATCACATAAGTCTCTTGACTATAATTCTAATATCCATGGAGATCTATCTCATTAGATCTAGATATTTAAGATGCGCCATGCTACTCTCAAGTATTCACTCGAGAATATTTCTAGTCACCAATATGTCAAACACACATTTAGACTAAGAAATATCACCTTAGCTACATTTCTAGTCACTAATATGTCAACCACATATTTAGACTAAGAAACTTACTTTAGCTCCCACTAAACTCCATGTATCATCATGTTATCTCGACACTCGAGTAATACCGTTTGATAGACTACATGATTGAACCCAAAGTTCCAACTCTTTGATGTATATAAATCACAAAAAGGATCTTTCAAGCATGCTATGCTTCTTAGCATTGATGAAACTTCCCCCAAGGAGAAAGTTTCGTTATCGTTTTGCCTAAACTCATCCTCATGAGAGGCTATATTGCTAAGACCATACGAATTGATAAAGGTATTTGGGTTGTCACAAACTCTCTATAACAAGCCCAAATTTTAAACATCTTATGTAACATTTATGACAAGATCAAGGTAACCAACCAAAGTATTCACCTTAAGTCAAGTCTCAAAAACATCTCGTGTTTCCTTCCTTATCACATCGTGTGCAAGGAGATCAATTCGAATTGCATGGTGACACGCCATCATATAGAGTTCATACTATAGAAAAGCCTTTGATGTGGGTTTAAGATTCGTCACTTTTGAAAAGTAACGCAATATTATCGCAAAATTATCTCCTTATAACCACTGAGCCACAATAAAGAACGTCTTCTTGCATTATACTCACCACTGATCCTTAATAAAGAACGTCTTCTTGCATTGTACTCAGTTTGTGGGTCTTGGACTTCCGCAAGTTCAAAATTTCTCCCACTCTGTCTTCCAGAAAATGAAAATCTTTCTAGAAAGACAGCATTACAAGCCACAAACTCTTTGTTCTCGTTTTGGAGGAGTAAAAACCAAGTGGTTCAATTTTGGATAACCCTCACAAATACATAAATTGGTTCTGAACATAAACATTTATGGTTCCAAATGTATAATAATGACAAGTTAGGGACCCTCCCTACACATATCTCAAATGGAGTCATTAAGGCTATTATAGTCGAATGTTAAACTATTAGTGAGAAAATAGCTTACAAAATTGCGAAAAACCTCAAACTATATCTCATAAAGTTCGGTTTATATACTTGACTACACCATACTCTATGGTGTCCCAAGGAGAAGGTATTATGTGAACTGGTTCACAATCTTCTTAGTGATTATCAAGGTCATTACTTGATATTACCCATTTGATCTTCAAAGTCAATACTTTGAAACTTTCGATCAACATCTTGATCTTGAAGTGCTTTTGGTTTACTACTTCATTTTGAAAATATTCCACGTTTCAAAAATCACTTTTATGTCTTATTAAATAGATATGAGGTTTTCATATCTACTTAACATTACGGTAAAAGTAACCAAGTATGTATATTACCAACTATCGGCCTTACACATTCGTATGTATATGGTCGATCACCTCACTATTGTGTTTCTTTTCTGCAAAAGAAAAACATAGTACATGCACACATACCATAAGACTCACAATCAAATGGTTGTTCAATGTGCTTTTCGTTTACTCGTTTGAAACAAATTTACTTGAGGTTTGATCAATAGGGTTCACCAGATTAGTGATTTTAAAATCTACAAGATAGTTTTAATATTTAGTTTTCGTGAAGAATGTAAAATTCCTCTAACTTGTATGGTCTAAACCAACCACCAAGTTATCATAGGAGTAGGTACAACCTTTTGTTTTAAATCACATGAGTGATGCCTTCTATGTATAAACATAGATGATTACATTCTTTTAAAACCAAATTTAGGTACATTTGTCCTCATCGAAATCATTGCTACTCTAGCACCATTTCGATACAAAAATGTCTTATGCTAGACGTCTTACGTTTTGTCTATTCATGTAAACTTCTTTACAAAGAAATGACTCATACTTAGTATGTCATACCAAGATAGTGGAACTAGCCTATCCATTGAGTAGATGTCTCTTTCAACTTTGTTCTATCGCCATCTAGGGTTGATTATTCTTAACTCCCACTCACTTTCACATTCCTCTTTGCTTCAATCAAGCAAAAATGAATCTCATGAAGACCTCTCTTCATGTCATTTGTGATATTTTATACACTTTGTAAGAGTGAATTACTATAAAGTGAGTGAAACATGTGGCAAAATCTCAACTTCTTGCGAAATTGGACTACCTAACCGTTCAATTGTTATCATATGCCTAAATTCTTTAGCGCATAAACAATCGATTTGGTTTTTATTGAATTGAGCCATTTGACGGTATTATATTGGAGTATTATTTGTGTTTTTGAAAACTCTTTTCGTAAACATTTAAATTACTCTTGATCAATTAATATGTCATCATCATGACGGAGGTGTCACTTTCGAAATCAAGACTGTTGATAAAATTTGACTCCCTTTTAAACTCGTAATATGAGTTTGCAACATGAAAACCCCCTTTTAAATATGTATGGATGTTAAGTTGTATAATAATCGCAATAATTGTTGTAAGCTTATGTAGGTGAATTAGTAAATCATGTTACCAATCATTGCTACCGAATTCCTTCAAAGAAACCGCTTCCTATGAAAGAACAAAACGAGTATAATAATAAATAGAGGATGAAATGCGCGATGTCATAGTAAATACGTTAAAGAACAAAAATAGGAAAAATTAACATTCAATGTTTTAAAATACTTGTGAAAACATGTTCAACAAGTTTTAGCATTTATATAATGACCTCCCACTAAATTATATAAATGATTCCAAGATCCGTCTTTAGACAAAAATAGGCATCACTTGGGCGAAACATCCCATAATTGTGTAAATTCGGTAAGTCACGTTGACTAATTCTACCTCTAGAACTCTTGGTCGACGAGTTTCCTTAAATCCATCTACTAGCCCCGGAACATAAGACCGTCTTATATCCCGTTGAGTCCAACCAATTTTGGCGTGTGATAACCACTTACCACCCTACTTACTCAAGGTAAAAAGAGAACACCCCGCTTGGGCGAGCGTGGCTCTAATGAACAAGAGATTCATAGGTGTTACTAATTGGTAAGGCTAATCTCAATTTTAGTTATGTGAGAGATCTTGTCAATTTAGTCATGAATTTCCTTTAAGTGAACTAAGTCGGCGAATGTAAATGACGTGAATTGACAATCACGAAAATAAAATGCATGTGAATGGCGATTTTGGCATGCGCGAAAATAAAACAAGCAAACATGTAAGCATATGAATAAATCCTAGTATGGCCACCTAGTTAATAAAAACTAGTCTATTACATTTCGGAAACCAACTCCTTGGTCCCTTGCCTCTTCATTCCATGAGTGGCTCATCCTTGTGGGATTTGGAACACCTTCCAAAAATAGACTCCGTCTCGTTGTAATCCGACTTTTGGAAACGCCGGTAAAATAACTATTACAAATGAATTACATAGCTATTCCTATTATACATTAATTAATATAATAAATAAAACTATTAATTAATTACCAACTGACGATACGAGATCGTATTTAAGTACAAACAAATCGATATTCCCATTCATTTCGAGTAATAACGATTAAAATTAAAAAGGCCATACTAGGTACAAAAAGATAAATACTTTAAATAAATGACAATCATTCATTCAACTTAAATAAATATGCTTAAAATGCTGTAAATATGATGCCAAAATCGCCCTACCCATCATTCATTGGTATCCATCTCGGTTTTTGTGGATTTAATCGATTTTTAACATGTAAAAATCAATAATTAACTCTTAAATCTCATTTAAGTCCAAATTAATTGTCCAAACTGTTTTGAACCTCAAAATTAGTCCTCACTAATTTTATGATAAATAATTAGTTTGATTTGGCGATATTTTGCTAATTTAATCGGTAAAATCATAATATTTAAGTAAAAATCCAAAATAATTGAAACATTACCCAAAAAATTGAAACAAAATTTTTTAGTATTTTGGAACACTCCCAAGAACACCAAAATGTTAGAAACATTTCCCAAAAATTCCAGATAAATTTTGTGAAGAAAAAGATCGATATTTATCGGTTTTTAACCACTAAAACCAATAAACATCAAAACAAAGTGAAAACACACATGCAAAATCACTTTTGATATTTAAATAATATTCTTAAATGTACATAAATTTATCATGGGCAGAATCAAAAATTTCGAAATTATGATTAATTAATTTGACTTTTATTGACTTTTTACTCAAAAAATCAATAAACATGCAAAATCCGAACCAACCTTCAAATTTTTGCATACAATCAGTAGAAAACATGCATGAACTATCATAAAAAATCCATGCACCGAATCAACTTTTAACTAATTTTAGTCAATTTTTCACTAAAATGCGACATATTGACTCGGTTTTCTACCAAAAAACATTAAAAATAGCAAAATAACTTCAAACATCACCAAAAAATTCCACAAACCTTTTAAGATCAGTAGGTATGCATGTTCCAAAAATTTCGTGCTAAAACCTCTTCTAACACAATTTTTGAGTTTTTACTAATTATCTCATAATTCATTAAAATGCTTAAAATCAACATGCAAATTACAAGCCTAAGCTCTGATACCACTTGAAAGATCATAGATCCATATTAGACTCTCTAATAAAATTAATTTATCTCATAAATTGTTATTTAGGTGATCTATGTAACATGCATGCTAATATGAAAGCATAAAAAGAAGATATAAGGAAAAACAATTTCCTTACATTGAATATATGGTAAAATGGGCACAAACTAGTTAATTAACTTGACCATATACGGGTCCATGTTGGGTTTTATATGCAAAATCTAGTATAAGATATATATATTATGGTAGTATACAAAATAAGGTAAAATGATTATGTGAGTAATCATCCACTACACTTATTTTACACGGTCCACTTGACCATATACGGGTCCATGTTAGTTTTTATATTTGTCGCACAAATCCGTGTAATTTTTATTTTAAACATAGTGTCATGTTTAAATACTTCCATAATTAATTCGTCCAATTCACTCCGTAAATATACGTGTACCACTACACATATTATTTACGTACTAATATTAATCACATTAATCAATTAGTACAATTTTAGTAAATTAACAGTTAATTAACTAAAACCCGTTTCCCAAAACTTATTATTTAATTATCGCATAATTAAATAATAACTGCCGCTCCTCGAGTTCGCAACTCGAAATCTCTCTAAAAATAATCGACTAACCTCTTAGTCTATAAATCAAGGGACTAAACAAATTGTATCTCGTACAATTAATTAGTTATCAATTGGGGTTTTTTTCCTTTAGGTGTGACCGAAAGGGGTCAGTTGATCACCGCCGTCTCACGACAATAACGTCAAACTCTAGTCAGCCAACCGTTATCGATTTACGTTAATCAACTGACGAGGATCAAATAATTAAATATCTGATGATATTCTATTAATGAGATTTATTATGTTAACGCACTATTGTGGAGGACACTAACTCCAACACCGAGTAAAGAGGTGACTAAAACTAGGACTTTTATTTAAACTAACCTACTAATATAGCCGATATGAGACAATTAGCGGGTCTTACTCCGCCCCTTCAACTCACAACAAGACAACCATGAGGTAGGATGCCTTCTTACAAGGCAAGGTGGGCTTGCCAAAATGGCGACACATCCAAGCATTAAGCACATAAAACAAGTAATGGATGCATCTACAAAAGGATAGCCAATTTCCTCATCTAAGTGGCGGAAATTATCTACAAGGGAAGCAATCTAAGGGTACACATTCCATCATAGATACGGTTTCTTCAAACTACTAAGCCTAGAAGTATAACAATAAATCACCTCCAAGTTGTGTCAAGCTAGGGTACCTTTGTCCTCAATTGTTAAATGCTTTCGTCAAGAGTAGACTCCCTATGGTGTTAGAAACACTGGAGGATCGCGGAATTCCCCTTCTTACCTAGACAAGAAGAAGGGTCGTCCCCTCTCTACCATGCACAAAAGTGGATTCGATGGAAAAGGGATTAATAAGTATTTTGAGTTTCACGTGGGAGTTTTCTTTTGTTGTTGTTTTTCCCCCCAATTTTCTTGTGGCATTTGACATTTGAGAACACTTTCTTTTGGCCATTTCTTTGATGTTTGGCATTTTAATACTTGACAACTTTCAACTTTTTGCATTTTCTTTTGAACATTTTCAAAGCCACCCCATTTGTAATGAGGGTGCTTATTTTTGAAGCATATGAGTTATTATTTTTGTACTCCTCTTTTCTTTGATGCAAATTGAAAACTTTTTGTTTTTCATTTCAATGCTTGAACTCAAATTTTGATAGATTTTGTGCCCATTCCCTTTTGTTGACAAAATGTTGTAGAATGTGGAAGATGGTTGCATGGTTTCAAGGGTCACCTTGGAATAAACGGTAGCCAAGGAGTTATCACACCACATGGTACTCTTGACTAGGACTTAATCCATGGGTCAAAGGATACTAGCATGACACATCCTAGGGTATTTTACAAACATTCTACTGAGCAAAGTCTTAAGAAGAAAAAGTATCTACAAGGGCCTTATATACACTTGTCAAGCTTTCCAAATAGATGTTTTCACAAAATTTTTCTAAAATGCAACTATATGCCATGATGCAACTAACATTTATATAACCTAATGCATATGCTTCTACCAACTAGTATACCATATAAACTAGATGCAATTCCTACAATCACATTGGTGTAGACCGCATCAATTAAAATAGAGCCACATAGTCATTAACATAGAGAGGAAAAAGGAGATTGGAAAGATCATACCATGTGGTCTTCATAATCCTCATGTCACGGATGTGGCGTAGTCGATCAATGTGAAAGAAGGGTAAACAAGCAAACAAGTATATACAAAATATATACAATTCTACATTATAAAGGAATGAACATGTTTTTGGTTTTTCAAATTTTCAAATTTTTATAGTTTTTATGTTTATGAAAAGTCAAGTTAGAATTTCTCACCCCCACACTAGTATGGGCATTGTCCTCAATGGCCAAAACGATAGGAAATTATGCAAGCTAAATGAGAATGCATGATTTCTACACTACTATGCAAGCTACATGATATATACACAAGTGATGCATTCTAGACTACACTATATGATACATGAATTTATTGGTTGGAGAGATAATTTAGATTAACTCCCAATGCTTGTGCTTGAACTTCCCTAAACCAAGTGAGACATTATTTCTAGTATAAAAATATGGGAGTTCATGCACAAGTATGCAATGCATGAATTTAATTTGTCATTTTGGAATTTTCAAGTGGGAACAATAAATTTATCATCACCTTGATGTTGCTAAGGTTGAATAATAGTCCTTAAATTTTACAAGGACACCATTAAAGTTTAAAACAATTAATTGTTAACCAATGTTAGAAAAGCATGAATTCTTTGTTATGAAAACTGAGGGGAAAAGAAGAATTTCACCTTGGCCATGGTGGGTGCCTCACGCTCGCTCCACCTAGCTCATGAACATCTTCATTGGTTGCTGTCATCCCCTTCAAAATCACTATCACATTGCTCCTTTGATGCATCACTTTCATAGAAGTCCATAAACTCGTCCCCCTCACTTGAGGTTCTTGTTGTTCTTGTTTTGCTTGAGGTTCTTCTTTTGCTTGAGGTTCTTGTTGTTGAGGTGGATTAGAAGGTGGGTTTTTATTTGCTCGATTTGTATTTGTTGGGACGAGGTAGGACGGTACTTGAGAGAGGGGACCCTGTTGAGGTGATATCCTTGTTAAGCCCTCCATTGGAAGGTACATGGGGGTGCTCCCTTTGGTGATCCATTTAATCCTTTTCTCAAAGCCTTCAAGGGCTATCCAATGGTGTTGTCGGAGAAGAAACATTTCATTGATCTTGGTGTTTCCCAGAAGAGGTGTATTGGCATTGTTGTTGTTGAAATTGGGGTTGAATAATTTTGCAAGCCTCGTTATTAATCCCCCACTGACAATGTGGATCATGCCATCGTCATCTCCATTTCGAAACTTTGCCCAATTTTTAAGAAGTACTAGGGGAGTGTTGAAGTGGTAACCGCTTCTCTCTTGTATCCTTAAGTAGGATTCCATGAAGATAAGATAGAGTTCATTCACTACCGCGGGATCTCGGTGGGCTAAGAGAGTGCTTGTGAGAAACCGGTAAGTGTACCGAATGATAGGGTTTTGAATGTAGGAGGCCAAGCATTATTTGATGTAAGAGAAATCGCGACCGGTCAAAGCTCGCCATAGAGGTGCTATACTATAGTTCCGGGGTCTAGATGTACGGGTAGGCGATACATCAAGACCTAGCACACTAGCAAACTCTACAAGTGTCATCATTCGGGTTGTATTTTCGAGTCGAAATTCCACACAAATTGTTTTGTTCAAGGTAGAGATCTTTAGAAAACTCAAGAATTCAAGAACCAATGACCGATAAGTGAGCTCATGCATGTTGAACATAAAGGAAAGACCAAATAACTCAAATAGTGCCTCGGTTTGATGGTAGATGCCTAGTTTTCTCAATGTCTCATGACAATTAAATTTAGTAGGAAGGATGTTCTTACCGAGTAGACGATAAAAGACAATCCTTTGGGCAACATTAATGAATTCTATGTTGGAAAATTCGTCAAGTCTTGAGAGATCCACAATTTCTTCATTTTCTCTCCTTAAAGTGTTGAGGTGTGATGTTGAGGAACTTCCAATCACTCTTGTTCTTCTCCATTCTATAGGCAAGGATCCTCTTGGTCTCAACTTAAAAGTAGATCTTGGAATTTGACTTTGTTGTAGATGAAGATATTCTTTGTAATTGAGATCCTTCTTGAAACTCTAGGTTTTGGGGATTTTTAATTTAGAGAGGTAAGTGGATGCTTTTGATGTGTTTTGAGTCATATAGGAGGGGGGTTTATGTTTAATAGAGGAAAGAAGGATGAGGTGTCAAGAAATGTGTGGTGGGAAGGAGTTTGCATTTGTCGAAAATAAGGGAGCAAAACTCGCTAGGGAGACGCGTGGGTCGTGCTCAGGACGAGCGGATCTGTGCTTCAAGAGACGGGCGGATTGAGCTCAGGACGCTCGGATCCATAGTCAGTGCACTCTGGAATTTCCAATCCGTGCTGAGACGCGCTGATTCTGCTGGAGACGAGCGGATCATAGCTGGCGACGCTCGTCTTTGCTTGAGGCCGTGCAGATTAACAAACAGTGTGAGATCAAAGTTTTGAATCCCATCAGGACGCTCAGATCATACTCAGGACGGGCGTCTCAAGGCGTGGGATACACGTCTTGCTGATGATCTGCCCAGATTCTAACATAGTACAACTTCTTGAATTTCCAGCTCTCTCAGGACCTGCGTCCCGATGCCAGGATGCTTAGATCGTTGGCAGCACGAGCGGGCTCCCTCCTGGGACGCTCGAATTACCTGCATTTTCCACGGGCTCAGGTCTGCCCGTGGGAGTCTCCTTCTTTTTTATCTTCTTCTTCCTCATTTGATAATAGTACTTCCCCACACTCGAATTGCTAAATCCTTCATTCATCAAAGGAGTTAGTAACACTCCCTCACCTACTCTCATGTCAAGAATCATGCTTTTATGTAAATGCAATAAAGTTAAAAATACAAGTGAGAAGAGTTAGTATATTTACAAATGGTGGTTTGGAGAGGACTCCACCCAATTCTCTCTTTGATGGTGTTTTCGTGGTGGGAGAGGCCCGAGGCGGATGACCTCAACTTCTACGATGAATTCTCCTTCATAATAGGGCTTCAACCTTTGGCCATTGACCTTGAATTTGTTTCCATCTTCCGACTTTATTTCAAAGTCGCCGTACCTTCCCACTTCGGTGATCCATCTAGAATTTAACTTCTCGGGAAAGAGTTGATATCGGGAGTTAAATCGAAGGACTTTGTCTCCCTTGTGCAAGGCCTTTTGCTTGATTCTCTTGTCATGAAGCAACTTTGTCCTTTCTTTGTAGATCTTGGCATTTTCATAGGATTGTAGTCGAAATTCCTCCAACTCTTGAATTTGTATTATCCTCTTTTGTCCACTTAATTTGAGATCAAGGTTGAGAGCTTTGATTGCCCAAAAAGCTTTGTATTCTAGCTCAATTGGCAAATGGCATGCCTTTCCATAGACTAGCTTGTAAGGGAAGGCTCCTATGGGAGTCTTATAGGCCGTCCTATAAGCCCAAAGAGTGTCATCAAGCTTTATACTCCAATCCTTACGAGTCTTGTTAACAACCTTTTCAAGAATTTGTTTAATTTCTCTATTCGAAACTTCAACTTGACCGCTTGTTTGAGGATGGTATCTCAAGCCGGTTTTATGTTGAACTCCATACTTTTTCAAAAGAGAGGTGAGCTTCTTTTCATGGAAATGTGTCCCTCCATCGCTTATGATTGCTCTAGGGACTCCGAACCTTGGGAAGATTTCTTTCTTGAGAAGTTTGGTAACCGTTTTGGCATCATCGGTTGGGGTAGCAATTGCTTCTACCCACTTTGACACATAATCAATGGCTACAAGAATGTACTTATTTCCTTGAGATGACACAAATGGTCTGATCGGTAAGTGATGTCGTCGGGTCACATCCAATCAAACACATTTGTAATACTCAACAAACAACTAGTTAGCGGTAAGTCGAGGTCGATCCATGGGACGATGTGCTTTGGGTTCTAAGTCTATCTATCTCAATTTATGCTAGTGTCACAATTGATGGGGTTTGTAGTTGTATTCTAAACTAATGAAAGTAATGAAGTAAAACAAGCAATAAAAGGAAAGATGTGAACAAATGATTAAAAGTGCTAGGATATCATGGGGTCATAAGGGATTCATGGTGTTGATCATACAAACATGTTTACAATTATAAGCAAGCAATTAGTGTTGTGGAGGAACCGAGTTGGTTTATGTCTTACGGTTCATAGGAAGAGTTGGGTCCCAGAGCCGAATCGATTAGATTGTACAACACCTACAAGTCGACTTAATTTCCTCCTATTCAACTTCTATGCATGGTCTAACAAGACTCGAGTTGGTTTATATCTTACAAGTCTTGTTGAGTAGATAAGAGATGGTTGTAAATGCAAGGATTCATAGGCTTAGCATTTCATCAAACATGACATGTGCATAAAGTTGACATCACAACAAGCAAGCAAATTAATTATGTGAACATATTAGATTAAGCATGGATCAATCTCATGTTGGTTTCCCCTAATTACCCACTAATCCTAGTTAAGAGACTACTCACTCATTATCATGGAGAACAAGTCATTAATGGTGTCAAACATCACAACAAGTATAAACATGATAATAGAGTGAAGAAATGAACAATAAAGATTAAAGAGTAAAGGAATTATAGCAAACTTGAGATGATCCAAATAATAAAGCAAAGAATAATAGAAGAAACTTGATTGATTGATGAAGGGTTGTCAATCCTCCAATAATAACCCAATAATCTTCAATTACCCAAAAGTGATGAACTTGAAATAATAAACTTGAACAATAATTAAGGAGAGATTAATGTGAGATTTGTGAAAAGATTGAGATTAATCTATTCTAATCTACTCCTAATCTAATCTAAGAAAGCTTGATTTAATTTAAGGAAACTTGATTCTATTCTAAAAACTTCATGGTTTGATTATTACAAATGGGGTATATATAGTAGGGATTCATTAGGTTAACTAAGGCTAAATTATTAATTACACTTTTTAGTTTAGAGCAGGGAAATGCTAGTCTTTTTAGAAGGATGGGCATCTTTCACGGAGTAAGAAGAAGACGGAGGTTGTTGTAGGAGAATCCGGGCGTCTAAGGAGGAAGACGGGCGGATTGTTGAGGTGGTGCACGGGCGTCTTCATGGGAATCCGCTCGGATTCTCTGGAGGAATCCGGGCGTCTTTGTTGCTGGGACGCACGGGTTGTCACTGCAAGATGGGCGTCTTCGTGGGAATCCGCTCGTCTTCTGTGACAACATCTTATTTCTTCACTTCCGAATACGCACGAAAGACGGGATTTTCCGCCTTATTATCTTCTTTCCTACAAAACATGTGAAATGCACTAGGAAAAGCAAAATAGGAAGGATTTGACGGATAAAATGGCCATAGAATGTTATAATAGTATGCAAAATAGGCTCAATTAGGGGACTAAATGTGCGCAAATAATGTTCACATCAAATATCCCCAAACCGAACCTTTACTCGTCCCGAGTAAAGAGGTGACAAAAACTAGACCTTTATTTAAACTAACCTACTAATATAGTCGATATGAGACAATTAGCAGGTCTCACTCCGCCCCTTCAACTCACAACAAGACAACCATGAGGTAGGATGTCTTCTTGCAAGGCAAGGTGGGTCTTGCCAAAATGGCGACACATCCAAACATTAAGCACACAAAATCAAGTAATGGATGCATCTACAAAAGAATAGCCACTTTCCTCATCTAAGTGGCGGAAATTATCTACGAGGGAAGCAATTCAAGGGTACACACTCCTTCATAGATGCAATTTCTTCAAACTACTAAGCCTAGAAGGATACCAATAAATCACCTCCAAATTATGTCAAGCTAGGGTACCTTTGTCCTCAATCGTCAAATGCTTTTGTCAAGAATAGACTCCCTATGGTGTTAGAAACACTGGAGGATCGCGGAATTCCCCCTCTTGTCTAGACAAGAAGAAAGGTCGTCCCCTCTCTACCATGCACAAAAATAGATACGATGGATAAAGAGATCGATAGATATTTGAGTTTCACTTTGGGAGTTTGCTTTCATTCTTGTTTTTCCCCCCAATTTCTTGTGGCATATAACATTTGAGAACACTTTCTTTTGCCATTTCTTTTGATATTTGGCAATTCAATACTTGACAATTTTTTAACTTTTTGCATTTTCTTTTTGAACATTTTCAAAGTCACCCCATATGTAGTGAGGGTGGCTTATATTTGAAGCTTTAGGAGTTCTATTTTTGCTCCTCTTTTCATTTGATGCAATTTTGCAAACTTTCTTTCACTTTTCATTTCACTGAACTCAAATTGATTTCTTTTTGTGCCCATTCCCTTTGATGACAAAAATGTGGTAGAACATGGATGATGGATGGATGCATGGTTTCAAGGGTCACCTTGGAATAAACGGTAACCAAGGAGTTATCACACCACAAGGTACTCTTGACTAGGCCTTAATCCATGGGTCAAAGGATAGTAGCATGACACATCCTAGGGTGTTTTACAAGTATTCTAACAAGCAAAGTCTTCAGAAGAAAAAGCATCTACTAGGGCCTATATACACTTGTCAAGCTTCCCAAGTAGACGGTTTCGCAAAATTTTATAACATGCAAACTACATGCCATGATGCAACTAACATATATACATCCTAATGCATATGATTCTACCAAGTAATATGATAAATAATCTAAATGCAAGTCTTAAGAACACATAGATACACAAACCGCAACAACAAAATACACCACATCCTCCTTGACATGTAAGCCCATCCTCCTCATATGAATAATGAAAAAGAAATGGAAGGGAAATAGAGATTAGAGCGATCATACCAAGCGGTCTTCATTTTCCCTTGCTAATGCCTCAAATGTAGTGTTGTATCTATGTGAGAAGAGAACAAAAGCACAAGTATATACAATTCTACACTACTAAGTTAAAGAACATGTTTTTTGGTTTTTCAAATTTTCAAATTTTTATAGGTTTTTGTTTTTATGGAATTAAAAGATATTTTTTTGTGATTTTTCGAAATTTTTTAATTTTTAGATATTTTTGGAATATAAATTCCCATCCCCCACTTTATTTTGGACATTGTACTCAATTTACATGTAGGAGTAGGAATAAAAAGGAAATACATGTTTTTGGATTTTTGATTTTTTGAAATAAAGTACAAATGCAATATGATATGAATGAATGCATGCTCTAACTAAATGCAATTCTATATGACTTATATAACAAATGAATGCAATCTACACTATACTCTATGATGCATGTTTTAAACTATGGTCACTTATGATCAAACCCCCCCAAACCGATTTAAACACTATCTCTAGTGTAGAAAAGAATAGGATTGGTCATTAGTGACTATGCATGAATTCTAGTCTATATGCAACTATCTACATGAATAATGTGAGATATATACAATGCAACTATACTATATGAAATAGCTAATGCAAATGAAATATGATACAATTGCATGCGAAAACCACACTAAATGCAATATATATATATATATATATATATATATATATATATATATATATATATATATATATATATATATATATATATATATATATATATATATATATAAAAAAGAGAGAGGGAGAGATGGGTATCATACAAATGGAGGTGGTGAGGTAGGCCTCTTTCACTCGTCATCCTCCTCATCTTGGTAGCCATATTGATGAGAGCTCCCGGCTTGGTCATACCTTCTTGGTTGGCCCCAATACCCTCCTTGGTCAAATTCTCCCCCTTGACCCGAGTATCCTCCACCTTGGTGATCCCAAGCATGGTTCCCTTGATTAGGGAACAAGTGTTGCGGTTGTGCCCAAGAGGGCAAAGGGCCATTAGGGTCAACATGCCCTTGTTGAGCCATGTTATAGTATTGGGGATAAAGGGCCAAGTAGTTGTCGACCCTCCCGTTGTGTACCCCGAGGTCCACTCTATTCATGAGTGCCATCAAATCATTAATACCCGGGGTATTGGGGATTTCTGGCTCAAATTTTGTATGAGGGATAGGGTATGGTGGGATAGGCACATAGGAAGGTGGGCGAATAGGTCTTGCCGGTCTCCCACGAGGTATTTGGCGGGGTGGCTCTTCCCTTTGAGGGGGATTGTCTAGAATTTGGATATCAAGGAGGTAGCTTGGTGGAGGCGAGTATGGGCTCAATCTTGGGTCAATGCCCAGTATCTTCCAACCTTCTAGGATGATTGCAGTGCATCCTTTGGTGTACCACTCTACACTCCCGTCTTGAGTGTAGTTACACCAACGGTGATGGTTGAAGACGGTGTGCTCATCAATCAAAGTCCTCCCCTCAAGAGGAGTATAGGTCCCTTGGGAATTGAACCCGGGACAAAGGTTGTTGGCCAAAATAGTAATTAGACCTCCCATTACGAAGGTCTTGAGTTGGGTGGTCCCTTGAGCAAAATCATTGAACCTAGTGAGTATCTCAAGGGGTATGTTGAAGTTATAGCGCCTCGTCCCTCGAATATTCAAATAGGACTCAAGAAAAGTTAGATCGATAAGAGTACACCTATCTTGTTCGTACTTCCCATTGATGGTACCAGCCACAAAGCGATCGGTGAGTCGAATCACCGGATGTTGGATGGCGAAGGTGTAGCATTGTTTTAGATCGGTAAAATTCCTCCCGGAAATAGCCCTCTAAAGTAGGTCCACATCGAAATTATCGGGTTTATCGGTATAGTTGGTGGGCACTTCAAGACCGAGAATGTAGGCAAATTGCTCAAGGGAAAGACTATGGTCTAGGTTTCACAACCTAAACTCCATGCCCACAGTTGTACGGGTATTCGTTACAATGCGAAGGCTACTCAAAAATTCAAGGGTGAGACTAAGGTACGTCTCCTCATGGGCATGGAAAAGTTTTCCAATCCCAAGGCCATTAAAGAACATCTCGGTAGGGTACCTTATCTTAAGGATTTCCAACACCCTAGTATCTATGAATTGAGTGGGTTCATAGTTCTTACCTAGCAACTTGACAAAGTTCTTGCAGTGGTCATCGGACTCAAAAAGCACCTCTTGGAAGTACTCAAGTTGTTCAATTCCTCCTCTTACTAAGGGACGGACGTTCCTTGATAGTACTACCTCTCGCGGAATTGAGGAGGATGATCCCTTGCGTTTCCTTCCGGTAGATTCAACCAACTTCTTGGCCTTGCCTTTGAGGTTCATCATCTTGAAGTTGAGGAAATGGGGGTTTTTGTTGGCTTTTTGATGTGAGGGGAGAGTTGTTGAGGAAGGAGATGAGTGTTTTAGGGTTTGATAAGGTGAAGAAATGAGGGAGAAAGGGGGTGATTTTATAGAAGAAGGGGGAATCCGAGCGGATAAGGGTGGGTCCTGTCCGGTTTATCCGAGAAAAATGGGTCAATCCGAGCGTCTTTTCTTCGGGACGGGCGTCTCGTGTTTGTAGAAGACGGGCGGCTTCCCACAAATCCGGGCGGATTCTAATGCAGGGATTCTACTGAGTTGAGAGCAGGAAGAAGACGGGCGTCTTCTGGGTTGGGACGGGCATCTTGCTCGGGACGGGCAGCTTTTCAAAAATCCGCTCGGATTTCCTGGCAGCTCAAAATCTCGTTTCAGATGACATTCAGGACGGGAGTCCCGTGATGAATACGGGCGTCTTTTCTCAAGACGGGCGTCTTGTGTTGAATCCGCCCGGCTTCTGAGACAGCGTCCTACCAGTTATGCGACGAGGGTCCTGGACGGACGTTTTGTCCTCGGGGCGGGCGTCTTTAGCTTCCTTTCTTCTTTTTCTTTCTTTTCCTTGCAATATCATACCCTTTCACCGATTTGCTATTCGTCCTTATCTTTTTCTACAATGTGCTTCAATAAAAATGTAAGATGACTCTCTCTCTCACCACTCTCATGTAAGAAATCAAATGCAAATGCATTAATGTACAATATTATACAAAGAAAAAGGGGTCCAAGAAGTATCATACAAATGGTGGTTTAAGATAGGACTCCACCAAACTAGTTCAAATTGTAGAAATTCTTATCCATAGAGCTCAAGGCTCTCAATAAGAGATCAAAAGCTTGTGAACAAGCTCCAAATAGACACAAGTATGGGTTGCTTCATTTGAACATGAAATTTGGCCAAGGAAGCTTGTAAAATGTTCTTTTTCTTTTTGCTTTGTCCTTGGCACTAGAGCTTTCCTAATGTTGCCAATGAACAAGCCCATGATTCTTGTCAATACTAGGCATGAAGTATGGTTCATTTTCATCTGTAGACTTCCACTCACCAACTTCTTCTCCAATTCCGGTAATGATGATAGCATTTTGATTTTTCAATCCTTCCAAGGTGGAAGGAGAATTCTCATGGCTTTGATGATCGAGTTCCTTAGAAGTTGTCATTGTGGGTGCCAAACCTTCACGAGTGGCTTCACGAGCAATCTTATCTTTGAGCTTTTTCACCAAGTAGCTCTTGTATGATACTTTGGCCTTTTGAAGAAGGTCCACCATATCCTCTTCAATGATCATTGGCTCCATGATAGGTGTTAACTAGTCTTCATGAGGAATAGGGGAAGGACGTTCTTCTTCATGATAGGGTATCTCGAATGTCTCAAGGATGGGCTCCTCAAGGAGAGCAACCTCACAAACTTCCGCTTCCTTACCCCATGAGTTCTTGCAAAACATGATTTCATCATCATAGCTATCTTCATAAGAATCGTAGATGGGGGCTTCATTCAACTCTTTCTCCAACATCTCAAAGTTCACATCAAAAGACACACCCTCATACTCACAAAGGTTAAGAGTATTTGGCTTACTCAACTTCATATTTTCCTCATCAAACACCACACTTTCATACTCACAAGAGCTCAATGAGGTTGGCTCTTCCCACTTCTCATCAAAGGTAACTCCTTCAAACTCACATTCATGGTCAATGTCTAAAGAGTGGTGAGGGGTAGTTAGTTGGGTTTCTTTTATTTGGGCAATTTGATTTTCCAACTCCTCACCTTGAGTAACAATGCCTTAAAGAATAATGTCCCTTCTTTGGCTCTCTTCTAGCATTTGTTTGAAGAAGTTTTGTTGATCTCCCATCATTTGGAGAATCACATTTTGAATGGGTTCATCTTCTTGTTGTGGGTAGGTGTGAAAGTGGTTGTATTGTGGCATTTGGAATTGGTTGTAAAGTGAGTTTTGGGTGGTTGGTTGTTGTGGGTATTGGATGTGGTGATTTTGGTGGGGAAAGTTGGGATAGTAGTTAGGATTTTCATTGTATGAGGTGCAAGGTAGGTTTGTGTTGACTTGCTCCTCAAACTCCCCATACCCATAGTCATACTCAAAAGATCCACCACATACTCCATATGTCAAGTCTTGAGTCATCATCATAGCCAAGATAAAGATATAACTACAAACATGGAAACTACAAGAAAACGGTAAAAACGAACCTTGAGGAACAAGTTCCTCAAAGTTAAAGCACAATTAAAATAGACAAACAAGTAAGAACTTAATCACATAACACCGTCCCCGGCAACGGCGCCATTTTGATTGGTGAGTGATGTCGTCGGGTCACATCCAATCAAACACATTTGTAATACTCAACAAACAACTAGTTAGCGGTAAGTCGAGGTCGATCCATGGGATGGTGTGCTTTGGGTTCTAAGTCTATCTATCTCAATTTATGCTAGTGTCACAATTGATGGGGTTTGTAGTTGTATTCTAAACTAATGAAAGTAATGAAGTAAAACAAGCAATAAAAGGAAAGATGTGAACAAATGATTAAAAGTGCTAGGATATCATGGGGTCATAGGGGATTCATGGTGTTGATCATACAAACATGTTTACAATTATAAGCAAGCAATTAGTGTTGTGGAGGAACCGAGTTGGTTTATGTCTTACGGTTCATAGGAAGAGTTGGGTCCCGGAGCCGAATTGATTAGATTTACAACACCTACAAGTCGAATTAATTTCCTCCTATTCAACTTCTATGCATGGTCTAACAAGACTCGAGTTGGTTTATATCTTACAAGTCTTGTTGAGTAGATAAGAAATGGTTGTAAATGCAAGGATTCATAGGCTTAGCATTTCATCAAACATGACATGTGCATAAAGTTGACATCACAACAAGCAAGGAAATTAATTATGTGAACATATTAGATTAAGCATGGATCAATCCCATGTTGGTTTCCCCTAATTACCCACTAATCCTAGTTAAGAGACTACTCACTCATTATCATGGAGAACATGTCATTAATGGTGTCAAACATCACAACAAGTATAAACAGGATAATAGAGTGAAGAAATGAACATTAAAGATTAAAGAGTAAAGGAATTATACCAAACTTGAGATGATCCAAATAATAAAGCAAAGAATAATAGAAGAAACTTGATTGATTGATGAAGGGTTGTCAATCCTCCAATAATAACCCAATAATCTTCAATTACCCAAAAGTGATGAACTTGAAATAATAAACTTGAACAATAATTAAGGAGAGATTAATGTGAGATTTGTGGAAAGATTGAGATTAATCTATTCTAATCTACTCCTAATCTAATCTAAGAAAGCTTGATTTAATCTAAGGAAACTTGATTATATTTTAAAAACTTCATGGTTTGATTATTACAAATGGGGTATATATAGTAGGGATTCATTAGGTTAACTAAGGCTAAATTAGTAATTACACTTTTTAGTTTAGAGCAGGGAAATGCTAGTCTTTTTAGAAGGATGGGCATCTTTCACGGAGTAAGAAGAAGACGGAGGTTGCTGTAGGAGAATCCGGGCGTCTAAGGAGGAAGACGGGCGGATTGTTGTGGTGGTGCACGGGCGTCTTCATGGGAATCCGCTCGGATTCTCTGGAGGAATCCGGGTGTCTTTGTTGCTGGGACGCACGGGTTGTCACTGCAAGACGGGCGTCTTCGTGGGAATCCGCTCGTCTTCTGTGACAGCATCTTATTTCTTCACTTCCTTTTTATTCTTATGGGATTGGTCTTTATTTCTTGCTTCCTCTTCATACTAGTCCATCAAACATCGTCAAATAGCTTCCGAATACGCACGAAAGACGGGATTTTCCGCCTTATTATCTTCTTTCCTACAAAACATATGAAATGCACTAGGAAAAGCAAAATAGGAAGGATTTGACGGATAAAATGGCCATAGAATGTTATAATAGTATGCAAAATAGGCTCAATTAGGGGACTAAATGTGCGCGAATAATGTTCACATCATGGTCCTTGGTAGTCAATTCCCCAAACATCGAAAATTTCTACTTCCAATATTCCTCGTTGTGGCATCTCATTTCTCCAAGAAATGTTTTCGGTTCTTTGGCAAGGATCACAATGGAGAATAAATTCTATAGCATCTTCAAACATGGTAGGCCAAAAGAAACCCGATTGGAGGACCTTAGAAATAGTTCTTCATGCTCCATGGTGTCTTCCATAAGGTGATGAATGGCACCCCTCTAGAACGCCTTGAACTTCCCATTGGGGTATGCATCTTCGGTAAAGTCCATCAGTACATTCCTTGTAAAGATTGGGATCGTCCCAAAAGTATCTCTTTACTTCAAACAAGAATCTCTTTCTTTGATTTTAGTTCAAGTTTGAAGGAAGAACCCCTCCAACAATGTAGTTGGCATAGTCGGCAAACCATGGTGTGGTGTGCTTCTAAAGTTGTGAATGGATGGCCATCAAAATATCATCGGGGAAAGAGTCATTGATTGGTGTCTCTCCCTCATCATCATAGAATCGAATTCTTGACAAGTGATCCGCTACCACATTCTCGGCTCCCTTCTTATCTCTTATCTCCAAATTGAATTCTTGGTGTAGCAAAATCCATCTCAACAACCTTGGTTTTGCCTCTTTCTTTATCAAGAGATGTCGAATAGCATGGTGATCCGAGAAGACAATCACTTTCGATCCAAGCAAATAGGAACGGAATTTGTCTAAAGCATAGACAATGGCAAGAAGTTCCTTCTCGGTGGTGTCATAGTTCACTTGGGCGGCATCAAGAGTCTTGCATATATAATATATAGCATGTAAAGCCTTTCCTACCCATTGGCCAAGAACCGCTCCAACGGCGTAGTTACTCGCATCGCACATGATCTCAAATGTTAGTTCCCAATTTGGTGGTTGGATGATCGGTGCCGAGATCAATGCTTCCTTGATTTTGTTAAAGGCTTCGACACACTCATTAGTGAATTGGAATTGGGCATCTTTAAGCAAGAGTTGAGTGAGGGGTTTCGCGATTTTAGAGAAATCTTTTATGAAACGGCGATAGAAACCCGCGTGACCGAGAAAGATTCTCACCCCTCTCACATTCACAGGAGGTGGGATTTTCTGTGTCACCTCAACCTTGGCTTTGTCAACTTCGATGCCCTTTTCCAAGATTAAATGACCCAAAACAATACCTTCATTGACCATAAAATAACACTTTTCCCAATTCAAAACAAGACTAATATCCTCACATTTTTGCAATACAAGAGAAAGGTTATGCAAGCAAGAGTCAAAGTCATTTCCATAAACGCTAAAATCATCCATAAAAGCTTCCATTATGGTTTCTAGATAATCGAAGAAAACACTCATCATGCATCTTTGGAAAGTGGCGGGGGCATTACATAAGCCGAAAGGCATTCTCCTATATGCAAAAGTACTGTAAGGACATGTGAAAGTGGTCTTGTGTTGGTCATTCGGGTGTTCGGGATTTGGAAGAATCCCGAATACCCGTCAAGGTAGCAAAAGAATTTTTTAGAGGCTAACCTCTCAAGCATTTGGTCAATGAATGGTAGGGGAAATGATCCTTTCTTGTTGCGGAATTCAATTTACGATAGTCAATACACATACGCCAACCGGTGATATTCCTTGTGGGTATTAGCTCGTTCTTATCATTTGTCACCACCGTGGTACCTCCTTTCTTAGGTACCACTTGAACGGGGCTAACCCACAAAGAGTCTGATATAGGGTAGATGATTCCCGCATCAAGTAATTTCATAACCTCCGCTTTTACAACTTCTTGCTTGTGGGGGTTTAAACTCCTTTGGGATTGGATGGTAGGCCTATGGTTCTCTTCTAGATGAATTCTATGCATGCGAAAATTGTGGCTTATTCCTTTAAGATCATCTAGACTATAACCTATAGCCTTTTCATGTTCTTTTAACATATTAAGCAAGCTTTCCAATTGGTTCTCATCAAGTTTGTCATTAACAATCACGGGTTTGGTTTAAGATTCATCAAGGTAAGCATATTTCAAATTTGGGGGAAGGGGTTTTAGAGTTGAAGTTTGTACCTCACTTTCTACCATTGAAGGTTCACTAAGGATTTTCTCCATCTCCATTATACACTCTATCCTCATAGCATATTCGACTTGTTCCTCAAGCTCCTCATACCCATCATACTCAAATTCCATGACATATTCGTCCATCTCTTCTTCTTCTATGATAGGATCTTCGGTTGCTTGTTCAACTTTAGTGGATTGTGATGCTTCCTCGAGAATGTCATTTATCAATATGGATTGCTCATATGTGAGCTCCTTGCAGGCTAGAGCGGCTTCAAGTAGATCTACTTCCAATTCCCAATGCTTGTTTTTGGTCTCACTTGGTTCTAAGGCTTCCAATGCTTGCAAAGGGTCTTTAATGATAGTAGTACCCACATGGTTCTCTACACAACAATCTATAATATCCATCTTGCAAAGTGCACTAAGAGAAAAAGGTGAGAAGTACCTTGAGGAGTTTTACTTTCCCAAGGTAAAGAAAGACACAACTAAAAACAATTAATGAAAATCAAATAATTTGAACACCGTCCCCGGCAACAGCGCCATTTTTGGTCCGGAATTAAACTCGTCGTCAAAATTTACCAACCAAAACAATATTTATAACTTTACAAACTACTCTTAGCAAAGAGGCAAGTAAAGGTCGGATCCCAAGGGACGGGTATTGATGTAGGATTTTCAATTGCAAATGGTCATGTCCTAGGGTGTCACAAATTGGGTTGAGATAGGAGATCAACTAAACTAATCAACAAGATAAAAGTAAAGCAATGAAAACAAGCAAGATGATAAAAAGAGGTGTAAACAATTGATTAAAAGCACTAGGGTGTCATGGGTTCATAGGGGATTCATGGGAGTTGATCATACAAACATGTTCTCAATTATATAGCAAGCACTTAGTGTTGTGATGGGATCGAGTTGGTGTATAAGCTTACAATCCCTAGTTCATCATACAAACATGTGAATAAGTTAAAATCACAACAAGCAAGCAATTTAATTATGAAAACATATTAGATTAAGCATGTATTCTTCCCCATGTTGGTTTCCCCTAATTCCCCATTAACCCTAGCTAAGGAAACTACTCACTCATTATCAAGTTTAACATGCTAATAAGGTTGTCAATCATACTAACAAAGCAAAACATGATGAATAAATAAAAGTGATTAACAATAATTAAACAAGATTAAGGGAGAATTATACCTATGAAGATGATTCCAAATAATAAAGTAAGAATAATAGAAGTACTTGATGATTGATGGAAGGTTGTCAATCCTCCAAATAAACCCAAATAGTCTTCTAATTACTCAAAATAAAGGAAGAACAGTAGAGAAATTAAGGAAAGATTAAGATGTGATTAATATTAAGAATTGTATTACAACTAAATTAAGACTAATTTGAGAGAATTACAAAGTGAAGAATGGATTAAGATTGCTTAAGAGAGCATTAAAGGATGATGCTAATCTAGGTAGTACAATGGGGTATTTATACTAAAGATTAGGTATAAAGATTAGGGTTACTAAGGGCTTAAATGACTATTAAGACCATAAGAAAAGTTGAGCAAATGCTCCTCTCGAAGAAAATGAGCATTTCCGTGCTGGTCCCGTGCTGATCTGCCCGTCCCGTGCTGAGGCACGGGTGGTACTGCCTTGTGATCCGCTCGGATCCTTGGTGAGACGCTCGGATCAGGCTGCTACAAGATGCTCGTCCTAGCCACAAGACGCTCGAATCCTGCTGCTCAGAGACGCCCGGATCCTGCTCAATCCGCTCGGATCCTGGGACAGAATACTTTTCTTCTTTTTACTCCTTGACAATCCGCAAGGATCATGTCGGGGATGCAAGGATCCTTTCATCGTTGCCCATTTCACTTTATTATCTACTTAGGCCTTCTAGTATTGTCGTCTCTTTGATGCTTGGTCATTAGATGCGATCAATTTAGCTTCATTCCGCCTCATAAATGTAAGGTTAGCACTCCTTTCCTACCAAGGAGACAAAACCTCAAAGAATATGCAAAATGGGAGACAAAAGATAGTAAATGACCCAATTATGTGCTATAAAGCATAAGAACGAGGTTAATTCGGGGACTAAATGTGCTCATATATGAGTCACATCAAAACTCAAGAGAATCGAGACGATCGAAGCAAGACCGCACATGATTATCTTGTGCCGTGAGACACGCCTCAAAGTTAAGCACTTTAAAAGACAATTCCTTTGTAGCCTCGAAAATAAGTCTCATCTCCGCATGCATAGCCTTCCCTTCGCGCGAAATAGCCCCTCCTTGACTAGCCAAGTTAGCCATCAAATTAGATTGATGGACACACTCACGAGCCGCTCTATCCGCATCACGAGCCATAGACTCAACACGTCCTTCTAGCCCACGCAAGTAAGCTAGGACCTCGACATTTCCCGTACCATTAGAAACCTGAGCCACATCTTTCTCCTTTGCCAAACCCGCTACCAACTTCTTAATCAACTTATTTTGAACATCCATTTTTTCACAAACACTCGTCATAAACGAATCCAACTTTTGTTCCATGGCCATCACCACATCCGATGACTTCTTCACCACACTACCCTTTGACAAGAAGATTAATTCGGGTCCAACCACGGCTACATTTATTAATTTAAGATGTGTATCACACATCTCGTCTTTGACCATGACTCCGTAGCTAGTAGGAACAACAACCCCCTTGTGTTCCAAAATACGAGAAATCCACATACCAAAGGGCAAATCCAAAGTAGTATAAAATTTGTCCTCGGTTACGGAAATACTTGTTTGGATAATACGATGAAAAACAAGTCGGGGAAGACTAACCTTAACACCGTCAAGCCATTTAATGACCAAAAACATCTCATAACTCGACAACTTATCACGGCCCCCTCTCCTCGGCACAAGCGTATTCCATAGAAAATTTAAAAAGAACTTCAATTTGGGTGTACACATACCCGCCAACATATTACTAGACCCCGTAGCACCATCATCAAAAGAACGCTTAATTTGAAGCTTTTCTTCCTCCGTCACATCCCCCCACTCCGCACTCGGGTTAATTTTTACCCCATCATCAGGGACAGAAAGCAGAGTGAGAAAATCGTCAAGGGAAATTGTGACTTTGGACTCATTAACCATTGCATGCAATACATTCTTCTTAACCGAAACCGAAGCATAAAATTTAATTACCTTAATAGGATAAACGGGATCGGTCATAGAACAAATCTTGGTCCATTCTTGGAAAGTCAAGAAATATTTGAAGAATTGCGAAGTTCGATCTTTGTATACCACTTTTCGGGATAAGACCATCCTCCATGTGTTGGAGCTGGTGTCCTCCACAAATTAGTGTGATAACATTTGTAAATCTCTTACAGGTTCACAAGGGTATACTTCGTATATTTAATCAGTTGATTAATGTTTACCTAATAACGGTTGGCTTGCTAGAAAGTTTGACGTTATTATCATACAGATGGCGGTGATCAACTGGTCCCTAAAGGTCACACCTATAGGACGTGTTTGAGAAATGTGGTTATAGAAATATAACTACATTGATGCCCAAAATGACTAAAACGTTAGTCAATGTGTTGATGAGATAATTATTTAATAAAAATTAAATAATATTAAGTTGAGACGAATTAACTGTCAATTCGTAAATTAAATATAATAAATTATATTTAAATTAAATATATATAAGGTTAGTTTGGACGAATTAATCTGTTAATTCGTAGTTAAATATAATCAGTTGTATTTAATATCAACTAGTTGAATGTGTCATAGTGGTAATAGTGAGGGTACACAAGCCAAGAGGTCATGGGTTCGATCCTCACTAGATGACAATTTAACACACTTTATATATTTTTGGAAAGACCAAAATAAGGAGAAAAATACTCCTTATTTCGGTTCACTTGGCCGAAACTAGGGAAAGTTTGTTTTTCCTAATTGACTCCAAGTTTCGGTCTGTATAAAAAGAAAGGGAGAGAATTATTTCTACCCTAATGCTTTTTCTTGACCTTGCCTCCTCTTTCTCATCACAAGAACACAAAGACAATTAAATTTTACAGAAAATTTTAGATTGATTTCTAGCATAATCAAAGGGCATATCTCAGATCGTCTTGGGTGCAACTAATAGGCGAATATCAATTTTGATATTGTTCTTAGGCCATATTTGGTAGGACCAAAGGTTATTTCTGAATCCTTTACTTTTGTTTATGTATTTTATTTTATGACCATTGATCATCTTTATTAAATCGTTATAATCCTTCAAGTTTAAGGGAATTATACAGATTTATTTTCCACAAGTGGTATCAGAGCACTAGGCTACGATTTTAATTTTGATGATTTTCATAAATTTTGTATGTAAACTATAACCTAATTTTCGAGAAAATAAATTAGGGTTTCGTTTTTTTTTCGGTTGAAATTTTTTTTTAGCCGAGACCTTTTTTTCTTTCGGCCTGTTTTTTTATTTCGTTTTCCTTTTGTTTGATGATTTATATTCAATTTCTTTTGATCATATCATTGTTTTAATCGGTTAAAATTATCATATGAAGTATTAGGAAATTTTGATTTAATGCAGATTAAGTTAGAATAGATATAGTATCATCATGTCATTGATACAAGAACTTGTTTTTGCTATATAGTTTTAGCATATAAGATTAATCATGATTGTTAATTCATTTGCTAAACCATGTTCTATTAGCAACTATAAACTTTGTTCTTCATCAATTTTTGTATTAGGGCTTTTTGCCGCAAAAGGAAAATAATTTTGACGGCTCAATTTTTTTTAGGTATGCCGTGGAAAAAAAAACGTTTTTAAGTAATTTTTTTTTCTCTATTACCGAATCAGAAAAAAAAAAGAAAAGAAGGAAAGTTTTTTTTCGAAAAAATTTGGAAAGTTTTTTTCCTTTTTTAAATTGCCGAATAAAAAAAAAGGGGAAGGAGCTGGTTTTTTTATGATCAGCCGTGAAGTAGCTGTTAAAAATAAAAAATAAAAAAAAAATTGTTTATTTTTTTCAGCCGAACCAATTTTAATTGGTTTTTGTTTTTTTTTTTTGGCCAATTAGTTATTGTGAGTCGGTTCACAATTTAAAGATACCGAGTTACTTTAAAGCGGTTTAAAATTTTGACGGATAGAATTCATATTACAAGTTTAATATGGAATAAAGTATGAAATTAATGTGATTAAATTGCGGAATTGTCACTTAATTTAATTTAAATAGGTGGTTTGGATAAATTAATCAACATAATTAATGTATTGTATTATGTATGTTTAATTTATTTTAGTTGATGCTTTTAATTTTGTTGAATGAATCGAATGAATGAATTTTATTTACGTATTTAATTTTTGCAATCGATTGTAATTTGTAATACTTAGTGTGGCCTTAGTCAAATTATGTTTTCGTAATGAAGGAAACATGATTTCTTATGTAATTATGAGATCTCGAATTTCCTTTATTTTAGTTTTGGGTTTTTGAAATTAGAATGTAATTAATAGGTCAATTATGTAATTTTATTTATTGTAATTTCAAAGAAGACTAAAGATGAAGATTCAAGCTCACTCCCGCTACATGGATCAAGATGGAAGATCAAGACAAGCTTCTCGGGTCCAAGGATGGATTCCAAACTTGTATTTATTGTTCATTTTGATAGGATAGGCCACACTAGGACTTTTACTGTTTTTTTTACGTTTTTCATTTTTATTGCTTTTCATTCACATGTTAGTAATTGCATCATATTCCGCCTAAAACCAAACCACCTACTACTAAAATGCATGAAAATTAACTCATATAGGTTGTATGTTAGTTTTCATGGACATGCAGATGTCACAGTCTTTAAGCCATCACCTTAGTTTAAATCATTCTCGCATGCTAGATTATAGTTCACTTAAAATGAATTAAAAAGTTGATGGGATCTTCCTCTAAAACGGAAATTGAGATTAGTCTTTATAAGGGCAAACATCTATGAATCCCTTCTTCGTCGGTAGGCCTAATATGACCCCTTCTACGTTGGGTAAGTAGTTGTGTTGACTTAGTTTACCTCAACATTGTAGTCCGAAGAGTTTCTCGTGATTATGATGGACTAAAGATAGTATTTACAGAAATTTATCGACCAAGAATTCTAACGGTAGAATTAGCTAAAAGGTTAGCTTATCAATTTACAGAGAATTGAGTCTTGGGGTCATTTATATAATTCTTGAGGGAGGTCAATTGTATAAATGTTTTGAGTCTTCGCGTTATGACATTAGTTCATTAGACTTAAAATCAAAACCATGCACATGTTTATTATTTTATTCTTCTTTCGCAGTGTAGTTTATTATCAATAATACTGTTACAACAAATGGCTGGAAATAACGCAATCCCAATGCCTAGTGCCACACTAGATCGTTCGTCCTGGCTTAAAATGTTCATGAACCAAATGAATCAGTCCGCTCGACTGAAGAATGATGGGTCAAACTTTGCGGACTGGGAGGCGGCACTACGGAATGCTGCCATTGCTGACGGTAAACTCAGGTTTTTAACTGAGCCAATACCGGTCAACCCAGGCCCAAATGCAGGAGCCAACGAGTCACTCGCTTATAGTGATTTCGTTATGGAAGCGGGTGCGATAAAGAACGTACTCATCTTTGCAATGGAAACCAATTTGCAGAGACGCTTCATTGCCCAAGGTGCAAACAATATTTTCACCACGCTCACTAACGAGTTCTCAAAGGCACCGAGAATCGTTACATATGAGCATACCTGTCACTTCTTTGATGCGAAACTCCAGAAGGGCCAGCCGGTTAGCCCACACATTCTTCCCATGATTGAGAATGTCGAGAAGCTGGAGGCACTGAATTGTAAAATCAGTGAGAGCATTGTCATTGACCGAATGCTTCATTCTCTTCACGATGGTTTTGCCCTTTTCAGGGCGAACTACTACATGAATGACTTGAAAAGGACTCCTCATGAGCTACACTCCCTTCTCGTACAGACCGAGAAGGATATGAAATTGAGTGGGAGCATGAAGCAGGATGTTCTCACAATTTACAACAAAGGTAAAGGTAAGGGGAAGGTTCATGGCGACCTAGCTGTAGGTAAGCCAAAGTTTAAGAAGCCAGGAAACGGTAAGAGTGCGCCTGGTGAGACTAGTGGCTCACAGGGCAAGACAAAGAGCAAGGGTGGTGACATAGAGTGCCACCATTGTCACAAGACTGGACATTGGAGGAGGAACTGTCCCGTCTACCGTGAGGACATCAAGGCAGGCCGCGTCGTTCCTGCTGGTATGTCATCTTATATTCATATGATTGAGATTAACCATGCAAGTTTCGGAACTTGGGTACTAGATACTGGTTGTGGTTCTCATCTGTGTAATCATTTGCAGGGCCTAAAGAACATCATACCTCTCGAAAAAGGTGATGTGGACCTGCGAGTCTGGAATGGAGCACGAGTAGCTGCTGCCTCGAAAGGAACATATGTAATCCAACTTCCTAGTGGTTTTGAGTTATCTTTAAATAACTGTTCCTATGTACCCAGCTTATCTAAGAACATTATTTCTGTTTCCGTACTTGCTAAAGACGGTTTTACATTTTCAATAAAGGATAATAGTTGTATTTTCTCTTTTAATGAAATGATTTATGGCAAAGCAGTTTCCATGAATGGAATTTATATCTTAGATCAAACCACGGAAGTATTACACATGAATAATAAGAAATTAAAGGTTGGTGACAAAGATCAAACCTATCTATGGCATTGTCGAATGGGACACATAAATGAGAAACGCGTAAAGAAACTCGTCGATAATGGGACTATTCCCGCATTCGGATTTTCTACATATGGCACGTGTGAATCATGTCTCATTGGCAAGATGACTCGAATTTACTTCAAAGGTGTTGGAATGCGCGCTAGTGACTTATTAGGACTCATACATACGGACGTATGTGGACCTATGCCAATTACCGCTAGAGATGGCTATAGATATTTTATCACTTTCACGGACGATTTGAGTAGATACGGATATGTCTACTTAATGAAGCATAAAAGTGAGTCCTTTGAGAAATTCAAGGAATACCAGAATAGGGTACATAACCAACTGGGTAGAAAGATTAAAGCACTTCGTTCAGATCGGGGTGGCGAATATCTTTCAAATGAGTTTGATCAACACCGAAAGATCGTGGAATCGTTTTGCGATTAACTCCACCTGAACACCTCAATTGAATGGTGTGTCCGAACGGAGAAATCGAACCTTACTTGATATGGTTCGATCCATGATGAGTCACACCGTAGTGCACGATTCATTATGGGGTTATGCTCTTTGTCACCGCTCTTATACTTAACCGAGGTCCGTCTAAAGCTGTCGACAAGACTCCATATGAAATGTGGAAGGGAACAGTACCTAACTTGTCCTTTATTCGGGTTTGGGGCTGCGAGGCTTATGTCAAGTGGAGACACGAGGATAAGCTCGGCCCGCGATCGGTCAAGACATACATTATAGGTTATCCAAAAGGAACATTTGGTCATTACTTCTATTCGCCAACCGAACATCGAGTTTTTGTTGCGGCTAGTGCTACGTTCTTAGAGAAATAATTTCTCGAGAACAAGTCGAGTAATAGAACCTTCGAGCTCTCGGAGATTCCAGAACCAACAACCGAGGAACAGATGGAGGAAGCTGTACCTCCAACTGATGATATGGTTAATATTCCCGAGGAACCTAGGAGGTCGGGTAGAGACTCTCATCCTCCGGACAGATACATTGGTATGGTCGTGGAGAATGATGTTTTACTTCTAGAAAGTAATGAACCCGCAACCTATAAAGGTGCTATGGCCTGTTCCGACTCAAAGCTATGGCTCGAAGCCATGCAATCCGAGATGGACTCCATGTATGAGAATAACATATGGGATCTAGTTGATTTACCTAATAAGGTAAAACCTCTACAGTGCAAATGACTTTACAAAATAAAGCGTTCTGTAGACGCGCAACCAGATATCTATAAGGCACGACTTGTGGCAAAAGGTTTCACTCAAGTGCAAGGATTGCATTATGATGAGATTTTTGCACCTGTAGTCATGCTACGTTCCATTCGGATAATCTTAGCGATTGTCGCATTTCATGATTATGAGATTTGGAAAATGGATTTAAAAACCGCCTTCTTAAACGGTTATTTGGAGGAAGAGTTGTACATGGTGCAACCCGAAGGTTTCATAGATCCTAAACATCCTAAGAAAGTATGCAAGCTTAAGTGTTCCATTTATGGACTTAAGCAAGCTTCTCGGAGTTGGAATCATCGTTTCGACCAAGTGATAAAAGAGTATGGTTTCACTCGATCGGTCGAAGAACCATGCTTATATATCAAGTCGAGTGGGAGCAAGATTGTATTCTTGATATTATATGTCGATGACATACTCTTGATTGGGAATGACATTCCTCTCCTTTCTTCGGTTAAATAATGGTTGAAGAACCATTTCCAGATGAAAGATCTGGGTGAGACACAGCGTAGTTTGGGAATCCGTATCTACCGAGATAGATCACGACGGACGTTATCACTTAGTCAGGAGTCTTATTTGGATAAGATTCTTGAGAGGTTCAGCATGACCAACTCCAAGAAGGGGAACCTTCCAATGACGTCTGGGATGCAGTTGAGTAAGTCTCAGTCACCCAAGACGCCTGAAGGGGTTGAACGCATGAGTCGTATTCCTTATGCATCTGCAATAGGATCGGTCATGTATGCCATGATATGCACACGTCCAGACATGGCATATGCATAGAGTATGACGAGTCGGTACCAAAAGAATCCAGGTACCTACGGAGGACTATGGATTGGGTATTGACTTATGGAGGAGATACTAAGCTATGCGCAATCGGTTACGCAGATGCTAGCTTCCAAACAGATCTCAGTCCGGGTTCGTCTTCAGTCTTAGTGTGTTGTAGAAGATTCTACTACTGAATCGTTGAATTATGATAAGAATGTAGGGCACGTTATTTCCATGGGAATTAAACGTGTTCCTGAGTTATGGTACTTGATTATGAATTTGATACATTATCGTTTTCGTATACTATTTATAACTTCATCGTTTAATATATAATATTTTGTTTTTCATGTGGATTGTACTGACAACATTGAACGCCACAAAGTGAACTGAATTACATTATATTTGTTTTGGTCCGTAATCGCCAATGTGAGCTGATAACTCCGTCTATTATATTGTGCAGTCGATTGATGGTGGGTTCAACGAGCCATAAGTCAAACGGTTGACTGGTCGATCACAGATACGAGATTATGACGATACCTCGTAGGACAACTTTTGTGACAACGTAATGGAGTCCTAAATGTTTAATAAACATTCGGTGCCAGGTCGTGGATAGGACATCCATTGTGTTCCTAGAGTCGATTCTTTTGACTATCGACTGTCTCTTGAGATTAAGGCAGTTTTTGGGTGACTTTGGTTTCTTTCTCACGGTCTGCCGTAACTGGAGGCTAAGTAGATTTTTTCTGGGTCATTTCATACTGTGCTTACATCTGCAGGATTTGAGTTGAGGAAAATATCCAACCCTTATCAGGTATAGTTATTTCTCAGGGCCACTCGAGGAGTTGTAACTGAAATGCATGGCCATGCTCGAATGTTGATTCGTTTATCAGTTAAGTTACTCTCTAGTCGGGGAAACCACTCTTGATAATGATCGCTTGTAAAATACGACCTTTGTGAATTCGGATTTGCAAATTGTTTTACATTGAGTGGGAGAAATTTTATAGGATATGAGAATCGATTATCGCACATACACTTGTGAGGACAAGTGGGAGTTTGTTGGAGCTGGTGTCCTCCACAAATTAGTGTGATAACATTTGTAAATCTCTTACAGGTTCACAAGGGTATACTTCGTATATTTAATCAGTTGATTAACGTTTACCTAATAACGGTTGGCTTGCTAGAAAGTTTGACGTTATTATCATACAGATGGCGGTGATCAACTGGTCCCTAAAGGTCACACCTATAGGACGTGTTTGAGAAATGTGGTTATAGAAATATAACTACATTGATGCCCAAAATGACTAAAACGTTAGTCAATGTGTTGATGAGTTAATTATTTAATAAAAATTAAATAATATTAAGTTGAGACGAATTAACTGTCAATTCGTAAATTAAATATAATAAGTTATATTTAAATTAAATATATATAAGGTTAGTTTGGACGAATTAATCTGTTAATTCGTAGTTAAATATAATCAGTTGTATTTAATATCAACAAGTTGAATGTGTCATAGTGGTAATAGTGAGGGTACACAAGCCAAGAGGTCATGGGTTCGATCCTCACTAGATGACAATTTAACACACTTTATATATTTTTGGAAAGACCAAAATAAGGAGAAAAATACTCCTTATTTCGGTTCACTTGGCCGAAATTAGGGAAAGTTTGTTTTTCCTAATTGACTCCAAGTTTCGGTCTGTATAAAAAGAAAGGGAGAGAATTATTTCTACCCTAATGCTTTTTCTTGACCTTGCCTCCTCTTTCTCATCACAAGAACACAAAGACAATTAAATTTTACAGAAAATTTTAGATTGATTTCTAGCATAATCAAAGGGCATATCTCAGATCGTCTTGGGTGCAACTAATAGGCGAATATCAATTTTGATATTGTTCTTAGGCCATATTTGCTAGAACCAAAGGTTATTTCTGAATCCTTTACTTTTGTTTATGTATTTTATTTTATGACCATTGATCATCTTTATTAAATCGTTATAATCCTTCAAGTTTAAGGGAAGTATACAGATTTATTTCCCACACCATGGATACCATATCGCAAAACACGATTCACTCGAGTCCTTTCCTCCGTGGTAAGACGAACTTTATCAAGACCCGTCCCCGTAGCATTCGGCATATGTTCTCGAAACAAGGTTCTTTGATGACCATCACGACTAACCACAATTTCGGTCTCTTCAACCGAATCCTTAACACCAATATTGTAACACCCCCGTTTATTTAGGAGCCTTTAGCAAGACATTGCCAGATAAATAAGACTGTTACCATCTCGGTTTCCCGAGGTAGTGAATAACAAAGTACAACAAACCAAAGTACTTTAATTAAAATTTTACCAATTACATGTTTATTACAAATTAACCAACTAAACTTAATATAAAATAAGATACAACTCGCAGCGGAAATAAATAAAGTGATTCAATAATATATGTGGTCTAGACTTCTAGGTAGACTGGCCAAGTCCTCACGCATCCCATAGCTCCCAAGTCAGCCAATCTTTAGCACTTGTCAAATCTGCTCCCCATTATGGTTCATCACAGGTGTTCACGAATACACTGTCAACCACGAGGTAGAGTAGGAATAGCCAAACAACAACAATAAATGAATACAAGAACAATATTAAATGCAAATGCAATGCATCCTCATGATCAATCCTCTAACACTCCCGTTCATCCCGCCAATCCCTGGACGGGGTAGTCTCATCATCCCATCCAAAGTTGAGGTAGTCTCATCATCCCATAAACAAGTCCTGCAGAACTAGTTATGGGGTATCGAATGCAAGTGCTCATGATGTGAAAATGTAACCAATTGAGTAACACAATAATCTTAACATCTCAGACACGAAGCTGAGGAATCCAATAATCTATATAATCATCTCAGCCACGAGCTGAGGTAGTCAATAATTAAATCATCCCAGTCACGAGATGAGGTAGTCATTAAACAATTCATCTCAATGCAACCAACCAACAATCATATATCATCTATCACAATTCCAAATAATTCAACCAATACAATCAGATAATAGCATTCAAGTAAACATTAAAGTGATTGAGTAGCTATCCTACCTTGATAGCAAATTTCCAACTTGCAGCTCAACAAGAATCCGAATAATTAAAGCAACCGAATCCGATTATAATTTCTTCACAAATCGTCACCTAACATAAATATAATAACTTTCCATCAATTATTAATTTTTACATTCTATTATTATTTACTAATTTATAATTTATATTCATCAACCAAATTAATTATTTACTATTATTATTTAACATATTCAAAACCCGATTTAAATACAAACCCGAGTCAAACCCAACTTAAAAACCCGACTCAAATAAATAAAACCCAGACCCATTAACCAACCCATGTATCTAGTGAAAACACCCACAACACAAACCTCATACAAATCCCGTGTCCAACACCTTCCCCAAACACCCACTTAAACACATCCAACCACAGCCACCAAGACTGCCGCCCTTGCCCACCTCGTGCCTCCACTGCCACGACCCCCGACGACCTGCAATCACCAGCCCAACCGTCCCCTACAACTTGCAAACTCCCGCCCTACCAACAACAACCACAAACAAAACCAATTACCGAAAACCCGACATACACAAACTCCACGTTCAAACCCCTATCTACAACCACCACCACCACCACCACCACCACCACCACCACCACTATAGGTCACCATCATCCCCCACCGTACCCAGAACCACCAGCAACCCTAAACGACTAGCCAAACCACCACCAGCTACCCACAAACAGCCACCCTAATAGCCCCCTTCAAAACCCGACACAAACAACAGCACTTACACACTCACCACCCTACAACCACCAGTGGCCACCACCGTAGTCTGACTTGACCCACGATGGTCCCATCAACAACCACGACAACCCACGACCACCCATACACGACACACAACCTATACACTACACAAACACCCAAACGACCACCCACTTGACAGCCACCGTACCAACCACCACGACTCACCACCCCAACACCACCAATAGGACCGCATACCGCCAACCTAACCAACCACCCAAGTCCCACATCAAGGTGACAACCACACAAGGCACAAACTGCGTCTTAAAGGTTCAAAGCCTCCCCCCTTTAGATGCCCAATCTGCCACCCACGGTGTTAAACAGTGGTCAAGGTCGGTCTTATTAGAGACACTACGATCATGGGCAACTTTTAAGGTCAACGTCACTATTCACGATGGTCAATACGATGAATAAACGATAACTTAAATCATTAAGAAGATATAAACATAAATTACGACGATCTTTACCTTTTATCGCTAATTGTTCCTTCAGTCTCTTAAATCTCCTTCTTCTATTTTTATGAATTAATTTTCAGATTTATTATGTATTTATAGTCTAGTTTTAGGTAGCATATGAGGCCAACTAGGAAACTATTGCCTTATACTATTTATTATAGGAATTACCATTATTATTTTTCTTATTATTTTTATTATTAAATCCCGAACAATTCCCGACTACTACTCATACTAAGCCAATAGAATCTTTCCATACAAATTATAGCACATGGGCCAAGGCCTTATTATTAGCTAAACCCAATTCCCGACTTGCTTACTTATTTTATTATTTAATTAACTTCTTACTTGTAATTATTATTAGAAATGCCTTTAATTAATTATTTAAATTACATAAATTATTCCCATAATTTATTATTAAAATATGGAGTATTACAGTCTTCTCTCCTTAAAATGAACTTCGTCCCGGCCATAACTACTATAACAACATTTATAACCATCCACACAACCGAGCACAATCCAACTTGTGACAACACAATCATCCATTTACGATTATCAACTATACCAATCTTATCAAAAGATGTCAAAATAATAACTCAAAACATTTGAAGTATCACATCTATCCTCCTTAAAAATTAACTTCGTCCTCGAAGTTCGAGATATCAAACAACAGGAATAAACAAACAATTTATTGTAACATCACAAAACATGTAATATACATTGTAACACAAGAAAACTATTATTTCCAACATAACATTGATTGATGATATAATAAAAGTTACTAAACGGTAATTAAAAAACTACAACCTTTGAATTAATTTAGATTTATTACTTGCGCGTTTATTTCTTACCAATGACATCTAACTTAAACATGGATGCAATTAATGTAAACATATATATAGGCTTAGGGAAACACATTCCGCATGTCACTAGACATGTTATTCTATTTCACATAATTTACAACATTAAAATGTCAAAGTGAGAGAGATAAGAAACAGGTCTTTAGAAATTTTAGCACAACTTACATTTTCAAGGATAAGGAAAACATGTTACGACTTCCAAAAATTATTAATAAATAATAACATAATTACTTCTTGAGCATTTATACTTTTTAGAAAATACAGAGAGTTAGTAAACCATGAGAGAAAGAACAAGTAAAAAACTCATAAGCTCAATTTATAATGCATTTTACAAATTATTTGGTCGAACCAAAAATTTTACAGCAACTTGTCAGAAACTTGGGTCAACATGTAAAAATCACTATAAAATGTCAAAATATTATCTTGCAACGTGGCTTATCAGTTTATAAACATATACCAATCTTTTAAATATTGGAGTTGGAATCACACCTAAACAATAAGTAAGTTTTAAATGGCAATTTTTACAAAAACATGGAACGAAAACATCACTGTACAGGAATATTCTGACCACTGTCCACTAAAATATTTATTACTCCTAAACAGTATATTATTTAAACATGAGACCAGCGGAATATGAAAGCTAACTCACAATGCTATCACACATAAAACTTTTGTGCAAGAATACTCAACAGACAATAAATGGAAGCCAAAACAATCAAGGATAAAATTACGAGAAATCAACCAAATTACATACTTCAAAATTCCATGCATTTTCCGCAATACTTCACATGTTAATCATAGTTACGTCTCCCAAATATATTCCAACATACTTTTCTCATAACCACTTGCATATACTAATGCTTAAAATCATATTATACTCCGATCACCTTAAAAGTAAGATTACGTCCCCATAACCGCAGCCATCAATGAAACAATATGCAAACAAGGCAACCAAAACTCCTAAGAGAAATATACTATATTCATTTTAAATTACCCCACACTGTAATATCTCTCAAGGTAACCGGTTCAAAACTAGAAGGGCCATGGTACGAATTAAGGCTAGCTTCTTAACCGCCCTAAGAGGTGCTCCTAACAGTTTCTACCCGGGGTTCATTTTATTAGACTCATCCTACATTCATTATTATTCATTGGTTTAGGCCTGGCCTGAGGATCGTTTTGCTCTGATACCACTTTGTAACACCCCCATTGTTTAGGAGCCTTTAGCAAGACATTTCGAAATAAATAGGACTGTTACCATCTCAGTTTCCCGAGGTAGTGAGTAACAAAGTACAACAAACCAAAGTACTTTAATTAAAATTTTAGCGATTACATGTTTATTACAAATTAACCAACTAAACTTAATATAAAATAAGATACAACTCGCAGCGGAAATAAATAAAGTTATTCAATAATCTATGTGGTCTAGACTTCTAGATAGACTGGTCAAGTCCTCATGCATCCCATAGCTCCCAAGTCAGCCAATCTTTAGCACCTGTCAAATTTGCTCCCCATTATGGTTCATCACAGGTGTTCACGAATACAATGCCAACCACGAGGTTGAGTAGGAATAACCAAACAACAACAATAAATGAATACAAGAACAATATTAAATGCAAATGCAATGCATGCTCATGATCAATCCTCCGACACTCCCATTCATCCCGCCAATCCCTGGCCGGGGTAGTCTCATCATCCCAACCGAAGTTGAGGTAGTCTCATCATCCCATAAACAAGCCATGCAGAACTAGTTATGGGGTATCCAATGCAAGTGCTTATGATGTGAAAATGCAACCAATTGATTAACACAATCATCTTACCATCACAGACACGAAGCTGAGGAATCCAATAATCAATATAATCATCTCAGTCACGAGCTGAGGTAGTCAATAATCAAATCATCCCAGTCACGAGATGAGGTAGTCATTAAACAATTCATCTCAATGCAACCAACCAACAATCATATATCATCCATCACAATTCCAAATAATTCAACCAATAAAATCAGATAATATCATTCAAGTAAACATTAAAGTGATTGAGTAGCTATCCTACTTTGATAGCAAATTTCCAACTGAGCAGCTCAACAAGAATCCGAATAATTAAAGCAACCGAACCCGATTATAATTTCTTCACAAATTGTCACCTAACATAAATATTATAACTTTCCATCAATTATTAATTATTACATTCTATTATTATTTACTAATTTATAATTTATATTCATCAACCAAATTATTTATTATTATTATTATTATTATTATTATTATTATTTATCATATTCAAAACCCGATTTAAATAAAAACCCGAGTTAAACACAACTTAAAAACCCAACTCAAATAAATAAAACCCAGACCCATTAACCAAGCCATGTATCTAGTGAAAACACCCACAACACAAACCTCATACAAATCCCGTGTCCAACACCTTCCCTAAACACCCACTTAAACACACCCAACCACGACCATCAAGACTGCCGCCCTCGCCCACCTCGTGCCTCCACTGCCACGATCCCTGACGACCTGCAACCACCAGCCCAACCGTCCCCTACCACTCGCAAACTCCCGCCCTACCAACAACAACCACAAACAAAACCAATTACCGAAAACCCGACATACACAAACTCCACGTTCCAACCCCCATATATATGACCACCACCACCACCACTACAGGTCACCATCATCCCCCACCGTACCCAGAACCACCAGCAGCCCTAAACAACCAGCCAAACCACCACCAGCTACCCACAAACAGCCGCCTTAACGGCCCCCTTTAAAACCCGACACAAACAACACCACTTACACACTCACCACCCTATCACCACCAACGACCACCACCGTGGTCGGACTTGTCCCGCGGTGGTCCCATCACCAACCACGACAACCCACTACCACCCATACACGACACACAACCTATATACTACACAAACACCCAAACGACCACCCACTTGACAGCCACCATACCAACCACCACGACTCACCACCCCAACACCACCAATAGGACCACCTATCGTCGACCTAACCAATCACCCAAGTCCCAGGTCAAGGCGATAAACACACAAGGCACAAACTCCGTCTTAAAGATTCACGGCCTCTCCCTTTAGACGCCCAATCTGCCACCCACGGTGGTCAATAGTGGTCAATGTTGGTTTTACTAAAGGCAATACGGTCAAGGGCAACTTTTAAGATCAATGTCACTGTTCACGGTGGTCAATACGGTGAATAAATGATAACTTAAATAATTAAGACGATATAAACATAAATTACGACGATCTTTACCTTTTATTGCTAATTGCTCCTTCCGTCTCTTAAATCTCCTTCTTCTATTTTTATGAATTACTTTTCAGATTTATTATGTATTTATAGTCTAGGTTTATGGAGCATATGAGGCCAATTAGGAAACTATTGCCTTATTCTATTTATTGTAGGAATTAACATTATTATTTTTAGTTCAAAGGTTAAAACTCGTCGTCAAAAGTTACCCAACCAAAACAATATTTATTACTTCACCAACTACTCTTAGTAAAGAGGCAAGTAAAGGTCGGATCCCAAGGGACGGGTATTGATGTAGGATTTTCAATTGAAAATGGTCGTGTCTTAGGGTGTCACAATTTGGGGTTGAGATAGAAGATCAATTAAAACTAATCAATCAATAAAAACAAAGCAAGATAAATAGAATGAAGGTGTAAATAATTGATTAAAGGCACTAGGGTATCATGGGTTCATAGGGGAATACATGGGAGTTGATCATAAAAACATGTTCTCTACTAGATGCAAGCACTTATTGTTGTGATGGGATCGAGTTAGTGTATATCTTACAATCCCTAAGAAGGTTGAGGTCCCAGAGCCGAATCGATTAGATTGTACAACACCTACAAGTCGACTTAATCCTTCCTATTCAACATTATGCATGGTCTAATGAGGCTCGAGTTGGTTTATATCTTACAAGCCTCATTGAAAAGATAAGTGATGGGTAAAAACTGCAATGATTCATAGGTTCGCATTTCATCAAACATAACATGTGCATAAGTTGAAATCCCAACAAGCAAGCAAATTAATTATGAATACATATTAGATTAAGCATGAATCAATCCCCATGTTGGCTTTCCCTAATTCCCCATTAACCCTAGCTAAGGAAACTACTCACTCATGTTCAAGTTTAACATGCTAACAAGGTTGTCAATCACATTAACAAGGCAAAACATGATGAATGAATGAAAATGATTAACAATAATTAAACCAAGGATTAAGAGAATTATACCTATGGAGATTCCAAAATAATAATGCAAAGAATAATAGAAGTACTTGATGATTGATGGAAGGTTATAAATCCTTCAAATAAACCCATATAATCTTCTAATTACCCAAAATAAATGATGAACAATAGAGAAATTAAGGAAAGATTAAGTATTGAGATTTGTATTAAGACTAGATTAAGAGTTGATTACAAGATTAAGGAATGATTACTAATTGATTACTACTTGATTACTAGATGATGCTAATCTAGGTAGTATAATGGGTTATTTATACTAAAGATTAGGTACAAAAATTAGGGTTACTAAGGGCTTAAATGACTATTAAGACCCTTAAGAAAAGTTGAGGAAGTGCTCCTCTAGAAGGAAATGAGCATCTCCGTTTTCTTAGTCTTGCCATGATCCGAGCGACTTGAAGACTGGCACGGGCTCTCTGGGGTACGATCCGAGCGGATTGTCAAGGGACACGCTCGGATCTTCTTGCTTCAGAACGAGCGTCTTGGGCACGGGACGCTCGGATGATGGTGGAGGGAGACGCTCGGATCCTCTGTGATCCGCTCGGATCCCTTGGCAGACAACATTTCTTCTTTTCTTCCTTCATAATCCGCGAGGATCAATCCGGGGATGCAAGGATCCTTTCGTCATTGCCTAATATACTTCATTATCTACATAGGCCATCTATTATTGTCTTCCCCTTGATGCTTGGTCATTAGGTGCGATCAATTTAGCTCCATTTCGCCATGTAAATGCAAGGTTTGCACTCCTCTCCTACCAAGGAAACAAAACCTCAAAGAATATGCAAAATGGGAAACGAAAGATAGTAAATGGCCCAATTATGCACTATAAAGCATAGGAACGAGGCTAATTCGGGGACTAAATGTGCTCAAATATGAGTCACATCAAACATCCCCAAACCGAACCTTTGCTCGTCCCGAGTAAAGAGGTGACAAAAACTAGGACCTTTATTTAAACAAACCTACTAATATAGTCGATGTGAGATAATTACCGGGTCTTACTCCGCCCCTTCAACTCATAACAAGACAACCATGAGGTAGGATGCCTTCTTGCAAGGCAAGGTGGGGCTTGCCAAAATGGCGATACATCCAATCATTAAAGCACACAAATCAAGTAATGGATGCATCTATAAAAATAAATAGGCACTTTCCTCATCTAAGTGGCGGAAATTATCTACAAGGGAAGTAATCTAAGGGTACACATTCCATTATAGATACAATTTATTCAAGTTACTAAGCCTAGGAGGATACTAATAAATCACCTCCAAGTTGTGTCAAGCTAGGGTACCTTTGTCCTCAATTGTTAAATGCTTTCGTCAAGAGTAGTCTCCTTATGGTGTTAGAAACACTGGAGGATCGCGGAATTCCCCTTCTTGCCTAGACAAGAAGAAGGGTCGTCCCCTCTCTACCATGCACAAAAGTGGATACGATGGATAAAGGGATCATTTGTATTTGAGTTTCATATGGGAGTTTGCTTTTGTTGTTGTTTTTCCCCCCAATTTCTTGTGGCATTTGACATTTGAGAACACCTTCTTTTTGGCATTTCTTTTGATGTTTGGCATTTCAAAACTTGACAACTTTCAACTTTTTGCATTTTTTTGAACATTTTCAAAGTCACCCCAATTAGTAACGAGGGTGCCTTATTTTTGAAGCATAAGAGTTTTCATTTTGGTTGCTCCTCTTTTCTTTTGATGCAATTGCAAACTTTTTGACTTTTCTTTTCATTTCTTGAACTCAAAATTTGAACAATTTTTGTGCCCATTCCCTTTTATTGAAATAATATGGTAGAACATGGATGATGGTTGCATGGTTTCAAGGGTCACCTTGGAATAAACGGTAGCCAAGGAGTTATCACACCACAAGGTACTCTTAACTAGGCCTTAATCCATGGGTCAAAGGATACTAGCATGACACATCCTAGGGTGTTTTACAAGTATTCTAACAAGCAAAGTCTCAAGAAGAAAAAGTATCTACAAGGGCCTTATATACACTTGTCAAGCTTCCCAAATAGATGCTTTCACAAAAAATTTCCTAAATGCAACTATATGCCATGATGCAACTAACATTTATACAACCTAACGCATATGCTTCTACCAACTAGTATGCCAAATAATCTAAATGTAATCCTATAATCACATTGTTTATACCGCGTCAATCAAAATAAAGCCACATAGTCATTAACATAAAAGAGAAAAAAGGAGATTGGAAAGATCATATCATGCAGTCTTCAATATCCTCATGTCTCGGATGTGGCGTAGTCGATCAATGTGAAAAAGGATAAAAGAACAAGCAAACAAACAAGTATATACAATATATACAATACTAAACTATAAGGGAAATGAACATGTTTTTGGGTTTTTGCATTTTTCAAATTTTTATGATTTTTATGTTTTTATGAAATAAAAAAGACATGTTTTTGTATTTTTCAAAAAAATTCAATTTTTTATCATTTTGTTTTATAATTTTTTATCATTTTTGTTTTATAAAAGTCATGTTAGAATTTCCCATCCCCACACTAGTATGGGCATTGTCCTCAATGGCCAATACGATAGGAAATTATGCAAGCTACATGAGAATGCATGATTTCTAAGCTAAATTCAAACTATATGACATATAAACAAGTGATGCAAAACTACACTATACTATATGATGTATGAGTTTTTGTTTGGTTGGAGAGCATAATTTGAATTAACTCCCAATGCATATGCTTGAACTTCCCCAAACCAAGTGAGAGTGAGGGAGTTCATGCATAAAAATGCTATGCATGCAACTAAACTTGTCATTTTGGATTTTTCATGGTGGGAGCAAATTAATCTATCATCACTCAAATGTTGCCTAGGTGGAAATAAGTTAACAAAACATGAAATTCTTGTCATGAAATTAAAATGAGGGGGAAAAGAAAGACTTCACTTTGGCCTTGGTGGGTGCCTCATGCCAGCTCCACCTGGCTCATGAAGTGTTCCACAAAGGTCATCATCATCCCCTCCGAAATCGCTATCCCAAGGCTCTCTTGGTGCATCACTCTCATGAAAGTCCATGAATTCATCCTCCTCACTATTTAACTCCACCGTATCACCACCACTCGATTTTTCACCCTCTTCTTCTTCTTGACCATGCGCTCCACCATTGGCGTTTTCCGAATTCGGAAAGAGGATATTCATTTGGGCCCAAGAGGGAAGCACTCCCTCCTCACTAATGTGTCCTTGCCGGGCCAATCGGTGGAATTGAGGGTACAAAGCATAGTAGTTATCCACATTGGCCTCAAATTACCGTAGATGCATGTCTTGTAGTATACCCGTAACAAAATCATCCCTAAGGAGGATGAAAGGGTTCGGATGGTTGTAAGGTTGGTATTGGAAGGGGTATGGTGGGATCACAACTTTTTCATTGTCATTTTCTTGGGTTTCTTGTTGTGGAGGTGGAGTAGGAGGTTGGTCTTGTTTAGCCCGGTTCACATTTGTCGGGATGAGGTAAGACGGGACTTGAGAGAGGGGTCCTCTTCTAGGTGAAATTATTGTCAATCCTTCCATGGGAAGGTAAATAGAGGTGCTCTCTTTGATGATCCATTTTATCCTTTTTTCAAAGCCCTCAAGGGTTATCCAATGATGTTGTTGTAGGAGTAACATTTCATCGATCCTTTTTTTTCCGGGAAGAGGGGTGTAGGCATTGTTGTGATTGAAGTTGGGGTTAAAGTGTTTTGCAAGCTTGGTTACTAACCCTCCACTAACAATATGTATCTTGCCATTATCATCCCCATTCCTAAACTTGACCCATTTCTCAAGGAGTACTAGGGGTGCATTAAAGTGGTAACCACTCCGCCCTTGTATTTTTAGACAAGATTCCATGAAAACAACGTCGAGTTCGTTGATGACCGCGGGATTGCGGCGGGCTAGAAGTGTGCCCGTGAGGAACCAAAAGGTGCACCGAATGATGGGGTTTTGAATGTATGAGGTTGAGCATTCTTTGATGTAAGTAAAGTCTCAACCGGTTAAAGCTCGCCAAAGGGGTGCTATAGAGTATTTTCGAGGTCTAGATGTTCGGGTAGGCGAAACATCGAGACCTAGTACACTTGCAAATTCTACCAATTTCATCATCCGGGTTTCATTTTCAAGACGGAATTGCATGCAAATTGTATTGTTTAAAGTGGAGATCTTTAGGAAGCTCAAAAACTCAAGAACCAAAGGCCTATAGGTGAGCTCATGCATATTGAACATACTAGAAAGGCCAAATAGCTCGAATAGTGCCTCGGTTTGATCGTAGATGCCAAGTTTTCTCAAGGTGTCATGACAAACAAATTTAGTGGGTAGAATGTTCTTACCGAGTAAACGATGAAAGACAAGCCTTTGGACATCATTAACAAATTCAATATTTCAAAATTCATTGAGTCTTGAGAGATCTACAACTTCTTTATTTTCCCTTCTTAGAGTGTTGAGGTGGGAAGTTTAGGAACTTCCAATCACTCTAGCTCTCCTCCTTTCTCTAGGTAAGGACCTTGTAGGTCTCATCTTGAAATAGATCATGAATTTGATTTGTTGATGAGAATGTTCTTTGTAATTTGGGGTCGTTTTTGAAAACCCTAGGTTTTGGGGGTTTTTGAATTAGAGAGATAAGTGGATGCTTTTGATGTGTTGTGGGTTATATGTGAGGGGGTTTTATGTTTTATATAGGAAGGAAGGATGAGGAGTCACGAAATGTGTAGTGGGGAGGTGTTTTAATTGTTGAGAAAATAGAAGAGTAGGACGGCAGGGAGACGAGCTGATCGAGCACGGGATGCTCGGATCATAGCTTCCGGAGACGAGCGGATCGCTCACGGCATGCTCGGATCCACGGTCAGAGTAAATTCCCATATTTTGAAGTAGCCAGGACGCTCGGATTTTCAGTGAGATGAGCGTCTTTGCTTGAGACGAGCGTCTTATCCAGGGGACGCTCGGATACATAGTCAGCGCAGTTTCTTCAGCTTCCAGGTACCCCAAGACGAGCGGATTGTATCCAGAACGCTCGGATACATGCCAAGACGAGCGGCTCTTCACTGGCACGCTCGGGTTGCCTGTCTTTCTCACGGGCCCAGGTCTGCCCATGGGAATCTCTTCCTTTTTGGTCCTCTTCTTTCTCAATTGATGAGAGCACTTCCCCACACCTGAATTTCTAAATCCTATATTCATCAAAAAGGGTTAGTGACCCTCCCTCACTACTCTCATATAAAGAATCATGCTTATGATGAAAATGCAAGTAAGAAGAGTTAGAATATTTACAAATGGTTTTGGAGGGCATTACACCAAACTCTCTTTTTTATGATCTTCTCATGGAGGGAGAGGCCTAAGGTAGATGACCTCGACTTCTCCAATCAATGCTCCTTCATAATACGGTTTCAACATTTGGCTATTGACTTTGAATTTGTCCCCGTCTTCCGACATTATCTCGAAGTCTCCATATTTTCCTACCTCGGTGATCACATAGGGTCCCATCCATCTATAATTCAATTTTCTGGGAAAGAGTCGGTATCGGGAGTTAAATAGAAGGACTTTGCCTCCCTTGTGTAAGGCCTTTTGCTTGATTCTCTTATCATGAAGCAACTTTGTCCTTTCCTTGTAGATCTTGGCATTCTCATAGGATTGTAGTCGGAATTCCTCCAACTCTTGGATTTGCATTATCCTCTTTTGGCCACTTAGCTTGAGATCAAGGTTGAGAGCTTTGATTGCCCAAAAAGCTTTGTATTCTAGCTCAATTGGCAAATGACATGCTTTTCCATGTACTAGCTTGTAAGGGGAGGCTCTTATGGGAGTCTTATAGGCCATCCTATAAGCCCAAAGAGTATCATCAAGCTTCATACTCCAATCCTTACGAGTCTTACTGACAACTTTCTCAAGGATTTGTTTGATTTCTCTATTTGAAACTTCCACTTGACCGCTTGTTTGAGGATGGTATCCCAAGCCGGTTCTATGTTGAACACCATATTTTGCCAAAAGAGATGTAAGCTTCTTTTCATGGAAATATGTCCCTCCATCACTAATGATTGCCCTAGGGACTCCAAATCTTGGGAAGATAATTTTCTTGAGGAGTTTAGTGACCGTTTTGGCATCATCGGTTGGAGTAGCAATTGCTTCTACCCAGTTTGATACATAATCAACGGCTACAAGAATGTATTTGTTTCTTTGAGATGATACAAATGGTCCTTGGTAGTCAATTCCCCATACATCGAAAATTTCTACCTCCAATATTCCTCGGTGTGGCATCTCATTCCTCTAAGAAATATTCCCTGTTCTTTGCCAAGGATCACAATGGAGAATAAATTCTCTAGCATCTTCAAACATGCTAGGCCAAAAGAAGCGCGATTGAAGGACTTTAGCAATAGTTCTTCGTGCTCCATGATGTCCTCCATATGGGGACGAATGGCATCCCTCCAAAACACCTTGAACTTCCCATTGTCATATGCATCTTTGGTAAAGTCCTTCACTACATTCCTTGTAAAGATTGGGATCATCCCAAAAGTACCTCTTTACTTCAAAAAAGAATATCTTCATTTGATTGTAATTCAAATTTGGAGGAAGGACTCCTCCCACAATGTAGTTATCATAGTCGGCAAACCATGGTGTGGTTTGCCTCTCAAGTTGTGATTAGATGGCCATTAAGATCTCATCGGGGAAGGAGTCATTGATCGTGTTTCTCCTTCATCACTATGGAATCGAATTCTTGACAAGTGGTCCGCCACCACATTCTCGGCTCCCTTTTTGTCTCTTATCTCTAAATCAAATTCTTGGAGTAGCAAAATCCATCTCAACAATCTTGGAATCCGATATAGGATATATGATTCCTGCATCAAGTAATTTCATAACCTCCGCTTTTACAACTTCCTGCATGTGGGGGTTTAATCTCCTTTGGGATTAGATGGTATGCCTATGGTCCTCTTCTAGATGAATTCTATGCATGCAAAAATTGGGACTTATCCCCTTAAGATAATCTAGACTATAACCTATAGCCTTTTAATGTTGTTTTAACACATCAAGCAAACTTTCCAATTGGTTCTCATCAAGTTTGTCATTAACAATCACGGGTTTAGTTTTAGATTCATCAACGTAAACATATTTCAAATTTGGGGGAAGAGGTTTTAGAGTTGGAGTTTGTACCTCACTTTCTTCCATCATTGAGGATTCACTAAGGACTTGCTCCATTTCCATTAGACATTCCATTCTCATGGCATATTCAACTTGTTCTTCAAGCTCGCTAATCTCGTCATACTCATGTTGGAATATGTGTCCTCCGACAATAATGTGATCACGACTGTTGATCATGATGATCACATGTTTAAATCTCATTATAAAGAATACAATGGGGAAGTAATTTTCATCACAACCGTCAACATATATCGGTAATGATTGGCTGACTAGAGTTTGACATTACTGTCGTGCGACGGTGGTGATCAGTTGATCCCCTAGGTCATACCTATAGGGCAACACTCTTAATTGATCATTTAATTAATCGTATAATGTTACGAGTTAATTAAATTACTTGAAAATTGACGGACGATTTTGGAAGTAAAATTTACGTATCACATTGAAATGTGATTAAATGAGATACGGTCTGAGTAATCGAATTGTATCATTACTCGGATGAAATTATTGTTTAAAGAAACAATTGAAATTGAATGAATTATTATAAATACAATCTGTTGTGATTTATAAATGGTAAAATATTTTGGTACAAGTAATTATGAAATTACTAAGTCGATTTTTGTATATGACGTATTTTTATTAATACGTTGATTTTTAATTTGTTAAAAATACATAGCAATTTCATGTGACATGTGACATTTTGACAATTGACAAAAATAATATGGATTCCATATTATCCATATGGACCGAAAATTAGGTGAGGATTAAGCTAATTATATGTTGATTATATTGGTGGAGGGCATGATGATTACCCTAGTCACTAGCCATGCAAACCTAATGCTCATTGTGAAGAACAATTTATGCATGCATTGGCTCCGCTTTGCCCTCTCTCCCACCCGGTTTTCTAGAGGCCAAAAACAATTGGTTTTTCCTCTCCTTTTCACCATATACTCAATATTGTTATAGATGTATTTTTGATTCTTCCACTTATCCAAAAAATAAGAATTCTAGAGAGAAAAATAACTCTCTTCTTCTTCTCTCCCAAACCGAAAATATTAAGTGTTTTGTAATATTTTGGGTCATTTTTCTACAAGATTAATATTGTACTAGTTCTTATAATATTAATTTTAATTAAGAGTAAGCCTTGGGTATTAAGCTTTGGGAGAGATCCTACACTTGGATCTTAGTTCTTCCATTAAAGGAAAGCACAAGAACAAGAGAGAAAGGTGATCTCTCTTGTGCCCATAAACCGAAAATACAATGTAAGAATAATGTTTCTTCCTTATTTTGTTTTAATGTTTGCATGCATAAGATCAATCTTTAATTTTATGACAAATTAAATTAAAACATATATGAATATGTAAGTATATAGATCTACTTTTCCTTCAATCGGTATCAAGAGCCATGGTTGTTTGCATGCAAATCGGTTAAAAGTTTTTCCGAGTTATAAAGATTAACATATAAAACTTGTAAAATTTGTGTTATTATGATATATCACGAAATTAATTCATGCATGTTAAAATTTCTGGTCCTAAAATGTTTTAGGATATTTTGGTTAAATTTACGGATTTTTATTGTTCATATAATACAATAATGGCATTTAAATATGATTTTATGAGTAAAAATGTCATTTTCGGTCTAAAATTTGCTATACTTCGAATTTTCCAGTGATTTTTGGATATGTTGTCACATATATTATTTTTAGATAACCTGTAAATTTTCATAATTTTTGGACTTGTTATGCTCGAAAAATGGATTTTTCATTATTAAATTCGGATTTAGGTGAAAAATAGGTTAATATGAGTTAAATTTCGAATCTGGTCATAGAAATTTAATATGTTGTCACATGCAATTTTACAAGATGTGTATAAAATAATGGGCTATAGTGAAGTCTTTTTGCATGATTTATGGATTTTTGAAGAAATATAGCATAAATAGTGACATTATTAGTGAAAATTAATAAAACATAATCTATGACTAAGGAAAAATGTCCAATATTGCATTTTATTATCTTTTTCAGATCTAAAATTGAAAAGTTAATGAATATAATTTTTCCCATGTTTTTATGATTATTTTATTAAAAACCGATAAACCGCAACATTGTTTTGTCCGGAAAAATTTCGAAATTTTTGACCAAAGGTTTTGAACATTATGAGTGTCATGGTATTTTTCCAGAATGTTCATGAGTTTAAATTTCAAATTTTGAATTTATTTGAAATTTTGTGATTTATTTGAAGTTTATAGCTTATTTTTGTAATTTTTAGTCCATTAATGAACAATTTTATAAATATGAGTTAATTATGGTCAAATTATTAGTGAAGACTAAATTTTGAGTCCTAAGAGGTTAGGGTAATTAACTTATGCATAAATATGAATTTATGTAATTTTTGTGATTATAAAATGTTGAAATCACGCAAATCCGTAAAAATCGAGTAATATACGATATTGGCTAATTAACGGCGATTTAGCATAAAATTGAGCATGTTCATACATATTATAATGCTGCATTTTCTTTATGATTGTCATAATTTTAATTTATGTAATTTTTGAATTATGTAATTTTACTTAGTATGGCCTTAGATTTTAATTGGTATTTCCCGAAATGAATGGGAATATCGATTCGGTTGTAATTTTATTGTGATCTCGTATCACCGTTTTGTAATTTAATAGATTTATTTTATTTTAGTTACAAATGTATAATAGGAAATTATGTAATTTGCTATGTAATTTAATTTATCTCGGAGTTCCCAAAGACGGATTTCTTCAAGATGGCGATACATAAAGACGGTGTTACCTCGAGATGCGTGCCACAACCGAAGTTCAAGGGACCAATGGAGTTGGTTTCCGAATATGTAATAGTTTTTCTATTTTAGGAAAGGCCATACTAGGATTTATTTATTTTTATGCTTGCATTTTATTTTATGTCACATGCATCGCTAAATCGCCATTACTAAAACATGCATTGTCATCTTTATCGAGTTAATCGACCGTGTCAATTAAAATTATCGTAGTTCACCGCTTTAGTTCACTTAAAACGTGATAGATAATAAATTGACATGACCTCTCGCTAAAACAATCAATTGAGACATAGCCTTACCAAATAGTAGAAACCATGAAAACCTATTTCACGAGGGAGTGCACTCGGCTACCCCGGGGTACAAACCTTGTTACGTAGGGGAAGTGGGTGATAAATGTCTAATCCACCGAATTCATGTTGATGAGGGTTTCATCGGCTACCCCGTGCCTAAGTTAATGTGGGTTTGGATAATGGACACATTTATTCGAAATTTGGATTGAACTCAACAAAAGTTATTGATAAGGGTTTCATCGGCTACCCCGTGCCCTTGTTGATGTGTTTTGGGCTATAGATAAACATTAGAGTAATTTTATCGACCAAGAGTTCTAAAAGTAGAATCGATTAAAAAGTTAATCCACCGAATTATATTGATAAAGGTTTCATCGGCTACCCCGTGCCTAAGTTGATATGAATTTGGGTCTTGGAATCATTTATCTAGTTGGGTAGAGGTCACTAGAAAAATGCATAAAACTTGTTTAAATCATACATTTTTACGAGTATTATTATTAAAACGACATTTGTTTTACTCCTTGTATTTTGTTTTGTAGACCACTTCTTTTTCTCATAACAAATGGCAACACCAACTCCAAACGCCACACCTCTCGCTAGTTCATCATGGCTCCGATCCTTTATGGATCGATGTAAACTTGAAAAGAATGGGTCAAATTTCTCCGATTGGGATGCCCAACTAAAATTGGCCGCCCAAGGTGACGACAAGCTTCGTTACCTTATCGAGGCCTCTCCACCAGAACCTACTACTAGGTCGACCGCCGCCACTAGGGAAGCATATGAGGCTTACCAAAAGGAGTCCGCCGCAATGAAAAATGTCTTGATATTTGCGATGGAGGCGGACCTCCAAAGGAGAGCCTTTAAAATGGGCAATGCTAATGAGATTTACTCCAAGCTTGTGACAATGTTTTCACAAACTCCGTGGATCGTCCAATATGAGGCAGCCGCGGCATTCTTTGATCTCGACTTCAAAGAGGGCCAAAAGGTTAGCCCTCATGTGCTCAAACTTATGGAGCTTGTCGAGACCTTGAAAATTCAAAAGGTTGAAATCCCCAAAGAACTCATTGTAGATAGGATTCTACACTCCTTGTCCAAAGTGAAAGCGTATGCTCAATTCCGGGTGAATTTTAACATGCAAGACAAGGATGTGTCTCTTGAAGAATTACACAAGTTACTTGTGCAAGCCGAAAGAGACATGGGGTTAAATGTGAACCCACCCAAGGATGTGCTTAACATAAGCACTAAGAGTAAGGGGAAGTTCAAGAAGAATGGGAGGAAGGGTAAAAAGCAAACTCCCACATTCACCAAAGCTAAGACTTGTGAAACTAGCACTTCAAAAATAAAAAAGGGTCCTCTTGATAAATGCCATTATTGTAATGGTATGGGACATTGGAAAAGAAATTGTTCCAAATACCTTGGTGATATTAAAGCTGGAAAGATTACTCCAGTAGGTAAATGACTATCCTTCTTTTATGTTTCTAATTCAACTATGGTATTATGATGCAAAGTTGTGATAATGTATCTCCCTTTTTATTGTAAATAGGGCCTCCACCAAGCAAAGACAAGGGAAAGGAAAAGCAAGCATGAGAAACCATCAAGAAGCTAGGGATAGCTTTCATGGAGCTTTGCTTTTCATTGTCTTATTTTAAATTATGTTTTGAATTTTAGAACCTTAAGTTTCCGTGTTCGACATGGAAAGGTATTTTGGATAATGGGTTGTATTTTGGATAATGGTGACTTGGTTTGCAACCCAAGTCACCCGTTTTATCATTTTATCCTTTTGTTCTAAAATTCATCTTTAAATGCTTGCTCTTAGAAACATAAGATTATTCACTTAAAGTGATCTAATAGACAACTATAATGACGGGATTCATTATATGTCCACATGCTTAAGGCTTGTGTATGATCATTTATAAAGTGGTGTTGAGTCTATGAACTCTCTTAAAGGTATGTCAATCACCAAGTACACATACGAAATCAATAACTATTAGTCTATCTATGAGATAGTTCTCCTTATACTTCAACATCATTATTTGTGTCTCATATGCTATCTTTGAATATATAGTGTATTTATTCTAAAGATAGAGTGGGAGAAAAATGAGGACACAACACACGAGACAAGATAAAAATTGTGTACTTGTGTAAATGAAGATCTACGCAAGAGAGAATGATTTGAATGAAGGTATATCTATTTACATAGTATACCGAATAGATGAGATCTATGGTCTCAAGTTAGTTCTATATGACTAAAGAGACCAAGTGAAGTAATCATAAGAGTATATTCTCAAGATAACTACACGAGGAGACCAAAAGGAAGTTTTGGAAGAAAAATGACTAATGTAAAGTCTTAACAAGTTTTTGACTAAGTTCTATATGATAAATTTTGACCAATAGTTTCAACCTTGAGATTTACTTAAGAGCCTAAATGAATCATAGTAACATACTAGTTATGATAAAGTTGCAAAGATTGATATACCGATATCTTCAATGGCCAAGTTTTAACCACGCAAATATCATTGCTTAACCTCATTATGAAATGGTTAAACCTCCTTCCGAAAGGGTATTTCGAAGGACGTGTTCTAGATATTATTTATATTTGAATAATGACATTGCTACACATCATTATGACATGAGTGTGTTAGAGATTTAAAATCTCTTTCCGTAAGGTTAAAAAAGAGACCTCTTCGAAATAGGTATTTTGAAGGGATATGATGGGAACATATATGGTTTTATCTTAATAACTTGGCAATGCAATTTATATTTCAATTCTTGAAAAGTTTCGATTGAGAAGTCAATTTCGAAATATGTGGAATTGAGTGGGAGTTAGAAAATTATCATGTGAAGACATGGAATTTAGTGGGAGCTATCATCCTTTGAATGTTTACAACTCACCACTCGTTAAAGAATGACGAGCAAACACCGTCCTTCTTAGAGGAAGTTTTGAGTTTTCAATTCTGGATGAAAATGGACAATGATGAATCCAATTACATCAAGGGATGTTGGATTAGTATTAAGAGATACACATCGTATCAACATTCACATAGGTTATTCATGTAGATGAAAATGGAATTGCCATTAGCAGTCATGGTCGTTCATTGAACCTATGAACGGTTGATCTCATGATTATTAGTAACAAATGTTTCCGCCATTAGAATAATCATGTACATGTCCAATTATGAATCATATGCATAAGAGCATGATGATTGATTGGTAAGCCATAGTAGAAACGTCATGAATTCTCAAGTAGAATCCGATGAGCGATTTCGGTGTTTGACGGAATACTCTATTATGTGATAAGAGGTTGCACATATTATAGAAAGTTCGAACACATGTAAGGATTTATGAGAATCTTAAATCTTTCAAGCCTAGAAAGAGAAATAAGAAGTTTTTGGAAAGATACTTAGTTGAATAAGAAGTTACTCAAAACTAATCTTTCCTAACTATGCTAGGACTTGTGAGAAGTGCTAGGCCAATCGTCTTGACAAATTATTGTAAGACTCTGCAAAACATATACCTAGTACATTGTGTGTGGATGGAGTACTTGATCAAGACAAGTTATATCATTCACCACAAATTGCTTTCATATGTGATAATCGATAAGGAAGTTCTTTCAAGTTAAAGAACCGAAACCAAGGTCGGGAACCTTGATGCGTACTTGGTAAGATTCATGCTATGAGAGAGAACATGAATGTAAAGGAAAATGTGATTATAAGAAGTTTGAACACATGGACACATGGCATGTTAAACTTCTATTGCAATCAATAAGTGTTTACACTTACGATATACATCACAAGGTTGTAATATGGTATTGACTACCCGAGTGTGATGTCAACATTTGTCGTTTGAGTTATTATTAACTCACCTTGTACATTGTTACATCCAAACGGGTTGTGGAGACAATTGAACCCCGTTAAAGTGAACATGGATTAACATTGTATTTGCCCATAGTTACTTACATGAGGTGACGTCTCGAAGTGACTAGAGTGTGATGCGATTGATGGCAAGTTCAGGTGCCATAGAGTCATGTGAGATGACTAGTCGATCACATAGGCAGACTGTTAGGAACACTTTGTCGGGCTAATGACCGCTTATAGAGTTTTCGCAAATTTATATAGCCTGGTCGTGGCGAGAGCTACTATAGTATTCGAATGAGTCGATTCTTTTGACTAAAGACTATTCACCTAAGATGGCACAGTTTCAGATTAACTTTGATTTGTGTTACTACGACCTTCGTAAATGGGGTCAAATGGGCACATTTTGGGTTATGATGGCTGTGGCTGGTCGAAGGGAATGAGTGCGATAGGAATTGTCCACCCCTAGTCAGGGTTATAACAATATCTCAGGGCCACTCGAGGAGTAATGAACTGGAAATGCATGGCCACGCTCGGATTGTATCCATGGTGGATAAATCCGGTCAATCAGTTATTCTCCAGATCGAGAAAACCACTCTCGATATGATCACTTGCAAGTACGACCTGAAAGACACCTTGCATTGAGTGGGAGATAGTAATAGGACAAGAGAATTGGTGACGCACACTTGTCGAGGACAAGTGGGAGATTGTTGGAATATGTGTCCTCCGACAATAATGCGATCACGACTGTTGATCATGATGATCACATGTTTAAATCTCATTATAAAGAATACAATTGGGAAGTAATTTTTACTGTCAACTGGTCAACATATATCGGTAATGATTGGCTGACTAGAGTTTGACATTACTGTCGTGCGACGGTGGTGATCAGTTGATCCCCTAGGTCATACCTATAGGGCAACACTCTTAATTGATCATTTAATTAATCGTATAATGTTACGAGTTAATTAAATTACTTGAAAATTGACGGACGATTTTGGAAGTAAAATTTACGTATCACATTGAAATGTGATTAAATGAGATACGGTCTGAGTAATCGAATTGTATCATTACTCGAATGAAATTATTGTTTAAAGAAACAATTGAAATTGAATGAATTATTATAAATACAATCTGTTGTGATTTATAAATGGTAAAATATTTTGGTACAAGTAATTATGAAATTACTAAGTCGATTTTTGTATATGACGTATTTTTATTAATACGTTGATTTTTAATATGTTAAAAATACATAGCAATTTCATGTGACATGTGACATGTGACATTTTGACAATTGACAAAAATAATATGGATTCCATATTATCCATATGGACCGAAAATTAGGTGAGGATTAAGCTAATTATATGTTGATTATATTGGTGGAGGGCATGATGATTACCCTAGTCACTAGCCATGCAAACCTAATGCTCATTGTGAAGAACAATTTATGCATGCATTGGCTCCCCTTTGCCCTCTCTCCCACCCGGTTTTCTAGAGGCCAAAAACAATTGGTTTTTCCTCTCCTTTTCACCATATACTCAATATTGTTATTGATGTATTTTTGATTCTTCCACTTATCCAAAAAATAAGAATTCTAGAGAGAAAAATAACTCTCTTCTTCTTCTCTCCCAAACCGAAAATATTAAGTGTTTTGTAATATTTTGGGTCATTTTTCTACAAGATTAATATTGTACTAGTTCTTATAATATTAATTTTAATTAAGAGTAAGCCTTGGGTATTAAGCTTTGGGAGAGATCCTACACTTGGATCTTAGTTCTTCCATTAAAGGAAAGCACAAGAACAAGAGAGAAAGGTGATATCTCTTGTGCCCATAAACCGAAAATACAATGTAAGAATAATGTTTCTTCCTTATTTTGTTTTAATGTTTGCATGCATAAGATCAATCTTTAATTTTATGACAAATTAAATTAAAACATATATGAATATGTAAGTATATAGATCTACTTTTCCTTCAACTCAAATTCCATGACGAATTCATCTAGCTCATCGGCTTGTATGATATGATCTTCGGTTGCTTGCTCTTCTTCAATAAATTGGGATGCTTTGACAAGAATGTCATGTACCAATACGAATTTCTCATAAGTAAGTTCTTTGTTGGCTAGAGCGGCCTCAAGGAGATCTACTTCCAATTCCCAATGCTTATTTTTAGCCTCACTTGCTTCTAAGGCTTCCAATGCTTGCATGGGGTCTCTGAAGAGAGGAATACTCAAGTGGTCCTCAACAAAACAATCTATAATATCCATCTTGCAAAATATACTAAGAGAAAAGATGAGAAGCACCTTAAGGAGTTTTACTTTCCCAAGGTAAAGAAGGACAGAACTAAAAAAAATTAGGGAAAATCAAATCAAGTTAACACAGTCCCCGGCAACGGCGCCATTTTTGGTTCGAAGGATAATACTCGTCATCAAAAGTTACCCAACCAAAACAATATTTATTATAACTTTACCAACTACTCTTAGTAAAGAGACAAGTAAAGGTCGGATCCCAAGGGATGGGTATTGATGTAGGATTTTCAATTGTAAATGGTCGTGTCTTAGGGTGTCACAATTTGGGGTTGTGATAGGAGATCAATTAAAACAAATCAATCAATAAAAACAAAGCAAGATAAATAGAAGGTGTAAATAATTGATTAAAGACACTAGGGTATCATGGGTTCATAGGGGAATACATGGGAGTTGATCATACAAACATGTTCTCTACTAGATGCAAGCACTTATTATTGTGATGGGATCGAGTTAATGTATATCTTATAATCCCTAAGAAGGTTTGGGTCCTGGAGCCGAATCGATTAGATTGTACAACACCTACATGTCAACTTAATCCTTCCTATTCAACATTATGCATGGTCTAATGAGGCTCGAGTTGGTTTATGTCTTACAAGCCTCATTGAAAAGATACGTGATGGGTAAAAAATACAAGGATTCATAGGCTCGCATTTCATCAAACATAACATGTGCATAAGTTGAAATCACAACAAGTAAGCAAATTAATTATGAAGACATTTTAGATTAAGCTTGAATCAATCCCCATGTTGGTTTCCCCTAATTCCCCATTAACCCTAGCTAAGGAAACTACTCACTCATGATCAAGTTTAACATGCTAACAAGGTTGTTAATCACATTAACAAGGCAAAACATGATGAATGAATGAAAATGATTAACAATAATTAAAGTAAGGATTAAGAGAATTATACCTATGGAGATTCCAAAATAATAATGCAAAGAATAATAGAAGTACTTGATGATTGATGGAAGGTTGTCAATCCTTCAAATAAACCCAAATAATCTTCTAATTACCCAAAATAAATGATGACAGTAGAGAAATTAAGGAAAGATTAAGTATTGATATTTTTATTAAGACTAGATTAAGAGTTGATTACAATACTGAGAAATGATTACTAATTGATTACTACTTGATTACTAGATGATGCTAATCTAGGTAGTACAATGGGGTATTTATACTAAAGATTAGGTATAAAAATTAGGGTTAATAAAGTCTTAAATGACTATTAAGACCCTTAAGAAAAGTTGAGAAAGTGCTCCTCTCGAAGGAAATGAGCATCTCCATTTTGCTAGTCTTGCCATGATCTGAGCGACTTGAAGACAGGCACGAGCTCTCTGGGTACGATCCGAGCGGATTGTCAAGGGAGACGCTCGGATCTTCTTGCTTCAGGACGAGTGTCTTGGGCACGGGACGCTCGGATGGTGGTGGAGGGAGACGCTCGGATCCTCTGTGATCCGCTCGGATCCCTTGGCAGACAACATTTCTTCTTTTCTTCCTTCATAATCCGCGAGGATCAATCCGGGGATGTAAGGATCCTTTCGCCATTGCCCAATCTACTTCATTATCTACATAGGCCATCTAATATTGTCTTCCCCTTGATGCTTGGTCATTAGGTGCGATCAATTTAGCTCCATTTCGCCATGTAAATGCAAGGTTTGCACTCCTCTCCTACCAAGGAACCAAAACCTCAAAGAATATGCAAAATGGGAAACTAAATATAGTAAATGACCCAATTATGCACTATAAAGCATAGGAATGAGACTAATTCGGGGACTAAATGTGCTCAAATATGAGTCACATCAATTTTTCTTATTATTTTTATTATTAAATCCCGAAAATTCCCGACTACGACTCATACTAAGCCAATAGAATCTGTCCATACAAATTATAGCACACGGCCCATGGCCTTATTATTAGCTAAACCAAATTCTCGACTTGCTTACTTATTTTATTATTTAATTAACGTCTTACTTGTAATTATTATTAGAAATCTCTTTAATTAATTATTTAAATTACATAAATTATTCCCATAAATTATTATTAAAATATGGGGTATTACAAATATCCTTCTTCTTACCTTTGTTAAGCTTACGACGCTTTCCCTCGAGATTAGTATCAACCCGGTTATGATTGGGATTAGAGGGTTTGGGGTTTGGTTGAGGTGAGGAAGTGGTTGCGGTGTGATTTGGCTTATTGCATGGCGGTTTGGATGACCCGATCTTAGTAGAAGACCGAGTTGTTGGTAGGGACATGATGATGATGGATGGTGAGGTTGCGTGTGGGAGAGTTTTAATAAAGTAAAAATTTAGAGAATTGTGAGGGTGATAGAGACGTGAGGGAGGTGGGGTATTTAAGGTGAGGTAAAAGAATTGAGTTATGGTAGGAGTAGGTTAGTGGGTATAGGCGGCTAAGGATTTTGGTAAGATTCTTTCCCTTTTTTTATCGATAGATATAGGTTAGGAAAGATTAGATTAGGGTAAATCTTTTATGTGATATGGCAAATATGATAATAGACTTTAGGTAAGTCACATGGATAAATATTTGCAAAGATTGTGAAGATATTTTGGGTAGAAATTTTCGGCCAAGAGATATAATAAGGAAATATTGTGATGAGAAATTTGGTTTGTAAAGATACACATAATATATGACTAGCAGGGGGAATATTCTCGTAACATAATATAATATTTAACAGGAATATACTTACAGCGGAAAATACGGACACAGACATACAATCTCGTCTATATCTAGTCAGTCATAAAGATCGTAAATATTTGTGACAAGTTTAGTTGCCACCAATTAAACTAATTTCCAACCGTAAAATCTCAAAACGTTCTCTAGTCAAGGCCTTTGTCAAAATATCTGCTCATTGTTTTTCTGTGCTACAAAATCAAGTTTTATGTTCTCCTTATCGACATGGTCACGTAGAAATTGGTGTCGAATATCAATATGCTTAGTACGAGAGTGCTGTGCTGGGTTTTTGGAAATAATTATAGTACTCGTATTATCACATAAAATAGGAATACATCCTACATCTATACCATAATCACATAATTGTTACATAAGCTATAAAAGTTGAGAACATACCAAAACGGCAGCAATATTTTCGGCTTCAGCAGTAGATAAGGCAACTGAATTTTACTTCTTTGACCCCCACGTTATAATACACGGTCTAACCAACGTTGTGATGCCTGAAGTACTTTTTCTATAAAGCGAGCAAGCTGCATAATCTACATTTGAATACCCTATGAGATCAAAATTACATCCAAGAGGATACCACAGATACAATTTCGACGTACCAATTAAATACCTCAAGATTCTCTTAACTGCTATCATATGCGATTCTTTAGGGCACGATTGAAAACCAGCACATGCGCATACACTAAACATAATATCTAGACGGCTAGCAGTTAAATAAAAGAGTGAGCTAATCATACCTCGGTAAGTAGTTTCATCAACAGCCTTAACAACTTCGTCTAATGTCAATTTATTATCTGTGACCATGGGGGTGGACATAGAATAAGAATTTTCCATTCCGAATTTTCTTATTAGTTCCTTGATGTATTTTTGATGGTGGGTCATAATTCCTTCACTAGTTTGTTGGATTTGAGTTCCCCCATCATGCTCATTTCGAATTCTGAGGTCATCAAATCTGAAAAGTACTTGCACAATTTGTCATTCGTTGAACCAAAAATAATATCATCAACATAGATTTGCACAACTAATAAATCGGAATCTTCAGATTTTAGAAAAGAGGTTTTGTCAACAGATCCTCTCTTAAAGTTTCTTTCAAGCAGAAACTTTGACAATCTGTCGTACCAAGCCCTAGGAGCTTATTTCAAACCATATAAAGCTTTATCAAATTTCAAGACATGGTTTTGAAACTTGTTATTCAGAAATCCAGGAGGTTGCTCTATAAAGACTTTTTCGTTCAAATAACCCTTAAGGAATGCAGTCTTAACGTCCATTTGATATAGTTTTATTCCTTTGTGAGCTGCAAAGGCTATTAATATTCGTATAGCCTCTAGACGAGCGACATGAGCGAGGGTCTCGTCGTAATCTATTCCTTCTTGTTGATTATACCCTTGCACAACCAATCTTGCTTTATTCCGCACTATAACTCCTGTATCGTCTAATTTGTTTCTAAATACCCATCTTGTTCCAATGACAAATCTATCTCTTGGTCTAGGAACCAAGTGCCAAACTTTATTGCTTTCGAATTGTTGCAATTCTTCTTACATGATAACAATCCAATCTGATTCAGCAAGGGCTTCTTTAATATTTGTAGGTTCAATGTTGGAGAGGAAGGAATAGAGAGAACAAAAGTTGTTCAACCCTCTGCGAGTCTGAACACCTCTCCATAAGTTCCCAAGAATGTTTTCCATGGGATGAGAGTCTTTATATCTCCATTTCTTAGAAACTGAAGACGCGTCAATATTATTTGAACTAGGCTCACCTTCTTCAAATGATTGGGAACCAAGAAGTGTTCCCCCTGAGTTTAATCCCGGGGTTATAGTAGATCCAAGTATAACACTGGATTCTATATCTTGGTTTGGATTTGAAGTTATAGCTTTATCAGGTATAACTTCAGTTTCCAAGTTCTTGTCTTGAGAGGAAGTTATAGTATCATCAACTATAACATCAGCTCTCTTCCCCTTTTTCATTTGTAGGGTTTCCAAGTTCATCATTTATGCCTTAAATTTCTTTATCTTCTTCATCCAACTCTGGGAGATCACCTTTAGATAGACGAAAATCAGGTTCGTTCATATCTTCCTCTTCATCCTGTTCAGCCTTATCAAAAGTATTATTCTCATCAAAAATAACATGAACACTTTCCTCGATGCATAAAGTTCTTTTAGTAAAAACCTTGTATGCTTTACTATGATTAGAGTATCCAACGAAAACAGCTTCGTCACTTCTAGGATCAAATTTACTTAAACGGTTTTTGTCATTGTTATGGACGAAGAATTTGCTCCCGAAGCAACGGAGATGAGATATATTAGGTTTTCGTCCTCTTAGAAGCTCATATAGAGTCTTTTTAATGATAGGTCTAATCAAAGCTCGACTATGAACATAATAAGCAGTACTAATAGCTTCAACCCAAAAATTACGAGGTAAACCACTACACAATAACATAGTGTGTGCCATATCCTCTAGTGTTCTATTCATACGTTCAACAACACCGTTTTGTTGTGGGGTACGTGGTGCAGAAAAATTATGTCCCACACCGTTTTCCCTACAATATTCTATAAAGGTGTGATTGTCAAATTCGGTGCCGTGATCCGTACGAATAAAGACTAACTTTTATTTATACTTGTTTTGGGCAAGCTTCATTAGAACTACAAATTCATGGAAAGTTTCATCTTTTGAATTTAGAAAGAGAGGCCAAACATACCTTGAGTAGTCATCAACTAGAACAAAAACATACCTAGATCCGCCTCTACTTCTTACCTTCATTGGGCCACACAGATCCATATGTACTAGTTCCAGTGGTTCCTTGGTGCTTACCACTCTCTTTGGTTTGAATGACGATCTCACATGTTTCCATCGAGCACCCGAGCACTACTACAAAACATAAGAAAGAAGACGGTTGAAAACCGTTCTCATATTATGAACGGAACCGTGCTCCCGCTGGCCGTTCTCTTTTCCTAAGAGAACGGTTTGTGATATTCTAACCGTGCTCTTTATTTAACTTAAATAGGACGGTTCAATTTACAACCGTCTTCTTTTGTACACCCTTTTAGACCGGTTAAATATGGAACCGTGCTCTTTTGTCGTTCTCTTCCTACAACTCCAACCGTCCTCTTTATTAAAACTTCCCGCGCTCCAATTTTTACCAACGGCTATATTTTTGAACTAATAGAGCACGGATGTTAATGAACCGACGTCTTTGTACCTGTTATTTTTTTTTAATATACAAAATTCTATTTTAATCTACCGAGCTATAAAGCTTACAATAATGGCTAAATCCTGCAATATGTTATACCAAAAAAATCTCCAAATACTCCATTAATGTCAACATGCATCTTCGATCCACAAATTCTAGCTAGCACAAGTTTTCAATAAGCGTACATAAATGTATGTAAGTTGATCAATATTCTCTTACGACACAAGTAAAGCAAACAAAAAACTACTTAAGCTAATTAAACTTTATCATCGCTTATCTTCGGCTTAAATTGTAGTGCAAAGTTAGCCCATATATCCCTCACTTCATCAATTTGCTCAAATGCATATGTCTTGGGAGCTTTAAGCATGAACTGAAAACGTATTTACAAAAATATTGTTAGGAAAATTATATGCATGACGTCTAAATGAAAGTAAACAAATAGATTGTAACAATTTAAATAAAGAAACAAAAACATACATTCGGAATAATGCTAACATATCTTCCTCTCGATGATCTCCAAAGATGTATCGACGAGATATAGTATCCACATAAGACACTACCTATGGGCTGCGTAGGGCACTAAAATAGAAGCTCATATTATAAATACATACACACTATACTTAATAAGAGAAACGGCCAAACAACCAATACACACTATACTTAATAAGATTTGATAATGAAAATTCAGGGACCTTCAAAATCTCTCGCATAGACAAATTAGCTACAAGTATGTTAGGGTGACTAGAGGCAACAAGGAAGCTACAAGGGTCGGGACTAATGAAGGTAATACATGTACTTCATGGTTAGAGGTCAGCTCTTTGCAAAAAGAGAGCAAAGGGAAGAGGCAGGGGAATAGGGACTTCATATAGGTCACATTCACCATATGGATTAGGTATATATTATGGTGGTCAAGGGGAGGTGATATACAAAGGTAGTATGACGGCTCCAGGTATCGTTATTAGTGACCCCAATGTTCTCGACAAATGACTCAGGCAAAACTAAAGTATTGACACACAAGAAGTACCTTAATCTTTTTCCAAACAAGCTCTTTGGCTTCATATGCAGCAAGTGGATCAATTGAGTTCCTTTTATCAAAGGCCCTGTATATATAGATAGGTTTATAAATTTATTCCGTTTTAGAAAATGAAATGATAATTTGAAGCATAATAGAAAAAACAAGATCACATATACATTGAACATACTTAGAAATTGTATTCACGAAAAATTGACGAGGCTCCTCATATCCAACAGGATCACACCAATAAACTATACTTTGAGCCGGATTGATCACACCCAACATCCAATGTTCACTATGAGTCATGGATAAAAAAAAACAATTAAGATATCAATTTAATTATGGGCAAAAAATAAGATAATCACCAATAATAATACTTTGAAAAGAAGTTTATATTTACCCCTCGACATATGGAGCAAATATAAGTTTTCGACCTCTACCACATCCGGTACATGTCATGGCCCTAGCAATATAATCGGATCGATAATTTTCATCCTCGACACTTGAATACGGGGACAATGTATGTGGGCACAAGAATCCATATGAACTCGTACTTTGCATAGTCTCGGTAAGTTCACTCAAATACCTACCACAATAAGAAAGTCAATGGAACGAAGAGAGTAAACAGTAAACTAATTACAAGAGACCAAACTGTTTGAGGTTTAGGGTATTAAGTTTCGTAGAAGTGTCTAATTCATCCATGACTCCACACAAAATGTAATACCAAAACACTTCATGAATGATGAAACACGGGTGCTCTAGAGAAAGTAACCTAGAGCAACGTAAGTCTTCACAAAAGATTATATTCTATGGCAAAGAGCTTTTAAACAACATTCTACCTGATAGTAGAATAAAAAGAATACTATCAATTATATACAGAGAGGAAATCTTATAAAAAAGGAGTTGAAGGGAAAACATAAGAAAATACTTCATTAAAGGGATTCACTATATTTTTCTTCTGATTCATTCAAGGAACATAAGAAAACATGCGATCAACGGAGTCGCTATATTTTTCTTCTGAGTCATTCAAACCAATTATCCACTCCTGATAACAATGTACTTTTTTTCTTGGTGAAAAACTAAATCTCGCAAGTTGCTGGAGTGGAAGATAAATTTTGGTTAGCTAAGTGTTACTATTAGAGATGAATACATGAACAAAATCAAATCAGATAAACTCCAACCATAGCTACATAATAGCTAGCTGAACTTTATGCCTACTTGAACCTAAACCATGTTCAAATACAGTCTTCACCATAACAAATCATTAACACATCTAATTAATTGTTTAGATGGGGAAAAAAACAAATCTTTGAACAACCAGTCGGACAAGTAGTAATTCCAAAGGGCTAGAAAACTTCCAACAACCACAAGTCAGCACAAAGATAAAGGCCATGCCAAGATCTCAGCAAAAAAAGCGAACCTTATAAAAAGAGTAATGTGAGAGGCACCAATCTCATCTTCATCCAACAAATGAACAAGCTCCTCATAACTAAGGTTGCAAATTTGTTTATTGTGTAATATATGTTCATCAATCTCAACGTTGATCATTGTCCCGCTTGCCTTTAAAACCCGAGCCTCAGTTTCTAATAACTTCAAATCCATGGTCCTATGCTTTTGCTTAAACTCACGGCTAACTTTTATACCAAGGAAAGTGTTTGGCCGAATCAAGGGCGAAACCTTTTGAGGCTTGGACTTCATTGCTAATGCTTCTTCTCCTTGATAATTCTTTTCATATTTATTTAAATTAGCATAAATAAGTGGATACACGTCATAAATGTCAATGTATTTTATATTATTATAGTAAAAATATTAATTACCTTATCAGGACTATGAATATGACTTTGCGGCCACTGAACAAATGATCCCTTAGCATGAATCAATGTCATCATATCATCAACAGGCACGGGTAAATCAGCATTTTCCGACCCAGAATAGACCTCCACGATTGATACTTTTCTAAAACCATCACGAAAGGTGATGCCATGAACAGAAACAATTTCGTCCTTATTTGATAGGTATACCAATCCTGAAGCCACTATCTTTGGTGATTCCCTTGGCAATGATAGTACACAAGCTTTCCAGACCTGAACATTTATGATAAAACATAATTTCAAACTACTTTCATTTACTTTGAAATTAGGGTCTTAAATGAAAAGCTTATAGAATAACCTGCTTTGGTGATGGGCCAGGAATCTTCGGAATAATGGTCTTGGGTGTACGATAAACCTCCTCTCGGGGTGTCTCCTCTTGGGGTATCTCCTCTCGGGGTGGCAGTGATGACTCTTCGTTCTGTTATAGTGATTGACTATGAGACCCCTGAATAGATGCAGAATTTCTCGATCCCTCGGTACTCATAGATACCCCCTTCATTAAATCATCTAATACTTCAGGACTTGGTTTCTCACCAGTTTGCCAAAAATGCATCATCATCGCTTTCATCTTTTCTATGTCAGCAATTTGCTTTTGCATGCAATTTATCTTCTCGTACAACTCTTCTCGTGTCGGTTTTCTTGGTCCCTTCCCAAAATACTCAGTTATGCATATACCTTGAGGAACTCCTCGCACACGACCAGGATGCTCAGGCTTGCCTATCGCCCTAGCAAGTATGTCTTCCCGTCCTTCAGGCACAAATGCACCAGCCTCAACATCCTTTTCTAGTGCTTCCTACAAAAGAAAAGGAATACATTTTCAAGTTTTTCTTCCTACAAAAAGCAAGTTACCTGTTTTCAACATCAAAATCGCACATAGGAAGGTGAAAATTAGGGATCGAGCCGATATCCCATTCACATCCACGAAAAGAAAAACTGACTAAGCTAGCAGCACCAACTCCCTAATTAACACAAACATGGAACTTTGGTAAAAAGTGACATCCAAGTAACGGTAGTATTTCTTTCGTACAACAAACTGAAATTGAGAGGCAACACATTCTATATACCTACATCAAAATGCAAACCCAAAGACTCGAAAAATGAAAACAAAACAAGAAATGTTCTAAATGCAATTTCAATGAGATTGTTGATCAGAGTTTTTATGTAACACAAGTACAAAAGTTTTTATGGGACAGTGGTAGTGAAGGTGTTCTGAGACTTCTGACAATCTGGAGAGTTGACTGATGATTTTATGGCGCTGGGAGAAGCTAGTGTGATGGGCAACGAAGAGTTCGGATAACATAATCACAAAAAAGAGTTGGGATATGCAGTATAAATGCACTATAATAACAATAAAAAAGATGCTAAATTGCAAACATCTTGAACTTACAATTTTCAAAGAGATTTCTTTAACATAATCAGTCATGTCCCCTTTGTCGACTTGTGAGCCCCGAGCCAGTTAAATATCGATCAAGTTTTTCCACTTGTTTTCCCTTGGCAGCTAAATCTTTTTTCTAACAAAAACAATAGAGTTCATGAAAATTAACGCCAACTTTTAACTTACAAGTTAGTATCAATATTAAACAAATACAAATAACTTACGACTTTAACTTGAACCCCTCGATATCCTCGCTTTCGAGAGCCATAGTATGTTCCTCTTCTTTTAGCAAAGATTCTCCTTGTTCTTTGCACTTATTGCCTTATAAAATAAGTATATAGGAAGAAAATAGTTTGAGATACTATATTATCATAAAATAATTAATGTGTATTAAAAAAAAGAGCAAATATTACCTTAAATGCTTCAGTAGAGTGAGATGCCACAAACATGTTCCACTCCTCTTGCGTTATATTCTTATACAAGGGTGGTGGTGTCATTTGGATAACTCCCGTCTCATCATACATCCACTTACGAACCAAGGTACATTTCCACTTTCTCCATAAATCAGCCAACTTGTGGAGACACCAATCGTGACGCTCTTCAATGACATTGAAAGCACCCTAAAATATACAACAAACGATATGAGATCTTGTAATAGAAAATAAGCTAATCATAATTTATTATGAGGTCTTGTAATAGAAAATAATAATTTATTATGAGATTTATCCATATAAAATTTAAACGGAGTAATTAATCAAAGCTAGGTAAACCAATGATCGGGACGAAGGAGTAAGTTGTTGTGAGTTATTTTAGAAATGACTCCAGGTTGGTTCACCTCACGCTCAGGGGCGTTTTTAGGAGTTGAATAATGGCAGTTCAAGTTTTGACAACGATGTTTTTGCGGTAGAAAATAATTTTGCGAAAATTTTAGAAAGGAGAAGTGACAATAAAATGAAATGACTTGGATATTTTCCATACTCTTTTAAAAGCCTAAAGGTGTGCTACTGTTCCTGTAACAGTACTTTTGAGCATTTTTACCCATTCTGCCCTTACATTTACTTCTTATTACTTCCGTGCCCTTTTTTTGGCTCAACTAAAGTTCTCCCTCTATTTCCTCCTCCTTCCTCTTTTCGTGTTCCAAGCTGCTCATCATTCTCCATTTTTATATCCTCTATATTTCTTCATTAACACTGTACCAATCAATTATTATATGGCCAAATCACCCGTTTTGTAGGAACCCTAACCTTACCCTAACCAAAACAATCACCATAATTCCTCTTTCTCTTCCTCTTCCAGAAAGCAGTTCACTTATCGAATCGACAACCATAGCTATGACGAATTCAATCCGGCTGATACGAAGACGTAGCAGGTAACTTATCCTGTTCACTATTCTGAATTTCTAACTATTAAGGTGATTATTGATTGTGAGTTAAAGTAATTTCGAGTTTATTTTTGGGTTTAAATTGATTGCATGCAATTGATTTGGGGTTTTCTTAGGTTTAAATTGATTGCATGCAATTGAATCCGGGTGATTTTCCTGCTGTTTTTTCCCATTTTACCCCTGTCTTTTTTCTATACTCTTTATCGTTCTTTCCTCCTCTTCTCTCTGATCATTTTCTCTTTCTCTTTACTTGATGCGATTTCTCTTTCTTTATGTGTACCAATTTATCACCACCATTAAGCTATTTCCTAATTTAATTTCTGGGTTTTGTGGGCGTGATAATGTACCCTGCTGAATCTTTCTTCCGTTTCTCTTACTCATTAAAGCAACAACAATGGCGATCAAGAATGGAATCTGTCACCAACAAGTAGCAGGTTAGTTGCTCTGCTGAATTGTGTGATTTCTTCCTATCTGTTATTGATTTGTGAATTAAATTACATAAGTTAGGGTTTAGTTTTGGGTTTAAATTGATGACATGCAATAATTTGGGCCTTTTTTGGAGGTTTTAATTGATTGCATGTATTAATTTGTGGCTCAAAAGGGTATCCACAGAATCACAACAACAAAGTTAATTATTTTTATTAATTTGATTCTTACATTTTGTTTTGTGCAATTACAGTTGTTGTTGAAAATGGCGGGAACCAGTGCCTTCGATGCCGGAGGCATTTAAGTTGACAAATGACTAGGTATTTCTCTCTTCATCTTTTTGCTCTTGTTGTACGGTTGGCTATCACCTTCTCTAAACTTCATGATTTGATATTCCTTTGATACTCCAATAACAATTAGTACTAATTAACGCCGTGGAAAGTGTGATGTTTTTGTTTGTTTTTTGCTATACACAAGCGCTAATCGTGATTTCATCTAACATTCCATGATTTCCATGGTACGTTTGATTATGTAGCGATTCTTGGTGTCTTATCTGTTGATAATTCACCATTACGCTGTTTTTATTACTACTAATAATTATCATTATGCATATTTATTTGACTATTTTGCGGACTGAATTCACGTGGGTTAGTTGTTTCATTATTTCGTACCTGAGGTTTGCGGGAACCGATGCCTTCAATGCCGGAAGCAGTCATAAACAAATATGCATTAATCAAAAGGCATTTTTGCTGCCACCCTTCATTCGGTCCTCTCACAGAACTCGAAATTAGTGTTTTAGTTCTATAAAATGTTATTTCTTGTAGTTTTGCCGTTTTTTAGTCGTTGGCTGGATATTGGAGGTAGGGACAGGCCCCGATAAGTGCTAAAGTCCGAGTATATGAAATCAAATGTGGATATTGCAGGCAACAAAAAGGCTAAAGCAATAACACGAAATAATACTATTAATAAGAATCTAGACATTGGCTAACTTGAGTATATTACCTCCATTGTATCTTCAAGCTTATACGATTATGTTTTCTCTTTTTGCTTTTTTACACGGAGTCGACAATGTTACTTTTCTTAGGCTGATCGTTTACTGATGCCTGTGTTGGCTGCTTCAGGGATTGTTTCATGTTTGCATATTGTTCTCTGGTTGTTTAGATCAATTGTATTCGGTACTAAGTTTAACTCTTGTCACTACAATGGGGATAATGCTTAAATTTGAAATTAGTTGCATGACATTAGGGACAAAAAATTTTGTTTTGCTTTTGGTGTAAGAGCAGCAGTGGACAAGAGCCCCAGAGATTGTGTTACTATACTTTGTTGGTGACTGTCTCGACGATATTAACTGCGGGTTTCAAGCTCGATTAAGGAGGAGATTCGTGATAAACTTATGGCAGCCAATGTAAAAACGGGTTGTACTTCATGGCATTAATGCAAGTTTAATGGAAATAGAATTGGAGGTAGGAACAACTACATTAGGTAAGAAATTTGTTACAGAATTATTTGTTACAGTAATCCTGTATTTAAAGTAATCAAGCAAGGTTAATTTGCTCAATCTCTCAATTGATTTCTATAGGTAGCCAATTTAGAAAGTCATTTTACTTTATTTTATCATAATCCAAAAATTATCTCCTAACACAGTTGCTTCTTTCATCCGTGAACAACTCCATTACGAGACATATCTCTGTATATGCCTATTGCCGTGCTATATGTCATGACTTTCAAGAATCTGCTTCCAATATCGACATTTGGTGCCCAGATGGTGGACCTTGGAATACCGTAGATTGTTCATAATATGAAAGCTTATGCTTGGGGCTTACAATTTCTGAGTTCATTTGAGGCGGCTTTGGAAGTGAGAACAAGATTCCAGTCTACGGAGGTGAGAGTGGCGGCGAAAGCAATTTTCTACGGTTTTATCTTGCTCATTTTTTATTCCTCATTTGATTTCATATCGGAATTTAGGTTTTTGTTTGAACTCTTATTGATTGCAGTTTGTTTTTTGATGTGTGTAGTGTGCAGTTTCAATCGGCATTGGAAGGGAGAACAAGATTCCAGGCTATGGAGGTGAGAGTGGCAGCGAAAGCAATTTTTTACGACTTTATCTTGCTCATTTTTTATTCCTCAATTGATTTCATTTCTGTGCCATGTCCTTTTTTTTAGGGTATTATTGGCGTCCGTTTTCTACCTATTGGTTTCATCTATGTTGTCTCTCAAATGAAATAATCCGTGACAAGAAGAAGAACAAGCTAACCTGATATTTTAAAGGTTGTCACAAATGAGCAGTCGTGTTCCGGCATTACTGGCGCTTATGTTTGACTCTTGATACTTGTTTCACTTCTGCTAATTTAACTTATTCAGTTTTGAATTACCGTTTCCAGACCATCCAAACTGGTGAAGCCGAGGTGGCTATTTCAAACACTGAAGGAAGTTTGATTGCTTGTGACAACATGGTACTCTTAGCTACTTGAACGAACCTTTTTTTACTTTCTAAAATATATAGTACGGAAACCACATTGAAGGGCTAACATTACTGATTTCGCATAAGCACTCTTTTTCAGGTTGCTTCTCTAATTTTTGTATCAGATGAAATTAATGACATTTCAACTGCAGGATCTGGATTGGAGGTTGAAGAATTATCTTCTTCCAGAGTACCTGCCGCTTCTCCATCAAAATTGATGTCAGTTGAAGAAGTAAGTGCATAATGAAAGTTAATTAACTTTAGTCGATGTTAATTGGATCATTCGTCATTGTTTTTCGTATAAATATTGGTGATATGTGAAGCATTCGTAAGCCCAATGGCTTATATTTTTTCTTTTAAATCTGAGATAAGTAGAATTAGATTCAAATTCTTTACTACATCTCTTGGATTTCTTATCTGGTTGCATACGTAGATAATTAGATGATTCAACAAAGAAACCTTCTTATGTAAAACCTTGTGGTAGGGCTGCGGAAACTGTTAGTTCTACTTGTCCCTTGCATCATAGTGATGAGTATTTACCAGTTGCAAAGGTTCAGGATGGTACATTTTTTGGGGAACTCTCTACTTCTTAGACAAATTCATCTAGAGGTTAGCATTACCAGCTTATGGATAATGCTATAATTTTGTTGTATAAGATCAATGGTTCAATCGCATTTTCGACTGTGCAGCATTATATTACTTATAAGCTATACTCAGTTTGGAATGAGAATATCCCTATGGCTTCTTTTTCGTCAGTTTCAGTGAGAGGGGGCGAAGGCCTGGCGCGAGGTGACCGGGGGCATACACGACCTTCTACGCAAACTTAACTTGTTTCTGTATTTTGTGGGTGGGGCGGTTGTGTCTATATTTTGTGCTACCTCAATCTCATTTTTATTACCCTCATGATTTTCGATGGTCAACCGTTATCAGTTTTCACCATAATTTTCCCTAAATAGTTAAATTACTTGGTGAAATTTATCATGTTTAATTTATCTCAACTGTTAATTTTCATATCATCAATTTTTTGAAAGGCGTCAAAGTTGACAACAGTTGATCGCTAAAGTCAAATGAGGACAATATAAAAAAAATGGAGAGAATATTTCTTAATGGTATGGTAATTGATGTATCATTATCTGATGCACCATGTTTCTAATTGCATACTCCTATTTCAGCATGTCTACTGTAACTTGTTGCAAAAAAGCTCTCAGCCATCCATCGAAGACACTGCAAAGTGGCTGCATCTTCGATTCTTGACGGTAGTCATGGCTTTCTTTACAGCTCTGATCGGCATCATTCGATTTGCAACTCTAAAAGTGTGGAGGGGCTACCAGTCTGATTTCATATCTTCATCGCAACATCCCAGATGTGATTGATGGGTCAATTCCCAAAGAAGATGTTGGACCTCCAACGGGTTTGCAGCTCGCGTATACAAATCTGTTCTCACGTACACTAAGAAGGCTTACCGAGCTAGAAGAGAAGATGGCTACTTTACAAACTAAATTTATGCAAATGCCCTCCGAGAAAGAGGACCTGTTAAATACTGCAATATGTCGACTGGACGCATTAGAAGCAGAGTTAATTTCCACCAAAAAGGTATTCACCCTTTTCCATCTCTACTCCATTATAAACTAAGGATAATTTTGAGAAAAACCTTTTGCTGCTTGTGAATGTATTTCCATGATTTGAAGAATTTACAAACATGTCTTAAATCTTACCTGCAAATGGCGAATCTTAGAGCAAAAACAAGGGGACCAATGTTAATCCCCTTGCCTTGGGATTTAATATTCGCCACTCAACTAATAAGCCAGAAGGGCTCTAACAATAATCTATATATTCAAATGCATATGAACTTAAAAAAGGCAGCAGGGGCCGCACCCCTCCCGCTAAAGCCATGATCCGCCATTGGCCGTACAATTTGGTAACTCTCGTTGAATTAAACTTGTCCGTAAAAATGATTTGCATATAATGTCCTTGGAAGAGTTGGATTTCATCTGATTGAATAATCAGATGTGAGGTTTATTTTAATCGTGCTCAAAGCTGGTTAAAAGCACTTCCATCATTTTGAATTTATACGGTGATTTTATAAAAAGGCGCTACAAGAAGCTTTTATGAGGCAGGAAGATGTTCTGGCATACATAGATGCATAAGCAGCAGCTTAGTGTGGGGTGAGTCCTTCGAAAAAAATGATGGCATAATTCTTTAACCCGGGATCTTACAATAAATTTGGAACGAGGTAAAGTTGTATGATGATCCTTGACTCTTACACGTGAATTACTTTTTTAAGGTTGAAATCGACAAGAATTAGTACCATTTAAGGGCCGCAAACATTCTAAATGAAGTTGAAGCTGAGGCAAGTCTCACAACCATCCGTTAATTATTTTTTCCTTTTTACTGTAGTAATCAAATCACGAGTTCTTCTTGTCTCTGTTACAGTTGGTGTAAGAGAAACAGCAGAAATAGGTCACTCCTATCCTTTCAACGGTGAACAACTCAGAGAAGAAGATGTACTACTTGGCTGAAGTATGTAAATGTTATCCTTAATCTTGTACAACTCTACCTTTTTTCGCGCATAAGCATTCATATCTTTGGTGCACATAGTAGTGTTAGTTTTTTGTTTTCAAATTTAGAATGCAAATTCTATCTGACAAGCCTTTTAATTATAGAAAAATGCTTCTGGGTAAACCAGGCCCAACAGTCAAGGCTATCGTTTTGATTGCATAAGGGGCCAGTGCGGCTACTTAAAATCGAAATTGTTAAACTATCTTGAACTTCTGGAATCGGTGGCAATTAAACCCGTGATCAATCTTGTTGACATGATCGACTAATCTGTGAATGTTGTTTTGTCAGCCAGTCAGCCTCTGTATTAGTGAGACTACTTAATGACAACGTAAGTAGAAGTCATAAAATATACAAAACAAGAGACTAGATATGATAATCTCTGAGAAACGATAAAGCAGGTTATGTCGATATGGTTTTCGGCATTGTGTTGTGTTTGGGAGTGTGGGTAGGGGAAGTTGGATAGGTGATGTTGTGTGATGTGATACAGGAATGAGCTTGGGATACCTACCTCCATTGTCGCAAAGATCTAAGATTTCATATATAGAAACTAATTCTCTTATGTCAAAACATTTTCATAATTTATCTAATTCCGCTATAACTTCGGCAAAACTCTACACTAATATGAGGGGGAAGGGAGGAGATTGATAGGGAGATAAGGGAGAAGAGGAAAATGTCGGGAGAGAGGAGGAGGAGGGAAATGGAGGAAGAGGAAGAGTAGAATAAAAGAGTGATAAGAACACTATTAATAATTTTTATGATCCAAAGTAAAGTTTTTAAACTGTTCTTTAAAAATTTTGAGATTTCAACAAATTTTTAGAATAATAGGGCGCAAAAAATTCACAAATTTAAAAGGACCTTTTACAATATCAAAACATAGCACATAGGAGGACGATAATAAGGGTGGAGGGGAGGAGGTGGGAAGTGAGAGAGGAGGAAGAGGAAAGGGAAGAGAGGAGAGGGAAAAATAAGGGACCGGGATGGTGGGTGGAGAAAAGAGGAAGCAGGGGAGGAGGAGTAAGTGGTGTTTTTGGATGCTCTGTTTATAATGTTTTTTTTTATTATTAAAATACATTGTTATTAATGGGATGACTACGTTGTGGCCACTGATATTGATGTGTTGTTTAGAACTGTTTTTTTGAGCTAGCTGATAGAGACTCATTAGTGAGTGGTTCAAAGCCAACAAATTTTTTTAAATGATTTGGGTGGGAAGACAAAAAAAACTGATGGGTTTAGTTCCAGCTCCATTAATATGGAAATTTTATATGGTTCCATAATTTAGGTGGAAAGATTAAGACTGCTTCAAGTTTGATTGTTAACTATTGCTAGAAGGAGCAAAGCAAGCCTAGGTGATTCATATGAGGGCTTCCATAGTGAGGGATTTATGGGAGTTTATGTTCGTAGGGATTGAATTTTTTAGTTGCAAATCATAAAAGACAGTAAAGTCAACAATAGTTGTGTAGACATATACTAGGTCGTCTTCTCTTCTGCTGAAGTTGCAGGTTGCTCGAATTTTGTTTTTTTACCCAGGAATGTATAGGCTCTAATTTACTGAAAAGTTGCTTTAAAGAAGAGGGGGGAGAGAGAGAAATGAGGAGGGCGAGGGGCAAGGGGAGTAGGAGGATGAGAATGAGGAAGGGGAGAGGCTAGAAAGAGTAGAAGGATGACGATGGGGACGGGTAGAAGTAAGAAAGAGTAGGATGATGAGGGGATGTAGACGGAGGAAGGATAGCCTTTTTTATTTAGCCTTGTCATTCTTTGTGATATTGTTGTAAGTTTTAGGAAAAATTCAAAATTACACCCTTATATGTACACTTTTTACAAAGTTACTCCCTTTTAAAATAAAATTTCAAAATTACTCTTGTAAGAGAGTTCTGATAAAAAATTATTACCAACACCCATCTCAAGTCATAATTAGAAGGAATTGACGAAATTACCCTTGTTTATAACACAAACCTTATTATAGTTTATCCTAATTTACTATTGATTCACTCTCAAATATTCTCAGCCAAAATTATTCTGTTAAAATCAATTAACCTTAATCTGCTGATTTCAACTTCTTTTATCATTGCTAGCTAGGTAAGTTATTTCTATTTCTTCTATTTTACTTTGTAATTTTTTTTTTATGTTCATTAATTACCTTCCTTTGCCAATTGGTTTGAGACTGATCAAACCAATAAAAATACGTACACCTTCCTTTGTCACTGGATTGTAAATTTGGCATGCTTCAAATCTTCTACCTTAATTATCTTTTATCCAAGAAGTTAGCTTAGAAGCTACAAGACCACAAAAGCACAATCTTGGACCATCACAACTACAATGAGAATTTGAGTGCAAGTTAGAACTTGACAATGATTTCATATGTCACAGCAAATAAAGGAAAATGGGGCAAGAGATGGAGGAATACAAGAGAGAGAAATGAAGTGAAAAGTGAGATGGAGGAAGAAAAGAGAGAGAGAAACGAGTGTAGGCAGAGAGAAAGGAGGTGTAAGCCAGAGAGAGAGAGGAGGGACATATTAGAGTAAAAAGAAGAGGGGTAAAATATGAAGGAAATTATAAGAAATTTGAATTTAGTCGGAAAATTGGTTTAATTATGACCTGAGTTGGGTCTTGGTACCAATTTTTTATCGGAACCCTCGTATAAGGGAGTAATTTTGAAATTTTGTTTTAAAAGGGAGTAACTTTGAAAAAAGTGTACATATAAGGGTGTAATTTTGAATTTTTCCTAAGTTTTATTGTTTTTTGTTTTGATTTTGAATTATTTTGGTCAGGATGGGCACAAAGTTAGGTCATCAATGAAAGCAAAAGCTTCCCCAAAGATAGTGGTGGCATCGACAAGGAGAACGGAATGTTTGGGCGACCATTGTATAAATATGCAGGATGGGAATTCGTATGCGCCAGCGAGGAAAGGTTGGGCTTAGTTTCGTGCACGATGTTGCAGCCTTCATTGTCCAATGTGGGATAAGTTGCTATTGGAACTCTAGAGTACAAGAAATGAACCTATAAAAGCTACCTTTTTCTTATGATCCATGTCGAGTGTTTTAGTGCTAATCTTTTTGTTTGTTTATTGCACTATGATACCCCTCGACGATAATGTCAAGGTTGAAGTTTTTCTACAGTTCTATTTTTTTGGTTAACCTACAGGTCATAAAATTTTTTTGGTCATTAGTTCAGCATTCATTGTCTTTTCGTGGGGTTATCCCATTCTTTAAATTGAGAAAAAGGATACTATTGTCTATGCCTTAGTGGCACTGTTATTTCACCGAATAATTTTTATTGTTCTCTATTATATTGCATTAGACATCGTGTTTTCAAGCATCTTCGTCCGTTGTGTAATAACTAATTAACTACTATGCTTGGTCCACGATTTCTAAATATGTGAAGGGCCATGTCCCTTTATGTTGCTATACTCTCGACTTGCTTCCACTTGGCATTTTGCCAAATTGGGGCACCGCGCCCGATAGGGCGCGGTGCAACAACTAGTATATGGTAAAATTTCAAACAAGGTAACCCAAAATTTCATAGGTAAGTAAAAATGAAATTAAAAAGGTAAGTTTTAACGATAAATGACAAAGAGAACTTTTACGAATTTAAAGAAAAGAACAAATTAAAAAAGGAAAATGGCAAAAAAATTACTGGGATTCGACACCCTCAACCTTAAGAGAAGAATACTCTCATCTTTACCACTACACTTAGTTGCTTTCACTGTCAGTTTAGTGTTCTAAATTGTACATATATTTTTCAATGGGGGTAATTAGCGGGTTTAGTTCCAAATTAATACGTTTTGTAATGTAGACTCGGATTTTTAGAATAGGCTTGCTATAAGGTAAGGGTGAATCCATACTCATGGGTCACCCGCTCTCAATCTAAGCCTTTTTTTAAATTTGAACTTTGTACATTACAACTATAACAATAACGAAATTTGATTAATTGAAGTCTGACAATGACAAACTAAACAAATGTAAACAAAATCTCTACAAAAAATCTTATTTAATCTCATCTAAGGGTGAAAAGTAAACCGTATTTAATCTAATCGAAGGGTGAAAAGTAAACAGTCGTGCCAATAAAAATTGGGTTTGAACAGTTGTAGGCCAAAAAATGAAATCCTCAAAACTGCACCTGAATTTTTAAATTGAGATTCCTGATCTACCATTTACCAAACAAAAAATTGAAATAAAACACGGATGAGGAGGTAAATTTGCCGTTATCATTATTGGATGTTATTAAGAATGGATAGTTTGCAGTATGCCTCCATCAAACATTTTCTATTTTGGTTATTAAATTAATAGACAAGGCACTTAAATTATTAAACATTTTCTATGTGAATACTATAGCATATGAATTATGATAGATAGCCTTAAATACATTCAACTGTTTTTTAATAATCTTTGTTTTTCAGCAGCTTAAAGTTCCAAACAATCAGCTATAATGTCGTCGTCAATGAGTAAAATATTCCAACGTCTCAAACCTAAAACCCGTTTCTGCAAAGGAGGAATTCATCTATCATGGCCTTCACCTCCCGTCAATCCTCGGCCAGCACGTAAAACATAAATAAGAAACTTTGCATAATCAAACTTTGATTATGAGCACGTCAATCCTTAGGCTCACTGTCTGTACCAGACTAACAAGACTAACAGTAGTTGATGGATTAACATTCAATGGTACACGAAATTTGGGCAACAAATAGGAAGACAATGTAAATATTCACATATAAAGGCTGAGATTATACACAAATCATAAAAAATTGGATTAAACCCTAAACCCACAAATACAAGTAAATCACGATTAATACAAAAATAAAGCAAGATTAAGCAAGGAGAAGCAAAACCAAACAAATTCAATGAGCAGTAAACCCAAATCAAATGGACAAATATTAATTAATCAATGGGTAATTCATAAAATTTATGAAAATATAAAAAATAGTTGATCGAAAGAGGGCGTTTATCGATTCTTGGTGCTTGGAATGGTGGTGAATGTCGTAGTGAAGGACGAGCAATGGCCGATGAGTGTGCAGAATTCGATTAGCTAGGGTTTGAGTGATGCGTGATTGAGAAGTTGAGAACGAAGTTGAATATGGTTGTGTATATCTAAATTATGAAGAAGGAGGAGGACGGTTGAATAGAAAACCGTCTTTGTTTTCGGTTTTCTAGACCGGTTAAGTTTCTCAACCGTCTTCTTTGTTTTTTTTCTAAAATATTCAAGACAGTTGGTAAAAGGACCCGTCTTCTATCTCTATATCACAATTGGCGCGCAATATTGGTGAAAATTTAAGACGGTTGCGAAATAATTCGTTCCTTATGCCTCGTCTCCTAAGGTCATATTTGTAGTAGTGGAGGCATATAGCGTTTCTTGATCGAATTTGATTCATGGCAATCCTTCAACCAAATCCCATTTATTTAGTTTATTAAGGATTGTTGAGCTAATGTGGGCAAACCTCTTATGCCATAAACACGGATCATCTAGAGTAGCTTTCATGCATGTAAAGGAGTTAGTAGGAATTGCATTTAAATCAATCATATCGACAATCCTTTTACGGTGACCTTCAAGAATTACGTTACCTGTTCCTTTAATTATTATATGACAAGTATCTGAATGAAAAACAACTTTGTTTCCCTTGTCACATAATTGAGAGATACTAAGTAGATTATGCTTGAGTCCTCTAACAAGATAAACATCACTTATAGCATGAGAAATGGAAATACCAACCTTTCCTACACCGACAACCTTACCTTTCTTGTTATCTCCAAAAGTAACCTTACCTCCATCAAAGGGCTCAAGTAAAAGGAATAGATTTATATCACCAGTTATATGCCTTGAACCGCTGCTATCAAGGTATCATAGATTATTCTCTTTCACCACAACCTGCAAAATAATTAGATACAGTTTTTAGGTACCCAAGCAAGGTTGGATCCATTAGTGTTAGTTACCCTGAAGAATAGATCTTTTCTAACCCAGGCTTATCTAATTGTTTTTCGTTTGGTAGATGATTAGGTTTGAATTGGAAATGTCCTAGTCTTAGGGTAAGCTCTAGGTAATTCACGTGGTTGCTTAGGGGGGGCCTTAGTCTTATAAGACTCTTTAGGCTTTTGTGGTTGCTTAGGTTCATCGCTCTTCTTCTTGTAATCAAAACTGATATCATAGAACCAACGAAAGTTATTATTTCTTTCTTCATTCAGGTTAGGTTCATCTGTGGGAACATCGTGTTCTTAGACTACTGTGTTAGACACTTTAACCAATTGAATGCCTTTGCGTAAATCTTGCACGTGTTTAACACAGTTGTCTTGAATATGTCCCGTATGACCACAATAATTGCAAATCAAGTATTCAAGTAAATTGACATATTTTCTCTTCCTGAAATCTTGTTCGAAGGAGTTGTTTTGCATTTATAGTAGTCTATACGACCATATCACTCATTTAATAAACCCATTTTCTTGTTGTTGTCTGATTGCTCAGTTAGAAATTTTAGGACTTTCGTGCTTCCTTCCCACTAATCATGAACCTTTCTAGCATGTAGGAGCAGATCCTTTAAAGATTGAATTTCTTTTAAACATTCGGAATGATCTAATTCAACATCTTTAGAGGAATCATTCTCTTTATAGTTGTCACGAAAGTCCTGGAATCTTTTATCAAGAACTCGTACCATCTCCGAATGTAATTTCTTAGTATCGGATAATAGAGTTTTAGATTCCTTCAACTGCTGATTTAGAGAATCAATTTCCTTCTTTTGATCTGAAATAACTGCTTCTCTAGCCGTAGCTTCAGATTTAAGAAGCTCTTTGACTTTCCTCAATTCTAAAATTATAACTTTATTAGCTATAACTTTGGCTTGAAGATGATTAATGTTGAGTTTCAGTTCTAAGGTTATATCTTCATTAGCTATAATTTTAGACTCAAGAACCTTTTTCTCAGCATTTGTAGAATCTGAAGTTGTGGCTATATTAACTGTAACTTTAGATTTAAGCTTCTTAGCCTTAGCCTTAAGAAGTTGATTCTCTTCAGCAATATCAAGATTTTGTTCTTTTAATTCTTTTAATTCCAGATCTTGGTCGTGACACTTATCAAGAGACTGCTCGAAGAATTGTCTTAAAGCATTCTTAGATAACTTTTTAACTTGTTTTTAAGTTCAAGATAACTTACCTCTTCTTCTTCATTTTCTGAGACAGATTCTCCTAGAAGACAGTACTCTGACTTTGAATTGATGCTGTCATCGTCACTATCTGAAACTAGGTCAAGACTGATGTTGCTTAGACACAGATTAACAACTTCTTCATCTTCAGATCCTTCGTCATCTTCTGTATCGAGGTCTCCCCAACACGAGGCTAACATGACTTGTTTGAATTCATTTATGGTCTTTTCGCGTTTAGTCTTGTCCTTGATTTTCTCCCATGTGGGACAATCCTTGATCATATGATCGAACTCTCTGCACTTAAAGCATTCTCTATTGACGAAGGAAGTTTTTGACTCAGTTGTTTTCTTATTGAAGGATTTATTATTAGGGTTATTTAATGAGAATACTCTATACTATTGGGGTGCTTCTCAAAATACTCCAAACTATATTTTAACTACCAATATAACCAACAATTATCCACCTTCGCTTATATTACACTATATCGACTGGCTACCTGCTAAACAGGTTAACTTTCTTTGTAAACTCTTTTAACCTCTCTTTTCTTTTCTCTGTTAACTTTTTTTTTACTTCTTCTCCTGTCTTTACACCTAATCTCCATTAAAGTTATCAACCTTCTTCAACACGCCATTAATGGTCCTCACCAACACCGCCTCATTGATCATTTCTTAAATTCATCTTCTCTCACTCGCATACAATCTGGTGGTTGATTACAAGGGAAGTAAAAATGGTAAAGGAAGAAGATGAAGTCTAAAAAAGGGGAAAATGGGGGGTTTGAAGAGAATGTCGAAGATCTCCGGTAAAATATTTTCTGGGTAACCGAGTTACCTGTAGAAAAATGATTTGTAACACTACCTTACAACCTCCCAAACGCCAAATTAATTTGGGAATTCAGAATTCTGGAAAATTACCTCCACTGTTGAATGGAGAGGCACATGCAATTAGACAACGCATGTCCCTCTAAATGCACAATTTCAACACTCCTTTTCCTAATACCTAGACAGTATACAATTCCCAAATCTTATCTTTTGTGATGATTCATGTACTCTGTCAAAGTTGATTTAAAGTGCGAAGTTCATGTAATCTAGGTTTCAAGCGAATATGGCGTTTAATGTGCCCCAAGTTAATAATCTTGGTTTTAGCAAATTGACAGAAATTGAAGACTTGGAATTTGGAAATAAATTCAAAGATTTATATGAGGGAATTCAACGGTTTTTATACAAAGTTGATTTTAGTAGGGCAGTAAGTTCAAATAGTTAGGATTTATTTAGAGCACCGATTAAATAAGTACTTCCGGATAAAATAGAAGAGAGAGATAAATTTTGAAAAAAAATGGGTAAAGGAAGAAGATAAAGATTGTAAATGGAAGAAAGAAGGGTAAATGAAGAAGATGAAGATTGAGGAATAATAAAGGGGAAAAGAGTGGGCAACGATTAAAATAAAAAAAATTTACCTGCTACATCAAGTTAACAAAGCACGAATTCTGTTCAAAGTGAAGTAGGTATTAGTTGGTTTTATTGGTAGTTAAAATAAAGTTTAGAGTATTTTGAGCAGAACCCCCATAGTTCAGGGTATTGCTATTAATTAACCCTTATTATTATAGGAAGGCTTTGTTTGCTTATTTCTAAATATTTTCTTTTTGAAACGTTTGGAAAACAAAACCGTCACATCCTCAATGTCAGATTCTACCTTTTCATTTTCTGAAGCTTGAAGAGCCATGCTCTTATTCTTACTTGGCTCAACATCGTCGTTATCTAGAACAATCTCGTGAGCCGTGAGAGCTCCAATAAGTTCCTGATATGACAAGGAAGTAAGATCTCTTGATTCCTCCATTGTCGTTACCTTAGGACGCCACTTTTTGGTAAGACTTCTAAGAACTTTTCTGGCAATGTTCTCAAACTCAAACTTCCTACCAAGATTTTTCAATTCATTTATGATGCTATAAAATCGTGCAGACATGCTATCAAGAGATTCGTTTGGCTCCATTGTAAAGAGCTCATATTTTTGAATCAGCAAGTTAATACGATATTTCTTAACGATTGTCGTTCCTTCATAAGCTAATTCAAGACCATCCCATATTTCCTTGGCCAAGGTACAAAAAGAAAAACGGTCGAATTCATTCGATGTCATGCCGTTTTGCAACAGGCTTATCGCTTTTGAGTTTTTCTTAGCTTTCTTGTAATCAGCCTCCACATAGTCTTCTTCCTTTTTCTCATTGGTAGTGCCTTCTGAAGATTCGACCAAAATTTTTTTTGGTCCATTCTTAATGATCGTCCAGCACTCCCAATCATGTCCTTTTATGTAGTGGGTCATCATGTTCTTCCAAAGTTCATAATTCTTCCCATCAAAGACGGGACACTTAAGATACTTGGAGTCCATTTCACACGTGTAAGGCAACGGAACAAATAAGAATTAAAAATAAAAAAAGATAGTCGGATCAGCCTCTTTGTGGTTATGCAATCAAGAGCACGAGGCTCTGAAACTAATTGAAGAGTCTATCGATCTGAAATACTCAAGGGGGGGGGGGGGGGAATTGAGTATTTAAACTTTTGTCCCACTTTTTTGAATGTCCGTATGAGTGTGACTTAATAATTAATTACTTAAAATTTATTGATTAAACTTTAACTAATTAACCGGTCGAAGCTAAAACGTAAAGAAAACGAACAATAAAACAAGTGACACACGTGATTTTGAAGTGGTTCAGTTTCACAAGTCGAAACCTACGTCCACTATTCTCGATTAATAATTTTAGTACCTTTATACGGATTACAAAATTACTAACCCACTCGTACAACTAACTCTAGTTGTAACTTAAATGAGTATCGTTAAACACTCGGTTTTATCTAACTTACGTTAATAATAAAGCACTTGATTCTTCTTCTAAGTTTACACAATTGAACGAGTAAGAAACAATGTTTAAGTACTATTATCTAGTAACGTAATCTTACGGAATAATAAGCAAATTGAAGCACGACTTTTCGTAAAGATTTTCGAATGCAAAAACAAATAAAATACTTGATTAAGAATTTAACTCGATTTTTTTGCAAAGGAATTTTAATAAAGCGAAAAGTTGATTAGAAAAATTAAAGCACATATGCATATATATTAAAGGAGGCAACTAGGGTTTTATTCGAAACCCTCATGATGCCGTGAGGTATGATGATTTGTTTCACAAGAAACAAATCTTATCTTTCCTTACTTTAATCCACAAAATATTTCAAATAAGTAAATAAGATAAATCCAAATAATTGTTTAAGATAAAAATATCTTAAGACAATCTATTCTAGATTTAACCTAATATATTACTTGTACAAGGAGTATAGTCGATATGAGAAGCGGCTCATAAGCCCAAATCACTCGAAAACCCTAGTCGAAATAAGGGGTGTGGATTTAGGGTTTATGTTTGAACAACTTAGCAAACCCTAGGTAGCATGACGACTCATAAGTCGTTTTACTAACCAATAGGATACATGTAAATTACTCAATCTCAACCCGTATCATTCCTCAATCATACATACATGTATTTTCGAAAATATATAAATAACTTGATCTTTCGAAAATTGATTTTAAGACCTTAAAATCGTGCCTTCAAAATGCAACCTAATGTTATAGAGCAAATGACTATAACATTAAGCTTGGTAAGTAAAGTTATAGGTGAAATAGCTATAACTTTACCTTTCCAATATTACTTCCAAAGATACCATCATTAGATAATGTCCTATACAAGTTAATCTTCTTGGAGATCTTCAGTAGTAGGATCATCTCTTCATCTTGATCATAAGCTCTTCATCTTGAGCTTTTTATAAACTTGATCATGTCTTTTGCTTGAGTGATCATCATACTTGTGAATAAAGTAGTCACAATGATGCTTTAGGAATATTCAATGTTATAGCTCAAGCAGCTATAACATTACTTCAATGATGCTTCACAAATCTTCAATGTTATAGCCATGGGTGCTATAAAATTGCTTGTTATGTTAACCTTTATTAAATCTAACAAAGACTAACAAACAATTATGCGCAAAGAGTATATATATGATGAATCACACTTGTCATTATCAAAACAAATCATATAACTATATGGTCCAACAGCGCTTGTACTCGGCCGAGTGGCACCTGCTTGGTCCATTATAGCCTCCACACGGTCCTCTATACACTCACTAGGTTTAGTATAGGTCCTACTTGGTCTAGTGTCTGGTCATCCCTTACTCCCGAGTACTCTCTCGTCAAGTCCGAGGGTCTTCTCACGTATTCCGAGTGTCCTTTGCAGGTCCCCAAATAACATCCGAGTATTACATCAAGTCTTGGTAATGAGCATGAATATGTTGATTTTGGTGGATATAATTGAGAAAAGTCAAGCAAAGCCACACTTAGCTCAATTCAACCAAAATCGCGTCAAACCCAAAGCAATGGAGATTAAGGATCAACACAAACCTACAAACAATTCCTATATCGAGTCAAGTCAAGTGGTGAAACCTTCAATGCAAATATTTGTCTAAAACAAAGAATTAGATCTTTTTGCACAAGGCTCAACTTCATCAAGGGCTTATCTTCAGTTATAGACTCCCAATACATCCAAAATCAATTGGAGATGAAAGTTTATATTCTTAGTTTTCCAGCGGCGTTTCCTTGGTACCCACCCCATGATTTTCCTCTATTTGTTCCGCTTGTGTTTACATAAATGAGACCGCTATATTAGGTTTAGTATACTATTCATTAGAACTTGTTGGAAACCACAACTTTTACTAATTACTAGTTGATTGCACCGTGCGCGAAAGCGCGCGGCCCCCCAAGATATTTTCAAATTTTTCGTCTTCATTGGTACATATTATTATTATATTTGATATATTTCATTAAAATTATGTTTGGTAGTTTACAATTTATATGCGCTGTTATATTTAATGTTTATTTAAGCTATTTTTGGATATCATTTTCTATAAATTTTTATTATTAGTTAATACCCATCTATATTGGTTGCATAGTCATATTTTAATTTATGGATAACCCAATTACGTTATATTGAACCTTAATCGACGTAGAAGAATCTACTGTATATTAATTGAATTACAGTGTTATCATAAGTAGTATTAATGACTTTTATAATAATTCTTTGAGAAGTCTATAAATTATTATTTGTATTTCCAGTTATAGGTTGAATTTTTGTGCGTATGTTTACTTAGATATTTTTTTTTTTCGTTGGGCAATTTACTTGGATCGTCAAATAATTAAACTTTTCTTTAAACTCGTAGGTAAACGGCTTACACATGGCCCTAAACATCAAACTTAATTATTAAGACAATAGAAATAAGGAACATTACAAATTAACAGTAAACCAAATTATTAGAATAAGTAAACAAATGAAGCTTTGTAATTTGGTGGGCCAGATTGAAATGCTAAAACATATTCTGATTGAAATTGACGTGCCATTTCAGCGACGAAGTGCGCGAAGTGCTATATTGATACGGCTGTAGGTGCAAACATTATCTGCATCAGCAAGTGCACGGCCTGCACGTTTCAACGCATACCCTATTTTTCTATAGGTTGGGTATAACTGAAGTATTCTGAATCTTTTTTGGAAGCAACCCATAGGTATGGACCTTGTTCTGGTTTGTACGTGCCAAACCATTCATCCCGGCTATGACTCATTTCCTTAAATTATTCCTGTAACTTAAAAGCAAATTTGCAATCTGTATTGTTAGAACCGAACTGAATACGCACCACTCCAATGAAATGATAAGTTCTGCTACATGTAACAGGACAAAAAGCTTCTACAGGATAACCTTCTTAGGTAAGATCGTCTGCCAGTTTTGCCAGATCTTTGCAAACGTATCGGCCATCCTTGATATAGCCGGGAACATTTGTTAGGATACATGTGTATGGGTATACAAATAGATTTGCCATTGTACTTTTTTTTTATTATGGATTATTTTTTTGTTATGGGTTAGTATAATTTGTTCAGAGCCTTCCTTTTATATCTGTTTTATTTTGACCGTTTTTGAATTTCAATCGTTGGTATTGTTGAACTGGTGTAAGGAATTGGTTCAGATTAGGCACATTAATTGCATTCCTATTTTGTTCTGCGTATTTGGCAATTACTGGTTCTGTATTTTTTTTAGTGTTGTTGGGTTTTGGTGCTGGCTGTTCATTGCCTTGGTATTAATACATCCTTTTAATTGAAATGCTTTGTGTGTTTTGTGATGATTTACCTTAGAAGATAAACCGTTTCAAATGTATTCCAATGTTTTCCCAATTCGTGAATGGTTTTCTTTTTTTGTGTATTATGCCGATGCAACTTATGGGACTTAATTCTGAGATTTGCTTAGTTGTACATCTCAATGAATGAGACAATAACATTAGCATACGTACTGACTGTTTCTGAATGGGCTTCTATGTCTGCTTGATTTTTGTAGCATCTTGTACTCGCACATAGTTGACAGTACCTTTACGGATGTATTCATCATCAGTTGTTGTAGCAACCCACAGGTGGGGCTGCACCTGAGTATGGTTGTTGTTTGACCACTGATTGTACCCATGATTAACCTTTTCAAACATTTTGGCTAGTTTAAAAGCTGAAATGCAATGCTCAACGGTTGTACCAAACTCAAGTATGACAACCCCTGTGAACTGATTTCCACTCCAGACTGGTTTAACTTTGCTGACCAAATAGCCCATGTTAATTCAACACTGTATAACAAATAGCAATATCTATCCTATTTGCACGGCCGTACTCCTGTATTTTAGTGAGGGGGGGGGGGGGGTTTAACAACGATTATTCACGAAAATCACAATAGACGTTGTAGAATGTATGGCGCGAATTTTACTAAACTTAATTACAACGGGTATGGTTATAAAAACCGTTGTTATTAGTTTTAACAACGGGTCACACATGCACAACCGTTGTTAATAATTTGGCACAAAATTGGCGCAAAGTTAGTGAAAAGTAATCACAACGGTTACTTTTGTAACCCGTTGTTAAAACATATTTGACAACGGGTGTTTTTTAATACCGTTGTTAAAACTTATTTGACGACGGTTGTTGTTTTACAACCGTTGTCAATACCTTCCATACTATAAACCACACAAAAACAAGTCTGCTGCAGCCACAAAACACAACCCTTAATACACAAACACAAACACAAACACAGCAGACAAACAAACACAAAACACACACTTTCTCTTTCTCTCTTTCTCATCGTCGCTTTATCTTCTCGCCGTCACTGTTGATTTCATCGTCTCTTACGTTCTGTATTTATCAGGTAAATCTCGCCATCACTGTTAGTTTCATCGTCATTATTTTCTTTTCCTATTTATTTCTTTTGCATGTATGTGTTTTTATCGACCATTATGTTATTTGTTTAAGTATTGTTCGCATAATTAGTTAGTAAAACAATGAAGAAGCAAGATGAAGAAGCAAGATAAACATAATTAATATATATATATTTATAAATACATAAATTAAAAAAAAAAATTACATATATAAAAATGCAATTCTTATATTTTCATAGAGGATCTTATTCTGCTCTATCGTATCCGTCCTCTCCTCCTTGGCTATTTGGAGGTTCCGTTCAGCAGTTGCTATATCGTCATATAGCTGCAACTCGCCGCTCCGTCAAGCCATCTTCTTTGGCGTGCTTCAGTGCGGATCGAGCATCCGCAAGGTAGCTCCTGAAACTTTCCTCAATATGGAGGAACCGGCGGATGAAGTTGTTGTTGTTCTCGATCATAGTAAGAGTCTTAAGGATGAAATCATTCATTTTGTTGGAGTTTGGAGTTCGTTTTGAAAGATTAAGTAGAGTTATTTATTTGGAGTTTGTTTTAGCAGTTAGGGTTTGGAGATGTATATATTGAGATAATGGAAATGTTAGTTGAGATAATGCAATGTATTTATACTAAGCAATGTGTGGGTTGAGTTGTTTTTTAATTAATATATATGTTAGGAAGTTGTGCCATAATCATCATCATATCTCTCAATGCTGCTTCAAATCTTATTACGCTAACCCTTCTCATTCCATATTGTCCGTTCATATGCACAGTGATGTCAGTAATAATGCATGCATCGGAATTCTAGCGGGCCGTAATTATGCATGCATCTAGTAATATTTAATTTAATTTTTTTTTTATTTTTTAAGAACAAACAACAACGGCCTAGTACTAAACATCAATTAAGTTCAGTAATAACTACTGAATTTATTTCCTTATCGGCCTAATGCAATTTCAGATAGACTAATTAACATTTAAACTTGTGCTTGCGGTACCGACAAAAGTGCACTGGCAGCAAAAGTTACACAAAAGTTTTCCGACAGTCCTTTGAAAAGTCGAATTTAGGTTAGAGAGACCTGTTTGAGAATCCATCCTAGTACCTGAGTTCTGGATAGGGACTTTTCCTGAACCACCTGGATGTAAATGTGAGCACTTCTTATTTGCCTCCCAACTTGCCCAAGGTAGTCTTCTTTTTCCTGTATGCAAAACGATGCGTTTGAATTAAGGCGACATTAGAACATACAGAGTCCCATATCATACCGTTGTGTGAGTTGTTAAATTCTTTGGTAGTTTTCTTAGGTGCGTGCCATTGATGATAGGCGTGAATAGGCCTCAGAATCCGTTTAGATGCGCATAAATTTGTGATTATTTTAAAAGACGTATTGACTGTACATTAAAATTTAACCAACAACTTGTTTAGGTAATTTGCCATGGAAAGTACCTGAGGAAGCATGGAGTATAAGGTTGTTGCATTCACTTCTAGTAGTTTCTCGGCGTTTTGGGTCAATGCAATGAAAAAATATGCTCTAGTTTCATCAGTGGCCTCAAATGTTACAGCCATCCTGCAGTTGTAATTGACTTTGTACATTAGACTTCGTAGGTTATGTGGATAATATGTTCAGTTTATGATTTGTTTACCTAGGAGTAGAAATAGCCTTTTTCTATGAAGCATGCAGTGCATGCGTATCCAACCCCAATGTCTTCATTGTTGCCTGTGCCGCATTCGCTGCAACCCAGATATAAGCGCACTTTTTTATGGTTAAATTCTTTAAGTTGCACACTCAACCATTGGTGTTCTTATTGTAGAGTGTTCTGAACCTACTAGTTTGAATAAACACTTGCAATAATCCGTATAGTATGAAATAAAATGAACGTGTCAATTCCTACGATATTTATTGACAGAAAGATGGACCCTTACCTTCTTCTCTAGGAGGGTTTGTATTTTTGTTATGAAGTGTTGTGTTTCTGGAAAGCGCACTTTACAGATTTGGTGGTGCTTAGCAGCTAGTAGTTCCCTATTTCCCTCGATCCCCCCCTGTAATGTTTTGTTGTTTAATAGTATTTTTAGGCACAGCAGGTCGGCAATGAATTCAGTATTCCTTACCAATGACGAAGTTCAGCAGCATCTTGCCCTTGTGGATCTAAGTTGATGAATCTTAAGTCTGTTGTTGCAAGTGAAAATCCTTCATGATTGGCATAGTTAGTTGCGTGAGTTTCCGTTTAATTGTGGATTTCTGCAGTTTTGAAATTGATGATGTTCAATAGCACGTACCTTTTTGTTAATATGTCATTAGAGCCGTGAATCCAATCACAGGAAAGTTGGGTGTAGTAGATTGCAAAGTCATGCATACATTATTGGCTGGGTCTCCCCAAACTGTTACTGTCACTATATGTTCAGAACTACATCACAAAACCACATTATAGATATTCATTCTTTAAACTTTGATTGCTAGCTCTATTTTTCAGATGAAGTTTCGTACCTTTGATCAATGATGAAAATATCACAGACATCCCACGGGAGGCCATTGTGCCTAGGAACTTTGTATTTCTGACTGACATATATAACAATGCCCAAGACATCTATAGTTTTACAGGTAGTTTGTTATAAACAAAACAATCCCAGATACTATTTCATTTATTACCAATGCTGACATCTCTATTAAAGAATAATTTCATTATTTCTCACCATATCGATCATCAAGTGAGGGTTCCCTTGGGATGGATGCAAGTAAGATGTATGGAGGTGAACATGTGGAATTCGGTCCATAAACAAGTTTTTTTTTGGTGAAAGGTTAGTAATTTCCATTAAGCACAAAACAAACAATTTTACACACTACCATATAGGGTACAATTTCATGAAGCTTAAATTAGTCAATCAATAATTAATTGAGTTAATCCAAGCTTCATCACTACTCTTCTTAGTAAATTAAGCCAATACATAGAACGAATTTTAAGCATGCTACCAATATGTTTAAGTACTAACTCCGGTTGATCTAGCACCCCTTCAAGCCTAGCTTTGTTCCTCCGATGCCAAATAGCATAATATAAGGCTTGAATCCAAGCAATGACAACTTTCTTCTTCACTTTTGCCCAAGGTTTGGACTGAATCCATAGCAACAAATTAAGAGCAGGCATTCTGATATTCAGTTTACAACTCAACAGATGTACCAATTTCTGAGTATACTGGCACTGAACAAAAAAATGACTATGTGATTTAGTACAAGCACCACAGATGCAACAATCAGGATCAGAAGCAACTCCAAACTGCAGCGGCTTATCTTTAAGCAGCAAGGCATCCCGAGCAATCAACCAATTAATGAAAATATGCTTAGGGATGCACCAAGAATTCCAAAAAACCTTATCCCAAGACACATCAGACTGAGTTTGTCAAATTCAACAGTAGCCACTGGTAGTTGTATACCCTGCAGGATTAGGCAACCACTGACCAGAACTAGAGAAGGCTCCAGCAAATTTATCTCTTACTCTACAAACCACTTTCCAGCTCCATGAAATATCAGCTATAGGTATATAGATTGACCAAGGCACACCTTTCATATAAACATGATGCACCCACTTAACCCACAGACTATCAAGATTATTATAAACCCAACAGGACAGCTTGCAAATTGCAGCAAGATTCCAGGCATAGCTATCCTTTATACCCAGACCACCTTTATTTTTTGGCACACAAACTTTTGCCCAACTCACCAGGGGGGACCTATGGTATTCAGTGGATCCATCCCACATGTAATTTCTACACAAAGCATCAATTCTCTTCAAAACTCCTTTAGGAATGACAAAAATGGTAGCCCAATAAGTATATAAAGAAGTCAGTACTGAGTTTACCAAAGTAAGTCTGCCATAATAAGAAATATTCTTAACAGCAAACCCCCTAATTCTCTCAGTGACTTTCTCAATCAAACCATAACAATGCTTAATACTTAGTCTGCCAGCAGAAATGGGTACACCCAAATACTTGAAAGGCAAGGCCCCTTCACTGAAACCAGACACTTGCAAAATATCAGACTTGATCGAAGCATGAACACCATTAAAATAAATATTAGATTTCAGCTTATTCATTTGCAGGCCAGTAGCAGCATAGAAGGTGGCAAATGACCTGAGTAAGAGCATTATAGAAGTAATATCCCCCTTACTAAACAACAATAGGTCATCAGCAAACATAAGGTGGGTAAGTCTCAGCTGATTGCATAAGGGATGAAATTTAAAGGGCATAGTAGTAGTGACATGAGTAAGAATCCTACTCAAGTATTCCATAGTAATTGTAAATAGCAAAGGAGATATAAGGTCTCCTTGTCTCAGTCCTTTTGCT